>NW_024881330.1:24652885-25252885 GCF_018691265.1 Tyto alba | reverse complement strand
ACGGGTTCAGACAAGGTTAAGCCAACTGGGAAATGAGGTCTTCAAGCCACGGGAATTAACACCCCGCTGCTATTTGAAAGGCTTACCTGGTTTCTAAAGCTTCCAGATCTTCAGCAAGGATGTATGGATTTTTGGTCAGGAATGGTCCCAGCTGATTGTCTTCTACACCCACATCCTTAAGAAACAGAAGTATTTTTTTTATATCTTTTTCAAAGTCCAAGGTCAGTAGGAGCTGACCTGCCTTTTGGCGTTTCTCTACTTGGGATAAGTTGACTCCTACAACAGACAAAATTAGAAATTGTTTTAATTAAACACAGACCCTATTTCCTATAAATGTTTCATGAAGGCATGCTGAAATTTATAGGACTACTCCTTTTCTGCCTTGATTTAGCATACTTCAATTACTCAACACAGCAAGGTCACAACACCTTGTATATTGTGGAAAGATTCCAGATAAAACAAGCAGTCATTTTAGATGCTTTTGCTGAGTTTATTTTTTGAAGGAAGACATTTGCAGTGAATCCTGCATGTGAAGAATCAAGTAAACTAGCATGTGCCACACGTAGAGACCTACTCTTGTTGCACAGAGGTATGTGTGCAAGGAATTCCCAACTCCATTACACAAGGGAAGGGAACAGTTTTGCAGTGAAGTACCTTTGGATACTGGCTCACACATAGCAACTTGTTATTACATGGGGTCATGTCTCCCCCTTTCAAATACTTATTTTCCCAACCTCCTTCTAGTGTTCCTTGCATTTTTGGGAAACAAGGAGGTGGCCAGCAACCTTGAACTCAGCTACCCCTGCAGAGTCCCAAGTGCTTTTTGATGAGAAGTAATGTTGTCTTCCATACCCTCCTTCTTGCCTCTCCAGTTTATTGTACCCCACTTCTAAGGTTTTACATAGCAACCACTCTTGTTCCTTCCTTCCTAGGATGGAGAGCTGCAATTTTTTTGGCAGCAAATTAAAGCACCCTTAACCAGCCCAAAAGAAGAAAGACCAGTCAAGTTACATAAAGTGCTTCCCACCTCTGGAAGCTGTGGGAGATACCTCCTTCTAGCATACACAGCACTAAGGGACTAAAATCAGTCAGCTTTGTCTTCAAGTAATATGGCATTGCTAGTGAGTCCCCTCTTTTTCCATTTACCCTGAATAACATTCTTCTGCTTTTACTCACTGGTCACTGTTCCTATTTTGAAGTTTACAAGGTAACCAGGTAGATCAAAACACAAATTATAGAATGTCCAAAGCTGCAGACATAGGCAAACCACATAAACAAAATCACATGTACCTAGGTGGACAAGTTTCGCCAGGGTTTCTGAGTGATCGACATAATCTCGGAGTGTGGAAGACCGAAGGGGAAGAAGCGGTTCTGCAATGATCTGTACAGCTTCTTCCTCAGAAATCTCCTCCAAAGCAGATGAAGGTGGGATGTCATCCCAGTCTAAGAAAGAAATACAGAAGACCCAAATGCATTTTGTGAAAGACAAAACGCAAGAACATTGTGCATGAGATGAACAACCAACCTACTATTACTTGAAAGCATATGAAAACACAGACTCCCAGTTTTTGTCTCTGTTACATCTGCTGTCACTGCCCATCAACTCTCACGTGGACAAATCTGAGTGTAGTACCCAGCAAGCCTGACTTCAGCCTGCTACCTTGATGACTGCAGACAGATCACATCACCTTCTTGAAAAAGAATCTTCTTTCATGTCTTCAGAAATGCATTCTTGCCTCATCATATCCAGATCAAAGGCTACTGAAAAGATTATTTTTCATAACCTGACAATCCCACTAGTTTGTGCCTGTTCTGTATCTGATGCCTGAACTGCAGTTGTTTTAACTTTCAAGGTATTTCACAGCTAATTCCAACAAAGTTATCATGTCTTATCCGTTACAGAATGGCTGCTGACTGCCAGCATCTCTAACAGCTAAAGAAATCAAGCTCCATTTCCTACTCATGAAGATTTCCAAGTGAACATCATTATGCTTGTTTCCCCTTAAGTGTTCAAAGTCACAGAGCTTGGTGTCTTTTTAAAAAATATTTCTCTAATCTCATCTATTTTTCCACCGACAGCTCACAGCAGCTAGATCAAGATCACTGTTTGCAGGCTGGCTGCTGGTATTCACCTCAATTATCAACCTGATTACTGATCAAAAGCCCTAATTATAAATTCTTCAGGATGGAGATTTTCTGTGCCCTGTACCTTTGCACAATGACTTCCTAGAGACTAGGGTAACACTTTTCCATGTCGAGAAAACAAAGCCACAACAGAACTACCAAGACAGATTCCAAAGTAAGTAGGATGATCTTAATGTTCCAGGAAGAGTTACATAGGAAGAGTTGCATAGACTAGCTCAATAGCTGTTGAAGGTCTTGCCACTTATTCTTTTTTTTTTTTTTTCAAAGCTTCAAAACCAAAAGCACAGTAAAACATTTTTAGCAACATTTACACATTAAACAGTCATAAGAACTCTCTAGGAATCTATATGGATATCAAGTATTTTCTTTCAACTTGCTGAGGACCAAACCAATATACACCAAGGTCCCTTCCAGAAGCACAGATGCCCTTTTTTTTTTTGCCATTTTAAGTTCTTTAGCTCTCCTATCATGAAACATACCTCAAGTCACCAAAAAAAATAGTTAGCAATTATGTTTATTCCGCTATATACACTGCCAACTGGGCAAAATCCTCCACACACACATACACAACAGTAAGTCTGCTGGCAGATAAAAATCTGGCACATAGATAAACTGCACTGCAGGTGCAGACACATACGAGCTGGCTGACCTGTCAGTTCTGGTGCAGCACTGTTTCCAGAACCAGCTGCACAAACACACAGATCGCAGTTGCAGCTCTGAGCCACACCAAAAATAAGCCGTGTAGGATCCAAGTTGGCTGGGCTCAAAGCAGAATGTGAACATACAAGACTGCTTAGTAATCCAAAGCAAGTTTCCTCGGTATAGTAGAATTATTTTTAGAGGGTGGTATTTTTTTTATCCTCACTTAGATACACAAGTAGAGAAATGTGAGGCAATTTCCTCAGGGCAACAACACCAAGGCAACCTTGTATCTATCTCCATTCCTCAGGAGACAGTTGGAAGAACATTTCTCACCAGGGCAGTGTTTCTCACTGCTGCCTCCTGTTGTCCATCCCTGATGGATCAAAAGGCTATGGTGTGCGAACTGTTTCAGGGCTGGCCTCCCCAACCCTTGCTCAAAAAACCCCCAAAACAACAAACAAACCCCTTTATTTTGTACCAGCACACCTATGAGGGAAAGGCAAATACTCAGCGGCTACAGGTGGAGTTAGGAAAAGCCCTTCAAACAACAGCTCCAGACCGACAATTCTACCCAAAACATTGTATCTTTATCTCGGCTTAGAGGTATTCTTTGTATGCTAGAGTGACCACAGGAATTCGGCATTAACTATGGGGCTAAAAACGAGTGAAAGTCAGGATAAATGTTTTAGAGAAACAGGCCAAGAAAGGAGAACCAAGGGCAATACTGAACTCATGATCTAGAGATCTGGGAGAAACGGTACCCCTGAGACCTCTTACCTTCACACAGTATTTCTGCATTCAGGTCTGGTAATGGTTCTGCTTTTACTTGCTCCTGTTTTATTGGTGAAGGCAAGTTACTTTCGGGAGAAGGAAAGGATCCCTCCTTGGCACTGCGAGGTGGAGAGCAGCTTCCTACAGATGCATGCCTGTATGCCTGCGATCTCCACAGAAGAGCATCATTGCTAGAGGGCAGCGAGGCAGACCCACGACACGCCTGTGCGGTGCGGCCGCTCAGCCTCCGAGAAAATTCAGCAGCCCGGGCCGACTGCAGCAGGCGACACCAGCGGGAGACCTGCCGAGCCCACGAAGCCATCTTCCAGCTCAGCGCAGCATCCTGCGGGGAGAGAAAGGGCTGAGGAGCAACACGGGCGCTGCCCTGCTTCGCCCGCAGGGCTGGGAGCGTGAATTCCCCGAGCGCTAAAGCACGAAGGGGCTGCTTTGAGGCGTTAAATGCGTGACAAACTGAGGCGTGAGGGGAGCCGGCTCTGAACGCCACAGCTCGCCGCCCGGGGTCCTGTGGGAGCAAGGGGGTGGGGACCTAAACCCGCCCCGAGGGACGCAGCCCTCCGCAGAGCCGTCCCCTCGCCCCGCCGGCGCAGGGCGGCGGGAAGCTGGGCCCGCCGCTTGCAGGCCGCCAGCCCGCGGGAAGCCAGGCCGCCCTGGGCCGGCAGCCCACGCGAGGACGCCGCTCCACGCACGGCGAGCCCGGCCCGGCCCCGAGGACCCACCAGACGCCTCACCTGGCCCCCGCGCCGCTCAACTCGACGAGACCATTCGGGAGAGGGGAGAAGGAAGGGGGAGTGGGCGGGCAGGAAAGGGTCCTCCCCACCGCTTAGCTCGAAGGAGGCGGTGTGGCTCCGCCCCCGCCCCCCCGTTCTTGTTTCTTCCTTCTTCTCTCCCGGCGTGGGCGCAGGGCGTCGCGGGAGCAGCGGGGCGGGCTCCGCCCCTCAGGCGGGCGGGCGGGCGCGCGCGCGCGCGGCGCTTCTCCCCCTCAGCGGCGGCGCCTCAGCGGGAGGCGGCGCGGCCGGGCGGGCTGGTTCGGGCCGCGCCGGTTCGCGCCGCGCCGGGAGAACCAGCGCAGCGCTGAGGCAGCAAGGGGGTGGGGGGGTGGGGAGGGGGACGAGATGGCGTCGTGCGTGGGGAGCCGGACCCTGAGCAAGGACGACGTGAACTACCGCCTGCACTTCCGCATGATCAACGAGCAGCAGGTGGAGGACATCACGCTGGAGTTCTTCTACCGGCCGCACACCATCACCCTCCTCAGCTTCACCATCCTCAGCCTCATGGCCTTCGCCTTCACCAGGTGTGCGCCCCTCCCCGCCCCCCCCGGTACCGGCTGCGCCGCGGCCGCCCGTTCCCGGCCCCAGGGCGAAGGCGGTTCCCGGGGTGGGGAGGGGGCCGGGGCCGCGCCGCGCGGCTCTGGCGGGCGGTGGGTGCTGCTGGGGGCGGGTGGTCGCTGCTGGGGGGACCCGGTGTCGGGTCGTGACTTGCCGTAGGCTCTGCGGGCGGGGCTGTTGCATCGCTGGCTGGCTGGAGAGCACCCTGCTCGGGTGGCCCTTCGCTCGCAGGGCGATTATCCGCCTCCGCTACGTTTCCTGGGAACTTGTTGATCGTTTTGAGCCTCTCCGTTAAAGCCTTTACCAAAATGTCTGTCTCGAGCAGTTGCCAAAAACGTCTTTTATTAGGCTATCAAGAAACCCAGCAATGACATTGCTCAAGTAGGTTAATTTACCAAGCGTTCAATGGACAGGAGTGGCTGTATTGTCTCATCACTTTTATGCAACGTACTTTGTCTGTGGCCAGTCCCACGTTGGCTTAGGCCCTGGTACTGCTAGGCTTAGCCACATCCTTTCCCCACCACAGCTCTGTGGACTTCGCCACTGCAGTCATTCATGGAAATAAAGCTAAGAATGGACACAGTTACTTATTTGTAAACAAAGGGTATAGCAGTGCAGTCTGAAGGGTATCTTGCAGTATTTTTCGAAGTTGTGCATACTTTTTATTGCTTCCTAATGAATGGGGCTGTGAAGATGATAACAATCCTCCTTTAGCATAAATCCTGCAGCCTGGGCAAACAGTGATTCCTGAGAGGTTTTGGCTGAGTTGTGTTCTGGGTTCATTTATGCCTTTGTGGCATTGTATGTACGCAATCACAGGTTTCAATGACCTTGTTGATTACACTCTGCATTTGACAGAATAACATAATTATTTGCCCTTAGGCCCAAAATACAGTTTCATGTGTAATCTTCTACCTTATCCTAAGAATCCAAATGTATAGTTTTTGTCAGCTATGAAAATAATGGTCAAACCTGGGTTGAGTTGAGAAAGGAGCATAAGGAAAGGTAAAATAGTGTAGTGCAAATGGTCTGAGGTGTGCTTTTTCTTGTTTCAACTTGTGTATGGCCCCAGGGAAGGTATTTCTGGTGAACACATCCCTTGTTCTACTTAAATCTTGTTACCTAAGCTAAGGTAGAAAGTCCAGGGGATCCCTTCTTAACTCTTAAATCAGACACATGTTTCTGTGCTTTGGTACAATGTTTAGAGATCTTTGCCACAAGTGCTCTTCTCCTGTCTCCCCTTGAGCAATCACTTTTCTCACTATAGGGCTAATTTAGGTCAAACTTGTGAGTTACTAAGTCATTCTCATCCAGACATCATTCTGAAAGATTAAAGGAATTGATTGCTCACCTTTGCAGAAGGAAGGGAATTTTACTGTTAATTCTTTCAAGCAGAGGATCAGACAAGCAGCAATCTCAGAACTATGGAGTCTTCTAGACCCAAAGAATATTGCTTCCCTTCTGGGATGGTTGCATTTTTCCAAGAGAGTTCCTAACTTGTCTTCCCATTTGACTTGCTAGCCTTCTAACTCCAACTTCTTCAGTTTCATTCTCTTCCCCTGTCTGTCTCTGCTCTGCCTTATTTCCTATGTTTAAATACCCATTGACTTCTCTAACTTTTCTCTGTTTCTCCTCGTCTCAGGTTGTGGAAGCTACTCTCATTTTGTTTTCTTCCCTCCTCTGTGTCCTTCACCCCCCGATATTTCCAACTATTGCAGGAGTTTCCTAAATTTCTTGGTTGATAAGAGTGCCACCTCTGTCTTCTTTGGGCCACTACCCAAACCATATGTACTCTTTGAGAAACTGAGGGAGGCAGGAGATAGCTCCCCATATGCTTAGAGTATGTGCTCCCAGGTTTGGTCTTTCTATTCCCATCAGCTTATTACATTGAGTCTCCAGTGACTGTGTTCATGTTTCCACCTCCTGTACACAAGGCTCTGTAGACTTCTCAGTAAGGTGTGACAAGTGATTCTTTGCTTTTCCTGTGCTGTCAGTTGTTCCGTAGCTCTCCTGGTCAATTTATTAAGCAGGGAATTTTCTGTGATACATTCATACTGATGTTGTTAAGTTTATTTTTTCAGGAACTTCACCATAGGCAGAGGAAATTCTGCTTCCCTTAAAGCCTTTTTTGTCTCTTCTATAATTATTTTATGTCAGAAGTATGTGTGGGTTCAGACAAACTTAGAAAATGCTTTTCCCTTGGAGGTACCAAGCCATAACATGGGCTATCCCTTGGGGTAACTGAGAGCTGCTGATACTGTCTTTGAGCTGACAGATAAGGGTGAAGCTGAGCGTCAGATAGCAGTAATCTTCAGGTAGCAATAACAATAATCCAGAAAGAGAAATGTGAGTGTGTTTAACTTTTCCATGTTAAAGTTGGGAGTAGAGGGTATTCAGTTTTTTAAAGCACATCTTTCTAGTGCTTCTGACAATGGCTGCAGCTGCCTTGGTTATTTCCTGCTGAATGAGCCAGACACCGGCTCCTCTGCTTCCAGGCTGTGCCTGGGAGCGGAGGCGTGGAGCGGCTCTAGCTTTCCATGTCCTCTTCCTCTCTAGAGAGAGAGGGATGTGTCCTCTCTGAGCCCAGGGGCAACCAGCAGGAGGGCAGGTGGATGCCTGAGGGGATATTTTGTGGAGCACAGCAACAGGACTGGGAAAGGTGACAGATTGGTAGCCTCTGGTGTAAAGTTGCAGGTGTTTATGGAAGCAGGAGTAAGAACTGTGAGGAAGTAGTGCTGTTGTCTTTCACATCTCTTCATTAATGGAGTTGATTAAACTGGATTATTGTGCATTTACGTTTGGTTTGGGGATTTTATGGAAGATTACACCCACCCCCCCCTCCCCCAAATTTAGTGTCCTAGCTATTTTTTCCTCACTTGAGTGTAATTTTGTTTTGTTTATGATATAATGACTTACTAATTTACATTTTTGTAATGTGCCAGTGTAATGTAGTGCTCTGGAGAAGAGCAGGAGAGGGAAAAAGGTTATGGAGGTATTATGTGATTTGTTTTTGTTATTTGTTATTTCTTCACCAAAAAGCCACACCATTGAAAAATGTGCTGGTAAAGTGGGCTTAAAGTGAGAGAAGTTTCATCTGTCCTCCCACGCGAGCATTAGAAATCTTAGTTTTGCTGCACGAATGCTTATATTTCAAAGTCAGCATCAAAGTTCCTAAGGCGAAGTGAGGAGATGATTTAGCACATTTTCCTGATTGCAGCTTGTTGTGATTGTGTCTTTCCTCCAATAGTTATTTTGCTTCCCTGTTTCTTTTGGTGTTCCCCAAAATAGTTTTTCCAAGCAAATGCTATAATTCTTATCCTAACTAGTGCACAGTAGCAAGGCTCTTGTTCCCACCTGTTTTTACCTGCTTATGGCAAGAAGATTGGATGTCTATCCCTTTTGAAAGGTATCTGCAAGCCACAATTAAATGCCTCTACCGTTCACTTGGAATGAAATGCTGTTTAACACAGCATAAAACATATTTGTTGATTTTTTTGGGGGGGGAGATGGTGCCCATGTGACTAGGACAGCTTTCCTGAAGCTGAGTAGTACTCAGAATCCTGATGGACAAAGGTGAGGACACTTCAGCCCAGCTGGAATGACAATTAAGTGATGTGATCACAGTGTCTTTCACTTCTTTCTTGGCCACGCTGAATTGTACAGTGATGTAACACTAGTGATCTGTTCGCTCTTCAAAAAAAGAAAAAAGATTCCCTTACTTGATGGTACCCATGACAGCATGTGTGTGTGTGTTGTTTGCATATGTTTAAACAGAAATATGGCTTTGCTGTCTGAGCCATCAGAGCCTGAGACTGGCTGGGAAGTGTGCTGGGTGGCATGAGGCTCTTGAGACTGCCAAGGGAGCTAAGCTCTGGAACTTGGGCTTCACAGCTGGTGTAAAGTGTCAGCCCGAACAGGGTGCCTGCAGGAAAATAACTGGTATATCTTTACTGAGCTGGTTAAAAAAAAAAAAAAAATGCTGTGGGGAGTCCCTGAGGCCTGCAGAGAAACCATTGATGCTTAATGTACTTTTTCCTGCCATACAGTTAAACTAACACAGTGCTTAAATGCCTCACAATGATGAAAGTCTGTGGAGCTGTTAAGGTTCAATTTTGAGGGAAAGGGAAGTAATTTGGCAAAGAGAGAAATATTTTATAACTGCAGCAAATATCTAATGTGGAGCGCATTTATGCTGTCACAGATTCTTTGCTGAACCATCTAGAAATGTGACATATGGTCTGCAAGGAAGAGCTTTATCTCTCTAAAATTCGCTGGGAATTTTTTGGTATCATGGGTTGGGAATATGTATATGTGTATATATGTATATATATATATATATAAAATACAATATAAAGTAATATATTTAAATAGATAAACTGATCCTAAGTACGTGAAAACTACTCAGATAGTAAAACTTTAATTTTAATTGTAGTGGGTGATATACTATGAAATATTAGCTGTGTGTATTATGATAGTCTGAAGGTTGTTTCTGTTTGTATTACTGAAATATTCTAGAAGTTGACTGCTCATTAGAAGACTTGAGTGGGCTTTTTTTTTGTTAATCTTGCTGCTGTACACCATATTCTACCTGCCTGAAGAGAAAGAGGAGCTCAGTCAAGTTTGCCTTGGCATTCCAAACATAATTCTTAGGTCTCTGTTATGGCCACAATATGACAGTAGCACAAATAATACCTGGTATTTTGTTCAGAGCTTTGGCTTAGTAGATCTAAAAGCAAGTTGATATTTTGCCCTTGTTCTTTTAAGTTTTGCTGTCTTTCTGTTATACACAGATTCTAAGCTGTATAATCATTATTTCCAAGGGCTGATTGTAATCATTTCCCCCCTCTCTGCACTAACCTTGGGCATTTGGCATTGGGAACAGGCCAAGGGAACTGAAGGGGATTGTGAGCAGCACCAAACCAGCAAAGGGAAACCTAGGATTTGCATCCAGGCTTCCAGAGTTTTTGGTCTGAGTCTGTTTGCTGTGAAAAGTACGTTTGATGATGTTTCTGTGAATGTTAAAGCAGGAATATTTTTTTTCACCTTGTATAAAATTTAGTAAGTGCTTCTGTGTTGACTTCTAACAATGCTTATAGCTCGCGTGCATTGATTATATGTTTAACTCTCTTGTAAGAAAGGGATACCCAGAAGTGCAGAGTGAAAAACATTAAGTGCAGTTACTATCTTGACTTGTTATATAACCAGCATGTTTACTACTTATACTTATTTCTATGTAGTCTTTATTTAAATAATATATCTGCCAAGCCTTTCAATTTCATCCTGATAATGTACTTTAACACTTTGTTGTCTGTCTCTTCAGGGATGATTCTGTCCCAGAGGATAATATTTGGAGGGGTATCCTCTCTGTGATTTTCTTCTTTCTAATCATCAGTGTTCTAGCTTTTCCTAATGGTGAGTAAGGTTTATACTGTTTATATTTCACCTTTTGTAACATGTGAATTTCTCTTTACTGCCACTATGTTTATTTTGATTTTATTAAAGTACCACTTTTAAATGTGTGGGTTGGGGGTTTTTTGTGTGTGTTTTTTTTTGTTTGTTTGGTTGTGGGGTTTTTTTTGTGTGTGTGTTTGTTTGGTTTTTTTTGTGTTTTTTTGTGTGTGTTTGGTTTTTTTTTTTTTAATTCCTTTATGTTAAGGGACAGTCTAAAAATGGGTTGTAATCATACTGAGTGGGGATAACGGTAAAATGCAAGTTATTTATAGTTTCTCTGTATCTAACAAGGAAGTCGGGTTTTCAAAGTCAGTGTCTCTATTTGCATGTGTGCAGTTGCAGCTTAGATTGCTAAGTAATGATGCTGCCAGATCCTTAAATAATGTTTAAAAGGAGTCTGCCTCAATCTGTTCTAACAGACATGTAATTCTGCAAATTCTCAGGGATATAACACCTTACAGAAATCACATTACCAGAAACTAGTGATAGTTAGAAATGGTGGAAGTCACATTACAAAGTAAAACCACAGTTGCTCCATAGAAGTTTAAGTTGGACAAAAGTTTTGGTAATTGTGTGAGGAGCAGAAAGTGCAAAAAGTAAAAACACCTGTGTGACAATTCTGTGGAGGAAATGCTGTCTTACTGCTGTGTGGTTTTTTTTTTTTAATTCATTTATTATTTATTTTTTTAATTTTTACTTATCGCTGTCAGTAAGAGCATAACTGGGTCAAGTCTAAACTGTCTCAGTATTGACAGTGTTCAGGAAAAAACAGTGATTGTTTTCGAGGCAGCTTTGTAGTTCAGAGTTGGGATGTATTTTTCTCGTATTTTAAAAATCATTTATCCATACTTTTCACAGACCACTCCTCAAAAACTGAATGCCAGAGAAAAATGCCACTTAAATGTATGATTCGTATTTAGAGGTTTTCCAGTTTCACTAGACTTACCTTCTCTGCTTTTCACATTGAGAGATTTGTAATCTAATAAAGTCAGTTTAATCACCGGCTCTAAAGTAAATAATATTGACACTGGTAAAAGAGCATAGGTATCTTGCTTCTTAGATACATGATGACTCAGTTTGGAAGTTTTAGGAGGCCTGCTTGCTAACATTTCATGGTCATCTGATGGCTAAGCACCACGTTTCTTTGCTAACGTGGAAATTTGTATTTGACTTCATTGAGAGCAAGCCATTTGTGAGCTGTGGTCTAGAAACCAGGTCAAGAGATCCTCAGGTGACACCTGAGATACGGTGTCTGCTGAGCAAACAGCGTATTACTGTTTTGGAAATGACTCCATAAAAAATAATTGAAAATTTTGTCTACACCCTACTAATTGGCAGTTTCCTTTTCCTCTCTGAAATATGTTGTTACCTTGTTTTTTTTAACATAGAGCCTCAAAATTTGGGTACAGTACATAGTTTGACAGAGAACTGATCTGTGCTCATGTCAAATCCTCATATGAGATATAACTAAAAAATAGATTATGTGGTTCTTATTGATGTGTATTTTAATAGGCTTTTTGTTTGCTGTCCACAGGACCCTTTACGCGTCCCCACCCTGCAATATGGAGAATGGTTTTTGGTAAGTTTAAGTTGTGTTTCTGACTTTGATGCTTCTGCAGGACTGGCCATTTTAACTTTCAAATGAATGGAATTGTCATGAAATGTAATTGTGCATCAAACTTGTGTCAATGTCACTTCCCTCCCACTTCTGAGCTGTTGTTTATAATCTGTTCTTAATTATGTTTGGGAATGTCATTGTAGTTACTCTGTGTCAGGATGGTGTAAATTAAATCACCAGAAAGGGATCATTCACTCTGATACTCTGTTTTAATCCTGTTTTGTATTTGTGCTTCTTAATCTCCTGCACCCACACCCTTCCTACTGCCATCTCTTCCCACCCCAAAAAGGTTTGGGTGTTTATAATTACTGCATATACTATCTGATTTCTAACTAAATCTAGTGTTTCTTTTCATTATTGGCAAAACATGCGAGTACTATATATGTTTATTAAATTGTATAATTGTCTATCAAAATACACTTATTAATATTCTTTACATGTATATATTCATATTCTTAATTTATAATTTCAGCATAAATACCTGTAAATATTAGTTGTATTCATAGTTGGAAAAATAACTGTGTTAATTACAGAACTTACTGAGTGAAATACTGATCCTTAAACATCTGAATTACATGACAAAATGTAAGAGATTTTATTCTTAAATAATTCAGGGTTCACAGATTGTATCCTAAACTTTAAGCACATTTGCAGAGAATTAGGCGCATTTGATTTAAAAGCTGATCTGTTTCTTTTTAAGGAGACTGTGTTTCTCTCTCCTGCTGCCTTATACAGCTAAAAATAAGTAGCCTCCCAAAGTAGCTGATTACTCATCTGTTGACATTGAGAGGATACTGCTGATTAGATAGTACTCAAAGAATCCTGCTTCTTGTGAAGTTTGGGAAACACAGATCCTGCTGCTCATTTCAGGTTTCAGCAAACGTACATTAAAAGGTCATTTTCAATGTTTGTACTGTCAGAGCTCGACCCCTTGTACCTTCTGGAAAAGGCTGCATGCAAAATCTGGAGCAATATTTTTCCCTGCTTAATGCTGTTTCTTCTGGCATGGCTTATTTAGCCACAGTTGAGGTCTCGGACCTATTCAGTAGATGAAAGGCCAGAGTAGTGTGTCCTCAGCTTTTCAGGATGCACCCTCACCTGCAGGCTGTACTTCCTGTAGTCGTTCGGCATCTGTTTACCTGATGTGTTTTTAGGATGAACTGGAGAGGACAGTACATACACTGTCTCTTCATGTGTTTGTACTTGAACGGAAGTTGTTCTCTAGCATACACTGGGGATTAATAACGTGTGAGTTCTGGTTATGGTTTAAAAGAGCTTTTTAGAATTGCTATAGTTTATTTTGGGTGGCAGATACTAAGTTTATTCACATTAATCTTTCCGCCTTCCATAACGTTGCTGCAGGACACAACTAAGTTTGAGTACTAGACTATCGAAATGGTGTTGGTATTTCTATGCCTCTTCCAAATGTGGAATCTGTGAGATCTTAGATATCTTTGAACTTGTGAATAATGCAAAGATGTGCTCACAACAACAGCAGCTTCATCTATACCTACAACTCTTAACTTCCTATAAGTTTCTCTTTTTTTAAAAATAAATAATTCAGACACTGGGATGAGAGGCAGTAGTCCTAAATGCAATAGTGTTTTATAATTTAAAATGGTGTGAAAACAAATCATAATCATCTTTATCTTTAAAAGCTTCAAACAGCAAATTTTCCAGCTCATAAAAGTAACTCAGACATACAATAGTTTACATTTATAACTATTCTTTATTGTTTGAAGGCAGTTTTTTGGACTCTCTGTGTCCCAAGGAGTTTTGTGAGTGAACAAGATTTTAAAGCTGAGTCTTTTTGCAGGTCTCAGTGTGCTCTATTTTCTGTTCCTGGTGTTCGTGCTCTTCCTTAACTTTGAGCAGGTAAAAGCAGTGATGTACTGGCTGGATCCTAATCTTCGATATGCTACAAGGGAAGCAGATATTATGGTATGTATCCATGGCACTTTACTGGACATTTTGGCTACTTTATGTGTGTTTTACATGAGTGGGAAGGGAGAAATCTGAATTTGCTGGTATGAGCAGTGCAGGTTTGTGGCTATACTTGAGAGTCAATAAGTATTTTGTGTCAACTGCTGTTTCCTTACATTGAAATCAGTTGTTGTGAAAAGAGTCTTGACTGTGTTCTTTCTAATGGAGATGTCCACACGGGTGTGCAGTCAGGAGTGTGAGATATGTTTGCAGTGGGGTGGCTTTGGATTCCTTTAAATAATAGATGTGAGCCTAGATACTGAAAATAGACTTAGCAAGGTAGTATCTAAATGAGACCTGCAAGGTGTGTGTCTCCCAGATCAGGTTTGGGTTTGGTGTTGTTTTTTTTTTTTTTTGATGCCACAATGCTGCAGTCGAAAAACTGAACTTTGGTCTTGCCTTACTGCCCTGAGCTTGGTACATGACTGGCATGCTACTGAGCGTGTGGAAATACAGGTACGGCAACTGCCGGGCTCTGCTGCCTTCCAGTCACCAAACTAAGCACTGGTGCAGTTACCACTGGGAAATTACTTCCATAGACCATGATCTGAAGTGGCATGGGTAGCCAGGCTTGTTCTGCCAGTTGAGCAGTTTGCAAAGAGTTTTCAATACAGAGAACGTTCCCCTTCAGGTGAGGACACTAGCAAAGGGAGTTGTAGTAAAAGGAAGCCTGGGAGGCATGTGTGAGGTGTGTTGGGAGGCAGGCAGAAGGGAAAGTGAGCAGGTGAGCACCAGGCAGAAGAGCATTACTGCATGGAGAGGCAAGAGTTGCCAGTCTTGTTCTGTTCACTATCTCATTAAGTTACTGTCCCCCACCTCACTAGTGTGCTTCCTTGCCCTTGGGTTTGTGCACCTGCACACCGTGGTCACCTGTTGTATAGTAGGTGCTGTTATCAGACACAGGCCTCGAGTAAGAAAATACACTGATTGTCTTTGGCACAGAGCAATGCACTGCATATGCAAACACAGCACCTAATCAGCAGTGGCTGCTAACTCCTGCCCTGTAGCACGTAAGAGGGAATGGAAATCTTTACAGTGCAGTAAGCTTACATTAGTTGATTGATAGCGAGGGCTGCATACAGGTTCCTTACCTGGAAAATGCTGGATGTTTACCTGGAAATCAGCAGGATGTACTGCTCATCAGCTGAGGTGCATTGTGTTTTGCAACTCCAGCATCCAGAGCAGGGCTGTGACTTTCTGTTCTGCAGGAGACTTGTGGTGGTGACAAGGCGTGGGCAGCCTGCAGTTAGGGTGGTAGGAGGACACATTGCTAAATGGAGCATGAGCATGGGGGTTAGTGATGTTGCTGAGCAACAAAAGGGAGCTAAGTTGAGGAGTCTGTTGGTAAGTCAGATTCACCTGGGTCTTCTGTCATTTAAGTTAGAAATAGATTGAAGTCAGTGGAGGACTAGTATTACTGCTGGCACAGAACCACAGTACAGCAGATTCCCTGACTATCAGTCAGTGGAAGCTTACTCTGTACTACTTTGCAGTCCTGATACAGTCACTTAAAGTTAGAGTAAATTTTTAACATGCAACTATAATGAAGGTTGCAGTTTGGTCTCTTGCACAGGCCTGGCAAAGTTGCTTGAGTATAAAAGAAAGTTCAACACGTTTCACTGTATGACTGGCAGAGGTACGGCTGAAAAGATGAGATAGAGGGGAAAAAGCTCTGGTAAAAATAAAAGCAAAAAAGCAAGAGCCCTGAAAAACAGCTTACTTTTGGAGTAACCTTACTGTGTTCACTCATCATAGAGTTTCAGATATCATGGTGTAGCTAGGAGCCTGTACCTTCCATTGTGCATTCTGTTCTTCTGCTGGCAAATGAGCCGGTTTCGGATCTCTCTGGGTATGTGCACTAAAGCTGCAGCTTTACCATCCTTAAGACAGGTGGTGCACCTTTCCCTGAATGACCAGAAGCGCTGACAAGAGTGAGAGGCAATACCAGGCTTTCACTTCAGGGAGCACCAGCAGTAAGGGTTACTTACAGTTTCATAGTGGGATTTAACTGCCTGCTGATAGAAGTATTTGTATGAAACTGTGCATTCCTCTCTTTGTGGAGACCAGGTTTTAAATCTTTCTCTGCCATCCCTATTTCAACTTGATCATGGTTCATTTGCGCAGGATTAGCAATAGTTCTGGCCTGAAAGAGAATCTTCTTAATTCAACAGCAGTGCTGCGTTGTCACCTGCAGGTGGCAATGTATATTTTAGGAGGGTTGGAGAGCAGAGATTTTTTTAAAAATGTGTGTTTCCAGTTGAAAATAGTTCAGTTTGTGCTCAGTGACAAGACAGAAGCTCTAGTGATGGCATACAGATTATTTTTTCTGTTGGGCAGTGTTTTCTAGCACTTGCTGTACAACATGATGCGAGAACACATTTCCTTTGTTATTCACGACTAGAATATTAATTAATATTTTTAAGGTATCTGCCACTCATCTGTGACAAAACAGTTGCAAGTTCCCTTTGATTTTTTTTTTTTTAATTCAGCCTCGTGACTGAACTTTCTCAATATGAATGTGTTCTAGAAATTGCTTTCATGAGGAAAATAAGATAAAAAAAGATACTCAAATGAACATTAAGACAAGAAATGTAACATCACAAATTGGTGAGGATTAGCTACAGATGAGCCACATCTGAACTCCAGACAGCATGAAAATGTAGAAAGGTGGTTATTTTGAATCAAGACAGAAAAAAACCCCAAACCCAAAACAACTTATTTCCTGGAGTATTGTTTGCTGGCTTTATTATTATTAATTTTACTGCTCCTGCTGTTCGTGTCGCATAAGAAATACATACTCCTTCAGGCACCAAGGTCTATTCTATCTCCCTTTAGATTAGACTGTACTGTGATGATGCTGAGTCTCAATACTGAAAGCTTTCCTTCAGTTTAGAAGGACAAGAAAGCAGAATAATGCTTATTTCAATATCTTTATAATTTCAGGCTTGTTGCACTGGGTAAGAAGTTTCTTCATTCTAGTGGTTCTGAAGTTGCTTGTTGATTGAACAGTTTTTTTGTGGGTGTTTTTTCTTTTGTTTGCTTTTGTTTTTTTAATTAACAGGAGTATGCTGTGAACTGTCATGTTATCACCTGGGAGAGAATCCTCAGCCACTTTGATATATTTGCTTTTGGTCATTTCTGGGGCTGGGCTATGAAGGCTTTGCTGATCCGGAGCTACGGGCTGTGCTGGACTATTAGCATCACCTGGGAGCTCACTGAGGTAGGCCACCCATTTATCTTAACTATAAGCAAATGTGTGAGACTTGAATTGCTCTTGGAGGGAAGTGTGAATGTTACTAGAAGGATGATTCACTAGTTCTCAGTATAGATTTACATTTTAAGCCTTGTAAACCAGATGCTAAGCAATTGATGCAGTTGCGTTAGTGGACAACAGTAATCTGGGGTTTACTACCTGAACAGGAGGGAAGTCTAGGCCAGCCTTTTGGTGCCATCCATAGTTTGTTTTTCTGCTGTTGTGAGAGTCAACACTCATGCTACTTCAGACATTGACTGCTATTCCCTGATCAAGAGCAGTTGTTCTCCTTTTTCACCTTGCAGTATCAGTGATCTACTGTCGTGACCCCTTACCCCAAATACCACAGTATTATGCGTTGTGTATAGTTGTGCACACTCTACAGTGAAATGGAGTTGAGGGATTCTTGAGGAAGGTGTGAGGGCCCATGAGAAGTCTATGTGGAGTGGCAAGACACCACTTGGTGTGGTGTTTTCTGTCAGGAGGCCTGAGTGCATAACCCTTTTTTTGTTAAATTGTATCGCACAAGCCTAGTTAGTTCATGTTCACTGACTTAAAAATTATTTTTTTACTAGTTTTGGATCTAAGCTAGTTCACATGAAGTGTAGTGCCCTGCACCGTGGTTTGGAGGACCACTGACTTATTTTTGTTATCTAGCTCTACCACAGTTCTCGCAAGCACAGGCTTAAGTCATTTGATTGTTGGCACTTTTATCCTACTTTGAAAAAAAAAAAAAATAGAAGATACTTGACCTGAATCAGTCAATTGACTGTTGCTTGGAATTCTGTTTCTTATTGTTAGATCCATTTTAAGAATTCAAGCTGATTAGTTGCTACTCTCAATATTTTTATTTGCATGTAACCTAGAGCTTGATTAGTAGAATATGTCACCAAATATCCAAAGATGCATTTCCATAAAAATGAGTTTAATTACATTATATTCTTTGATTGGACAATTCAGAGAAAAAAACCAAAACAAAACAATTTGTATCATCTTTTGGGACAGCATAGTCTAACCTGTCAAACTTAAAATACTAAGCGTAGATCTAAACACCTGAATTTAGTCTTTAAAATCATAGTTTTCTGTAGAGCTTGCTCTCTTGTGAATGCTTGGCTCATCTGATGAAGCATTTATAATTCAGAAACAGAGAAAAGGATTTAGTTGTCTAAAATTCAGCTTCTGAATTTGAAAATACTGATGCCATGAGTTCGTTTTCAAAACATGTTTCTGTTCTGTGTCACTGAAGGATACACTGTTTCCTAAACTATTTTGAAATTTAAGATTGGGAGTTCACAAGTGCCCATCTGCAAAAAAACAATTTAGCTACTTATTGTACTCATTTTTTCCCTCTGGAAAAGAATAAATTTGGATTTGTTTCATATGCACTCTTATCATTCAGCTGATCATCACACAACCATCGTCTTCAATTTGACACCGCATGGGGTGTCTAGTGTTCCATGTTGTTGAAAGGCAGATTATTGGAACAGACAATGTGTTGGGTAAAGTTCAACATATAGAGAGGTTATCACTACTCAAATGGATTTTTAATGAATTAGTTAATTCAGGAGAGTCATTAGAAACCTACAGAAGTTATCAGGGCAGTTACATAGGGATTTAGCTGTGCATCTCCTGTTAGCATTAATGGATTTCAGCTGGCTCCCCCGTTCTGAAATGGAACACTTGTCTCGTGCTCCATACTATCGGATTAAAGTTGGGATGCAGGCAGACCTTGGTGTCTCATTCTGAGAAAACAGCTAGCACCTTAGAGTTGGTCTGGCTAACACCTAAGTTCTTTTTTGCTGATTTATTATCTGTAACTTCTGATGTCTTTGGCTGGATTATTGCAGACTGAGATTCATAGCCTAGTGCCCCTTTCAGGTTAAATTAATTTAAAACATGAAAGGGGAACTATAGCAGGATAATGAGCAACATGGTATGGCTTGGATCCTGAAGAGAAATTAAAATTTTCTTTTCTACAGTTTGAAATTCCGATAGCCTTGTCAAAGAAAGAAGTTGCTTGGATAGACTTCTGCAAGTTTTTAGAGGAACTGTAATTGTCAATATCAGCCACTGTAGCTTATTATAAATTGACCAGTATTTATTCTTGCTGTATACAGAAATCATTCTTCTTGTTCCTTTTCCCATACCTGCTTTTTTCCAATATCTTATTTATACATCTCTTAACAAAAGATACTTCATTACAAAATCATACCAAAAATCTTCCACAGACACGGTGTATGTACATTAACTGACAAAAATGGTTCTATTTTTGTGGACGTAAGAATACTCTTTAATTTGCTATGTGTTTCATTAAGCATCATATTGGGTATTCCAAAGGGACTGCTTAACACATGGCTGTCTTGATTTCTAGTCCACAGCTAACTTTTTCAGTCTGTTTTGGGGGTTGCTGTAATATTTGTTGCAGAATAGAGAATACAATTATTTTCTCTTAAAGGAGAATGAGGGGTGCTGAGTCCATTTCTAGCTCTCAGTAAATATTTATATCTTGCTTTATTATGGCTGGTTGTTCTCCTTCTCTCTGTCAAAAGTGTGAAGTCACCAAATGTATCTGTAAATACATTTAATTGCTTTACTAATGCCCCACAGTCGTCTTCAGTGGAGTATTCGGAAAGGAACACATTGCTTCAGATGTAAATCATTTGTGCACTTCCCAGTGGAAATCTTTAGGGGACTGAATATGTTTTGATATACCCAGATGATGTCAGCTTTTCAGTCTGATGTTGGTTTCTGGCCTATTTTCCAGTATCTTCACTGTAAAAGTACCTTTGTCATTAGTGCTTAATAGATACCAAGCAGGAGGGGAAAGTAGAATATCCTCTTAACTTCTTGAGCCATTTTGGATTAAGTATAGCAGCAAAGACTGTAGTGTCTGAAACATTGGTGAACTCTTAATCTTTTTACAGTCACTAAATTTCCTAAAAATAGTAAATGTAAGAAAAGAGTTTTGAAATAGGACAAGTCTTAAGTCCTGGGCTCCAGCATGCTTTGTTACTGACAGTTGTTACAAGTGCATCTGTTCTACTTACTGCATCTTGTTGCTGGTTTAGAAAGGATACTGCTTAAAACTATTTAGGAAAAATAAAACAAAGGTTCCCTTCAATTTATGTAATTTTTTTTTAAAGCACAAAACACCTTATTTCCTCCAAGAAATGCAGTAGTTTTGCTTGTTTCATGCATTTCTATGAATGTTTTCTATATCATCTTTGAGAGGCTAAGAGCTGCATATTATCCTTATATACATTATAGCCCCAACAGTGAATGGTGAGAAGGAAACCTCTGATGTCTTGTGTGGTTCTATCCAAGGCCTTTGGATGTTAATGGAAGGATGCCCATCAAATTTCAGTGGTTTTGGCTCATGTCCTTGAAGTACGATGTGTACTGAAATCTGATTATTTTTAATGTGTACTTAAAAAGTGAATTTCTATGAATTGTGTACTGTTCCTCACCCAGAATATTTTTGCTGTATTCTGTAGCTCTTCTTCATGCACCTTCTGCCTAACTTTGCTGAATGCTGGTGGGATCAAGTCATTTTGGACATCCTGCTTTGTAACGGGGGTGGCATCTGGTTGGGCATGGTAGTTTGTCGTTTCTTGGAGATGAGGACCTATCACTGGGCAAGCTTCAAGTAGGTCTAAATTAAAGCTTGATAAACATTGTTTGATGTTATAATATTCAATTAATTTCCTTGGAAAATATACCTTCTTTGCATATGTAAAATGCATGTGGTATAGAAATAGCATGCAATCTGTATGTGCTAACAATGCTGTAAATTTATTTTAAAAGTTAAAAATCCATTTTATGCTACTGTACAGCATATATTTGTAAACACAATTTTATATAAATCTTCCTTTGTAATCTTAAGTTAGAAGCATTGATGCCAAATGAAAATATAAATTAGTAAAGCTATTTGCATTTTCAGTTTATTTTGTACAGGTGAAACTTTGAAGAAGGCAGCGAACAAAACAAGCTGTAATTGTTTTCTTATTATACAAGGCTTTTAAAATACTTTTGGGCTCACTTTGATGAGGCATTAGTGTGGCAATCTATCAGCACTAGTTGTAATTGCAGAAGAGGAATCAGGCTGATTGTACCTGTGCAGTAGATTGCCTTACCCCATTGCTGACCCTCTGTAGTAAATGGAGCAACTGCAAAATAAAGTAGCATTTGTTGTGTAAAAGGGCAACAGCTTTTGTGGCCTAGTGTCAGTTCTTAGCTGTCCAGGTATGGTTTCTTCCATAGTTTTTTGCCCCTTTCCTGCCTTCTTCCCTGCCAGTCGGTGTCAGGCATGGTTATCGGCACGTTACCAATGATATAGGTGAAACAGGATAAAGTACCACGAACTGCCAAAGGATATTGCCTTGAGACATGGAAAAGGAGCTCAAAACTTGACTTCCAAATTTGTATCGTACATGAACTTCTGCACTGCTTTCTTTTCTCACTCACAAGTTTGTTAATTGTTCTAAGAACCATCCAGCCTTTAGTCTCAATTCAATTTTCCTGCATTTCAATTCAGAAGGAATAATGAGCATTATAGAGTTGATGGTCCCTCTGTTTTTAGAGAGTTCAATGAAAGTTGAAACAGCAAAATATCTCTCAGGACTAGTCTTTACTGTCTTTGTGGAATAATTTTTCTTCATGTTCTTTTAAATGCGTGAGTAGATTTTGTTGGACCTTTAATATGAAGAGGAGCTACATGGAATGAGAAGCTTTTGCTTGTGCCCTTTTGTTTTCTTCTCCTTTTTTTCATTGAATAAACACAGGTCTTAAAGATTAGAAGATTCCCTCTGACCTCAGATCCCACAAGTATCAGAAACATTAAATCTGAATCACCTTTTTTGTCCAGAAGGGCCAGGGAAATAACAGCATGAAAACTGACTTCTAGCCCTGCTAGTCTTTCTTCGGAAAAGGAAACTGAGGTTTTTTTAGATTCCCTGCCCTTTGGATGCTGTTGCTCATCTGAATTAATATTATCGAAAGCAAGAACCAGTAACACATCTGACAAATGAACCTCCGTTCACATCCCCTTTCAAAAGGGAACTTAAACGCCTTCTGGCTTTTAACAGCGCTATCACATCTCTCCAGAAGATTTGCATGCATCTGATATCAGAACAGCAGGCGTTGTGTGTGCTGGAAGTGCAGCGTTTTCAAACCTGTGGAGCCAGCCCCTTCTACAATTAATAACTAATCTGACAGATTCTTGAGTCAGTGAGCTCTAGAACAAGGAGTCTTCGGGACAAGAGCAGTGGCAGCATAGCCAAGGAAGAAATGTCCTCTAGATTTTCCAAAGGGCTTGCAGAATTGCAATCCTTCTTTCTTTCCTTTGTGGAGAGAATGATAGATAGGTTTTGTAGTTAGTTACTGACTGAGGATAGAGGAGGGCAGGCTTTCATAGTGGAATGCACCCTGACTGAAATGCTTAATAGGTTATATTTCTTAATTCACTCGTGCCTGGTACACAGATGTGTCTGTGAAGATCTCTGCTGTCCAGCGAAAAAATGATTGTTCTGAAATATCAGTAACACGACTATTACTTTGTCCATTTTTTTTTTTTTTTTTTTTTTCTTTCCCATGCATATTCCTTGTATTTACTCCAGTCATTCTCTTTTTCTAGGGACATTCACACAACCACAGGGAAAATCAAAAGAGCTGTATTACAGTTCACCCCAGCCAGCTGGACCTATGTCCGCTGGTTTGACCCTAAGTCTTCATTTCAAAGAGTGGCTGGAATCTACCTTTTCATGATCATTTGGCAGGTAAGAAATAAATTCTGTGAAATCAAAGCTACCATCAGCTCAGTTACTTATTGGCTGTGTTTGGCTAGAAGATATTCTAATGCAATGTATGTCTGTCATTGAAATACACAGTTAAATGAATTGATAATACAGAATCGGTCAGGGCATTGTTCACGGGAGTTACATGATAGTTCAGGAGTGTAATTACAGAATCTGTGGAAAAAAACAAATGTTACAGATTGCTGTACTGGCCATCAGATTACTCTTTGCAATTGATACGGTTCTAAAACTGCTAGACAGTGGGGTTTTGGGTTGTTTGGTGGTTTTTTTTGGTTTGATTTTGTTGTGTGAGGATTTTTTTTGTTGGTGTGTTTTTTTGTTTTTTTTTTTTTTTCTCTTTCCCATTAACTGCTGGATGGAACACTGATACTCAGAATTCTGGCCTTGATACTGCAAGGCTCCATAATATGTCCCAACTGCTTTGGTACTTCATCATGCAAATGCTTGCAGACTTCACTAAAACTTTTTTTTCTTTTTTTTATTTGGTGAATTCAGTTTTTAGAAGGAAAACTGGAAGTTGATATACTTTTTTTTTAAATGTGATCTCTGTGAAATTTCCCTCAGTAATTCATACCTGATTTAGGATATGAAAGTTATCAGAAGACCTCTGCAGTGTGAATTAGTGTCTGGTTCCTTAATCGGTTTCTGGAGAGAGAGCAAATACTTTCGTGTAGGTGTCTAGGGGAGAATTCTTTGTTTTACTAGTATATTCCTTGCTTGTCCTAGAGCAGGAATCTTAGACTCTTTAAATCCTCAAACCAACCAGCAGGGCTCTAGTAGAGCATAAATAGCTTTCCTTCCATGCTTTAGTTTTCATATTATTCTTTGCACATTTTCCGTAGTAACTCATTAAGAGTTATGTAAGTTGAACACTAGTAACTAACCTTTTTTTTTTCTTCCCCTAGCTGACTGAGTTGAACACATTCTTTTTAAAACATATCTTTGTGTTCCAAGCAAGCCACCCTTTAAGCTGGGGGAGAATTCTCTTCATAGGAATCATTACAGCACCCACTGTAAGGTAATTTTGTTACCATGGTGTTTTTTTCTTCAGTTTAAAGTAGCTCGACTTTTAGGCACCCAAGAACTGCATACGGTTTGTGAATAAGTACAGCACATTTCAATAAATTTATGCTTTTGCCACTGTGAAAAGGAAAACAACCATCACTATTCAGTAAAGTGTATTTTCTGACAAGTAAACTAATAAGGTAAAATGTATATAAACATCTGTTTCCATAGGGATGCAGCACCAGTCTGTTCCATTTTCTGTTTGTATAGCATCTCCCTCTTTTTGTGGGTTAGTTGCATATGTTATCCTTGAGGACTGCATGTGAAAGTATCCAAGTTGATGAGTCAGGTGCTCAAAGAAGTGTGGATGAAGTAAAATCGAGCTGTTGGTTTTTCTGAGCTCCTTATTCTGTTTGTCTACAGGAGATATTAGCATGTTATAAGAAATCATCGAACATTACCATATTCTGAGTAACAGAACAGTATTTATGCAGTGTTACCAGTTGTATAGAAATATTAACCTGCTTTTAATCGTGCACGCTATTTCATGTTGTTAGCAGAATCCCCTTAATTTTTTTTCCTGTAACATAACTGGAGGTAGACAAAATGCACACAGTTCTTAAGTCAGAGGCAGGGAATTTCCCATTCATGTGTAAAGTGATGTTACCTTGGACAGTTAAATGGCAGCTATGCATTGGTTATTCCTAAAGTACAGCTCAAGTTATCTGCAGTGATTTCACACTGTTAATTAAATCACCTTAAACATCTTATAAACTGCATAGGTGAGCTTTTAGGTATATTTATGGCACTTGCCAACTTGTAACAGTCTTTGTTCTCAAACAATCCTTGTATTGTTAGATTAATAACACTTGTCTTCCCCATCAGGCAGTGGAAATCAGAGACTGAGAGAAGGAACTGTTAGTTCCACTTCTTTGAAATTCCCCTCTCTAAACTTAAAAATTAGGAACAAAAAGAGCATAAAGAACAGAGCAGAATGGTCTCCAGACTGTTTTCAAAATAGTGAGAAATTCTACTCTGTTCTTGAGAGGAAAACATGACAGTTATAAGAGCACTCACCCAGGATATGGAATAGTCATGTTTGGTTTCTTTCAAGATTCAAACCCACATCTCAAGAAAATGCAGTTGTTAATAAAAGACAAAGCTGTGGAAAAAGCGGCGGATTCTCTAATTCTTTCAAAGCTGTTGCACTTTGCCTAAAAAAATTGGAGATACAGTGGAGAGGCAGGAGACAAATACGTAGCTTTGTTAGCCTACTAGTTTGGGTACTTTCCCAGTCCTTGCTCTCAGGATTGTTTTTTGTGTTGTTTCAGCTATTCGATCTATGTGATAATCTGTCCTACTAGAATTGAAACCATCTGGTAGACATCCAGCATGATTGCATGTGGTTTTAACCATCAGCACTTCATTTTCAGTATAGATACATTTGTAACATAAACTTGTTTTTTAAATGTAAATACTCTGGGGACTTCCAACTTCACTGAAGAATTTTCTTGTTTCCCTTCTCAGGCAATACTATGCGTACCTCACAGATACACAGTGCAAGAGGGTGGGAACTCAGTGCTGGGTGTTTGGGTAAGTGTTCTTGCTGCATTCTTGAAGCTCTTGGACAAGTGTTAAGTATGAGTCCAGCACAGAAACAGGCTTGGCATGAAGCCAGTCCTTGTCCTGTGTTACTTTTAGTATAAAGAACAGTATGGAGAGATTTTGGGGTTTTTTTACAAGTTCAGAGGAAAGGAAAATTTTGGATATGGAGGTAGAACATGGGAAGGGATGGAGTGAGTAAGGAGAAGGAGGAAGACCTAGAAACTGCTGGATAAAGCTAGGCTCCTTCAAAGTAGCATTGGCCTTGTTGCCCATATTCTGAGTCAGGTGAGAAGGATAAAGCTTTTTTTTGCCTCTACCACTTGCCTGTCATCAAAGCAATGTTTACCTGGCCATCAAGGTGGGCATTGCTGCCGTTAGCGGAATCACAAGAGAAGACAGTAAAACAAACCATGGTTATCAATTATTTCTATTCTGTTCTCAAAGAGGGAAAGAAATAACACTATGAAGCTTGGCTACAGTCTCTTTCAACATGTATCTTGGAGGGCACCTTTAAATGAAGAGTTTGCACATTTGCTTCTGGGGAGAACTTCCTTCTCTACATGGCTTGACTAAAATGTACTGTTCTGGAAACCTGGAACATATGCTATTGCGGTGTTGTAAAAGCTTCTTGTAAGTAGGCAGCATAGTAGTGTCCCTTCTGATTTATGACTTGGAAGCTTACAAATGTGAAAACATAAAAGATCCTAAATTATGTCTTAAAGGGAAAAAATAGTGTGTATTTTAAGAAACTATTCAAGAAGCTTATTTCTGATGGCAATGATTTTAAATTAAAACAGCCATTTCATTCTCTTTGTCAAGATTAGTGTATGTCTTGTTTCCAGAATTGTCTGAACCATTTTTGTGTTTAGTAGAAAAATCTATTACTGTTTTAAATCGGAATAGCATTTCAATGAGCCATAAAATACTCAAATCTAATTTAGAGGCAGTGCTCTGTCAAACTTATCTCACCTTTACTGTTAGTTTTAGGAACAGTGCTGGGCTGGAAGATGTGTTTCCAGGTGCACTACACTACTGTAAAGAATACCCCTTTCTCAACGTTTGAGATGAGAGCAGAGCATGCTGCAATGCAATTGAAGGGATTTCTACTCTTGTTTTAAATCTACCCTGGAGAACATGACACATGTCTCCTTGGGTTTGGCTGGGCTTAAATATTCACCTCTTTAACTGATTTAGCACCTTCATGGATGGATCTATTACTGTCTTCAACATCCAGTGGGCATACAAAAGGTAGTAACTTTGCTCTTGTTTAGTTTTACTGGTGCTGAATAGGAGTGGATAATATTTTCTGTAAGCCTGAACAACCTTACTTAGGGAGGATCCCCCTCTTTGAAACATACATTAGGATTCCTAAAGAGAGTCTCTAACATACACCACAGTCCTTATAAAGGATTTTTTAAATGATCATGGCAGAGTAACCTGTCTTTCTGGATTGGTATGGATGGTGCTTTAGTACTGAAGATAACTAACTAATCACACAGTTAATATGACTACTTAATCTACAATTAGAATCAAATAACCTTGTGCTGTTTGTGCATAAACAGCGGTTACAGATCAACTATTAGTATTTTAGAGGTGTGCATTTGAATACAGGCATGTTACTGAAATCTCTATTTAAATGATTTAGGAATCAAGATGTTTATATGAAAAAGGAAATTTTCTCAATTACAGATGGTAATTTTATAGAAGTTTTATAGAAGACACATTTTAAAGAATTTTATAGTTTTGGGGAAGAATTTTCAAATTCTGCATTTTGAATAAAGGAAGGTGAATTTTTGTTTCATCCAGGAGAATGTAAACATATTCTTTTGCAAACTGAAGGGACATACAATGCTGAATGTTTGCCTTCTGGCTCTGAAAAATTGTTAAGGATTACAGAAACCATCAGCTTTGGTTCAAAGCTCTCACTGAACAGATTAATGTCATATGTCAATAAATAGATGCCCAAATATCTCTTTACGATCGCATAACAAGAACTGCAGTAGAATATTCATCTAGAGTCCGATATAATCATGGCAAATGTGTAAGTATTCTCCTTGAGACTGCTTGCTTCTGTAATCTGCTAAAAAAAACAGAGCAGCACTAGCAGTTCCTGTTTTTTGTTGAAAAAACAGCACTCTTCCAGTAATTTAACTATCCTATTACTATTAAAGCTATATTTAACTATAAAAGCTATTTAACTATACTATTACTATAATTTCTGAAGCAATTAAAAGCAAGTATATAGAATATTCATATCTGTGGTGATCCAGGCACACTTCTAAAGGCACAAATTGAATTTGTAACAGTGTTCTCATCACCCTTCAGTAGGACACTAACACCTTTCACTGTTAGCATTATTCTGTTTTTTGATTTACCACTTCTTTAACCGTAATAGCTGTCCTGTTGTACAATGTACTTAACCCAAGTATACTTGACAAGAATAATGGAAAGAATGTATAAATGCTGCACAAACAGCTGTATCATTTTTTTGAGTCCTTGTTGAAAATAGCCTATTGTTTTGTTTATACCTTTGACTATATCATACCCTCATGTTTGTTTTCTGATGGTAGTCTTTCTGTTTCCATTGCTGTAGCCGAGTTTAACTATTTTTTAATTTGCAGCTGGATCAGTAAGAATAATATAAAACCAAGAAAGAAAAATAGTTGGTGACCCAACAGAGTAACACCGCTCTCAAGTTTTTACTAATATGTACCTCATCAACTTACAGTATTGGTCAATTAGGTCTTACTTCCACAATTCTGTTTTGGCCCCACTCATCGCGCTGCAAATCACATTAGATGGTACAGAGAAACCTGTAATTTATTATTTGCACCAGGACCATTTCTGCAATACCAGTGATTAAGTCGCACGCACATCTTTTCTTCTTTCATGGAGGGAGCTGGGTCCTGTCTGCCAGGCTGCAGAGCTGTTTTTGGCAGCTCACTGGCTGTGGAGGGTGCCGGTAGGGAATGTGTCCTGCAGTGTTTTGCCTGGGAGACTGCAACACCTGATCTGATGTTAAGTGTGCCTGCGCTCTGGAGAGGAGTTTTCATGCATGTGCTCATATGTACAACCTCAAAGTCACTATTGAACAAGTTAAGCACTGAACTTTTATCAATTTAAGTTTTCTTCATAATTTGCTTCAGCTTCAGAAGAGTCCATTTTCATTACTTTTGCTTCACCAGTAATGTTTCTACACTTGTATTTGTTAAAAGTATGTAATTTTGTGTCCAGGACCAATACAAACTAAATATATTTGTGACAGGTGATGGAAGCTTGGGATTCATAACCCTTTGTTCCACACCAACAAGCCTCCATAGCTTTGATCCTGAAAAGATGTAAACATCTGTTAACCAGGAGAGAGCTGGAGATACTTGTTTTGATTATTATAATGCCAGAGAGGAAAGTAAATACTGCAATTTTTCCTCTCTTAATTCTCCTGAAATCCTTTGATACTGTAGGGTGGACCTGAGTTTACATACAAACCTGAGCAAATGCTTAGCTTCTCAGAGCATTTGAAATGCTGTTTTGTGTTAATTTTCTCATTAAAATCCATCTGAAACAAGCAAAGTAGCTTATTTAGAATCATAGTAAATTTACATCCAGTAGAGAAATACCCAAAGCACAGTTCTAGTTCACCCAACAGGGAGTCTGTAGGTTGTTCAGCATGGTAAAGAAATTGTATCTGTTGAAGGCGGAAGCACAGTGGTAGGTATAAAAAGAAATTATCTGCTGTTGGCACACACTCCTGCTTGTACCCTGGGCAAGCAGAGGCTTGTGGAATTGTGAACTGCTGGTCAATCACTTTCTATATGCTGTTTATGCGGAAGAGAAATATAGAAAGAAAATAAATTTCACAAAGAATGCCAGTTAGTGGTGCTATTGGGGAGGTGTGTGCTCACTGGAGAGTAGTGCTTGTTTAGAGCTGACAGTCGGGGGTCTGGATTGTAAACATGAGAGCTAAATCCTTAGTGTTTGTAACCACCTCCTCTCTCTCATTTACCCACAGGGTTATTGCTTTCCTTGAAGCTATTGTGTGCATAAAGTTTGGACAGGATCTTTTTTCCAAAACACAAATACTGTATGTTGTGTTTTGGCTTCTCTGTGTGGTAAGTGAGATTTCTCATGTGAAACATAAAGCATGGCAAAAGCATTGAAAGCATCTGAAATAGCTTCCTCTCTGGAACATTGGCAGCAAGGGATCATTGTGGGGGAGTGCTGGTGAAGAGCTTTATGCATGTCCTAGGAAAAGCATACACTAGGTTGTTTAGAACACACTTTGAAGAGCTTAGAGTAACTTTTTTCTTGACATAGCAGAATATAGCCACTTTACCAGTACTTAACAATGAAACAAACACTAGTTATAGGGCACTTTGTCTTTATGGGAGAAAATGTCAGTCTGATTGAGGCTAACTTTGGTGGTGCTTGCTATAGTGCCCACTGAAAGGAACAGAAGTTAATGAATGGCATTAATAAGTAATGCATGTTGTTTCACACTGAAGCCTTGCAACTACATAAACAACCCTGCTTTATCAAGCAAATCATTCTCACTCAGCCTGCAACTTTCTGTACTTCAGTGTGATTGCTGCAAATGCAGCATGAAATGCCCATTTTATAACAATAAATGGATGTTTGTCTTGCCAGACTTGTAACTCCAATGCCAAACACATTTTTAATGGTCATTGAAAAATCAGGCATTTATAATGGGCTGACAGATAAATACTTGTCCCTTCTAGTTGAGAACACAGTTTGAACAGGTGATAGGGAGTCAGAATTTATTCTCATATTTAGCATGATGATTTTATTCCTGAAACTTCAGAGGAGAGAAGTATTGAATTGCTTCCCGGATCAGAGCACCACAAAACCAAACATGTAACCCAGCCTGAAGCATGGACCAGGGAGAAAGAGAATTAATTTTTCTTTCAGTCTGGTTGTTCCTGATAACATAAGTGCCTACCAACTGCCTTTGTATGATGACTGTACAGGGTAAGGACAAAAATAATGCTGACGGGGTATCCTGCATGTATATAGGTGATCTGTATGTATTTTTATCCTCCCACTGAGAATTGCTCTGCGTACCCCATGGTGGTAGAATGTGTGCGTACCTTGAAGTTGAATCATGAGTCTCACCCATCCTGACAAAAGATGCAGAGAGAAACAGAGCATGAAAGGCTCTGAATGAGGAATCTCCAGGGTCTCCAAGACCTTGAACCAGCAAGGAATTTGGAAAATGTTTTACAGATGCTTTTTTCTTTTTCTCCTCTTCCCTTGTTTAGGCCTTTACAACTTTCCTGTGTTTATATGGTATGGTTTGGTATGCAGAATACTACGGCCACCGAGAAAAGGTACTTTATTAGGAAGCCTGTTTTTGTTTTATACCAGAGTTAAAACTGCAGTGCTCCTAGATATTAGAATTCTTTACCAGAGCTAGTATAAGTGGGGGTGAGGGGGGATGGTCCAGAGTCTAACTGAAGTCAATAGAAAGAACTCTGAATTCAGCGGGCCTTGGACAGATCCCAAATTACATTGTGGTTTCTAAAGAATGCTGTCCTCTTAGTTACTCAAAATGAGGCTGTAATTTTAGCAAAGAATTCAGGGATGAATGGTTAGCTAATGTTCCCATTGTACAGGTGGAATGCTAGGGGAATATTAAGAATACTTGGTTACACAACAAATCACGTGGCAAGGGTTGAGTTCTTACTGTATCATCTATGTTGTACCTTCTAGCTGGGAAGAGGAAAGTCCTAAGAGCTGGCTGAATGTTTTATGAGAACTTCTGCCACAGTTTAAATTTACAGGTCTAATTACAAACAGGAGAAGTGATGATCACAAAACCCAGCATCCCAATAACACGTCCTTCTTGTTTTTGCAGACTTTATCAGAAAGTGAAGATAGCCCATACAGTCCAGATGCTTCCTGGCTTCATTCTAAATTCAGTAGAGGTATTGGCACTTTTGCACCGATATTCCTGAAATGGTAGCCTTAAGGCTCAGCACTAGAAAGTGAGGCTTGAGAAACTTACCTTGGAGACAACTGGACCTATTTATATATCCCTGCAGGAGCTATACAGATGAATCATCTGCAAAGCTATTTGGCTTTGCTGCCTTTTTTCTTCTAACTCTTGGAAATGTATTTATTTTTTAATGAAGCAACTGAATTTTTCTGCCTTTATTCCAGGCTATTCTTGTAGGTTTAGGGCATTATGCATTTCATAACAGTTGTGGACAGGTTTTCTCTCTGAACATTGCGTGTTTGATTTGAAACAGATGAATGTGAATTGTGCTTTTATTCCTGCTTATTAAGAAACAGTCAAGAATGTGCCCTGGAGCTTGTGTTCTTACTGACATTTGCCTAGTCAGTGTAGTGCTGGTGGTCATGAACAGCTTTCTCTGTCCTAAGCAAAGGCAGCCTCCTTCTCTGACTTTTTCCCTACACTAGAGGTCAATTAAGTTACCTGCCTCCTCCATTAACTCTCTAGTGAGGTCTTGTTTATTGAACACATTGGGATTCACACCTGGAAGTTATCTCTGCCAGAGTTTTTGTATCATTAAAAATATTTCTTATTTATCATATGTTTGAAAAGCACTTACAGCAGGCCTTCTTTGTATTTCATACATAATTTTTCTGGATGGTGATATTAATTTATTCTCAGTTTAGTAAATATGTGGATTTTTATATTGTGGAGAAAAATTGCTTGCACTCAAAAGGTTTTTCCCATTTATATGTGTTGGATAAATCTGGCCAAGCAAATCTTTCTCCCTCTTTACTTCATTAATTACAAACTTCAGCCTCTTTTTCATGTTTTGCTCTTGAATTTTTGTTTCAGTCCCCATTGTCTCCCTCTGCTTTCTCAGAGTCAAACATTGTCTCGTGAAAGACTGAAAACAAGAAATGTACTCCCACAAGAATCTGTGACTTCGCTTCCATAGTTCTTAATTTCAGATAGTAATACCTGCCAGTAATAAAAATGTGGAGATTTAATTATTGATGGCATTTAAAATGGAGGATATTTTGCCACTATATTCTTCTGTAGCAAACTTCTGAATTTTTTTTTTTTGGAGGCAGAATTTTGCAGAAGTCTTAAGAATTGAGTTTTTTTTAAAAAATAGGCCACTAGATGGAGTACGAGTATTAACCAGTTTGTATTAGCCTGAAATAATCCATACTGTAAACACTGTAATTCTAGACAGCCTCACTGTTTTTCAGACAAGAGCTTGCAAATGTCAAATACATATATTTATTTCTCAGCAGGTGCTGAAAATAGTCCACCAAAACATTCAGTCAATAGTGAAAGCCATTCATCTAGAAGGAGGAATCGGCATTCCAAATCAAAAGTAACAAATGGAATCGGCAAGAAATAAAAATGATCTCTGAAGATATTCTACAGTGTGACCAGAGGTGACAAAGAGAATCAGACCTGGCTCTGAATTTCCAAATGGAAGATTGATTTTTAAGTTTAAAAGTTACAAAAAGAGGTGTTAAAGAAAAGAATGATTGAGGTGGAGCCACCAGTATAGTGCAAATCATAGCCTGATGACACTTGCCATTCACTGATTTAAATCTTGTTTCTTCAGCATGTGGCACCAAAAGCCTAATGATGAGTATGCTGGGAAGAAAAGTAATTTTGTCATAGCAGGTACACCTTGTTTTGTGTTCAGGTGTTGCAAGTGCATTTTTAATATCATAGTTGAGGACTTAAACACAAAGGTTAGTAAACTGATAATCAGTTGGCATAGTTGGTTGGATTTTTTTTGTTTTGTTCTGTTTTACTGTGGTTTTGTTGTTTTCTAAAAGAGTATGTGATCCTTTGACTAAAAGCAACTCTGCTCTTCTTTCTCAGTCTCACAGCTAAACTTTTCTATACAACAGTTAGTAAGTATTTAAAATGTCCATACTTGTATCCATCTGCTTGCTTTTATGTAAAGGCTCTTTAGACCTGGTTGACAGGGTTTTACCAGCAAAGAAATGGGTCCAGGTTTCTTGTAAAGGATGTGAAATTCATCTTCAAACGTGTTTTTTGTTCTGCACTGTCCTTCTGCTTGATTGCTACACATTTGATTACTTTTGAGTTTTTAAAATACTTACATAAAAACCTGTTGCAAAGTGGAGGGCCAGGCCTCCTGCCCTCAGAGACAGATGTCATATCATTTAGTTGTTTTTCCTCCTTTACTGCAGTGAATTTTGCATCTTTAAGTGCAAATACGTAATTTTTTCAGATGTGTCACATTATGTACAATGTTCCTTCCCCCACTCCCCTCTAATGTGCCTCCGCCTCATCTGGAACTAGAAATCCCAGTGTTTTCTTCAGACTGATATTAGAAACTGCTTTGAAGGCTCTGATGCCTTACTAAGCCTGGTGATAAAGCAGTTTTTTTTTTTTTTCTGAAGTGGAGTTGCTTACTACTTCCATAAACATAATTATTTGTGAAGCCTTGCTGTAGGTGTCTGAGAGGCAGCATGATATTACTGTGATATACCCCATTGCTTTGGTATTTGCTATCGTGCAGTCAGATACCCAACAGCAAAGTCATTCTTTCCTGCAGGTTTTTTTTCCTGTGTGTTTTTTTTTGGTTTTGGTTTTGGTTTGGTTTTGTGGTTTTGGTTTTTCTTTAATGTATTAATTCTGATATCTAGAAGAGTGGGTAATTCTCCAGCAGTGAATGTAATATTTAAGTCAAGAGGTAAACAATCAAGAGTAGCCTTTTTTTTGTATTAAGTTATCAAAATGTTTTTGTGCCAATTAGATTTTTGGGATTTATGGGGTTCAGAGAGGTAGATAGTTTAAGCAAAGATAAGTAATACCCATTAGTCACTTAGCCTTCATAAGAGAATGGGATTTCCTTTTTCATTGAATAATATTACTGTGATTTGCCACAGGCTAAGTACTAAAAAAAAATGCAGCAGAGACTTTATACAAGTGTATGATACTGTAAATAGAAAAAACTATCCTGTGTAAGCCATTAATTCCTATGTGCCACAGATTATCAATGTTTTCAATGCACTTAAGTGTTGCTGCTGAACTCCTTGGAGGCCCTTCATTTCCCACCCCCCTTTTCAATCAAACAAAGTGTACAACATAGTAGAAGCTGCTATATCATCATTGCTACAGTGACATTAAATGTTACATGAGGAAAAAAAAAAAAAAGTCGGGAAGACTTTCAGGCTTTCCTAGGACTATTTGGTTTTCATTCATGCTATAGCAATTCCATGTCTTGCCTCCTTGTTTGTAATGTACTACATATTGATGAATGTATTTGTAGATTTTTTTTTGGATACTGAGACTTGTTACTTTTTTATTTTCTTGGTTAATAACTCAGTCTGTGTAAGACTGAGGAATGGCATTGTAAATTTTCTGTCAATTCGATACCAAAGCAAGAGATGGGAAGTCTAATGGTTTAGATATTTTAAGTACTGTGGTTTTCAAAGGTGAGAGCCTGTTTTGTACTTGCAAGGTGTATACACACCAACTATGTATACAAAGCTTACATATGTAAGCAGATGCTGAAGTACAATATCTGCTTGTCTGTGGGGACAAGCACTCATTTTGTAAATGCAGACCTGGTGCTCACTCTGCTGAACTGCACCCTAAATATATCGGAAAGTCAAATATGAAGTGTCATCTTTTTGGAAGCTGACTTCTGTATACTGTTACAACAGCTTGGCCTTGAAAAAATGTTGTTTGACAACACCTTTAAAAATATTTCCTGTGAAGTCTTTTTACTTTAATTTTTTTGTTTGGTTAGGGGTTTTTTTGTTTGGGTTGTTTTTTGTTTGTTTTTGGCTTTTTTACTACTTTAAAAGAGGGGTGGCTATGGAGAGGGGAAACTTAAGTAAACTATTCAAGTGCTGTTTGGAAAATAGCACTTTGTGTCCTCTGTCAGCAGTTCTGGCTGGAATTCACGTGTATTCTGACAAGTCCTCCACTGACTGACAACTGTATTTTCAGCCTCATCGTTTGGGATGTGAGCTTTGCACTGGTAGGTGTTGGAAAGGTGCTTTTGATCACTGCTGTAAAATTAGTGATCTCGATTTTATCATTTACTGCGCTATTGCTGATTTCTGTGTGTGTAACACTTACAACAACAAATCGTGGAGCTGTTTAGCACAAGCATTCATGTATGAATTTTGCTGCTTGAACAGTATTTTGTAACAGTCACGGATGCACTGTCCTGTTTTTAATGACTTGTTCTGTCAGAGCCTCTCGTTCCTACTTTCCTGCTTCTGATGTTCTTTCCTATCTCTGTCCTCTAGTGATCTCCCCTGCTGTTATGGAGAGATCTGAATTGGCCCTCCGGAGGCTGTCCATCAGTGATGCCAGTCATTGAAGGGAGGCTAATTCAGGGCAGCATGGTGTAAGCAGAAGGTAGTGGCAAGAACTTTAAGTAGTGGATTAAATAAAAACGGAAAGTTTTAAAATGCGGGTATACAGTGAACAAGAGCTGGCCTTCAGTACTGGATTCCAGTATTAAAGTTGCTGTGTAGTTCATACAACATGTCTAATTAACTATTTGGAGTGTGATTTCAACGAGTGCTTTTGTTACTCTTCCGTGAAGATCATCATCTGATGTTCCAGCTGTTAAAACTCTAATATTTTTTACTTTGTCGCAAGAGGACACAGATGTTACCATGTATTTAATAGTTTTTGAATAGAGTTGCTCTGTATTGATTGCAAAGTATTGTATTTTGCAATAACTCAGTAAATCAACCCATGTCACCAGAACGCGTGTTTGTCTGTACCTGCAAGGCATAGGAAATGATTACATGCTCCCTTTAGAAGCTGTTACATTTTATTCTATGTAATTGCATGCTGACAAATGCAGTGGTTCCTGAGCAGCCTACAGTGCACACTAAGGTTTTGCTGTAATTTACTATTTCGGAGCAGCAGATCTGATAATACGAACAGCTCTATTATGCCTTCTGAAGTTTCTCTAGCATACAGCGTAAGTCTTGTCTTAAAACAAATCCAGAAAGAATAATTACTGTTGGATGGGAGAACTGAATGGCAAGATGGTCTCATGACAGGCCTTCAAAGAAGAAATGAGACTTCCTGTAGAAGAACTGTAAGACAGGCTATCGGCAAGTAAGCAAGCTTCTGCCAGTATAAACGTGTCACTGAGTATCAGAAAACACTTTGCTTTGGCTTCCACCGCTGCCGTAGTTTCCGCAGCAGCAGTTTCCAGTTGTTTTTGTACCTCAAATGTATTGTGAGCTGTTGATTACTCCTCTGCTGTTGGCACTAGCCTGATGTCTAGTGTGTAAGGAAGCATGGCTTTTCCTCCTCAGTTCCTTCTCTCTACAGGCATTGAACACAGGGACTTTTTGCCTTTCTGGGAAGGGCTTTTCTTCACCATGACTTATCTTTTTGAACACTGATTCATAGAGAACCCATAAATTCCGAGGTTGTAATAAAGTCTGGAGTATCCAGAACGTAAGCATGTTCATCCTCTGGGAAGAACAGCTTAGAGGCAAGTGTTGAGTTTGTAAATCTCTTCTGAAGGGTGAGAAAATACCTGATTAAACAATTTATAAGAGCCACCTCTCTCACAGGACACTGTTTACTACACTGGAGAAGGCTTTTTTATGTCTTCATTCTAATCAATTGAAGCATTAAAAATACTGGGAAAAAAAATGAAGCATTGGAAGAAACTTCCTTTAAGAAGCAACACTTGAAAAATATGCTTTTTTTGTAAGCATGGCGCTCCACTGCTTTTAAATAATCACTCGTTATTTTGTGTCTAGGTAGTTGCTGTTGCAGATGGAGCTTAATCAGCAGTGTCAGGGTAGGGTCAAGTGAGCCAGACAGCTTCGTTTCTGGTCAGTTGTCCTGTGGCACAACTTGCATGGTATTTTGAAGTGATTTGGCACTGGAAGGTAGAGCCAAAAGCTGGCACGGTGCCGACTGAAGTGGGTATTGGTGCCCACGCCTACTTTGATGTCCGAGTGCTCGTGTCCAGTTACCTCATGTTAACATGTCCTGCTTTCCTGTGCCACTATTCCCACGGGTACTTCTGCATCTGACCATGCAGGAGCCCTGTAAGGACTCCAGCAGGGGGCTTAACCAGAGGCTTCTGAGCTGATTTTAAGCCTCATATGCTCAAAAGACCTCCTGCAGTACTTTGTCTCCCTCTCCCTCTGGGTCTGCTCTGTCTTACCTATCCATTGCTGCCACCACCACCTAGTTTTATTTTCTGGAGCCCCAGTAAGGACTGGTCCTACTTCAACAAATTAAAATGCAGTTTCACAATTAGATGGAAATGTGTTTTGGACAAACACGCACCCCATGTTACTCACATTGCTTTTGCTTTTTGCATGGCTGGTCGTCAATTGAGAACATAACGTTGTTATTCAATGAAAGTGGGACTGAAAAGCCACAAGCTCTTCATACACTGGGCTGAAAGCACAAGGGCGACCAGACTTATGACCAACAAGATGCATGATCTGTTATACGAATGCCTGCTCACTCGGTTATCAGTGCTGTGCCTGTGACTGCAGGCGTGCCTCAGGTGCCTCCCCTGGTGCTGGTTTCATCTGTGCCAGCCCCCTTTGAAGCCAACTGATATTCAAGTTGTGCCTGCTCCCAGCTCTTTCTGGAGTTAGTGATACATCTTTCACACTTAGCACATCTGGGTCTGGGAGTGCTTACCACTGAAAGTGTGAAAATAGTTGGCTTTCAGGCTTTTTCACTTTCTGTATGGTATCAATTAGGCCAATAACCTGCCTGTATGTGAGAATTCTATGCATAAACCACCAGACTGGCTCTAAAAATCCAGCTGGGGTCTGGAAGAAGTACCTTTACTTGTTTTTTTCTGTTTTCTGGAGGATTGCAGACCTGCTGTTGCCTTGGGCAACGTACAGTTTGCTGTACATGTGCAGAGCATCCTGAAGAGCTGATCCTGTGCGAGTCTTTTGTATCATGTTTTTCACCTCTCTTTTCACTTTGGACAACTGCTCAGCAAAATTTATCAAGTTCCTTCATATTCTAAAGATGAGTCCAAATCATGGTTATCTCAAGGGACTTAGGAAATTTTGGGGATCAATTTTTGTTTCCAGCTCCTTCCTATGCCTTTAATTGGGACCGTATCTTCTTGTGTTTCCGTCATCTCTCAGCAAAAGTCCAGAATTGGTCTCTCGTGCTTGGACTTTGCTTCTCTCACAAAGGAGCAGTCCTGCCCTCAGCAGTCTAAATCACATCATGGTAAGACCAAGTGAGTTTTTGCTTCATTTCAGAAAAAAAGAAAGTCTGGGAAAGAATGTAAATTGTAAACATTGAATTCCTATAATCAGCAACAATGTAAGTGCCAGACTATCCTAAGCATACACATGGGTTTAGTTTTCATAGTTTTCATGGATCTCAGTTTGCAGATGATCATGAAATAACTGGATGGCTTATTTAATGTTTTTTTAGAGTAGGGGAATTTACAGCAGTAGCATTCCTATGACCACGATCCAAAGTATGTTCCACAACTGCTGTGCCCTCCAGTTCGGTGTTTTGGTGGTTCTTGCTTTAAAAATGAGTAAAATACCTGTGCGTGTGCATGCATACACATAAGTCTACCAGATGAACTTTCTCATCAAAATGCTTGAAGCCTGCTTGAGTGTAGTCTCTGTGACAATGACTGCTGTGTGCCTGCACGTTTGGAGGCATCCAAGCCTGTATGTACCTCTGTAACGTGTGGGACTATAGGCACTAATCTCAGCTGCAGCCCCTAGGTGATGCTGTAACACAAACGCACAGAGAACATGACCTGGATTTTCAAATGTTGCTTCTAATTTTGGGCTACTGGTTTTAGCCACCCTGGCTCAGTTTTAAAGACTTCATAACTCCTGTTGACTTTAATTACATGGGCCGTACACACGGGCCTGCAGAGTGCCCGTGTTGTCAAACTTGCTGCAGAACAACCAAAGCAAAATAAAATCAAATGAATAGCTTTGAGGAGGCTTTTAATTAAAATCTTAAATGATAGCTCTAGTCTTTGGAGAGCAAGAGCAAAAGACTTCTATTTTGGTTTCTACCAAACGCACAGACTACCAATTTGTTGTCCAAGTACCTTCCCTGTTTGAAGGGAGCACTACTCTCTCCAGAGGATCTTCGGGATGAAGCTCTGGGCAGGGTTCTTCTGGCTTTCCTCCTGTTCCCGCTGCCCTTTGTGCAGGGCAGCAGGGTGGGACAGGGTGACCACTGCTTGAAAAGGTGGTTTGGTTTTTGCTCCCAGGAACTCAGCTGGAGCAGGCCACAGTCTCCGTGCTGCACGCTCGCCTGAGTTTCTGGCTGTAGCAATGCAGCTGTGAGTTTATCTGCTTGTCCCTCATCCCTGCTGTCCTGTTTGGGACAGGGAAGCCACTGTGTGCGATTGCTTCATGTCTTTATGTGGCTCAGAGTTTGAGATGTCTCAGTATATTTCAGCAGGCAATCAGAACTTCATACTGTCTGCAGAAAATTCCCATTAAGAGCCACGGAGCATTTTTTCTAAAGATTTGGAAAATCCTGTTAGTCACAAACCTCAACAGGGCACCCGACTTGTACCAATTACTACGACTTCTGTCGCTTAACACTAAGATGTTCTTATTGACTTAATAAAAAAGCCTCATTTAAATTGTATGTGGTCTGCTGAAAGAAGAAATTGCAGCCCTCGTTCCTTGCAGGAGGAAACACAGTGTCCTTGCTCTTTTCAACCTGGTGCTGTACAGGGTGACCACTAGTAGAAATCTGTGTTGGTTTTGTTGTAGCCTGACTTCAGTAATTAATGGAGAGGAAAAAAGAATACGGTGAAAAATACCACTAAAGGACATATATTCCCATTAATCAAATAAATAATCTGGAAGAAAACCAAGACCTTTGATTAAATTAGCTGAGACATTTAGGTTGACTTTTTTTTTTTTTCCCTCTGTCTGTGCTAAAGAGCTGTATGTGATGCAAAATGATGCTTAAAAGTTTCTAAATATTCTTATTTCTGCCCATTTGCTGACTTTACCATATTTGGATCCCAAATCTGGATCTGCGCATTCCATTTGCCCACATTTAAAATGCATTTTGAATAACAGGACAAAGATTGGGGTGGAGAAACCAGATAGAGCTGAATTGCAATTTCCTGGTGACATGTTCTCTAAACATCCCAAAATATCTCTCAGGGTGAAGTGTTGACTTTGGTTTCAGCAACACACGCCATTCATTCAGTCCCAGTGCTTCTCACAGGGATGGTAACGTGATTACCAGTAATGATCTTTCATGCTGTAAAGTTTTCTTCTTGTATTGCTTCCATGTTGAAGGAATTTCTTTGAAACAAAGCATAGGACATTGCAAACTTGATGCAGGGGTGGCCAGTAAGTTCATGTTAAAGATTAGAAATGGGAACAGAGAGTGACTCGTCTACATTTCCTCAGGAAAATGAAGACAAAGAGAAGAGTAAGATTGCAGACCTTCAGTTCCCATGCTGTTACCAGAAAATTATCATGGGACTTACTAAAAAAGGGCTTCTGTAGTAAATCCAAAAATGTTATCTGCATCTCTTACTCCCTGAAAATGAAAACACTGCGTTACACAAAGAGGGAACAGGGAGTGAGGTGATACCCTCACCTCCATTAGTATATTCTGGTCGTCATTTTATTCTGCTGGCTTACTTCAATTTACCTACCTTTTCCAATGAGCTTTCATGAGCAATACCTCGGCTGTTGATTTAAAATTCGGGTTTACTAAAGGTAAGTCAACACATATAGGGCGAAGTAGAAGATCCTTGGATCTCCAAGGCATGATGGGGCACCATGGTTCTGAACCAACCTAGTGGCTCTCTGCTTTTCTTGTTAGTGCTTGGAGTCTGATACATTTGACTTTCCAAGCGATGAAACTGGCCCTTTTGCCTTCCTTACTGTTCACCAAGTCCAGCAATCCTGGTTGAACCAGGGCTGCAGAAGGGACAGCAGCCAGGGAGAGGTTGAGAGTGGGGTTCTCATCCTGCGTTTGAATCAAAACTGTTTTCAAAGGGAAATCTTAGTCCTTTAGAAGACACTTCCCCCATGTCTGTGAAAAAATAGTAGCTGGAACTGTTCTAAAATAAATAACATGGCAAACTGTGATCTCGAGGGCTCCTTCCTGCTTTTTTGGTTCATGCAGGTGCTGTACTCATTCTCCCTGCAGAGTCACCACACTCTGTTGATACACTCCACATCTGTCTTGGGGTTTGAAGTTTATTTTGGACCTTTTGCTTCTCTGGGGTGTGTCCATTTCTTATGAGCCCAAATCAGTTTTGTTTCTCAGCTTACTGCAAGACTGTCCTTACTGTGGGCCTCCACAAGGACCATCACTTGCTTCTTGCTTATCTGCCCATCTGACCCCTAGAAAGTTTCCAGAGGACCTTTCTGAGAAAAGCTGCTGGGATTAGCTGATAGCACATTCCTCCCGTGTCTCTCTCAACAGTGAATCTTTCAAATTTAGCTCTCGTTAGCTTGGTTATGGAGATAGCTATGAATACTCCTCATGCACCACTGGCCATTAAAACTGGCATGGGCCATGACTCCATGCCAAATAATCACAGTATTTCCAAGCAACTGCTGACTCAAAATGTACTGCTACAAATCACTTGGAGAACCAAGCACTGAAACATCAGTTGCCTCTCTGAAGACCTTGATGTCCGCAGAGCCCCAAGCTTGGATCAGGTACGAGTCTGGCCACCGCATTAATTGAAATTTTCTTTTGTTTTGATGAACAACTCCACGTTGTTCTAGAGAAGCCTGTTTGCTGTGGGTTTGTGTGCCCAGGCACGCATTGCCTTCTTGCACCTGGATGAGGAAATTGTAATTTGTAGAAGTGGGTAATTTGGCACAGTCTTGCTACTAATACCAGGACCTTAAGGCCCTCATGGTTTTGGTTTTGTATTTATCAAAATCGCTGGGTGAGCTGATCTTTGCATCGTGATGTTTTCCCCATTTTGATATAGCAAGGGTAAAGGAGATGACGACCCAAGTGACTTTGTACCAGGCTAGTACCAGGCTAAAAGGTTTCCGTTTCTGCTGTTTAAATACCGTTCTTGAACCTGTCCAGGCTCTGGTGTTTGCTTCCATTAGCTGTGCTTTTCTGCCTTGACATGTCAGAGATCTTTCAACAAGGACTAATTACTTTTTGAACTCGATAGGAGGATGCCAACCATTTTAAAGTGAAAACAAAAAGGAACCAAAATACGGCTTTTGTTTCTGAGCTGGGTTCCTGGCTCATCTCCGTCCTTCCATCTAATGTGATCCCACAAGGCTTCAGCTTTCAGTGGGTGACAGAAGTGTCCCACTGACAGTCTGGTCCAGCCTCTGCTCTGCTCCACCTACAATTACTTTTCACTCCTCTCCCTCAGCAGCCGTATCGCTTTCCCTCATGCAGCGACCAGCCTCTCCCCTTCCAGCAGCAGGACGGGATGCCCGGATCTGTCTCCACTTGAGCCAATTGACAAAAGAACCTAAATTAGGTGAGAGTCCCCGTAGGCTTCCTTGCCAGTCAATAGTATTCAGTAGGCACCTTCAAAGAGCAAGGGAGATTGTAGATGGTTTAATCAGTCTCTGGAGTCACAGGTGACCTCCAAAGCCTCCACTGCCAGCTGCAGGCTTGTAGCTACACCATTGCAGCACCTCCTGGAAATGCCTAAATTACAAGAGATGAGTCCAGGCCCTTGTCCTATGTTGCTCCATTGATTTGAAGCGCCCATCTCTTTTCCTTGTTGGTTCTCACAGTGCGATACTGTTTTCCAAATGCAGAAATACTGTACTCCAGTGATGGACAACAATCATCTGATGGGATGGAATTACTTGTCACCCCGCTTTCCAGTGGTGTGCTTTCAGGATGCCACTGATACTCTGAGTCTGTTACAGTGTCAAAAAGGAAACAAAGGGATCTATGCTGAAATTAACATGTTGTCCACCTGCTTTCTTACTGGACCTGCTAAATTTGAGGCTGTTTTCCTACTAGTATGATAAGCGATATTCATCATGGGAAAAGATAAGAGACAAACCTTTCTTTCTCCTCTCAACTCTCCCAAGCTGTAATTCATCTTCCCCAGCTTCTTTCTTTCTTTCTGCTAGCTGCAGCTGTTAGAAGAGGGTTAAACAATCTCACTAGGAAGCAGAGAACTTTATCGTAGCTAAGGAGGATTAACGCACACGTAATCCCCTTACAAAGCCACTTGCCTTCCAACTCCAGTGTGTAAAAATAAAAAAAAAAGATTGGATCAATGTTGTTTTTCTCATATCTAATTTGAGAACAATAGAGCACATTAAGTAATTAAAATGTTCACCTGTAAGACGCTTAAAAGCAAGGCTGCTGGCAGATATATAATTAGCTCCAGTTAGTTGCTTGCTTGTTTACTTCAGTTAATTTACCTAGTGTGGGGTCTTTGGGCTCGAAGCTTTATTGAGAAAACATTTTGTTGTTGCATGAGGTAATGCAGTGGATAGCCGGGGACCAAAGACAGAAAAATAAAAAAAAGATAATTTACTGTGCCAACATACATGCTAATGTAGGGCATTTCAGGTTGTCTTTGTTAGGCCATCTGCAGATGCTGGCAATTTATCTTTTGTCAGAACTATAGTTCTTAATAGATGGGGTAAAATCACCCTGAACATCACTATTTTTCTTGTGTTGTTTTTCTTCCACAGAAGACCCAGTCTGCTCTGCCTGTCTCTGCACATAATATACAAAGCAGTGGGTTTTCAACTTGCTTTAATAGGATGATGACTTAGAAAGATGCAGAGCTGTGCGTGCCCAGACCTTGTGGGCATTTTATGAGCATATCAGGGCTACTACCTGCACCACCAGATAAAAACCAGCCTTAAACTGTGAGGGTTCACTTACTATTTGTGTTTGCTCCTGTATTTTGTGTGCAAGTGCATGGGGATGCATGTGAAGGGATGGACAGCAGGATTTTTGCCTGGTTTCACATGCCACCTCTGCCAGCCCACTGGCTGCCTGAAAGCCAAAGGATGCATGTTGACAAACCATGGCAGGACAGACAGACAGAGACCCGAGCAGACAGAAGGAGAGAGGAGAGAATGGCAAATACAGGCTGCAGTTAATAGCTCCCTCACCGTGAAGTATAAGCGTTGCTGCCCATGGGTCGGGAACATTCATTTCACTTGGTTTTTATACAGTGTCTTAAAAAAAATCTGACAGCACTGGGAAAACAAACTTTGGGAATGATTTGCAATTATTTATTGTGTGGATGCTACATGTGAATGGATGACTCTGCAGAAAAGCCCACAAACGGTTAGTGTTTATGATCTGGATAAGACATATGGGAGGCTGGAAGATAATGACTGACACCAGGGAGGAGGGGGAGATATCATTATACTGATGTTTTGTGAGCACTGCAGAGGAAGTGAGCCTTTAAAGTGTGAAACCTCCAGTATGATAAGCAGTGCCTACAGAAATCAGCTTGTGGGATCTGTTTCTCTTGCTAAGCCGCCTTTGAAGGCTGGGGGGTTGTTTTGCCTTCAGTTCCCCGAGGAAGTTTTCCCGCCTTTCTAGTCTTGCCCGCTGATTTGAGCTACACCCTTGGATCTGTAGGTGTCTGTATTCCCGTGGCAGGCTATGATAAAGCCCAGTGTTTTTCTGCACAGTATAAAAGATTGTACTTCCCTGTAGGTCTCGAGTTCACCAATCACACGAGACTGAGCCTGTCAGCAAATGAGCCCTTTGTGGCTTCTGCTTTTTTAGTGAAGTGTTGGTTTCATGGCTCTTGACAAGTGCATTTCAATATAAAAATCATGTGTGCAAGTTGACTTTTTCTTCTCCTTTTTCTTTCTTGTGGAAAACTTTGCTTTCCTGTATTTACTCTCTTGCTTAGGGACCAAGGACTAAACACCCGCCTGCCATCTCCCCTGCTGAGCCCAGGGCTCCCCCTTCCCTCCAGGACCTGCATGTACTTTCAGCAACTGGTTGATGTTCAAGTGGCCTTGGACAGACTGAAGATCCTGAGAAGCTCCTCCATCACAGCCTTCTTCAGTCTTTCCCACTGTCACTGAGCTGGAACGGGATGTGGGCAGCTGCTGATCTAGGGTAAGGCTACCAAAGCTGGGGGAGTTTTACCAGAGATGGATCCATCCATCCGTCCATTTAAGTGAATCTAAGGCCAAGTTACTCAGGTTACCTACTTATGCCCATGATTTACTAGATTAGAATCAACCAATGAACTACAACATTGTCTTATACTGCAGACAGTCTGGGTATCCAACTCTTGTAAGCACACATTTCTCACTGGGGGTAGTTGTTTCATACAAGGCTGGCACCTGGCCCCTGTGACACTTGATTAACATCGCAGCTCAGTATCTCCAGGAACATCAAACCTAATAGCTCAACGGGGATGACTATATCAGCTCCCTCAGCCTACAGTCACATAAACACCTTTTCCTTGCAGAGCTGCCACTGCCTTCCCGAGCCCCCCTGGCTGGAGTGCAGGAGCCAGCCACGCCAGGAAAGCTCCTTCTGCTCTTCCCACGCTGCTGTGGAGCTTGCATGCCACCAGCACGGAGGATATCACAGCCTGGCTGCTGCTCCTGCTGCCAGCTGGTGGCCGGGCACATGTATGGAGCCTTCAAACTTGACTCAGGCAACAGGCAGAAGGGTGGAAGGAGGACAAATTGCAGACATATGGCATTCCCCCTCTTCTCTATCCCCTAACCTTTCCTATGGCAGCCTGTGTTTGACCACTAGAGAGTCCACATCAGCTAATCAGCTCTCACAGTGTGCCCTGAGTATCTTCAGCTGGTCCTCACCAAGCAGTGAAGGAAGTTGCAGAGTTTGGACCTCATCAGCGAGACCCCTGGGCTCCCCTCGGCTTCCCCACGAGGGGAGGGTGGCAGCGAGCGGCTTGCTCAGCCGCTGCCACAGGCAGATGAGCTGTCCCCAGCCTGGCACACACAACACCACCTCAGAGATGGGAAGTCCTATCACGGAGCCCCAAACCAGGCTTGAGTTATTCTCCAAACCTCCCAGAGCCCGCAGGAAAGAAACAGGGTCTTGTGTTCACTCAGCACAGAGCCAGCTACCTCCAGGGGTAGGCAATGGTTCTGTGAGTGCTGGATAAGCACAGCTAAGAGCAGCCAAAGAGGACCAGCTCCATCAGAAACATGAACAGTTGGGACGGAGAAGGAATTTGAAGCCACATCTCCAGAGAAGAAATTACAGACCTTGAGAGACTGACTCAGAAATGGGACAAAAGGTAGCGATTGTGTTTATCATTGTAAAGATCTGCCTCACCCTCTGACTTCACCCTTCCTGTTTCAGATGGGTCACCCTGACCTAATTTTCAGACAATATTTTGGGATTTTACAGAGCCACAATGAAATCTGGATAACTAAGAGCACAGAGGGCTTTCCTGGTAGGTTTGCAAATGCAGGTGGGCTTGGATTCAGGTGGAAAATGTGGTGGAAAAAGTCATCCCCTGTATTTCTTTACCCTGGTCATGGACTATGGCATTTTTATTACAAACCCCCCCGTTACAGAGGTGACCAGTGTCACATTGCAGTGGTGTGACTGAAAGGGCCGGTAGAGGAGTACGGGGGGCTACCTGGAGAAATCTGACCTGGGGTTTCCCATTTAAGCTAAATCTCTTCTCCCTGGCAGGCATAAAGGTTAACTCAGCTGTGCAAACTAATTTATATTCAGCTGCACGTGGCTGTAAACTGTACTTTTTGTTCCTGACAAATATGAATATGGTATTTGCTCTGAAAATTCACCATTTCTCATGCAAAATCTTTCCCCTTGCTGTGTCTCTGTGATGTAGTTTTGCTTGGCAGATGGACAGTGCAGGAGGGTGGCCAGGCTGCGTGGGAAAGAGTGCCCAGGATACGGGGTATCGCGCAAGTTTTAATAAATTGGTGAATCGCAAATGGCAAAAGAAGAATGTTCTTCCAAACAGTTGAGCACAAAGGGAAGATATCCTCCAGCGAGAGAATGGACAGGACAGTTGTGGATACAGGCCATGACAGAAAAGCTGTTCCAAGCCCTTTTCCAGCCTGGAGATTGGATTTAAGTAAGTGAGCTGTCAGGACTCAGAGCTGTTATTCAAGGCCATAGCTGCCCTCCCTGTATCACTCTGTCTTTGCTCTGGATGTAAGGGCCTGGTGTACAGACTTTCCTAACTGGAAGGAAGCATTTAGCTTCACTTTACTGAAGGTTGTTACCAGAGAGCATCCATCATGACCAGTATGTCACAGGATTCATTGTACAATTTCTGGAAGCCTTAAGGGAGTCATAGCAGACACATCTCTCAGTTACTCAGCTGGCTTTGCCACTGCCTCAGCCTGGAAGCCACTCCATAAAGAATTTTTCAAAGATTCAAAAATTTAATTTTTAAAAGCTTCCCACTCTCTCCCAAAATCAGCAGGCACTGGCACCTTCTTTTTCTGGAATTATCATCTCTATCCTGTAAAAACTATGAAATGACCTACATAATGTCAGTCAGACAAACTATTCTAAGAAATTTTTGCTTGAGCTTGGGAAATAATGGAACAACTCTCCAAGCGAATATTTGTTCTTGCAGTGTTAGAAAATGCATATGTGTGTGTGTGCACATATGAACATTTGCAAATAATTTCCCTTGCTCTGTGAGCTGGGAAAATAATGATGAAAAATTATTAGATAATATTATGCTGTTGGCCACAGAGCTGTTTCAATGTTATTATCCAGCCTGTTGCCCTCGGCACAGAAGAGCTGACTTTACATTCTGCCCGTTCCCAAACCCATCACGTTAAACACAGGACTAAACCACACGCGCAGAACTGAGGAGCACGGGAGAAATGGAAAAGCTATTCAAGAAGCTGGCAATTGACAGCAGGATCTTGAAAAATTATTTCCCTGGATTCGGCAGAATTTCTTATTCCCCTGCTCCAGACAGGGCTCTGCTAGGAGACAGTTTGGGCCACTGTGGTTGAACCAGCTGTTGAAATCCCAACCAGCTCCTGAGCGAGCGAAAAACTAATCAGAAGCTGCCTTCAGCAATCTCTGCTTTTGTGAGCACTGCCGCCTCCTCACCCAGGCCATGTGCTGCCCATCACCAAATCCACAGGCAGCTTATTCCTGCTCGGGCCTCGAGCAGGTGCCTCTGTCTCCTGGCCCCATGCTATGCCTTGATTGCAAGACCCCTTGGTTCTCATTTAGCAGCACACCCATGCCTCCAAACGTCATTGTCCTTTAACATGGGGATCTTACCATGCTGGTAGAAACACACCTACTAGTTTGATGAGCCCTATTTTAGATGAGATGATCAAGGGATGCTGGGGGGCTTTGTATGAGCATTTTAAGACTCCAGCAGGTCAGTCCTTGAGGCTCAGCTGAGCAGAGCATCTTTAGGATGCATGTCAGGCTAGGGCACCATTTTCAAAAGCACCATGGCTGTGAGGTCTTCAGCTGGAAAGCTGGAGGAGAAGTCTAATCTGAGGGTGTCTTTCCAGGGATACCTTTATTCAGCCAGGGAAGCTCTCCTGATATTGGTACAGCTCTACTGGAAAAGCTCCGTGGTCTACTAGGCTAGTAACATGAACATGAGCCAAATCAGCTACACCAGGAAAAAGTTTCTGGTGTTCCTTGGTTTACCCCCTAGCTTTCTGCCAGCACATCACTACTGACCTGGGACCAGGGCTGTTTGCTGACATCTTTGACCAAGAGACCAAGGGGCCAGGAGGCAGAGCCACTTGCGTCAGGCTTTGATTTGATGATGGGCAGTCTATTGCCTGGGTGAGGAGGTGGCGGTGCTCAGGAGAGCAGAGCTTGCTGAAGGCAGTTTCTGATTAGTTTTTAGCTCGCTCAGGAGCTGGCTGGGATTTCAACAGTAGGTTACAAAAGCTACTCAGAAGACCTCAATTCTGCCTGCTCCTTCGCCTCAGGGTTAAGTACGGCTGCGCACCCCAAACACCAGCACCAGCCCCAAGGCAGTCCTGGGTTCAAAGCCTGGGGCAGAATTCAGGTTCTCGAAGTACAGGCTTTCACTGTTAGCAGTTTCTGTCAATCCCATCCTCACGTCCTCACCTTTAATCAAATGGAGGACACTTCAAGGCAGAGGAACAACAATGTGTGTCCCCTCTCTGTGCCGTTGCTTGCAAGAGCAATCTGGATTAAAAGGGACCAGTGTTTTCCTGGCTGGCTGCACGGGTGTCCCTGCTGTGGCAGAACAGGGCACCATGAAGTCACTCTCTCTTCCAGCTACACAAAGAGCTGGGCTCAAGCTTGCCCTGCCATATGGCACTGCTGCTAAGCCTGTGGAAACAGCAAAGATGCAGAGGCTGCTTGCATGGTTTGAGCAGTTTAAACGTAAGCCCAGCTGGGGCTTATGTGGCAGTCCTGGCCCTGCCATAGCAGGCGGCATGCGGATACCTGTGTCTGGCACACCTGGGGTCCCGGTGCCACAGAGGTGGCCACAGCTGCAGCCCTCCAGCGGTCCTTCTCACTCACATGTGCCGCAAACTCTTCTCCGATGATTAGATAAGAGGAATTGCCCATTTACTTTCATTTCACTTGTGCGTGACTGGATCAAAGGATGTACGCTCTCTTTGCTTCAATTACGCATTTTGGTCTAATGTAGTCCAGATGGCTATTTCATCTCAGCCTTTATATTTATTCATGGCCTTTCTATTTAACTTTCCTAAAACAAATACTCACTCGTAGGCGTATATTAATTCGGGGACAAGAACTGCCTCAATCAATATGTTGAGGTTAAGTTTCTATACCACAATAGGTCCTATGTACATAATTTCTATTTTTATTACCCCACTGCTAGCCTCAAATGTATGAGCAATTTCTTTAAAGAGTTTACTTTGGCTTTTCCCTAAATTTAAACAAATTACAGCTCTCTTGATTATTAGATTTACAATATGCAGATATTCTTTCATTGACCTTTCAGTTAAACCCTTCTGCAAACTTTGGCTGAATATTATGAAATTTGCAAAAATACCAAGGAGTCCAATCGTTTGACAACATGATATTGCACCGCCTCTGACCGTGGCTTGCGTGTCCAGCAGAGGATAAAATTTGTTGTCAAGTTTAAGTGCAATCCTGCAACCAACTTGTGAACACAGAGAGTGGAAAAGCTCCAGAGACCAATAAGACAAGATCCCGAGACTTCTCAGTTTACATCTACATTGTCCTTCAAACTAGAGCTGAAGGCTAGGTGCCGTGAATTGACTCAGAAGCTGCTGGTGGAAAGCCAAAGGCAGCACCGGGCAGAAAGTGTCCGGGGAAGGGATGTGCCAGGCCCTGGGCTCAGCAGCGAGACGGGCATGTGTGGCAGAGGGGACGTGGGAAGTCACTGTTTAATCTGTCTGGCATTTGATTTGGGCTTTTGGTCCTTGTTTGGATAACAGGATTGCAATTCCTCTCGGTACACTTACAATAAGAACATCTGAAACTCAGCTGCAGCCAGGCAACAGACTTTCATTTCGGGTAATCTGATTTTAGCTTAGGTGATTAGCTGCTCCATTGTCAATGGCCAAATCTAATTGTCATTGTAGTTTCTTTTCTGGACCCAATACGTGCTAGCATCTTACAAGCCAGGTTTTGCTTCATGTCTTCTCTTCTCAAGTAATGTCTCCCAAGGCATTCACAAACAGAGAGGAGGTGATTTCAGACCTAAGTCTGAGGAAGCTGGTAGCAATTTCTGGTCAGTTTTACTATTGCATAAACTAGAGACAGTGAGCTACCTTTTAACATTCTGGGCATTAATATTGCCCTGAAAATCTTTTATATAAATATATATTTATATATATATATTTGGCATTCCTAATATAAACATAGTTTCATGACATAGGTTACACGAAGTTTTCCAGAACCAGATTCTTCACAGTATTTTACGCCCATATTTTTATGCATGTGAGTGACTGCTCCAGAAATCATTGTGAAATTGGGACTAGATGGGTCTCCAGGTTTCATTGGAGATTATTTTTTGTCTGTAAAACAGTTTCCTCCAGTTTGATTAAAAAAAAAACCAAAAGGATGGGGAAACAATTTATGACAGCTTTTCCCTCCTCTGCCACCCTGTTAAATCAAAAAGCCAGTTCAAAATTGTAGAGTTAACTTAGATACAAATCCTTAGCTTGGGAGGAAAAGGAGAGAGCAATGATAGTACTGGGACAAGTTTCTTCTACTGCCACTTTCCTTTTGGTTGGACTTCTGCACCGAATGAAACTTTAGGTTTAGATCCATAGCCTAGCTTCTAGGCCCACCAGCTGCTCCTTGGAGAAACTATTCCAGTCTTTTCCTTGTCTAAAAGCAGAAATAAAATGCTGTGATGGCTCGGAACGGCGGATGAAAGACCGCCTGCTCCACTGCTTGTGGTGGGATAGCATTGCTAACACCACATGTGTATAAAACAGCACCCATACAGTGCTGCTCAATAGCCTTTGGACTCTGCACATGCAACTCCCTTTGAGAAACCCTTAAAATCCAGTTAAAAGTCACCCTCAGACCATGCTTCAAAGAAAACCCCCCAAAAACCACATGTGAGAAAACAAGCGCTTTCCAATGAAATGACCTTACACTAACTGGAAAAGCAGGAACAGTACACAACTGCTCTCAATACAGCGACATAAGAGTTTGCCTGCACAAATTAAAGTCCATCCATCTGTCAATATTTCTCCAATTTCTAGGCTACCAGCGTGCTTGCTTATCCCCAGCTCAGAGCCACACCAGCCGCTGCAGGTGAGCACATACTGTCTGTGGCTGCCGGGATGGATGGAGGCAGGACCTGCCGAGCTGGGCACCATCCCCACCAGCCCGCTGAAATTCCTAAACTGCTCCTACCCCACTGCTAATGAACCTGAATGAGGCATCTTGTTTGTTTATAATGCGTGGGTAAGGCTGGGGCTGGGCTACATGGGCAATGTTTTCCCCATCAGCTGGGGACTGCTCCGCTCGCTCCTATCGGTTCCCTGTCAGCACTGGCTGCCATGGGCAAAGACCACCAGTCTTGGTGGCAGCACGTGCAGAGGTGGTGTGGGAACAAGAGGGAAAAGAGGAGAGGATATGGGATTTTGAGGGTTTATGAGGCAATCTTTCCAAACGAAGGATAGGGAGATTTTTTTCACTCCACAAAAAACATTGGCAAAGGACTCAGTGAAGATCCTTGGCTAGAAATGCAAACTGTAGCTTGTCTTCAGAGTCACTCTGCATATCCTAGACAGTATAAATACTTTCAGTTGCTGTGGCTATAAGAAGAACTGTTAATTAGTCAATTTTCTGGGTAAACAACAAATACACATGTTACGATAAAATCCAACCACAGATTTGCTGGTTAGGATTTCTGTCCCTTAAATAACATCTTTGTGAACGTGTTTGCCAGATCGCTTCCCAGACTTACTGAAGCCAAACCAATCTCAGTGCTTTGGAGGGCGTAGGCTTGTGTGGTGGGGTCAGTGGCATGGGAAGACAGCATAGTAGTTTGGGTTACTCTCACCAGTGCCTGCATTAACAGCTGAAACCTTCTGCAAGAGCTTGGATTACAATTATTTGATGCATCCTGCACACACACCTGTAATGATCGCGTAGAAATCTAATAACTGTTAATGGTGTTGAAAAAAGGAACCAGGGTGCTTACTGTTTGCTGTTATGAATATTATTTTGGATTCACTTTCCTGTATTGCTGTGATTTTCTTTCCTCTGTTTTAACTCGGCACCACGGGCCATCTTTAGCCAGATTACTGACAACTGATTTAATCGGTGTTATAGGGATGAACTCTGAGAGGGTCTGATGGCATAGGGTCAGCCACCTGGACCTGGCAACCAGTCGTAACTCGATTTTCCTTTTCTATTTATTTTTGTAGTGTTGAGTGATGATGCACCTTCTTCATATGTGGATAGTTTTAGACAGCAACAGGATGCTACACGGTTTTCAGAGTTTGTTATTGTTTTTAATAAACGTCACTGTGGTGTCAGATGGTAATTTAACTCATGGCTGGAAATCAAGGGGCCATCAGTCCTACACCCAGTTTGGCTGGACAGGAAGAGTTAATTCTTCTCTTGGGTACCTCTGTGTGCACTAAGACAGTGCGAGTGCAGCGCTGAGGAGCTGGAGACAAAGCCAGTCATTAGGAGCTGTGTGTAGGGTGCTGGGGAATGGACTCTGCGCTGGGCCAACCTGCACCCAGGGTTGGGTTTGACTCCTTCTGGCAAGATGTTGGCTGGGGAGAGCGATGTACGTGGGTGGCACTGAGTCAGTGGTGTTACCGGGTCTTCTGACATGAGATCAGTATCTAGGAAGCATTAATTTTAGCAGCAGAAAGTGACTTTGTGTTAAAGGGAAGTACACAGAGAGCTTTGAGTAAAAGGCACATGGCTACAAAGGAGGGTGATTACTTCCGAACTGTGAAATAAACGAAAGTGGCTTGTATATTGTCTTTCTTTTGTGGTACTTATAGACAGCAGTTGTACAGCAGCACTTGAGTTTCCTCTCTGGAAATATGCTGTAGACCACAGGAAATTGCTAAGTCTAAATAAATGGGCTTATGAACTAAATAGGAAAGCTACCAAGTCCGGAATCCTTGTGATCACATTTCCCATTACATTCTGGTAACTGTTTGAAACTCAGGCAAAAATCCTGAAACTCCAAGCAGCTGAAGCCATGTGGACTGTCCCTGACTTCAGCGCAGCTGCACGAGGCTGTGAAGAGGGACCGAAGTGTTGAGTCACGTAGCCTTACTAATAGATATCTCACCCAGCTTCACAGTGTGTGATCTCAGATGGCTCCGACTACCCAAAATTTTGGATTGTAACTCTCCCATTTCCTTGCCATTTTCTCACTTCCCTTGCCTTGTTTTGGAGGCTAACTTCACACTGCGGAGCTAATTGCTGCTGGCAAGTCAGAATGTGGTACCTGTCATGTGCCAGAAATTGTTGCAGCTGAGCATGCCTGCTTCTGAGATCCCACCAAAATGACTTGACTCACCCTGGAAACACTGCAGGTAATCGCAAGATTGTATTAACTTAATACTATGAAGGGAAAAATGAATCCCGGGGAGGCAGGCACAAGAGGTTGGTAATAGCAACTGCTGCCCACAAGACTTATTGGAAAAATATCATGCTGAAAAAATGTTGTTTTAAAGCCATTTGATTCATTGGTTTCCTCCTTGGAAATGTAAAAGTGGAGAAAAATACCCTATAAATAGAACAGAACTAGGCAATACTCATGTTCAGGAGTAAGAAGGAACCTTTTGCTTCCATAGTGTGAGCAATGATTGACTAGATGCCATCATCAACGGTTAATACCTGAAAACAGTACTGGCCTGTATTTCTGTAGCTCTGCACAACACTCCAGGAGTCAGCTGTTTGATGCTGCCAGTGGTCTTCTGGGAGCACAGCTGGTACTGTACAGATGGAAAACCACAGACCCTATAGCTTCCTAGGAACTTGGGGCTCCCAGGTCACTGCGAACTGGTCCAACAATTCATTAAAATCCTTAACTAAATGCATCAAGTTCCATCTTAAAACTCCTCATCTTCTTTTGTCCCAACCGCCTTGACTAGGAAGCTGACCCACAGCCTCCACGTCCTTGGATGGCTAGAAAAGGACGTACAGACAGCGGTTGCCCAGGCCTTGCTTTGGTAGGCTGGAGGAACCAGCCCCATGCAGTCCTGTCTGGTAAGAGGAGACTGGGGCATCCAGAAAGCCAGAGCGGTGGGGATGCTCTTCAGAAAGCTCTTGAGATGTCATTCCTCTCATTACCCAGGTCAAGGAGCTGCCCAGCTGTGCTGCATGCCGCCTGACCGTGCTCCTGGGTTTCACTCCTCCGAAACGGGCAGCAGGGACAGGAGGGGTGCGTGCTGCCAGCTCCTGCCTCGCTGTGGGTCGGGGTGAGCCTGGAACACGCACTGAGGCCCAGGAACTGAAGTTCTTCTGGTTAGGAAAAGATAGACATGGCCTGCTGCTCCTTTTTTCCTTGCACTTTCTCCAGACCTAGTTCATCCTTTCTGGCTGCTGCTAGCCAGAATTGAACACATGCCTCTGGGTTACGTCTTGCCAGTGGCTTGAAAAATAGTATCAGCAGTTCCCACTCCTACTGAAAATATCTCACTACTTATTGCACTGTCTGTCACATTACATTGGTGATTTATAGCCTGACAATAACTGAGGCAGCTACATCTTTCCCTTCCTCTATTCGTTTTAGTTCCTGGGTTATTGTAGGAATCCTCATTTCTTATTCCTGAAATTCTGAATTCGCACTTTTCATTCCACTTCTTTAAGTCCCATCTGTTACTTGTGCCTTCAGAAGAATCACCTCGTTCTCCCCATCCGGTATCTCATTCCAACCTGGCAATATTATGGAGCTCTATGTCACAACCAGAATTTTTAAAGCCACTTCTGTGTTTTGTGTCAAGACCATTTATGAAGATATTAAAAAGAAAAAAAAAAAATTGTTCTCGGTCTAATCTCTTAACTCACCATTCATACTTTTGCAATATTTATTTCTTTTTCTTTCTCACTGAGATTTCTCACTGAGATCCCCTCCTCCCCATTTCAACAAATAATTCCCCTTGTGTCCTCCCATCATCTGGTTCACTGAAGTCTAGACAGATGAGATCTGTGATCCGTAAAATTTCCATCATCCATACAATCGGCTCCTTATTAAAGAAAAATCTCTATATCTACTGTTTTATCCCATGTTCCAGTTACCTCCGTGCTTATAAATACCTTTCCCCACAAAATGTATTTTAAACTGTGCAGAGCCTTTGAGAACTGGGCTTTATGGGGGTTAGGGAAATAGTCTGGGGCTTACCTATATTGTTTTTCTCTCTGCTCCCTTTTTAAATATAGGGCTTTCATTCTCTTAATTCTCAAGCTGTCCAGTGCTGTTCTTGATGTGAGGAATTTACTCATCACTATCAAATCTTCACTTTCACAGAGCAGGTCTTCAAGGAAAACTTGAGGAGACTGAGCCCTCCGAGTATTGCTTCTCCCCTGATATTTCACGATATTTGTAGATAACATGGGTGACTAAATGATGCAAAAAGTGGATTGACTGAACAGCTTGGAGGGGATGCCTATACCCTGCAGGGAAAAGACAAGGCACGGGGCGCGTGGGAAAGGGCACGGCTCCGTCAGGATGGCAGGGGGCCAGCCAAGAGGCTGCCCCAGGTCGCCTTCAAGCACCCACTGCTTCTGCCCCTCATCCTGCGCTGAGCTGTGCTGGAGGCTGATGTGCCCAGCCCCACGCCGTCCCACGCAGCTCGTGGCCGTGGAGGGCAGAGCCGAGCCCTGCATCACCGAACGAGAGCAAGTCTCTGGCTCTGCCAGGGAGGAAATTAATTCAGGCCTTAAAGATGACACTGACAGGTCACTCTTCCTTTGTGGAAAGGAGCTTTGATGTGCAGGTATCTCTCTGTCCAATTAAGAGGCAAGGTTAATGAGGGCTGTCCTGCCCGAGGGCTGCTGGCCATCGCCAGAGCCGCTGCACCGCCCAGAGGCGCAGCTCTGGGGCTGAACCCGATGGGACTTGGCTGATGTTCACCTAAACACCCTGCAAACCCTGACGGGGTCAGCCTCTCCAGCAACTTTTGAAAGAGCTGGATCTTGATGGTGATTTCAAAGGAGGGTTTGAATCACTTGCAATTTTGTACTACAGCCACGCTACGCTTGAAGGCAGAAGTGTCCACAAGGATTGTTCAAATGCTATTTTTGCTTCTGCAAACAAAGGAGCCCTTGATACCAAATGAGTGACTATATCCCCCAAGTATGCTGGCCTGTCTAAATATGGAGATATTAGTAAGCATTTATTTTCATTGTCCGAAAAAGGAGGAATTACTGTTTCCATTTTTTTTTTTCCTAAATTTTAATGGGGAGAGGGAAAAAAAAAAGCCTTTTGGACATGGACACTTTCTTATTTTCCCAAGAAAAATTACTTCTCTGTGTGCAACACTGGCCTTGTTTCTGTAACAAAAATATTCTTTCAGGATATTTTGATTATGTCCCTTGGGGGGACATCATCATCAGCTGTTTTCCAGATGTTTTAGTCTTTCTTAATCATACTTTCTCACTAGCTGCGAGATCTGATTCAAAGCCGAAGAACGTCATTCCATCCGGCACAGCCCTTCTGAGTTCCCAGGAAGTGTTTGGTTTTTGAAGCTTACAGACACAAATTTAATTAAAAGATAAACTGAAATAAATCTATTTACAGTGCAGTTATACATACAACACGCCATTGGCAGTCTGGAGCTACCAGCATTGCCACCAGGGGATATATGTTCAGGAGTTTATCTGATGTGTTCTACGCATCAGGTTGAACTTTATAACTGCACCCTGGGGAATGCAGGGTGCCTTGCTATCCCGAATACTTGCTACCATCAGAAAATGTTCTCACCTTGCTGCCCAGCTCTTTCTCTAGGTCATTTATGAGTCTATTGAACTGCAGGTCCCAGCACAAATTGCAAAAGTCTCTTGGTGACATTCCTCCATTGCAAAAAGTTGTGTTCTGTTTCCTCTCTTGTAACCAAGCCTGCAGTTTCCCCAGGGGTCTGGTGAGGAGTTTTGTCAGAAGCCTTTGGTCAAGGATCCCCTGCAAGGCAGTCTGATTCTCTGCATCTGCCAAGAGTCAGTGTGCAGCGGTTCTTCCACCAGCTCCACAACGCAGGGGTCCGCCTTTACCCCAAACACCAGACTTTGGCATTTAGACTGAAGTTGTCCACCAAAAAGACTGTTTTCCCTATTGCCCCACTCTCTGCATAGTCATTTATTCCTGCACGTAAGAGAGGTAAACAGCTCCTTAATCAAAACCATACCCTCCGCATCCCCTTTCCTAATGTAAAATAATAACGACTAGTTGTATACTTCTGCTCTTAAAAGTAAATTGGCTGTGCATGTCCCAGGGAGTTTACGCAGGGCCTTGTTCGGTGGGGTCCAAGCTGTGAATGAGGCCTCTGGGATCCCCCTGAAAGCCTAACGTGCAGATGACAGCCCTTCTGTGTGACTCAGATTGCGTCTGCTGCACACATTGCTATCTTGACATTTTCCTTGCTCCATTGAGAGATGTAGTCCCCAGCCAGCAAAACAAAATGTAGGAGAAATTTTGAAAAATTAAGCTCTGACTATTTCTAGAAAAGCAGGCTGGGGATTTTTTAGAAAAGTAGTATTTTCCGTTACTTTCTGTAAAAATTGAAATACTCATTTTTCTTATATTATTCCTTCAGGAATCTTTGTTTTGAGGGGAGTTGAGTTCATTGAATTTCTTTTGTTTTCATTCATAAAGGACCAGGTCCTACAAACACCTCAGCACAGCAGAGCTTTACTGGGAGCAGACAAATACAACTTTGTATGCATTCTCACTCTCTGTTAGCTTCCTAGAAACATAGCAGTCAATATTTTTTTCTCTTTCAGAAGAGAGGCCCAAAAAAAAGATCCTGTTTATGTGGACATCGAAAATAAGTATTTTTAAAATGGATGCTAAATGTTAGGCTAACAATCTTGAGAGCTTGGTCATGCCTCCTAAAAATGCAGATGAGGGGAAAACTCTCTGAGAAGTTTCTCCATGTTTTCCTCTAGATTTACCCAGTTATCAGATTCCTGGGATTTGCAGTTTTGGGAAGAAAGATGTGGTGTGGCCCCTAGGCTTCACAGACCCTGAGAGCACATGAGGTGTCCTCCTTTTGCTAGACTGAAGACGACCTACCACCTCCTTCCCACTCCCCCATCCCCTCCTCTGGGCAGAGCACGGCAGAGCGATCACAAGCCAGGCCGAGGTCACGATGCCACCAGCATCTCAGGATGAGCCGAAACCCCCTGACTCTGACTGCCAGTACCCACGGGGCTCATCTCAGATGATGTGGTTGATCGTGTTTCTCTTCTTTTCCTCCGCCACATGTAGACACATGCGAACACCTTCCCAAAGCTCGTTACTAGCCTGTTCTGAACACACACCTTGTCAAGATTTCATCCCACCTCCAGGGTCTGCAGAGTCCCACAGAGCCAGAAGGGGAAGTTCTCCTGACATGGGAATGCCTGAGATTTTTTGGGCATCTGCTCACATATTTCCACAAGTCTTGGTTGGGGGGAGGAAGAACTACAAACCACAGGAAGAAAACATGTACATTGGACAGTAAAAATTGCTGTTTTGTTTTGGGGTTTTTTGCTTTTGCAAAGGAAGAAGATGCAGATGAGTGAAGAAAGGAACGCAGTTCCTAATTTCTTGACATTTGATTATCCAAGTGCATAAGAGATATAGCAAAAAACTAACCTGCATCTTAGCAGAGTACAATACCATTATCCCATAGGAAATACAGACCACTTATTTTAGTGCTATATCTTTCTGATTTATAAATCCCATGTAATCTCTATGCAGGCTTCAGAGAGCAGGACTGTGGCAGGTTCAAGGATTAAGGTCTTTACTGTACAGTTACATTAAAACAAACCTCATATTTGTCAGGGGCAGCCTCCAGTTTGTTTTCATAAAGAGGAAGTGCAGTGAACTTCATGGAGACCTCACTTAATGATCTTCCTCACTTTATTTCCCCTTCATCTTAAAATAGACCTCTTAGGCTGAAGGTTGATGGTTCCACTTTGTACGTGGAAAGCGTAAGAGAACAGTGTGAGATGAAATGTAGGAGCTAGTCCAGAATGACGCAAGGAAGAAAGCAGTCTCAGCTGCAAATGCTGAACCAGTCAGGATGTGAAAATAATTTCTCTCCTTCAAGCTAAAACAAAAATGTAACTGAAAATATAATTTCTGGGAAACATGAGCAATAGTCCCAGGATCAGCTGTAAAAAGAAGGAAATTATTTAAATATATGAAGTTTTTTTGGAGCTGTTGGAGGTCAGACAAGAAGAAACGATTTGCTAATCATGACACATATTTTAGAGGTTCTCCTCATTTATTCTAGTCACATACATATGCACTTATTCTTTTACTATGAAGAGCTATTTAGCCCACAGAGAACCACATTTCAGTGTGCATGCATTGTAAAACCACTATAGGAAGAGTGTTTAGTGAACAGTTAATGACTTCCTTAAAAGGATAATACAGTTAACAGTTGAGAGGATGTACAGCTAAATATGGCCCTTATAAAACTTAGCAGATTCCATTAAAAAACAGACGTGCAGGAAGTGTCTAGTTCCTATTAGAACTGATTGTACACAGTTGCATGGGAAGAAATAAATTTAGTGTACAGCATTTTACATCACATCCTTTGAAAGCACTGAAATTCTCTGGGGTCCACAAATCTGTGCATCTGGTCCACATACACATACATACACTCACAAACAATTAACTGGCGTGCAATTACTTTAAAGGAAATGTGCATCTAAAAGTCAGAGCCTACACATCCTGAAGTGAATGGCAATGTCCTACTGACTGCAGCAGTCCCGGGTTTGGTTGCACTCAAATCTGTAAGTTAGGCTCTCCGCTTATTGGTACCTCACTCAGATGAGGGAGGGCCATGTCTGTACTAAGGAAGGGAAAATCTGTTCCTGTAATATCTGTGTTAGAAAAGTCATCCTATTCTCTTCTTTGATCTAATTCTCTTTTTTGGAAATTAAAATAGAGCTAATGTTAAAATTTCCTTCATTTGATCGATCATTTATTATGAACAGCAACTCTGCATTCAGTCTTATTCAAGTTAACTGACTTTATGGGATTCTGCATGTTTATTTTCAAGCTAATTTCAAGAAACAGATCTGGAGCCAGAATCATCTAACATTGAAAAGTGGCTGTTCACAGGAGCCTGTAAAACCTTTCTCAACTGCATTTGAAATGATTTTGTAATTCATTTGCAAGGACATCAGAGAATCAGTTTGCCTCTAGCCACTGTCCTGATGCTGGCAGGTAAAGCCAAGGAAATGACCCAGAGAGCACCAAGACAAATCCCTGATGAAAGCCAAGTCAAAATTTCCTGCCAGTAACCTAAAGAACTGGACTCAGAGGATGTTCGTGGACCCAACCTAAGCTTTTTATTCCCCAAAGAAGAGTCGCTACTTCCCGCTGGCACTCAGTGGAGCTTCGAGCCTGTGCTGTGAGGATGCCCCAGATGGGTTCAGGGCCTTTGGAGGAGGGAGGCTGCAGGCGTTTGGGCTGCCTGCAGGCAGCGCGGGCTCTCACCTTGGAGCGCTCACTTGTTCTGCTCTGCAGCCCGCGGTGGGGACAAGAGTTGTGTGGGGGCTTCCTTGCTCCTCATGCTGCCCTGTGTCCTGGGAGCTGTGGAGTCATCAAGGAAAGAAATATTTAAAACCAAATATCCTTGAAACCTTTTACTCTGCAGGACCCCAAAATAATCCCCATCCTTCAGTGCCCAGTCCATCGTAAAGAGAGATGTTAGAAGTTCAGATTGACAGAAGAAAGCAGCAGCCATCATACCATGGAAAAGTCCTTCTTTGGTAGGTTGATAACAAGGCATCTCTGGTAGTGAATTTTTTTTCATATTCTAGTTAAACCGGTGTGGCAGACCCATCTGGGCTCACAGTACTAGTGAGCAAGGGAGAAGTGAAGACTGTCACTATTGCAAAGAAAAAGGTTTAAAAAATTAAAAGAAGAGGGCTTTTTCATTGTGAGGTCTGGGTTTTATGTTGTGTTTTTATTACTACAGATGGTTTTGCATGGAATATGATGGCTATCCTGCTGTGTTGGAAGAATTACGTTAAATTTAAAAGCCTGAATTTCCAGTCTACAGATTTTGTAGGAAATAAATAAACAGTTTCACACAGGAAATGAGCAGAAGTCTCTCTGCAGCACACAGCATTTACAAATCTTTGATTTATCATCTGATATTTAATGGTCTACCTTGCATTGAGAATAAGGAGACAAAAAATTAGGTTAAGTGAATGACACTATCCAATACCTGCTACCAGGGCAGAATTAGTCTGCTCTGACCAAAGCCATGACCAGCCATGCCTTAGCAGTTCCAAAGTCCATTAGCCAGCATATGGGGTTGTTTCCATTGGCATCTGCTGGCTTTGGTACAAGCCTGTGCAACAAAGCCTCCATCCATGGCACTAGCAGGCATTTCCTTAAAATTATGTTACTTCAAAGCTTTGGGAGTACGCTATGTTATGAGAATCCAAAACAGCAGCAGAACATTATTGAACAGCATGCCTAACTCATTGCTATTATTTGCCATGTGGTAGATGTTAAATATTCTTAATAAATATTATTATTTGGATTTCAAAAGCCCCAGAGAACCACAGGAAAAGAGCTGCAGCCAGTTTTTTGATGTTTTTCATAAATGTTTCCTTACAAAGCCTAAACACTTCTCCTGTTTAATACTACCCAAGCAACAGAAATGTTCAGTAACAGGAATATATATCCTTTTGTACAGTGTTGCTTAGACTATTCCTCAATGGCATTTATCAGGCAAGGACAAGATATTGCCATGTTAAAAGTATGACCTCCCTACATCAACTAACTTGTGTTGCTTCTTGGACCATCAGTAAATTGGAAAGAAATTTTAGTTTTACCCATTAACAGCAGCATCAAGTTTTTAATAAGCCAGCTTGTCTTCACAAACAGCACCGACAAGCAGATTCCTAAGAGCCCGTGCAAAATGAGTGGAGTTCCCAACATCTCTTGTCAGATCCCTTTTCCAACCCTGTTGAAGCTCTTGGGCTAACTGCCGCTCTACCTGTGACTTTTGCATAGTTTGTCCTGAGCTGGAGTGATACATTTATGTATTTACATATATAAAGATATAGGCAGGTTGTAGAGGTGTTGCTTAAAAACCTCTTTTAGCAACAGAATCAGCAGAGATCTGCTGAGTCTGAGCTGTAACTGCTTAACAAGGGCTAACATGCACTGCTGCACAAGACAGCAACTAGCTCTGGCGTGAGTCTTGTAGGATTGTCACCACCCTCTTCCTTACCCTTCCTAGTCTAATGAAAAGGCCACTAACATTGCTGTTAGCACAATAAAAGTCCTAACATGTATGAAAACCTATGTCTGGCTCTGAGGTGGCAGGCAGGCCTAGGAGATGACACAGAGGACTTGTAATGATGCCTGTGACCTGGGAACCAGCCACAGTGGGTGAAGATGTTGACTAAAGCAGTTATTGCAAAGCCAACATAAAGCAAACTGAGAACACCTGTGAAATGGGATGAGAAGTAGAAGGTGCTGGCCACTGGTGGTGTTCTGTGCAGCAGAGGCTGTCCCAGCAGCCCTGGGGCTTGGCTAAGGAGGGGCTGGTACTGCTCCCTGAGGAGCTCCAGGAGGAGGGTGAGAGGAGAAATGTCTGAGATTTCCTCCAGAGACAGTATCTAAAAGCCAGACATACACACCACCATGAGTCTCCACTGACAGTTTATCTGAGAAGGAGACTGGGAACATGGTACAGCAATAGACCCTGACTTTGGCAGCAGATATGTTGACCATAAAGTGCAGTCATCTCTTCTGTCTTCATCTTACTTTTATATTCACTCTCTCTTGCTTCTGATTCACAAATAGACCCAACCTTTGCTAGACTGGGAATATAAACACATATTTTTATGCCTATAAATTCGAAGGCCAAAGCATGTGGCCATGAAATTGGTGACAAACAAGACCAACCATTGCAAGCAAAGAGGTGGGATCCCCACCGGCCACTGGCTCCTGAGGGGACTAACTGAGAGGGAGGCGGCGTGTCCCTCCAGCCACCCTCCGGACATGCCCCAGGACCAGCAGCAGCATCAGCCCTCACACCAGGGTGGCCGGGGCTCCTCTCGTTGCAGCAGCCACCCGGCCTCCGTGTCCTCAGCCCCGTGTGCCCGGCTCCTTGCACCTGAGCGCGGGCAGCAGGAGCAGCACTTCACCTTCACACTTCAGAGCCCGAGCACACACAGGGTGTTGAGGGTCTCCCTCAGGGAACCACTAACAGCATTAATGGGTGCCTCCAAGTGGAAAGTAGCTGCAGAAATGCAAATTAGAGGCAGATCAGCTACTCGGGTGTCGCAGCTGCACCTCCGCGGCTTGTCACCCACACCGAGTCCCCAGGGAGCTTGTCAGGTACAGTCCTGGCTAATTACTGGTGACATCTGTGCTTAACACAGGTCAAGCCCTAGCCCTGCCTTTCTCAAAACAAGCTTAATAATTATTAACTTCAGGCTGGATGAGGAGAAAACAAACGTTAACTAATAACCTTGATTTCCTAGTATACACAAAACCTTTTTTTTTTTTTTTTTTTAGCGTTGGCTCTGCTTGACTTTCTATTTGCCTGGGAAACACCAATCTGATGCTTTGCTCCCTTCCTGTGGATTTATACTGAGGGAAGGACAGAAAATCTGGAATGATGAATCAACGATGCAAAGTGAAGTCAGAGACATGTCCGAGTCGGTGGGTATGCTGCTGTGCTGATGGAACCAGGGCTTCTTTTCTTCCCCTTACCTTATGAATTAATTTGCCATCATGTCAGTTCACTTGTAACTAAACTGGCTTCTTTTCTTCCTTTTTTTTTTTTTTTTTTTTTTTTTTATGATGCACTCTGCAGTGCTTCATGTAGCCTGAAGGTCTCAAATGGCATGTAAATGTACATTGCCCCGCAAGCTGCATTCTGCCACACAATCGCCATCGACTTCTAAGTCTTAAAAGCCAGAGCATGATGTGAATTATAGGCTTTTCTTCTCCATGTGGGGCTCACAGCTTATAGTCCTAAATTACATTTTGTCAGCCTGTTAACAAAGCAAGATAGAAGACCATTAAAAATAAGCTGCGGTTATGTAAGTGTTCGTAAGTGTCTAAATATTAATGTCAGGACTCTGCATAATGGAAGTGCTCTAAATAATCCTTTTTAGTCTTTGTAGTTTAATCTTTATTCATATTTTATCCATTAGTTACCTTTAGATAGCATGGTTCTTTTGATAAGTAAGAGGCTGTGAATAACATTCACTGAAATTTCAACATTCTTTTCTCTCACTGCAGCAGTCGAAAATGACTGTATTCCTGGGGCCACTTGGTCTTTGGTATTTTAATTGCAAATGAACTATACAACCTGCAGCAGTTTAAACAAACAAACAACAAAAAACCCAGACAACCCAGTGCCCATCTCCTGCCTCTATCTACCTCTGCAGAGGTATTTGAAATCTCAGCCCACTCGCATTATCAGTGCTTAATTCATACTACTTTTCTACACGGTATTATTTACCAGCTTCCAAAGCTTACCAATAAAGTGCTGCCTCAATGATGTCAAGGTGATGAGATAAAATGATAAAAGGCAGGAACTGGAAGCTTTCACGCTGTGCCTATCTAGCTGCCAGTGTCCACAACCCATCTATTGTGTCACTGAATTTCCAGGCTTGGCTGGAGGCCCCAGTGGTGGGCACCATGTGTGCTGTAGCATCCAGCTGCCGAAGAGGAGGGTTTCATTTGTTTTATGTGCTCTCGATATGGTACAATCCCACCCTACCAGGGCTTTCATCAAAAAAAAAAAAAAAAGTCAGCAATACCTGAAAGCAAGAGGTGTAATATTTGCACATTAAAAAAAGGCCCTGAGCTGGTAGATAATTCATCATGTCATGGTAGCAGACTGGACCTTGTGCATGGGCAGCTAAAGCATCTGCTGGAGCCCATCAGATCCTTCTCCTCCTGTCCTCCTCACCTGTCAGCACATCAATTTACCCTACGGTAGCTTCTCTCCTGTGATGGGGGACACATGCAGGCTTCATCCTGCTGCACAGGTAAAGCACGTGGCCACCAAAGAGGGTTTTCCCCTGCCCACCACCCAGTGCCCTCCACCACGGCACCCAGAGTTGTGCCAAGACCCCCACTGCTATGTGAGGGTTTCTGGTTGGAGGCTTGGCAAGGGGGATGTGCGGGAAAGAGCAGAGACAGGACCTGGATGGGGCCAGGGGGTGGGTCTAACAGGAGAAGAGCTGAATTTGGCTCACAGCCCCATTTGCAGCTCTTGCTTGCAGCCCCACACAGTGAGGACAGGGTCTGAGGGGTGGCACTGTGAGCAACTGGCATCGAGTACTCATGATTTTGGTAAGACAAAAAATAAATTCTATAAATATCTTAGCCCTCCATTTCTCAACAAATGCAGCGAGAATCTCATTGCTTTGGTATTTTGTAAATATCTGTCTGTATCAGCTGGTTATAAAGTTTTGAAATCTGTTTTCAAAATGCTCAGTAATTTGTTAGTTAATAGATATTACACTTACTTAAATACAAATAGCCAAGCAAGAGGGATTGAAAAGCTGCAAGAGGACTTCCAATGGGAGAACTCATACTGGTTAACTCACTCCACCGTTGTCTAGGGCCATAGACTTTCTCACGTCCCCCCAGCACCATGGAAATGCCATGCAGCCAGCTGAGAAATAGCTGTCGTCAAGGAATTCCTCACCATTAGATTTATGGACAAGGATATTTTCTAGGTTGAGACACGGACTCATCTCTGAAGATCCTATTGTGAAAGCTTTGCCATTGCAGTTGAGTTTCTAAGGAAGTTGTGACAACGATACGTGCTGATGAGAAAGCACTACATGCTGGTGCTGAATGATTCACAGTGTCACACTGGAGCCTGTTGCAGAAATAGCTACTGGTAGCAGAGAGCATCCCAAACTCTGGCCTACTAAGCACATCCTACAGTGTGAATCACGTGGGAGTGATTCTCTCTCCTTACTTCCAGCTGTTCAATTGCTTAAAAGGTTGCTAAAAATATGACTGTTGCTTAATATTACCCTTATATGTAGTCTTTCTGCAATATCATCTTGCAAGCTGTATGGGGAAATCCTCCCACCCATGTGACAAAAATATTTGATAACTCTTCAGAATCTAAATCTTCCAGTGGAGGCATTCACTTTCCCTATTTTAAACACATCCTTCCTAGTTTGGTGAAATGAATGTGATCATTAGATCATCAACGAGGTGAAAAGAAACCCTCAAAAGAAAACACCCCCAAACCTTCACTTTTTGTCAGCCCTGAAATGCGCCGGTGTGGGGATGAATTGCCGGGAGGACTGGCTGCCAAACTTTGCTTTTCCACAGCCTCAAAATCCTGCTGGGCACCAGAGCTGCCCAGCCCTTGGCGGGAAGAGCCGTGGAGCAGCGAGGGGCACAGTGCATTGCTGCCCTTCCCCAAAATGTCTGGGATCACTATCACCCTTTTTTGGAGCTATCCATGTATATAGCTGGTTATATCAAGGCTTCTGTTATTGATAATAACTTTAAATGACAACATAAATTTTCACCCTTATTATCCAGGCTCTCTAGAGCATCCCAACCTGAACTAAAGCAGAAATAATTAAGCATTGGTGCTGTTTCTAACTGTTACTTGATTTTGAACACTGACTTTAAGGAAAACAATGACAAATGAAAACTTAGCTCTCTGATTTTTCCTGCTGAGGATTTTGGGCTGCTAACAGAGATCTAAGTTAAGGCAGCATCCAGAGATTCTGTACTGTAATGGGTGACACTAAACGCATCTTCAAACTTTGCGAAGGGGTTACAAAATGATATTTTTTCACAGCAGAAGCCTAGAAACTGTTCATTGCATACAGTATTTGCACAAGGTTAATATTTTCTTTTTCTGTTTGTGTGTCTGCACTCACCCCTACACAACTGTGCACATGTGTATACACATACACAAGACTAGCTGGTAAAAGAAATCTACATTTTTAATATATTTTTTAATACCCTGGGCTCAGTTTGCTACAAACAGTGGAATTACCTTACTGACATTTTGACAGTGTTTGGACCACTGTTGATGCCTACAAAAATCCTGTGGAAGTTTGATGAACTGTAGAAGCAATGTGTCTTCGCAGCAGAACGGCATTGTTTTCTGTCTGCCGTTCTCGCCTCTTCTCTTTAAAATACTTCAGCCATCTAATCCGGGATCAGAAATGACACCGTGTCACTTAAATTGCCAATCACACAAAACAAGTCCTGAATAGGGAGCAGCTGAAACAAAAAAAGTTTATGCACAACCCATAATCTGCAAATCATCTGTCCAAGCAATTCAGTGTCAGTTTACAAGTAGCAAATACATTTGAAGAAATGGGTGGGGGCTCCAAAATTTGAACTGCTAATCACCATTCAGCCTGGAGTAATCACAGACCCCAGCAACAAGTACTTTATTATGATGGAAAAATCAGAATGTGGTACCTACGAAATACTTCTAGGGGAGCTTGCAGTGACCTCTCTGGGTTGCCTAATATTTTGAATTGGGCAAGGTTTTTGAGGTCGTCTCCTGTGAGGCTCTGATACCTCTCTGATGTGCTCCTGCCTTGGGGAGCAGGTCTGTGTGAGAGAGGATGGCCAGGCACCATGTGCTTCAACACAGCTGAAAGTAGAGGAGGGACAATACCTGCCCCATGCTTTTGGATGTTTCCAGCACTGGGCAGGAAGTTTTGCTGGGAAATGTTGGCAAAAGGTACCAGAGACCTTTGCAGGAGGAGCAGGGAGGGATGGCAAGGGAGGAGGGATGCAGGGAGAAGTTCAGCAGCGAGGGTATGCGAGTGAGAGCTATTGCCCAAGCAAGGGCTGGGGCACTGTGCCTCCTGCGTGGCTCTAACCCACACCCCCGGGGAAGAAAACCGCGCCCTTTCTTACCATCATGTCTTATATAAGGCCTGCAAAAAGCACACATGAAAAAGCATGGAGTAGTTATGTTTTTCATCAGCTGCTGTATGCATGCCAGAAATAGCCTTTAGTTCTTTGCTGGCTTCCAGCTCGTGTTAACAAAATACAGTGAAAGCGACTGCTGAGCAAAGGCAGAACGGGAGCGAGCTGCAGAGGGCTGAGAGGCTGTGAGAAATGAATGGCATCCCTGCCCTGCTACCCAGCGGGAGTGCGGGCTGCACGGTACGCTGGGATCCTACCAAGTACAATCACTGACCAGGCATCACATATTTTCCACCTCCCTAACAAAAAAAAAAAAAAAAAAATTTGCTATTTTCTCTTTGAAATCCTTGGAAACTCTGCTAGAATAAACTCTCTAATCCTGTTTGAACAAGTGTGATTTTATATTCTCAGTGTTTGCTTTGCGTTGCATTACAAACCCCCATAGCCACTCACTTGGAAAAATGTTTGTGGCTCAAATACATTGAATACCTAAAAACAAACACTGTTTACTCTTCTGATTGAATTAAAAGCATTTTATTTAAAGTGTTTACAAAATCTTCTACATGTAATAGGAATTCACTGTGAAGTCAGAACAGGACTTTTAGGACTTTCTGAAATTGTTGCCAAGTAATCATGATAATTTGATTATGTTAGCAAGACTGTTTAAAAATTCAGGAAATTGGGGCTCTATTCAGTAAAATGAAAATAGGTTGTAGGAAAGAGATACTCAGGCACTAAGTGCTACAAGACGTTCTGTAAATTGCCAGGTGTTCCCATGCGGCGTACTGAACGTAGTGAAACGTTTTGATTGAGGATTGCAACACCCTGTACCGAGTAATCAAACCACCCTCAGGCAACGGGATGAAACTCCTCGTACCCTGCTGGAATTATCCAGTGCAGCAAGTTCCCGTAATCTCCTGGCTCAGTGCATAGGCGAGGCTCACACAACCGACTCAGTGCACACGTTTTGAGTTTGTCACTTCGGGTTTCATCAGCCTGTGAATGTGCTTGGCAATAGGTATCAGTTTTGGACAAACACGTCTTATTCAAAGTCTTGTTTATATGACTGCATGTCCTGTGCCTCGAGTCCACCTTCTGTACCTGCCCTCTCTTCATGCAGGAGCATTTAAAATTAAAATTGATGTGAAATAATTCCTGAGGAATTTGGCTTTGCATTGCATTTTTCACATTTGGGGTATGTGAAACCGCAGTGGAACTGCATCAGCTGGTAGCAACCATACAACCACATTACGTAGGTAATTCTTGGGCACAGAGGCTCTGGTGGCTCTGGATGCCCACCTCATGTTGCTTAGGAGTCAGAAGGAATTTTGGCGACATCACTGGAGTTACACATTCACCCTCCTTTTTTTTTTTAAGGAATGTCATGGGATTGATCTCTGACCTGGAGGGCAACACAGAGGTGACCTCCACCTCTGACCTCCCTTCCTCCAAAGGGCCCAGCCGGGTGATGGTCAGAGCAGCAGCCTGCCAGCCCTGGGCTGCTCTGTAACTGCCACCCTCAAGCACAGGATCTCCTGTGATCTCAAAGCAAATTTTCCCACTTGCCCATGTTTCAGATTTAGTAGCAGGTATACTGAGATCTGCACCCACACCCCACCCTCTCCCTGGGCTGTTTGTCAAGGATCTATCACCAGAGGAGCAACAGGAAGATTTTTATGCAACAGGCACCACTAGAGAAGATAATCCTGATCTGTCCCCACTGTGGTTCATCCCCCTTTCCATCTGGAATAGTTAATGGAGCTTTTGGGATTGCTCTGCACCTATGAGGTGTCTGGAGGGGCAGCACCAAGGTCAGGGGAATGCCCAACAGCAGAGGTGTGGTGGTTTCAGCTACCCCCTTGAAGACACTCAGGGTCTGGTTTTGTACAAGAGGGCAAGTGAGGACTATCTAAGGTGGAACACCACTGAAATCCAGAAATCACTTAGAAAAGGTCATTATTCCCAGGGATAGCTGTGACCACAGGCTGCCTGGGTCTCCTTTGAATCCTTCTTGCTGGTGTCCATTTCCACAGGAGGCTGAACTTTTCCCTTCCCACCAGGTGTACAGATTTCAAGAACCTCTGCAGGAAAACCTCCAGATTCCCTTAAGTCAGCGTGCCAACACTTGTACCTTCCCCATGCCCGCTGTGGTGTGAGCAGGCATTTCTGGCTCCAGAAGATGTTCACTCACTCTCCCTCATCTCAGATTCTACCTCAGATTCACAATAAGTTTCACTTGTGCTGATACAGATGTGAACCTCCACCCGCTAAGTCATAACTGATGAAAATCCCTGCACCATTTATACCTCCCAAGAGTTTTTCTTTAAGTACTCTTGCCAGTAGCACGTTTGGGATCAATTTCAGATTTTCATCAAAAAGGCATACCCCTTATCTTTTACATTGTCACTACTCAGTACATCTTTCTAATACTCTTCAAGGAGCAAGTCTGGACTAGAAATAAGTGATTTTTGTAGTATGTAGAATACCCTTTAACAGTTTCATCACAGGGTTGTATCATGGTGGGATTACCTTTCTTTATTCCTTTTTACTGCTGCTGTGACCATAAACTCCAGCAAACTCTTGTCTTCCTCCTGTCCTGTAACCTAAAACCAACCTTGATTCTGGCAGCAGCAAATTCTGTGCAAAGCTCTTCAGTTGCTAGTGTCTGAGGGGGATTGAGATCAGGCTAAATGTGTTCATTCAGCCTTGCCTTCTCGAGTCAGGACTGACTGCAGGGATTGGAGTCATGCACCACTGCTGCCCAATGCTGCGACATTAAGGACTCAGTATTTTACAAAGCTCTTTGAAGGCATCAGTTATACGGTGCACTTCAGGCACAGAGTGATGTGCACACAGCTTCTTACTGATGTGATAGTGGAACACCAAGAGACAGCAAATTCAATTTAGGCTCTTAATAGCATTTATTTAGATTTGCTTTAGTAACAGGCAAGAATAAGGGCCTAAGAGCCCAGGAGACTCTAATCCTTTTAAATACTCATCTTCTGAAAAGAATGAGGTGAATCTCCAAGTGTCATGTAAAAGACAAGTGACTCAAGACTGTGCCCTGACCATGGGAAACATGGGGACTGTTGTTGCCTCTGAAGGAGGCAAGCAGATGATGGCTCAGAGGTGTTTTCTCTCCTGGTTTTTGGGCTTAAGAGCAGGGGTCATAAGGACAGGGACTGAACTGGCATGAAAGTTAACTTTCTACATATCTATAACAAGCTGTTTCTCTTTTCCAAAAATTTTGTGAGAAGGAAGGGAGATTTTGCAAAATCCGCACCTTGACTATCAAGGCTTGAAGACCCATCACTCTAAGCTGCTGGGAAAGTGTCAAATCCATCAGCAATGGATTTATCGAAATGCTCAAGGGAACTCTATAATGTGAAGTGGACCTAGTATCCTTGATAATATGGTTTCTTACTGAGTTAAATAATAACATAGAATATTTGAAACAAATCAACTCTTGGACCCTACTACTGTCACAATGCTTTTTCATCTCAGGAAATTCTGGGGACTATTACTGGTGAAGATTTATTTCATTGTGTACTTCTGAAGAAAAATCCATGTTAGAAAACAAGGGCTGGAGCTGTGGCAGATGGTGCTTTTCTGGAGAAGAAATTAGTGTTTAATAAAGATTGTAATAGTGTGAACCAGATGTTCATTTCACATTTTATCTTTGAAAAGATTTGGGAGGATGCCAGATAGATACATATGTGCATCACAGATCTTGAAAAAATACACAACTGGATCCCCAGGGGCTCATTAAGGGAGGAGTAACTTTGCGAGCCATCAAACTCAACTGAAAAATCAAGGTCTGCTTAAGCTGTGACTAAATATCCTCTAGGAACTCCCTTTCACCTTTCACATGGACAGAGCAGCACTCCAGAAGAGTAAGGATGGTAGTAATCTGGTTTTCCAACAAAAACAGTGACTCTAGTTTAATCAAGTATTTCGGAAGATAATACTTAACTAAATAAGGAAAGCCCATAATGCAATGCTACTCTTATCAGGCTTTGCTTAGCTCTGCACTGGGATGTAGAGGTGAGACCCTAGCTATACAGGACAACATTTTCAAATGCCCTATGTATTAGGCCTTCCAGCAAAGCACGGCTACGTTTATTGTGTCTGAATTGCTCCTGCTATGTGACAGCCTCCCAGTCTTCAGTGAGCTGTCCCAGTTTCTTTCCATGCAGTGGACAAGCACTACTGCAGTTAGAGCAGGTGCCCGTCATAGGATGCACCATTTATTATCAGCTCCTGTTGTTACTGTAGAAGCTCTAAGTTCTACATATATCTGTGAAAGGTGGGGTTAATCAATGCCCTGTAAGGTGGTTATTTAGCATTATCGTCTCTGTGTGCACACATGTGTCTATCCATCTGGGAAAAATCCAATTAAAAGTGCAGGTGGCAATTATTTCAGCTGCGGCTTTCACCTTGCAGCACTGGTGGCTCCCTGCATTGCTGGGAGCAGCATCCCGGGAGCAGACAGCACAACAGGGAGACCAAGTGGGTACGTGCAAGAGATTCTCCATTATGTTGAGGGAAAGCCTCTGAGTTCTTGCTGCTCTCCTTTAGCACTTCTCTGCAAGCCTGCCTCAGCATCATCCAAACAAACTCAGAAAGCAAAGATGTTCAAATTATATGAGACACATCAGAGAAGCACATGGGAAATCATCTTAAAACCATGGTGGGCATAATTGTCAGGGGTTTTTTTCTGGATATGGCATTTGTACTTCTGCGTATTTCTGCAGAATTCAATGCCATGGCCATTTTTGCTGTTAGAGCTCAAGGTGTACTATCTGAAGAACTTTGCAATATGTTTTGTATAAACACAAAAACTGCATTAATTAATAGGATTTTAATTAAGAGGACGAGGTACATCGTGCACGCTTAAATTGCTTTAGAACTAATTTACATAAATTTATTTGCTATTAGTCAGTTGTAAATCAATTAAATACGTCCACACAGAGGACCTGACTGGCATAAAATGCAAGACTGGTTCACAGATTGCTTGTACTTACATTCCAGTTCAAGGTCTCCTCTCAGTGGGGCCAGACGCTATTCTGTAAACAACATGCTTATCTTTTCCAGCTTATTGTTTTCTTGTGGCTCAGATAGATACGAAACTGAATGACTGTCATTCAGTTGTGAAGGAAATGCTTTGGTTTAAAACTCGCCCACCAGAGTTCATGCTGAGTTGCCTCACCTTGCAATTAGAGCAGGTGAAGAGTGCACATAGATGGTTATTGACATTTCTGGAAGCTCAGCTGATACAAGGTTAGTTACTTAACTCAGTTGTCTGCTGGAGCCCTCGAACTAAAATAAAGGTTAGTCTCACTGACACATCTTTTGTGCAGGTAAAAGCACAGGAGAACTCATTAAGAACTTTATTCTTTGAAATTCTTAGGAGCCACACCAAAACCCCATGGCTGTTAAATGTGTCCTTCCAGTGTTGGAAGTTAATTAATTTAAAATGTCATTCACTACAGAAAAGAAGAAAGAGGGAAAATCATAAGTGTCATCATCTAACATTATTGAAGAATTTGGAAGGGAAATAAAGATATTTTTTTTTTCAATGTGCAGATTTTTGCAAGGTTTTCCAGCTTTCCTGTGCTACTACAGAAACACTGCAGCTTGTACTGTCAGGACAATCCTACTTCTATGAAGAATTGCATAAGAATATTAGAATAAAAGCAGCTGTGATCTCTGAAATGAGGTTCACTTGAGAGAGAGCACACCAACATTCAGAGCCCTCCAGCACGACTTGGGAACACAGGCTCATTGCTGACCAAGGCACAGCTAGCATTATGCCTGGAAATCAGCAACATCATCTACCTAAACCATCTGCATATCTCTAAGGCTTAAAAAGGACAATGTGGTTCTCCTTCTTCATGCCCGTTGCTAACTGTTAATGTGGGAAAGTCATACCAAATTTGAAGTAGCTGTTCAAAACTGTAGAAACATCCCTCTCTGCTTGTTCTTGCCGGTTGCAGTTGTCCATTATCCCTGATCCTTGTTCATGCAACATCTAAATAGAAGAACCTTGTGGGACAGAAGCAACAACTTTCCTTGTGCCTAAAGAGCTGTTGTAGCATTTCAGGCAATGTCTAAGCAGATAATCTGAATAGCACGTGTGTTTGATTTTCTTGGCCACAGAAGACCTCTTCTTCACCTTTGTCCCAGGTTCTGTCCTGAAGGACTCCAGCAGTGTCCAGTGTACATTAATGCACTGGCAGGGCCAGCTACTGCAAGCCAGCATGCAGAGGAAGTTGCTCACAGAGCAATCCCGATGGCACACATGTGGGAATATTCAAGGGACTTTTGTTACTCATATGGGTTGCCATTAAGAAAAATGGGTCTTTATGATAATGTTTATGACTGTGCCTACTGCCCCACATAAAAAAAGAGGGGAAGGAAGAAAGCACCCACTGCTTTTGTCAAGGTGCAGAAGATAATTCCCACTCCAGTGCATGTTACTCTTTTTTTCTCCCCACTGCTCGCACCCTTCTCCCTCCCTCCTATCCTCCCATTTCCTTCCGCCACTACAAAGCCCTTCAAAGATCAAAGTCATCATTGACCATGAGTTTGCACAATGTTTCTGCTTCAACACTGGCTGAGAGCCAGCTGGCATGTGTTAAAAACCATCATCAGAATCTGTTTAATTACTGTTCCCAATGCAGTATTTTAACAAAACACTGGAACGGACACAGTTCCAGCAAGCTGATGGCCAGTGATGGGACACTGAAGCAGCATAGCCATGACTTTGATGTTGGCTGCTTTAATTCTTTTTTATTTCATACTATTAATTTACTTTTTGGCCCGCTTTGAAAAGATGCCTTTGCAAACACAGTAAAAGGAGATCTCTAAGATTTTTCCTCATTTAGTATAAATTTATTACTAAAAGAGGTCCCATGTAGATTTGGATTCAAAATATATCACTCACAAAAAAAGGATGCTCCTTCTGCCTTGGCTCCCCCAATCTGTGGCCTGTTGCTGGATAGGGACACTCTCCTGGCTAGCCTTGGAGCTGAGCACAGTGATCGGCTGCTCCAGACAGTGCTTGCAATTAATTCACCTGTTAAATTAAACCCATTGTGGCTGCTTCTAAGCCTTTCCCTGACCTCTGACATATGTCTTGACTTCTGGTCCTGCCCAGAACCTTTGGGTGGTTCCTCTGGCTCACACTTTCTCTGCATTCTACCTCGATCCATGACCACATACTCTTGCTGCCTCTGGAGAATCACACACAGCACGGGGCAGGTCAGATGAGCCCCAGGTAGCCATTGGCCACCTACATCGAAGGATCTCATGCTGTACATCTCTCTAGCCAACAGCACACACTTTCCTGCCACTCATGGTCTCAACCACCTTCAGTCAGCCAACCTGGACATGTGCCACCCCAGTGAGCAATGCAGTCTGGCACAGGGGTGCCCACAGCCACTCTTGCCATTGTAACAGGACAACCAGAACCTCTACCCTCCTCAAACCATGTAGCTGGACATCCTCCAGGTCACTCCCCGTTTTGTGTCTAAGACATTGCACCTTTGGTGACTGCCCACACACCTCTGTGGTCACATTCACTCGATCAGACTTGATATCCTCGACTGGAGTAGGAAAGATCCAAAAAATCTGCAGGTGTATCATCTGCACTACTGCCCAGAATTATATGAGAGGACTGACAGCCACGACACTCCAACCAAGTGCAGCCAAACCATGGAAGCACAAAGACTACATGGGGCATGAGAACTCTGAATTATCTGGTAGCAGAAGAGCATCCATCTCAATATGTGCAAGGGAAAGGTAACAGCCTCACTGTGCCACTCTAAGCTGGAAATTACATCTGTGAGGCTGCAGAGCTGTCCACTGGGAGACATAATTGGGGCAGTCTCTGGCCGATGCAAAAGTTGTCCCTGTTTTGAGGAGTGAGACTGTGTTACCACAACCACTTTGACTATGGCTGTTATTCTTGTCACCCAGGAATCTGAACTGCAGGTGCCCAGGGCTGGATGGGGATGACAAGGCAAGTCCTGCAGCCGAGGACATTGCTGTTGTGGCAGACGCATCCTCCTGTGAGCCAGGGAACCACTCCTGCTGCTCTGCAGTGGATGGCCTCTTTGGCAGCTGGAGGGACTGTGAATAATCCTTTTGAGCTCCTGCCACCAGTCCCAAAGTGTGATCAGTACTCAGTGACGCCAATGACATAGTCTGAACCTTCTCCTGCTTCAAGTGGCTGGGTTCAAACAACAGTGACAAGAAAGACCTGGGACAGAGGGGACATTCTAAAGGACTCCTTCGCACGGATCCTGTGACAGGAATGAAGTCACCCCATCAGATCACAACACAGTGTTGCACACAGGTGATGTGTTAGGGACTTACTGTCCTGGCATCCCCACCTTGCCCCTGGCTCATGGGACAAGTGCATTTTCTTGTGTCGCTTCCCTCATCCCATCACACAGCTGAATGCAGACCCTCAGCCCTGAAAAGCCTGATTCATGGCATCTTGCTGCAGGACTTTTGCCCATGCCCAAAGCAAAAGGCAGCTGGGGGTAATTATTCATCCTGTTCATCACTGTTAAAGCCTGGGGCAAAAACGTACCCTCAAGACATCCATGATGTTGGCCTGGGGGCCTCAGCATCCAGGGTCCCACAGCAGGACACGGCACATGTGGTGGCTGTGACACGCAGCACTGTCCCTGTGACATGGTCATGTTTTCTCTTCTCTCTAATAACTCCTCTGCTGTGCTTTCTTGTATATTAATAAGCTTAATCTCCTCCATGATGGATTTAATGGAGGGTTAACTGCTTCAAAAAGCAGTTAATGTTGATGTCTTCAAAAAGACATCAGAAGCTTCAAATACTTGGTCACCCTTTCTCAGCAACTGGGGTCTGCAAAACTATCTGGGGGTTATACTGATGATGAGGGTAAAATCTTGCCCTTGGAGAGGTCAGATGAGAATTTTACCATAGATCTTACAATATCCCTGGAGCTGGGATTTTCCCCAGTGAGATTTCTAGCACTTGAACCGGGTGTTCAGTTAGAAAGACCGCACATGATGCCGTCTGACTGGTGTTTAGCTTTTCTGCTTCCAATCCTGGCTTGACCTAAGACGAGAGCTGGGAGTGGAGGGGAGGAAGGGGAGACAGGCTGGGCAGGAAACAGAGTCCAGTGAACTTTTACAAACCTTAAACAACTGCAGTTGGCTGGGATTCAGAGTGTGAAATGGACCAAGGTTCAGGGTGATTTATTTTATCTGGATTTGTTTCACATCTCTGGATGTAATGTGTGGGGTTGGCTCCCCCGCTGAAAGAAAGTAGGCCTTCCGAAGAAGGCTTTCAAAATGATCATCCATTTATCTGTAGTGCAGCATTCGCCTTCTCTGCATTCACAAATTTGGAACTAATTCCCTGTACGACACAGCATTTAATGAGTTTGTCTCCTGAGTTCTGCAAAGCATTTAAAATCCTTTTGATGGCATTTTCTCTTTAGTAATTAATGTCTTATCAGTGAGTTTTGCAGAGAACAATGGCCTGATTCTCCTCCGATGCCATTTTACATCTCTGTAGCTTCACTGACTACAAATGAGTTACTCCTGCTTTGCATAGTGGGAGACAAGAATTAAGACCTTAAGCCTACCACTATTTAATCACATGCTTTGAACTCATTTTCTCTCATTCAGAATTTGTCTTTTGCTTGCAGCCCTGCATAATTCCCATTTTACTATCATTAGGAAGCTGGTCATTATCAAGAATGTCTGTATTACTCTTTGATTTCAGAAACCCCAAATGAGGGATGCTCCAGCCAGGGGAAGCCCCACACCACGTCACCTCATGGCTTTTCTCCTCACCTGGGTGTCGGACTTCCCAATGAGTTTGCAATTACACTCAAAAAAAAGAACAGCTTCTAACATGAAAACGAAGCTTTTTCTCTAGCATGGAAACTCCAGCTGCATTTTCTCTTAGAAACAGTCAGACCATAGTCTCTCCTTGTACTGCAGACTAATTTGTTTTGATGCTCACAGGATGTATATCCTGAGATTGGAATAAATATGCTGAAACATATATGACCTGGACACATCTTTATTTTACTTTTCTTGGCTCTGGATCCAGTTCCTTCCTCAGAAGGTAAAAACAACAGCAACAGAGAGAGAAACAAAAATGTGAAAAACCCAAATAGCTGTGATAAGGATTGACACAGACAGATGCTCACTTGCTGTTGGAATATATGTTTATTTTAAATATATTTATATATTATATCTGAACAATAACGTATGAGCAGGCAAGAGGTAGCAGATACTGTTCTAAAATACTTTCATCAATTAAACACAAATCTGGACTAACTTTAGCATGCTCAATATAGTATATGGGCAAGTCCTGCAGTATCTGTTTCTTCCCATCAGTTAGGAGGTGATAAGTGGTGTCAATTAATTCCAGTGTTTTTTTCAGGCGTGCAAGCATTACTCACATGGGGACAGATTTCCAGGGCCAGACAACAGAAATTGGTTAACCTAAGTGTGACAAGTTGTGCATTATATTTTAAGAGTAACATCAATAAAACTTTTGCTATAAAAACATTCAAGCTATAAAGCAAAGCTCTCAGAGTTGAAAAACATCAGAATTAAGGTTGTCCTTGCAGCTAATGCCTTATGATACCATCTTTAATTACAGTCATCTTTGTCATTGTCTCCATAGCTTTCAACTTCTGCAACAAAACGTTTCATGGATCTTACTGACAACATTATCTCTCACTACACAGCCTATTATTTATGCTGATCAGCCAATGCAGAGCGTTGGGGCAGACAGACATCTTCCCGTTGCTATTTGCTGACAGCAGAGGAACATGGAACCTTATGTCCGGCGGTGGTAATTTCCAGGTCTGGAGGAGAACACAGTTGCCCAGTGATGGGCAGTTAGCATCTTGTCTCTGGCAGGACTGTCTCCCTCCCCTTCTTCTCCCGGCCACCCCAGCCACTGCATCGCCCTGCTTTCCTCCCTCGCTGCCCCTGTGGGTATCACCTACCCTGGGTCTGATGCCCTGGCACTCGCCCCTCTGTGCCAATGCCCCCCTCAACCCTCGCTCTTGTCCTTCTCCCACCACGCTGCTCCCTCCCCACAGCCCTTCTCTTCCTCCTCACTCTCCAACTCTTACACCCACTGTCCCTCTCTTTATTCCTCCACGAGTAAATCAAATAATTCCCTTCTCTTCCCCCTCACTGCGCAGCAACACACAGCAGACCTTGTCTCGCAAGTGCCGAGAGGAAACGTACAGCCAGCCCTTTTATTTGGAGACCAACCACAGAGAGATTTCTGTGGCTCTGAGCTGGAACATGCCTGCCTGGCCTAGATGGGATTTTTAGATGTCAGAATTTAATAAGTTTCTACTGAGCATGTACAAACTGCAAAGACAGTAATGCTTAGACCTGGTCCAAATTTGGCAAAAATTTCCCAAATGTGTTGAAAAGCAAATTTCTGGTGTTTGGTTGACTCCTTTTGCCAATTTTTTGCTCTTTGCTTCCATGCATGGAGGTAAAACATCTTCTTAGATAAACATTTGAAGGAACTTGGCTTAACATAGACAAAATAACATACTTTCTCCTAACCTTGCTCTTGGATACAGATGCACCATTCTTGATAAAACTTGCAAAGCAAAAATAAAATGAAACAAATAAAGTCAGCCGGAGGCTGATACCCAGCATAGGAAATTTCTGCTTGATGCATTAAACTTTGGCAAATGTATAAGCAACTGACAACAAGATATAATAATGAAAAAGTGTTGGGCAATCTCTGCACCTATAATTCATAACTCCTACACGTTTTAAGATAATGGAAATTACTCATGTTCATCAGGAATTGAAAAGATGCCTCTGTTATTACTTGTATTATTCAGTTAGCACCAGCAGCCAAATGTATGTCTAACTGACTTTCATTAACTTCAGCAGTATACCTGGCAGAATTAAAATCTCTTTCAATTCAACTCTTCCGTGTTTTTCTCCTGATGTACTGCATACAAACCTTAACCACGATATCATCTTTTGGGATAATAAACTAAATCAACAATGCATTTCATTCACAGGGATCATCACATATAAGACACTTCCAGGTATGCAAATGTCTTGGGCAAATATCGAGCCATGGCTCTAAATGAAACTTTCTGAGATAAAGAATTATCTTTTGTATTTTAAACGTACATTTTGTCCTAATAATAATAATAATAATAAAAAAAAGTGTAATAGCCTTGGCTAGAATGACAGTGTGGAAATTTTACCCTCTTCAGGAGGCCAGCACAAAGTGACACTGAATTTCTGACAACAGTTAACATCCAGAGCCAAAGCTGGGATTATAATGTTTCTTTGGCCAAGTTTCATAATGGTGGTCCTAGCTGTCAGTATTGTGTCATTCACTTTGCTTATGGTGCTCGGTAGGCATCTCACCTGGAAAAGAGACCCTCAAATCAGCAAGGCACTCCAGGCACGTATCTTACATTTAAAAGCTTCAGAGACTTGCTGAATAGGAGGGAATGAGACCTGCTCTAGGAGCGCTGCCAAAGCCCGGCTTTCATGCCAGGTGTAAAGGCCATCTTTGAATCTGGATGAGTGACGGGTTCAGATGTCCCCCCCCTAGGCGGGGGTCACGACTTTCTGGCTGTAACTCTTCTGGGAAGCTGGCTAACGCCATTCTCACCAAGCAGGAGCTTATTCCAGATCCCCCCCACCCACCCCACCTGCAGCATCCCCCTCTGCAGCTGTCGCTGGAGCAAAGCCCCCACCTTAGGTTTATCTTCCTGTCTCTTTGCATCGATACTCTTTTTGTTGCACGACAAACACAAAACAGCTCAATTTTCAGGCTTCTCCTGGCCTGCTTCACCCAACCCACCCTCTCTTAAGAGGCTGCTGCTTGTGGTCTGCCCGTAATGCCAACCTTTTCTTCTTCACCAGGCCTCCCTACCACTACTCTTTTCCACAGAAAGCGATCAAAAAAGTTTTGTTTGCTGCAAGTTTTCTGTTGTCAGTTGTTGCCCAGCTAAGTTGCAGGCCAAGCTCAGACGTTCTGTTGCATTCATATAAAGCCCAGAACTATAAACCACATCATAAACCAGATACAGTCAAACTGTACAGCCCTGGCAATGCCATAGGAAACACAACAAGCACCAGTTGCTTAACAGTGCCCTTAGCTCCTGTCCTGCTGTTGTTTCAGCTACTAGGGAGTGCACAGGTCTGTGCAGACATATTTTGTACTTCATCTCTAACCAAAATAAACAGATAGGTGGAATAAAAAATAAATAACCTCCATAAATCTATGATTCAGAAGCTGCATAGCAGAAGAAGCCTTTGAATCAAAAGAAACAAAGATGTCCCAGGGTATTTTGGGGATTCTTAGAAGAGGTACCCTTGAAACAAGAGCTTGTTGAAGAAGAATGCATGTTTGTGTTATTACACTGTTAAGAACTGATGCAGAAAAGAACCATTCAGTGACATGTTACCAAAAATTGCCACCACCTCTCCTGTGGTTCAATGGTCCCGTGAGCACCAGTCCCATCCTACCTCATCCCTGAATTCCGATTATCATACGGAAATGAACATCACTGCACTTGTAAATATTTAGTGAGGCATTATTATAGAAGAGATGGGTAGTTCAATTGTTCTTAAATTAGAAGCATACAATTTGGGAGTTTGGGGATGTAGTAATAAATCTCACTCTGGACTGTCCTACCGACATATTTTAGCAAGTTTATTTCAGATCATTGCTGGCATGGGTTCAGATTTAATGTCAGCTGCTTTCTTCCTTTTCACTGGTTCTGCTCCTCTTTGAGTAAGTTCTTTGGGAAAATTTGCCACCTCTTATGACCTTTGAATGTGATGCCAAGTCTATCCCATCCTGGGCACAAATACAGCCACCAATCATTTATACAACAAACATTAGCTCTGGCCAACATCACCTCATCACCCACTTGACTGCAGCATGAGGCTCAGGGGTTTGCGGTGTTTGCTGGTGCTTTGGGCCAAGCGTTCTCAATCACACCTTGCATCATTGGCCAAATCTTAATGGAGAAACTGCATTATTAGGAGCTCTCCTTCCCATGTAGTTCTCTTTCCTTAGCCTTGCTGGTTGTGCAAGTCACCTGCAGGACTTGGCCATGCAGAAATTAATGCTTGGGAAGCACTCGGGAACTTGTTAAGAACACTTATCCTTAACAGTGCCTCAGCAGCCATAGGCTGGAGAACATTTTCCCCAAGATGTCCAAACTCACTTTTTCACAGCCCCCATCTCTTTCTAACCACGACTCTTCCCTAAAATTCCAGTAACTCCCTGGCGCATCCCATTAAAAGGGTCCTCAAAGCCCTGTCTGTGCTCTGCAGTACTCCTGGCTATAGAAATGTCTGTGTTTGTGTGAAGTCACTCGATGCTTTGACTTCACAGTGCAAACAAGCCAGAGCCGGGAACGCAGGCTACAAATCCAGGAGGTTTATCTCCCCCTAGGAGAGATCCAAGGCTGAATTTTCAAACTTGGCTGACATTTGGCTTATAGTTGGGGCTTTACTGTAGTTGATGACCACACTGCACGTGCTACATGTGAGGTCCTCTTGCATTCTTCCAGAACAGAACATGTTTTGTTAAAAAATGGCCTTTGGTGAAGTTTGTCCCTTAATCTCACATTAATCACACTCCAGCCTGGTTTGACTTGATATTGAAGTTGTGATCGGGTGGCTGGTGCCCGCTGGAGGGCTGGGGGGACTTGGGGTGGCACAAAGGCAGCATGGTGGTCACTATCTGACAGCCTGCATCAGGAACGCCCAGGCCTGCAGCTTTCTCTTGACAGCTCTGTCTCATCACCTGGCTCCAATTACCTTCTCATTGCAGTTCTAATTACATAATTCCTTTGGGTTAAAAACACTTGGTTTCAGCTTTGTGCTGGGCTTTCCACTTGATTCTGTCCCTGTAAAATCAGGGTGACAAGAGGCCCAGGTGCTGGAGCACTGGGCCATGATAAGATAGCACAACCGTTCTCCATGGGAGCAGGCATGGAAATGCTCCTGCCGCAGTATGGTGCTCCCAGCCACAGTCCTCAGGAGCGTGGGGAGGCAGCAAGTGGGTCCCAAGACAATCTTTTGTTATTTCTGTGACCTACAAGGGTAATTTCTTTTCTCTTCTTTCTTCCTCATGTTCATTTCTATCTTTCCCAATCATCTGTCTAGCTTCTGGTCTTCAGTTCTGCTCCCTCTAGTATTAGCGTATGTTCTTATCTTCGTGCTTGGCATCAGAGATTGCCCCTGCACAGGTTTAAGGATGTGTGTAGAAATGAGGAGGTTTTGCAGGTCTTAGCCCCAAGTCCTTCATGGGCAGTGCCCATATGGACACTTGTGGTCCACGAGGAGCCCATTAGCTGCTGTTGCCTTTGCCTGAGGAAGGCCTTCTCTTCACTGGCTGCAGATGGTATTTTGGTCTTTGATAGATTCTACTGAGCACGTAAATCCCTGATAATCATGGACTGTAGCATGAAAGAAAAGGTGAGCTTGGTTTATTTGCTAAAGACATGCCTGAAAGGTCTGAATGCTAAAAAAAACCACCCTACTGCAGTAAATCACATGTCCCTTGGTGTCTGACAGCCCTTAGGGTGCTCTCTGTACTCAGATTCTCTGTCTTCACATTTGGTCTTTTATGTTATTTGTTTCTAATGTGGTGCTCTGTTTTCCTGCTGTTAAGGGTCCTGCCAGCATAAGAAATGCTATTTCTGGTTTCTGATTTCTGGTTTCTGCTTTGACTTGGGGCAAGTTGCAACCTCTTTATCTCTCCCATCCCCGCAGAGAGGGCTGACTGTAAGACCCCGTGCCTATGTAAGGTCCTATAGATTTGGCCCAACCAGAGTTTTCCTCCCTTTGCTTCACTCCATTTCACTCACCCACATCAAGCAAGCGCTGAAATTGTTGTTTCTTGGATTGCAGTCCTGCTGCCTACCACAGAAGAGGATACACAGAATTGGGTCCTAAGCATTTGCAACATACTCTGAAGGAGAAGGATTACATTAAACAGTCTGTTTAGTATAAGGAATATATTAAACAATCTGTGTGTGACACCCACAAGGAGCGGACCATTGAAAATCTGGTAAGATTTCAGTGGGGAATGCAGCCTAAAAATCAATGACATGGCATGTCCGGAAGGTGGATCTAGAAATAGCAAGTGTGGTAATCGTTGAGAGGTATCACGTTCCTGGGACTGGGTCGGGCACAGCGAGAGCACTCCAGGCACAGCCACCTACCCCTCTGGGGCCAAGGGTCCCTCTGCGCCCCAGCCCAGCGCCAGCCACTGCATCTCACACTGCACAGGGATCTCCAGGGATGTGTGTTTTCCTGGGAGAGCGATGAGTTGAGTGAGAGATTGCTTGTGCTAAATTAACTTTATTGTATCTTTTTACCTGGCGTTTCTGTTTTGATAGGAAGGCAACCAGAGTGGGAGCTGAAGGCGGTTGGGATCTCAACACCACCCATCAGCTGAACGGATCCACAGAGCATGGGGCGAGCAAGGTGAAGGAAAAACGTCTGACTAGGAAAAACATCTGCCCGGGGAATGTCCCTGGGCTGTTTTTCCCCGCTCTGGGGCCAGGGTCTTCTAAGAGGAATAGGTTTTGCTAAAATAAAAGAGACCATTAGGGTCCTTGTGACCATTTGACTCAGGCTATAAAACGCTGCCTGCAGCCTTCTGAATTAAATCACAACTGGTAGTTTGCAAACGAGGCTGATGTATCTTGCTTTCCTGGTTATTGCTCTTTTCCCATGGCCAATGACTGATGTAATCTATGGACACGTTCAGTGGTGGAAGCGTGCTGGCATAGGCAAGTGGATCAGGCTGAGGCTCCTTAGCTCTGTAACACCACCATTTTCCCCAGTTGAGAAATACCGTGGACTAGTCATAGCAAGACTTCTTGTTTTGGCTTCTGGAGCACGCATTCTTGGTGCTGTCAATTCCTCCAATATTTATTTTGAAGATTCTGGATCCATGTAACTAGGTGCAAATCGCAGTCGTCTCTTATTTGCCACCCCCTCATCCCTAAAAGTTCCTAGTCTTCTTGTTGAGGGAGAAAAGTGAAACAAACAAAAAAAAAAAAATGGAAAGAGAAAATATTCTTGGGGCAGAAAGCCAAGTGGGGATGTAAAATGGGTTGACATCTCGGGATATCCCCCCTCGCTGTGATTTTTAATCCCTCTGTCCTGTTCTTTCCGACACTTGATGCTGCCAGCCAGCCTAATTTCGGGAGGGTGGCGCGGAGCCGCCGCGCGAAACCCGTTGGCAGAGCCCTAAAAACACGCGGCAGCGGCCAGATTTCCCTTGAAAAGCGGGAGCCTTTCCACGTCCCCGCTCCTCCACCGGGCCAGCCCTCGCTCCTTCGGCCCGCGGCGCTGCTCATGTTTTCCACTGGGGGGGAGGACGAGAGAGGGGAGACCGGAGAGGAGGAGGAGGAGGAGAAGGAGGGGGGGGGGGGAAAGTTGCTTGAATTTGCGAGGGGCGAGAGCCGGCGGCGGCGGCGCGCCGGCTCCTTCCACTGGCTGGGGGAGCTGCCAATCTGTGTTGTAATCCTGCAGGAATTTCTGCGGGGTTTAACTGGGAGCCGCGCCGCCGCCGCCGCGCACTCGGGGCGGAGGGCGGGAGGGCGGCGGAGCCGGCAGCGCGCAGCCCGGGCGCCCCAGCGCCGCGCAGCACCGGGCCCGGCGGGCAGCGGCGGAGCGCAGCGCGGAGAGGAGCGGAAGAAGCGCGGCGGGCCGGAGGGCGCCCGCGGCCCTGCCCTGCCCCGCCGCCCCCCCCCCCCCCCTCCCCAGGCGCTGCCCTCCCCCCCCCCCCCCCCCTCCGGTTTCTCCTTTGTGCCCGGCCCCAGGCGGCCGCCGCGCCGGCTCCGCGGGAATAATGCGGGGCGTGTGGCTAGCGCTCACCGTCAGCTTCGTGGCCTGCGCCTCCGGGCAGCCGGTGAGTGCCGGGGGGGGGGGGGGGCGGAGGGAAGCCCACGGGACGGGACGGGACGGGACGGGACGGGACGGGGGCGGCCGCCGCGGCTCCGTGTGCCGAGCGCGGGGCGCGCAGCCCTGGCCCTGCTCCGCGGCATCGCCGGGCAGCGGGCGGGTTCCCGGAGGGCATCTGTTGATCGCGGAGCGCTCTGCAAACGGCAGGCAACCTCCCCTCCGCCACCCACCATCCCCCCCCCCCCAAAAAAAAAAGCCCCCCCAAAACCCCCCGAATCCGAGCGGAGAGCCCTGCCGCCCTCCAGCGAACCTCAGCCGAAGTTTGCCGCGACGACCCAGTCGCCTGCTGGCCCCGGAGCACCCCCCCCCCCCCCCCGGCGCCTCTTTTCCTGCCGCCCCGGAAGAAATGGGGGGGCTGCGCGGCGGCCGTGGGGCGCCAGCGGCGTGGGGTTGGGTCCGGGAGCCCTCGGGGCGCTGCGTCCCACGGGACTTTGTACCCGGCCGGGGCGCAGCGTGTCCGAGCGGCCGCCCGAGGAAAACGCCGCGGCCCCCCGGCTGCGCGGGCGGGGAGGCGGGAGCGTCCGCTTGCAAAATCAGCCCATCCCGGCCGGTTGCTAAAAAGAAAAAAAAAAAAAAAAAAAAAAAAAAAAAAAAAGCCTGCGCGGCTCAGGACTCCCCAAAACCTTCGGGTACGCCGCGCTGCTGCGCCTCTCCTTGCGCGGGTGCGCAGCGCTGCGCGCCTCCCGGCCAGCTCCGCGGAGCCCGAGCCTGCCGCTGGCCCCGCCGGCGCTTCCCCTCCGGGCTGGCTGCGAGATGCTCGGGATAATGCTGCTGTTTACACTTTTTTTTTTTTTTTTTTTAATTTCCTCCGAGCCCCAAGAGTATTTGCTAACCGGGGGCCTCTGCTTAATGCAATTAACGGGGTTGCCGGGATTTGTACCTCTGGAAAAGCCGCTCTCCGGCCAAGCGCTCCCATCCTTTCGTGGCATGGAGCCGGGGAAAGCCAGCAAGAGGGTTTGGGGTCCTTTCCATCGGTGGATCTGAGATTGTGTTGAGGGAAGAGGGCATGCAGGTGACACTGTTGCAGTGTTTGAGCAAATATCAGGAAATAATAAATTGAGGTTTAGGTATGAAATTAAAAAACCATGACAACTTAATCCAATTAAAATGAGCCGCTCCACTGAACTAAATAATGTCACTAGCTTGGGTTAACTTTTGAAGTTGTCTAGCTATTGTATAAATTAGCCCAGTCACAGCCTTCGTGAAATCTGGCTCATCATTAGGGATTTCTAAGGATACAATTGCAAAACACTTTTCTTAAGGACTAATTAAAAAAGGGTTGTGTAGGACACCGACTCCTGTTTCCGTTAAGTATAACTGCATTGCAGAAACACCCTTGGCTAATGAGGTACAATATCCTTTAATTTTATAGAAATGCTGTTATTACGAAGTTCTCTGATGGTGTTGTAACTATTAAACTGCCACAGTAATTAGTAAAGTATTAAGTTTTATGGGTTTTTGCCTTAGGATGAACATGCTGCGGCAGTGTGAGGTGGGTTGTCGGGGTGTACCCGGGCAGCGCGGTTCAGGGGGGCTGAGGGGAGAGCAAGGTGGGGGGGAGCCTGCCTGGCTGTGGTGCAACGCCCTCGATGCTGCCAGAAAGTTGTGGAGAGATTGGAAAAGTAAAGGGAGGATGTTTTTTTTTAACCTTTTCTCTTCCCTGCCTCTCCCGCCACCCCACCCCACCCCCCTTTTTTTTTTTTTTTTTTTTTTTTTTTTTTTTTTTTTTTTTTTTTGGGTGTGTGTTTTGTTTCCCTGTGTCTGGCAGCAGCTACATGCTCCCTTAAGGTAGAATATTGTAGACCAGTCTCTGGAAAAAGATAGATGCTAAATCTGTCATCTCTGCAGAAGTCTGTCCGGTTTGTAAGAGGAATTTTATATGGGTGCTTAAAAAACCTGTTAGCTCTCCAGAGCACTCTTAAGTGGTTTTAGTTCTAAATTTCTTCCCCCTTGTTTGGTTTTGCTATTTTTTATTATTATCTAGACAAAGCTGTAAGGTAAAAAGCTCTCATTTCTCATGAAGTAAATTATCCAGGAGTTTTCTGAGCAAGGGAGGGGAGGGCATCAGGGGATTTTGTTTCCAAAAGCAGTGAGTTCCCTGTGTTTGTTTCATGTAACCAACAAACCTCTTTATTTGGGAGGGCAAAGTAGATGTCAGAACGGTGTTAAAAATGTACTGGAAATGGGACCTGCCACTGGACTTGGGGGCTGTTTGTCAGTGCTGGGAGTGTGCTTGATGTGCCCTGCCATGGGCTGTCGCGCCGCAGATGCGCTCTGCTGCGCCGTGCCAGCTCCCCTGCGGGTGGGTGGGGGGGTGTCGGGGGGGGGGGGGGGGGCAGCTTTTTTGGGTAGTGGTTGGGACACAGAGGGTGAAGGGGAGCCTGACCTGTTTGTGCCAACCTGCACGTGGTGGCAAGCATTGCCTACGCTGAAGCTGGTGGATCACAGCCTGGGTGGTTTGCTGCCATCAACGCAGCGTGGGGTGAGGCATCGGGTCAGAGTGGGGTCCAGTAACCCCGGTGGGTGTGGGGGATTCACCCAGGCTTGGGGGGAGTGGCAAAAAAGGTGCTTTTTAGCTACCTTGGAAGTTTCCTGGTTTGCTTTTAGTGTAGGAAAAGAGCTCAACGTGAAACAGCTGGAAAGAAGAGGCAAACTCTGTGAGAGGCCTGATGTGCCTTATAAGAGGTTGGGTCCAGTCCTGATGACAGCAGGAGTCAGCTCTCACTGATTTTAATAGCACCAGAGAGCATCGCCAAGTATCCAGCTGTACTTGTCAGCTCCCACTCGGAAGAGGCTGATAAACCTTTCCGTTTCATCCTGCTTTGCAGCAGTGGGGCGAATGGTTTTCCAGAGGTTGTGTGATGGTCCAGTCCTCTCTGCAAGCCCAAGCGCGTGTTGGGAAACTTTGCTGGCTAGCAGGTTGTGCTGCGTGCCGCAGCATTACAGTGCTGCTCTCCTCGCAGAAGGTTAATTGCGGCTCTCCTCGTGAGGTTTCTGGAGTCTGGAGACTCTGCTTCACGTCAGCAGTGCTTGTGTGTGGGGTTGGTTTTTAGGACTTCAGCAAAATAGAGTACTAGGGCATCAACATCAGCTGGGTGGCCTTTCTGTTTCTTCTGTAAGCTTCTGAGCACTGATTTATTGGCATAAATGTAGTTATTGAAGGACGATCCAAGGGTAATATTTGGTATATTTTTCAAAAGTATTTAGTGTTTTAGAAGCATGATGCTGTAATTTTCCTGCATTTGTTTCTAATGGTTACTTTGCTTTTGGAATTTGGAAAATTGATAGTGTGTTGGGGGGGAGGAATGTTGTTATTTTTGAAAAAGGCAGCTAGACGTTGGAGATAGCAATTAGAGGAGAAGTGCTGAAGAGAGGTGGCGTTTCAGATTTATATGCCGTGTGTGTGTCTCCTAAGCGTGTTAAATCTGTATTGCCAAGTAAGTTCCAAAGAAAGGCAGGAAGCTTTTTTAGTCTTAATTTATTTCCACCCCTCCCCAACTCACGTGAGCTTTTTCTTCTCACCATAGAATTAATAATTATCAGTCCATTGCTTTCTGTGGCTTGGCAGTGCCTGGAATCAACCAGCAGCATCTGCCACGGCTGCTTCCCTTGCTCTGGCTGAACATCTGGGTGCTCTCATCCAACAGCTGCCTGCATGGCTGTGCACTGGAAATTTGGGGGAGCTCTGAGTTTTGCCACCCATCTCAGTTATTACAATTCTGGTGCTGCAGTTCAACTCCCCCTTATCTGGATGTTCTCTGGAGCCACTTTCTGGGAATAGGTTTCCCTCCCAGGTTAGTTTATCTTTTAAAAATTAAAGAATGGATGATTCTTGACCTGAGATCAAACACTGAAGCAGTTTCTCTTTTTAATATCTTAGCCCCAAGGTCTACATTGTAACTGACTTAATATTAAGGCCTAAAGTGCAGAGATGTTTTCTCTGCATTTTTTTCTAGATCCTTATCGAGGAAGTAGATGAGAGCCTCGTCTTCAGAAACAAGTCAGGACAAGTATCTCAGGGTTTGAAGTCAGGTACTGGGATTGTGGTTCTTGGGCAGATGGTACCTCTGTGGTAGGTTTGAGGCAATTGCTGCAGCTAGTAGGGTAAAGATGGTGGACTCTGGAGAATGAGCCGTAAGCCTTGGGTTTGTTTGAAGTTTTGATGGATCTAAGTCTCTGTGGTCCTAATCTTAAATGTAATCTCAGGGTGACCAGATCAAGGCCTAATTTCGTGTCTAGCAGAGGTGCAAGTTATGAAATCCCCGTGTCAAACACACAGCCATGATCTAATGCCTCCAGGGAGCATGATGGAGAGCTACCTGCCATCTTCGGTGGGGAACGTGGCGTTTTGGCAGGGAGTCCTGAGCTTGGAGAAGAGCTCGTTCCTCCTTGCAGCAGCTGAGCTCCCTGTGGAGCAGCTACTTATTTGCAGAGCTCTCCGTTTGCCCTGCTTTTCATGGTCAATTGTCTTTATAGAACGTCAATCAGAGGCATATGGATGGCATTTATTAAATACATTATCTCACCAAATTGACTTCTGCCATTGACCAGTTGAAACATTTTCGTTATGGCAAAGAATTACAGGCTTTAGTAAGGCTCAGCGGCTGAACAAAGGGCTCTTGTCTAGTTATGGAAAAGTACTCTTTGTCTTCTGAATTGCTTTGACTGACTATGATTTTTAACAGAAATGTTGTGTTTGAGACTGGCAAGCTTATTCGAGGCTCTATGTAAGACCTTGCTTGAATGTAAGTCATAAAGATGCCCTCTGTGCTGCCACATTTGAGGGAGGACGCACGAGTCATGAGCAGGCGATTTGGTTCACACTTAAGTTGCTTTGCTCTCCGTGTTGTAGCAAGCATGAGAGAATTACTGTAGGTTGTTCTGCAAACAGATTGTTGTTTGGTTATCTCTGGTTCACGTGTACAAGATGGTAATAAACTGCTATCTTTAATCTTTCTAGGACTAGGAATTTATTCGTAAGTTACGTGGCACTATTCAGTGATTTGAGAAGACTTCTCATGCTCACGATGAAGTATAATTTTCAGTCTCTTGAGTAAAGACTGCATTAGTGTTTGACCCTGTAATAATGACAGTTCTCTGTATGTATGTTGTTTTCTTGATTAGCTCAGCCCTGAGGGATGCTTTCAAAAGCATACTAGATATTTAGGCAGAAATACAAAATACATGTAATCCTCAAAAGTATTGGAAAACTGATTGCAGTAGGAGAAAACATAGCATTTAACAACCATTTGCAACAAGTACTTTTGGGCTGAACAAATTGTTTTTGTTGATGTCTCAAGTAGGGGGTTCATTTAAAGTGAAATAATGACGAATAGGGTGGTGATGAAACTGCAGAACTTGGTCTTGTCTGTAGATAGGCTATTAGTGTGTCACATAAGCTGTGCTTAACTAAAGCCTGAGCTGGACACTCCATCTGAAATCACTATTTTTAGTTTATGTGTAAACAAGTTCTTCAGAAATCTACCTTCTAAGCTAAATTGTTTTGTTCCAAAGGTGAATTGATTTGGGAAAGTTCAAATAAAAACCTGTTTGGCTGTGTTTGAGTTGTGAGCATGAAGATAAATACATACTTTGTACTCTTGTTAATGGTAAGGAGACAAAGGGTCTTACAGAAGGTCAAACAGCCTGTAGTATATGCAGGAAATTAATCAAAATGTTCAGAAACCAGCATTGTGATTAACAACCAGAATGTATTGTCTGTATTTAAATATTATGTTGTCAGTCCTATTTTGTTCCTGCCTGATTAACCATAATAAAGCATAATTTTCTCTAGAGGTGCTTCCACACTAATGGAGGTCACTTCTCACCTTTTAGACCAGTGTGAAGTGGTGAATCCTTATTTTTTGAAGTGTATTTCAGAAGCATGATTGTAATGGTCTTGCAGAGCTGTAGGAAGCAGTGCTGCTAAAGTAATATAGCCTGGGAGGTGAAGTACTTCTCAGGGAGCCGTTGGGTGCATGACCAATGTGGCCTCAAGACTAAGGGTGTTTTGAGAGATAATCAAAAATATAATGTACTTGCTGCCACAGGAATGAATAACCTAACTAGGTTTTCCATCTCTCCTACCTTCCCCAGGATCCTCTCTGGTATGTCTGTTCCTGTCCCTCCATTAGTTATACAAGTAGAAGCAATCTTTCCTCTTTCTCTGGGCTTAGCTGCATTAATTCCAGCTGTGGTGACTCTTCAGTACCTGCAGGAACAGCTGGCTGAACACAGCAGCTGGAAGGCACAGCTGTGACCAGCCAGGCCTCATGCACTTCATCTCTTTTGACTTTATAGACCCGAGTCTTGGTTGCTTTTTGGACTGGGGTTTGCAGGGGAAGGCCAATAGTGGGTCTGAATACATGAAGTATCCTGGAGGCTGCGGAGAGATGTCTAGGAGAGACATTCTTCCTTTGCTGGGTTGTTTATATGTGCTCGCTCTGGATGTGGAGATCCCAGAATCAGTGTGTCACTTAAAGTGATTACCAGGTGAAAGCCTCCACAAAGCCTTTCCTTTCAAATCCTTTTCAAGTGTTGTGCAGTTCCATGTTCAAACATGTAGGCACGGAGGTGTGACATTGATGGTGTTCTTGTTTAAAATGAAAACCTGCAAGGGAAGCAAAGTGGAAAGGTGAAGCTAGTTCAAAGTAATGGAAATGCATCATCATCGGGACATCTGAAAATCGAGCTTCTGTTGAATATAAATTTGTGACATTACATAAATAAAAATAGGTATGGCTTAGCCCTATAAATAATAATGGTGTGCAATTCCTGCACCAAGGATGTTCATAAAAAAACATTGCTGAGAAGCAAGGTTCAGAGTTGCCTGTGGAAGGGGGGTTGTGGAACATCTAGGTCCTCTCCTGACTCTGTTACTGCGTCTCCTTCCAGTTGGGAGCTGAGGGGCACTCGGTACTTGCCACTGGTGGCAGTGCAAGCCCAGTGAATGGAAGTGTGCAGCAAGGAGGAGGAGCACCTGTCAACAGGGCGTGTGAAATTTGGGTATGTTAGTAACTGGCTTGCATAAGTGTCATTGTAAGAAGGTGAGAAGTTCTGAAGAACTGCTGTGGCAGCATACAATGTTAGAAGATTAATGCTTTAGGATCATTAGTGACTTAAGCATCTGTAGTGTGCAGGACTCACAAATCTCTCTCTCCATGGTAGTACAAGAAAGATGACTAGTCCTGGAGGTAGATAAGAAAAGTTATTAAGATGTCGTGTATATCTTCTAAATTCTTGCCTTTGGTGGAGTTGCTTATAATTTTTCAATCATGGGCTCTTTGATTATTTCTTGTCTGTGAAGGCTGATTTTTTTGAATGTAACATCTAAAATGGTATGAAACAAAACTTCTTGGAGTGCGTTTGAAATTAAGTGCCCATAGAGACTGTCTTGCACAGAGCATTCAGCACTGAGCTCTCTGCAGCTATCGCAGTTCCAGCTTGGAAGGTCTTTGAAACTGTGTATGTGCGTTTTATATAGAACTTTATTCTACCTAGATCTCTATTTTGCATATATTTTTATTTTATCTACTTTTGTGTGTGTATCTTTTTTATGAAAGGCAGTATGTCTTTCAAGTGTCAGGAGATACATACTCTACAGAACATGAGAAGAACTCCTGGTTAAATAAACAGAACAAAATCACTCTCAAAATCATCTTAATTTTCTTGGCCTGAATTAGGGTGGAAGGAGCAGCTTCTCTGACCTTACTTACCAGGAAAAAAGCCTTAAACAGAAAGTGGTCTTTACAAATGGTTTTAGTCTTGCTTCTTCACTTGTGAATTAATACAACAATTTCATAACCGTTTTCCTCCATAAGTATGATTTGATCCTGCATAGCTCCCACACATGCTTTTGGTTTGATGCTCCAGCACAGCCCTCCCTCTGCCCTCAAAGTCCTGGTAAGGGGATAGGCATGGTCGTCACTGCAAAATGTGAATGAGTTGGAAAAATTTTGTTCTAAAGAGAAAAACTAGGAGTGGTGGTTAGCACAGGTCCGTGCCCGACCTGGCCTGGCTGGGAGGTCACACCACAGCTGTCATGACCTGAACAAACTCTTGGCTCGGCTGAAATTGTCTGTCTATATTGTGGCTTGGGCCAACTGAATTTTCCTTTTCCTCCCTTTTGACCAAAACGCTTTGGTGAATATGTCTGTCTGCTGCATGAAAACGTGGCAGAGTTCTCCAGAAGTTTCCAGAGAGCTTGACAGTGAGCAGGAAGTGGGTGAGGAAGCCCTGTGGCAAACCAAGAGATGTTTTCTGCTCTTCTAGTAGGAGCTGTGGTCCTTCTTGTGGAGCAGCATAGAGCATCTGTTGGCGTGCAGAGGGGAGGGATGACATGAGGGCATTGAAGAACTGGCAACTCTGAAAACTGACTATAAAAAGATATGCTGATACCATTTAACAGCCTTATCTCTAACATATTGAATAATGTTTGGTTATCTCATTGCCACTTAATGGCCAGCCTGTGCAGGATTTGAGGGTGAGGAAAGCAGGTACTATGTCCACTTGTTAAAAACAAATTTACCTCCTTAAAGTGCACAGGTGCTGGAGGAGACAGGGCGTTAAAGTTGAGTATGATTGGCTGCCTCCAGTCATGCTGCCTATTGGAAATGCTTTTCTCTCTGGTGGCATTTAGCCCAAGCAGCCATGCCCTGTTGAAGAGCAGGGCCATGTTCTGCAAGGGGAGATCTCTGTGCCTTTGGCGAGGCTCAGGCTCAGTAATAAATAGCCTTTCTGCTGGGGTGGGGAGGCAGAGGTTTGCCCGTGCCACTATGCTGGGGCTCATTGGATAGAGAGAACTTCTGAGCTCCTGATAACGCAAGATCATTTGGTCTAAAACGGTTTGAGACAGTACTCTTAATAGTATTGCTCTGCTGAAAATGCCACTTACTGTCTGTTTTGTAACTGTAGGGCATCGGAAAGGGGAAATTACCTTTATTTTATTTTGTTTCTGTTCCTACTGTGGTTCACAACCTGAAGAGCTTATTCTACTCTTCGCTGGTTTGGGGTTTTGTGCTTTCACTAATGCTACTTTCTTGGCCATATCTCTTCCACTTAACCAAGATCTGGTGACCTGGCATCTTGACGTAGGTCTCTTCTGGTGGACACCTGTAATTGGGCTTCTGCCTGGTAGAACAAATTGTCATATACCAAAAGCCAGATGAACTTAATAGTGATGAAGGTTTCCTGATACTTTTTTGAGAGCTGTAAATCTTGTCTGTGGGTTAAAGAAGTCTTCCGGGCTTGTGAATATTTAGTAATGCTACCAAGGTCGTGTGCCTAACATTTTATTGTTTTGTTTTTCTGACCTCTATCTGCTCTGGAAGAATTAGGCAGCTTTGGGTTATGACAGAAAAAATTTTAGTTTGGAGAAAAATATGTGGTGCTTCTATAACATACAGATAGGAGTCTTCACCATGTTACTTATTGCTGTTTTACATTAACATCTGAGGATCTCATCTCCACTGGTTTAAATTCATAAAGGTATTTGACTTCAGGAACCTGAGGAACACTGAGGAGAAAATTTCTTCTGGCAGATGCTGTCAGTCTCAAAAAAAAGTAAGTAGGATCCCTTGTCATGAAGATTGTGGCCATACAGAGAGTCAGAGCTGGCACAGTTCCCATGTAGTAGAGTAGCTCACATGGCATTTCTGTATTTGTTATCAGAGGAGAAGGGGTCCTAAGGGAGGATTAGCAAGAGTATTTTTGGGGATTTCTCTGTGACTTCCAATAGATGCAAAGAAAAAGCTAATCTCTCTTGTTATTTAATTCAGCTAACCTAATTGGAAAGCCTCCTTAGAGCAGTCTCCAGCAGCTAGCTGTAGCAGCTGTACAATTAGTAGTGTCACCTAACAGGAGAGCAAAACAAGGAGCGGTAGGAAACTGGAGGTGGATGTTTCTGTGTATCTTAACAACTCTCCCAACAGCCAAGCTTGTTAGAGTGAACTCAGCTGAGAATTTTAAGATCTTTAAAAAAAAAAAAAAAAAAAAAAGAGTGAAAGTCTGAGTTTTTAAAGACTTAACACCTCAGATTTCTTACCACCAGTCTTGTTATGCTGTTAAGCTCCACAAAAGGTGTATTTGCCTCAGAATTACTGTTTTGGCTATATAATCACCTCTTACTCCTTGAAGTAGTTTTGGGGTTTGGGCCTTGTAGTTTATTTACAGGTTAATTTATTAATGGCATTTTACACAAACTGGACTGGATCTGGGGGCTGGTGGGCTCTCCTGCCCATTCCTCGGTGTGTGAACAGTAAAGCTGAGTGGGGAAGAGGTGCATAAATAACTGCTTTATATATGGGAGGACAGTTCTTTGGCCTTTGCCCTCCCAGCTTGGCTACTGGGGTATGCTTTGTTTGGGGATAATCCTGGAACCCATTAAAAGCAGGAGCTGGCATGGAGGAGAGCATCAACCCCTGGGGCTGACTGTGCCCTGGCAGGGCAGGAGGTGACAGAGCCGGTGGCAGTGATGCTCCCTGGCCGTACAGTTCAGGGCTGTACGTAGGCACCAGAAGACAGAGACTGGCTTACATTTGAATCGCCAACTTGGCACTTTACAGCTTCACATCATTAATTACCATGCTGTTAATGTCATTTAGCCGTGCATGTATATTCAGGGAGCGTTTAGTTAAGGGTATGTGTGGGGCAAGTAATAATTTCCCAATCTGTGCAGAGTTATGCGATCATCATATTTACAATGTGTGACCCCTGGTTCTATAGGATGGGTTTTGGAAGTGCTATTAACCGAGCTGCATGTGTCAGGGAATGGAAAATGTAGGCTATTTATAATTATCCACAGGTGGAGAGGAAGGCAGCAATGCACAGTACCAGTAATAATTATCAGCAGTATAGAAGTTCATCTCTTAAGCCGTTGGGTCTAATGCACTAAAAAGTATTTGATCTGAAGTCTGGCACAGCCTTCAGATGGAGCTGTTCAAAGGCATCCTGACCTAATTTTGCTGCGGAAGTGTGCGAGCCTTCCTCATTCCCCTAATTTCTTGCAGAAGGCTTCAATGATAAAGTCTTCATCCCCTACACGTGCATATATTTTACTGCAAAGCATTTGGATAAAAGCAGCCGTTACAAGCCAGGTGGTAAATATAGCATTCAGCTTAACAGAAAAGACCTTCAATTAAGCAGAGGCGGGCCCTTCTCCCGCACTTTGCAGTTGTCAATTAGCTTTCCTTAAGACTTTTTTTAATTTGCTGGGTCCTTTTGTGACTAATTGCAAAGCCTGTAGTGCAGTGTACAAGTAAAGACTTCGTGTTATGCTGAACTCCTATTTCAGTGAACATCTCTAAAATGTGAAACCGCTTATAAATATGTTTGCTTTCTTTTCCAGGGAAATAAATCATTAAATTATAAAACATTGTCCATGGGGCTATGTAAATTTATCAGTTAAAGCATATAGCATAAGTACTTTGACTTTCCTTTGGATAAATCAAAGCAGATGTAACGACATTATGTCTTAATGGGCTTTTGTCTTCAAAAGAAAATGGGGGAAAAAGAAGTCTATTTTTCAACAGTGGTATGGTACAGCATACTGCAGTGATGGGTAGTGCTCTGTGTTATTGTCTGTGTGGGTGTAGGCTGTTTTTATCAGAAGATAAAAACAAACACAGCAACCTGAACTGAGGGCTTTTAAATTCTGTCTAACCTGTCACTTGTACATTTTCTCATGCCATTGTCACTTCAGTGGTGGTGTAAGACTACTGGTTTCTTACCAGAAATGTCACTTTTTGTTCACTGTGGGTTTTTTGACTTGTGCTAATGGTATTTCTGAGCAATACTGCACAGTACATGGTAACTATAGTGCACTTAATTGTAATTTGTATCTCAGGTTCCTTATTTGCTCTTTTTCTCTGCAATCTCTTGTGCTTCCAACCTCATTACACTGATGTTAAATTTTTTTTTTCTCCCTCTCTCTGCTGCTTTTATGTTGTCAGGCAAGCCAGGTAACTGTTGGCATTGGCACCACTTTTCAGTCTTACGTTGCAAGTACAAGATCCAAAAGCAGAAGAAAAGGTAGATGAAAAACTGGGCCTGCTCTGGTCCTTTGCCCACCCTCAGGAATCTTCTTGCTCGATCAGCTCGTGGTAGTGAAAAAGAGGGAGTGGGTAGGAGATGGTTGGGAGTGACCAAAGTACTGTCAGAGCTGTTGGTGGGGAGGGGGTGCCGGAGTGTTGATGCATCTTGGCCAGACCACAATTCAAGGAAAAACCTGGAGGTGACTGATGTGGAGTGGAAAACAATCACGGTATCAGGGATACTAGCTCCATCTTTGACTCGTCAGATGTGTCTGACAGCACTTGGAGCACGTGAACCAAGTGTTCAAGCAGATGTGGATGATTGAGCACTGCATCCCTTACCCCCTTTGCTTTTTGGAAAGTGAGTGTGCGGAGCCAAACTTTGTAGCTTGGCATTTCTCTCTGCTCTTCAGGTTTTCTTGGAAGCCTTTTTGTTCTCCTCTCAGACTGGGGAAGGATGGGAATGGTGGGTGCAAGGTGCTGATGAAGTCGGTGCTCGTCTTCTGACCTACGGCATCACTTCAAAACTTGTTTTTGTGCAAATCACCATTCGACTGCTTAAGTGATCAGTAACTGTGCTTGCTCAAATGGAGGGGGAGCAGCCTGAAGTTAGGACTAGTTGGAGAAGTATCAGGTTACTGAGGGCACTATAATCAAGGTGACAGCTGCTTTCCTTATGCTATACTGAAACAAAATACCCCAAACTGTTGGACAGAGCCTCACCAAAATACATTAACCTTAGTGCTTTTACTCTTTCCACAAGTTGGTGGAATACTTAGCGCTGTTGGCTAATGAAATATTGGAGTGCTAATCTCTTTCCACGGATACCAGAGGGGAAAATGTGGAGTATTGCCACCCCAAGAGTGCAAGCGTAAGCGTGTGCTGATGAACTTTTTCAAGGCCGGCGGTGCAGGGAGGCAAGCAGTTTCTCCCTGGGGTGCTTTTGCACCCACTGTAGGTGCTGAGCGTGGCACGGGGGGAAGAGGAAGGGTGGGCTCTGGCGTGCCAGGGGGATTATCTGCGGTGCAGCAGCTGCCGTCTGGGTGCGTGCTTCTCCATACCCAGCGTGGTGAGCAACCTGTTAACACGACCCTGTCTTCTTCCCACCCCTTCCAAGGTATTTACACTTGCCCTTAAGTAACCATTTCTTTCTTTGGCTACTTAAGCTGACACACTTTGAGATACTCAGGAGTGAAAAATGGGAGGTGCTACTGGAAATAGCCTTGATGTGCTGCTTGGGAGAAGCATGTTTGAGGAGCAGGCTATAAGAGTCCTCTCTGATCTCTATTTATACCTCTCTTCTAATAACACCATATTTTTTATTTTATTTATTTTATTTTTTAAACAGAAACTCCTGTGTGTGTCTTAGCCACAGAAAAAAACACAAAAATACCTTTCTGGGTTTCGTGTACAGTTTGTTTCCAGTGAAGGGCAAGCATGTGTGGGGAAGAGGTTTACATGAAAGAAAAGATAAATTAGGACCACTAGATATTACTAGTCCTGGGCTTTATTGTGACTAAAGTTTTAGGAATTGCCCTTTGATGCAAAGCCTTTTCTTAATAGGCTTCTCTTCAGAGAAGACTAGTCTTGGGCTTAGTTTTTGGGCTGCCAGAGGCTTGCTCCCAGAGCAGAGGGCTGTAAGCCCTGGTTTCCTTCAAGGCAGAGGGACCTTTTCCCAGGCTTCTGCAGAAGGGTCTGCTGCAACAGACAGCATCAGAAAAATGAAGGTTGAACTGGGAAGCCTGAATCTGTAAAGAAAGCAGGAGTGAGAGACTTAAAAGCTACAAGGAGGGAAAGGCAAGAGTAATCTAATTGCTGAGCCTTACTGTATGGAAAGTGTAGCTTTAGCTGTTACGTGCCAACTGCCACATCCCCTTGCTGGTTGGAAAAGTCAAGAACAAGGAGTGAAAGGGCTCTTGAGAAAATCGTCTGGATTAAACTAGACTCACCCAGGTCTGATAAAATGCACCAGGGGTTTCACTGGGTGTGTTTTAAGAGATGGCTGTAAAAGCCTGAGGCAGGTGGAGCTGGGGGCTCCTGCCCCACCACGAGCTCCCTCCACGCAGCCCTCCTGTTCCAGCGGGCTGCCAGCGCGGCTGGAAACCTCCCCTTTCCCTGGCCACAGAACCTTCTCCCGCTTATGGAAAAGCACGTCTGTATCACTTCATTTGTGGTCAGTGACGTGGAATGTTTCCAGAGTTGAGAGTATGTTCTGAGCAGCCCTGACACTCCTGTCAGGGCAAAGAAACGGGGTGAGAGTTAAGGTATTGGTAAAGCACGAACTCCATATTTCCTGGCTTGGAGCTGCTTGGTTATTTCAAAGCACCTAGTTTATCCTTTAGTCTTTTCTCAGTCATGCCTAACTGGGACGAAGCCTGTGCTGTGTGGAGCCCATGTTGGAGGACGTGCATTTTGAAGCAGAGAAACTGCTCAGTAGTGAGGAAGCACGAATATCTGACAAAATACCGTTTGTACCTCATGATTTTCAACCTTACAAGGCCTGGAGCGCTAGGTGCCCCAATAACAAATCTCCCATGAGCGGGAGACTAAGTGATACAGGCCACGACAGCCACAGTTGCATCCAGGCTTTCCCATGGGCTCTAGTTAACCTGAACCCTTGCAGGAGGATGGCTGGAGTGTGCCAAGTCCTGGCTCATGCAGTGGAAATCCTGCATGCCTCTGTGTTCAAAATTCTTGAGGTTTTTGTGTTGTTTTGTTTTGTTTTGTTTTTTCTTTTCCCCTTACAATGCAAGTAGAGGCTGAAACTGTAAGGCTGACCTCTTGCATGAGGTGACAGCTTTTTCCAAGGGAGAAGGAACAAGCACCAAGGAAATTAAAGGCAGAGTTGTTCCTGTAAGAATTTTTTAGGGTTGTTTTGTTTTATTTTTCCATAATTATTTTTAATCCTCTCCTGCTGGCAGTGTAAGAGGTATCAGAAGAAGCTAGTGTAGTAGTGTACCTTAGGTGTAGTGCAGGACTTGTGAAGCCTGACCAAAATGAATAGGCTTCACTGGATGGTCATTGAGTACATGCTCTGGAAATAACTCCTTAATTTTCTCTTGGGGTTTGGGAGATGAAGGGGGACTTTCTTTCAGCCCTCCTACTTATTTAAAATAATATGCTGGCATGCCAAGCAGATCAGGATTTATTTTTCCTAATGCTGGGAGAAGAAGCCTGTGATTAAGAAACTCTGGCAGTTTGTGACTCTTAGTATATTTTCTTGTATTTTTGATGCTTGTGTTTGTATGCTAAGGTGTTCACAAAAGCATAAGAAAGTGTATTTTCAGGAAAGTCAGGAAATGTCAGATGACATTTTCCAAAAGGACAGTGTGTCTCTTTAGGCAGCATCGTGGTCAAACAAGTAAATATGTGTTTGGTAAGAAGCCTAATTTCGAAAACATCTATGGATCTGTCCCCTCATACCCTTCTTACTGCGTTTGTAATTCCAGGCGGTCTTGGAAACACCACGGATGTCAAATCCAATGTTGTTCGGTTAGTTGGTGTTTGTTTTTTTGTTTTGTGTTTTTTTCATATTTCATGAATTTAAAATTACTTTTTAATTCTACGATAATGGTTTGGATTGCTGCACAGTAAATACATTACATTTCTAGTATAATTAGTACATTAAGGATGAAGTAGCCCCGAACTCCAGTAGTGGGGTCTCAGCACTTTTGATGGAGGACAAGGTAGCTGAGCACTAACTTCTGTTCATTTTTACCTCTCAGCTGAAACTGAGGTTGGTAAGTTACTTGGGTGTTTGTATTTCTGATGTGGAGGGATCTGCCCTCAACTAATGAAAAATGTCAGACTTTCCTCTGCTGAAAATCTGGTAGAGGGGGTGGAGAAATGCTGCACTGCTGCTGCTGATTGATCTCTGGTGGGTATGGAGGGCACCGATAAAGTCAGAGAGACACAGGGAAAGAGAAGGGCCACAGTGTGACTTTACATGCTGAAAGTCATCCTCTGACTGCTCACAACCAGCTAACACCAATTCAGAAAATGACGCCTGCTTTGGAAGTGGCTGCAGCAACAGATGGGCGAGAGGCAGCTTTCCCTGGAAAGGGGGAAAAACCTTCAAGAAACTCCACTTGCTGTAATTTTTGACTCCTTCTACTTCTGTTTATTTGGGGTTTTGTTTTTTTCTCATTACATGGAGGATGTGACTACAGTTCGTTCCTCGCTGTGCTCTGCCCAAGAGCCACACGAAGCACTGATGGAGAGGGAGCAGGTACCTGGTACCATCTCGCCCAGGAGATGTGCCAGGAGGTTAAGGAGTTGCCTCACCTCACCAGTCACAGTCACTCACCTCCTCCAAACTGGTGCTTCATCGGGGAAGCATGATAGTGTTGCAAGTAATGTGAGAATTGCAGGTGTAGGTAATTGTGGATTTATTTGTGGGACTCCAGAAAGCCAGGGAGGTGGAGGTGCCCTTGTGTAGCTCCTGTGAAAGCAGAGGACCACTCTCCCTAGGAGAAGCGGGACAGTGGCAGGTTGGAGCTGACAATTTGGGTGGAAAAAAATCCCCCAAATATCCCTTGTGGTATTTCACATCTGAACTGATGTGAAAATACACAAACGGATATGGCTGTTATGTCAGTAATTAAACATAATGTAAGAAATTGCCAGCTCCTACTGCAAGACCAGCAAATCAGTTACTGCTTTCCTGCACTCATGTGTTAAGTAAAGTACCTTATCTTATCAGTTTTTATCTTTGGAAATTCAGGGCTTTCAGCATATGAATTAACCAAATTAAAGGTTATGCATCGCAGTGCATATGGTTATAATGTTCTTACTTACATGATGAAAATGAGCTAATATTTTATGTAAGCTATTAAAACTTATTTAGCTTTTACCTAATAAATATTTATTAGCTGCTAAATATCAGTCATTCATGCCTGATAAATTAGATTCTCCAGGAGGCAGCTTCATCTGGGAAGGCATCTCTCTCCTTCCCTCTCTGCACAGTTCTACATTAAGCGACGTCTTTCCCACCTGCTGCTTTTTGCCCATGGTTGGAATGTCCCTTTTCAGTGCTTGTCACCGAGTCTGGATGGAAATGTGGGTATCCTGCGCTTCCTTGCACTGAGAAAGGGGCCAGTTCTCCAGGAAAAGTCCTCTTAAGGGATGTGAATTAATTTGCTTCACAGGGAGGATTGAAATAGATCATCTACTCAAGCAATGCTGTGATTTCTCCTTGGGAATTTAGGTGGATACTATGCATGTCACACAGCTGAGCTTCTGAACACGTTTTTCTCTTTAAAATATGCTTTTAAATGTCAATATACTAATCTTTGAAACTTAAGCATCCAGAATTGGCAGGTGTTTTTTTAGGACTGGACAGTCTGGGGAGAGGTAAGTGGGAAGGCAGTACTAAAAAAAAGCATTAGACTATTTGGGATTGCAGGTTCAGCTTTAGTATTGGGGGAGGACAGATCTGGGTGTACTACAGATGCCATTTTCCAGGACACTGTGGGTGGAGGGGGGAGGATCTTCTACAGAACAGGAAAACAATCATTCATCAGTATGCATTATGGCTGCTTGATGTCAAGGGCAAAATGCCATTTATATATGAAAGCATTATATATTACAGGGGGGAAAAAAAGGCAGGACAAGGGTGAGCTAAAAAAAAATGTCCAGAATTGTATTGGTTGGTTTGTTAAGAAACAACAGACGAGGTAAAAACCCACCAAAAGAAAAGATCCACCCCAAAGTCTAACTGATTTTACCACGATCAGCGATGGTGTAGCAGGCTAGCCTCAAACATCAGTTTGGGATATGCTGCTGGGACTTTTAAAAATAAATGATTGGCAAGTGGTATTTTGCTGATGCATTAAGTGGCGATCTGCTGCAGAATTGCCTTGGGGAATCAAAACAAGTTAGGGACTTTACTTTTTCAAATGTAAAGTTTCTATTGCCTAGCACTTCAGGGATTTCCATGCATCAGTATGATCTGCATGGATTATGGAGCTGGATTTAGTTATATGCTTTTACCATTTAAAAAAGTCAACACTTCTTAGCAATTTTATATAAAGAACACTAGATACTGTATTAATTTCCTTTTCAGTCAGTGTATTCTGTGTGAGGTTTTATTTTTTTTATTTTTTTTTAGAGACAACAGCATATGAAACTTTGAGGATTAAAAGTAACTTTCAAGGGTATAATTACAACACAGTTCTCAGCTGCATTGCACTTGTTTTGTAAACTGTTGCTATGCAGCTGAACTTACCTTTTGAATTAAGCCTTATGTACCACTAGAGTTAATATTTAAACCAAACTACCCTCTCAAAATTGGCTACCCATTCCAGTTACATTAAATTAGAAACTCCAGTAACAAAGTGAAAAGGTTCTTGTTTTATAGCATGAGCTGCTTTCCCTCCCTCCGGCAGCAAACTTATTTTAAGTCTCCTCCTCTGAAGAAAATAAAGTTCAGTCCTCCAGCTGCACATGGCCGCCTCAGCACTGTGGAAATGGAAACTGGTGCTATCCCAAATGCATAATTCATCCCATAGCTAGCAGGCATTCATGCAATACAGTAAGTGGTGATGGCTCCTTTGAGCATGCCGTGGGTGAACAGCAGCACCGGGGCCACGGTGCCCGCGCTCCCGTGCCCGTTCCCGGCTCAGCCTCTGCCGTCCTGTGCCCGGCGGGAAGGGTGCCCTAAGGATGACCCAGGCAGCCTGGCAGCCTCGCTGGGGCGTGCAGCGACCCCTCTGCTTTTGGTGAAGTAAAGGCTGACCTTGCAGCCACTTAAATTATGGGGAAGCTTAACCTGATGTTGTCCTGGTTGGATGCAAAGCAGGGTTGTAGAAGGGAACAGACCTCAGTGTTGTTGGTATCCTTTGGATGAAAATATATTGCTTTAAGCTTTACAAAACATGGTCATGTTCTGAATTTGTATAGGAAGAGGCAGTATCATAAGCTATATAACTTATGTGTGATGTCTTTTTCTTCCGTTGCTCTTTCCCACAAACCAGTCTGTTTCTTCCCCCTCCATCACATCAGTGTAACTAGTTATTGCTACCAAAACCAGAGAGCTGGGATCAAGATGGTATTCACTGTTGAATATTCAGGATGCACAGCATGAAGTAGCTCATGTTAATAGCATCCTTTCCTCGTGTACTTCTGAGCAAAATTTTCTAGAGCATTTCTTAATGTCCATTAAGAAATTTGGGATACTCACTTTTACCCTTGGTTGTACCTGAGCAAATGCCTTTGACTTGTGTGAAGTTTGTGCTGTAGTAATTGGAGATCTTACTCCAGCATACAAAAAAATAAAAGCTGTGGTTTTGGAGACACTGAAGGATGGAATAATCTCAGGTAGAAGGGGGAATACAGAAAGGTGGTGTTTTTCTTACAGTGAAAGCATGACAAAGATAGCTGACCTGTTACTTGTTTTGATAATAGATACAAATAGATACACATCTATTTCTCTACTACTTTGATTCTTAGAGGAATAAACTGTGAGCAATGAAAATAAATATGGTATGTCAGAGAAAGGTAGTAGTTTAGGTGGCTTCTCAGCAAACAGAGGAAATGCTTTGAAGTCTGTCCTGTACAGGTGCAGAGTGAGAAGCACGCAAAACTTTTCATTCATTATGATGCCTTTCAAAAGAGGTTTGTTTTTTTTTGGTTTTTTTTTTTTTTTTTGTTTTTTTTTTTTTTGTTTTTGTTTTTTTTTGTTTTAATAGACTTCACCAAAGTGATTCGTAAAAAAGAAGAAAAAAAAAAAAAGTAGTTCCTTACTTGCTCACAGCTATCTTCACCGCTCTTCCAACCTGTTTTTATTGCTTTATCTCTGTGTGCACATGGGATGTAGATTTGGCAGAACTTCGTTTGTTTGGGAAAGTGCTTTGGTCATGCTAGGTATCCATCAGTGACTCTGATGGATGCAGAGAAGTGTTGACTGTTTCACGGTTATGGTTTAAGGCAATTAATCCCCAAATTAAGTGGATGCTTGAACCAGCAAGAGAAGGGCATTGAGGTAAGTGTGGCCATCTTAATTTCCCAAGGATGTCCCTAGTGCCAGCAGTGGGTTGGGCAGCCCTCCTGCCTGAGCCCAGCCGCCAGCTCCCCCTGGGGCTGGCACCCCAAGCCCCCCGTGATTCCTCTGCAGGGGTGGAAGAGGGCTGGGGTGGCTCGGAGGCTCCTTGGCTCTGCTGCCAGCTGTGTCCTTGCTGGGGAGCGGGTGGGCTAGGCACACGGCTGGGAGCCCCATGCTGCCCCGTGGTCCCTGCTCGGTGGCTTCACTGACCTGTTCCTCCTCCCGTGGCGGGGGGTCTGGGTGGCCCTGCTGCTGGCATGCGATGGCCACCTGGGATGAGTGCTGCCTAGGGGCCAGGGGCCACCGCTTCCCCACGCAGCCTCAGTAGCTGAAGGCAAGCTATATCAGGAGGCTTGAGGATTTCAGTCATGAAGGCACAGAGGTCGAGCTGGCAGTGATGTCTTGTTGCAGGAGTCCACATCTGTTAGTGCATGTGCTTTCCTCTGCTGGATGACGGTCTATATTTTGCTGGGATTTAGGACAACCCCAGTCTCTACTTATGACTAGATGCTGCCGAAGGAAGTGTTTTGGTTGCATAATACTAAATAGTGATTGATCCATGACCTCGCTTGGATCTCTTCAGCTTCTGGTGATTGTCATCCTTTAAATGCAATTTTGTGCAACTGTGATAGAGTTTGTGTTGTGACAGGTATAAGCTGGGCTCCAGCTGGGTCTCAGGTGTTAGATATGTGCAGGGGTATCCAACTACTGATACTAGCAGATGCTGTCTGGGGAGACTGGTCGTGATGCTCAGGTTAGATGTAGCCCATGCGTTATTCTTTGTTACTCTTGCATCTGTCTCATTTTCTAGGACCTCTCAACTGTTAACAGTGACAAATAAAAAGATTGTAGGCATTTAAAGTACAAGCACATATTTGTATGGTGTCCTAAATCAATTTTAGAGTTGTAAAAAATAAACCAAAAGATGAAGAGAACTTACCTTTTCGGAGCAGTCCATTACAGCATTAATTAAAAAAAGGAAAATAAAGCAAATCATATGCAATCAATGACTTAAGCATATGCTCCAAGTTAAGCACACTGAGCAAGCCCAAATGGGGTCCCTGGTGGGACTCCTTGTTGTGCATAAAATGAGGCATGTGTGGGGGCATCTGATGGAGGTCCAAGCTCAGAGTCACAGGTGGTGGGCAAGCCCTAATCCAAAAGTGGTAGCAGGGCGCTGGGCCAAAATTGACCCAGCGTTCAATTGGAGGGTTTGTTGGCTCCGTTAAAATGCTCCACAAAGTGTTTTCATGATTTTGGATTGATCTAAGAGAGGCCAAAGCATGCTCTTGCCTGCTGGAAATCTGTTTATTAATGAATTTACAAAATCATGTAGTCAATTTTAGTGCTCTGGAGGGAGGAGAGAATGGTACAAAATTCACTATAAGCATTTAATGGCACGAACACTTAGATTAATACTGCACAGGTTGCTTTATTCATTACCATACCTCAGTGCAAAAACTGTGAAGGAAGCAAACCCCAAGCGTTGCTCTGGAACAGCCTGTATAGCTCAGGCTGAGCAGGAGAACCTGACAAACACAGAGAAGAGGCAGCTGGATGTCTTGCAAGTTAGTCCTAAGAACTGTTGCTTCTTTTAAAAAATAAAAAATGAATCAAGTTATATATACCAAAGTGTTTGGCTGTGTATATACGTGCTATGTTTGCCAATTAAAATTAGGAATGCAGCTGAGAGGGGGGATGTTGATCACTGCAGACAAGCATGGAATTGTCTCAGTGGAAAAGATGAGTAACTTCAGAATAGAGTCCTGTATAAGTGGCTCACTTATTTTGGTCAGCCCTTCAGAGAGGGAATTGAAATGACAGCAGTATGTGCGTCTTGACAAGTTTCCACCGTGCTAACTGGAAGAAAGTATATTTCTTCTGTGTCTCACGTGAAGGAAACCAGTGGTTGTCATTGCCTGAGTAATTCAGTTCCCCATCGTTCCTAAGTGTGACTGAAGCACAGCACGTGTGCGATGTCCCTGTTTCAGTTAAGCAATGCTTTCTGTCCCAAGTTCTCCTTGCAGACTTATTTGTGAAGCACTCGTGTTTTTCTGACTTGATTACTGTTAGTTGCCTGCTCTCCTCTCCTCCCAAATCCTCACCTCTGGCCCAAACTCAAACTACTAATCAGTGTAGGGATAAAACCACAGCATCTTGCCTGTCTCTGGAGCTGCAGCCCAGGCCTGGCTGAAGCCCAGGCTGTTGGATGGTCACCGCCTTGCTCCTCCGTGAGGGTACTCCGCAGAGCACAAGCAGTGGGTGTCTGCAAGGGCTGGAATTGCACTGTAGCACCTGGGATTCCGCAGCTGTAGACTTTGGTCTAGTGTTGAGTTGGCCAGTTTGTACCGGGTTTGGGTACTGGTCTAGCAGTGTAGAGATTGTGCACGTGAACCTCAGTGATGTTGCAGAGTTGGGTCCTCCGAAGTTGATGCCACATGGACTTAATTCTGCTCTTATATACTCACCAACCCTGGAAGTCATTTATATTTCTGATTCTGTTCTTTGTTTCCAGCCAGAGAAGCTTTCGTGTTGTGTCCCATATAGATCAGGTACAGATGAGGTCTAGTTTATTGGGGTGGAGTACTTTGTGTGAAACTGTGCTCACTCCTCTGTTCCTCTGAAGCTGGTTGCTCTGCCCCTGGACTGGGGAGCAGGCAGGATTTGTAGGCATGTGTCCTGCGATGAGTGCAGTAAGGTCGTACCTCCGAGACCCATAGTCAGTTCTGCTCCATTCCAGAGGATTTGGCAAAGCTGCTCTGCTGTTAGGTCTGGCAGATGAATGTCATTAAAAATAGAACTGGCCACTAACTCTCTGAATTCCCAGGTGGCTGAATTTCCATGTAATAGGACTTTCACCATAATTTATCTGCTTGGGGTGTATTAGCGATGAAAAGCTGCCTTTCTGCAATCACAGTTTTATTCATCATGTTTTGTTTCTGCAATTCCTCAGCCCTTATGTCACTTATCATTGCTACTAGGCGTCTTTTGCTACTGTAAAATTTGAGGTATTCTATTGAAGAGAAGCTATACTGGGAAATTACACTTTTATTGCACCTGCCCTAATATATCCTTTTATTTATTTCTCCATGTTTCTTGTACCACTTCAGCCTCAGAGCTCCGGTGATGAGACCTCCTTTGCTCTCTGTTAGTGAGGCATTTCTGCCTCCCATTTGAGGAGTAGCTGGCAGGCGGCGACCTGCACCTGGATGCTCACACGGGACGCGGCAAACCCTGGCCTGGGTGTGCGAGGTGCTCGCTGTGGTACCTGCTTCTCCTGTGGGCAGGTCTGTCCCTGCTGATGGAGGGCTGGTCTCCTGAGGCTGCCTCACCAGCTGCAAAGGGAGGGTGGTGTCTTGGAAAGTAGAAGAAGCTGGTGTGGGCTGCATGGCATAGTGGTTTTTCTTTTTTGGCAGCTCTTGTTTTATTTGAGTGAAATTCCAGCAGCTGTTCTTCATGCATGACTCTCGGGGAAGCAGGTTTCTAAATTGTATTGGTGCAGTGACTTGGTTGGTACCAGCAGTTGATATGACCTGTATTTGTCCCTCGAGGTGTGTGACACCTGCTTGTGTGACGTTGATAAAAGGAGAATGTGCAGAGGAATTTTTTCCCTCTCCCCTTTTCCAAGTCAAGCTTCAGGTTTGGACCTCTCTCCTCTCAGATACGCCACGGGAGTACACCTTGACAAAGCTGTTGTGTGATGTTTGAAAGCACAAGTCAATCTGCAGTGTGGGGTTTCGGCTAGCATGTCGCCTCACCCTGCTTCACTGGACTTCTGAAGAACTTGACAAGAAAAGAATACTTTATAGTTTATGACATGTTTATATGGAAACAACAGTATTTTGCCATAGACTTGGTATCTTTCACTCTCTTCCCATAACTCACCTTAAACTGCACAATTTTAGAAAGTGTATGCATTATAAAGTGACTTTTTTCCTGTTTTTATATCCTTTACATATATTCTGTCAGAAGTTTTTATAAAATATACTTTTTTTTTTTATTAACTTCCTATGTCATTTTCTTCAGCCTTGTGTGATACTGAATGAGCATTCCTCCTGTTTCTTGAAGCATCTTGTCTTTGTTAGTGTATAGTGTTTCTGCAATTCATTAAGCTTTATAAGAGTTTCTTCGTGGTGAATGAAAAGAATTGCAGGTATTTCAGGAATCTACGAATAGCTATTTCATAATAAAAGGCTAATAAGAGGGGAGCATTTTTTTTCCTGGTAATCTGAGTTTCAAGAGAGGTGAGTACTAAGAGCTCAGTGTTACAGTCTCCTTGCTAAAACTTGATACTTCAGCTGTGTAAAAGAAAGCTGTAGTCCTCAATGAGATTGCGGAGAGATAAAAATACAGATCTGTGCTCTGTCAGAGTATTTCTCGCCACAGCACTGAGCAAGCACTGAGGTCTCTTTATCTAAACCAGAAGTGACAGCAGTGTTGCCTTCAGCATGGCCAAGAACTAAGGTAGAAGGAGGGGGACTGGATAACAACTCCCACTTGAGCGCCTGTAAAAAGTAAATAACTAAATTACTTGCAAATTCTATAGTATGCTACAAGTCCGTCTCCGGCAAAGAGCGTTAAATAATTCTGATTTGGAATGACATCTCGGGATGGCCATTCTACCTTTTAGAAAATTAATTCTGCTAGATTTAGCTTTGCTCTATATAGAGACTTGCAGTAGCTGCAGTGAGAGCCCTTCAACCTTAATGCCTTCCTTTTAGGAAGTGGTATCGCTAATGGGAAGTTGTACAGATTAGGTTCTATCAGTGCCTGGTTTCTATCAAACAGCTTGGCAGGAATTGCTGCGTTCTCTGCTAATAGATTCAGTCATCTAATGGTATATATCTTTCTAAATACAATCTCAAATGAGATGCTGTAGTATGACTTTTGTTTCATGACTGTACTTAAGAGTATTGCCTTTAAATCATGGGGGCTTATCGTGCTTCAGTTTACTTATGTTTAATTTTTAAGCAGGGATTCCCTTGAGCTAGGTACTCAGTTTTACTTAAGGCATGTAATAAGGTAAGTATCAGATGTGGATGATTGTTTAATGGCCATGGATTTTCACAATATAATTAAGGTTAATGTTTTCCTAAACTTATTTGTTTTTTTATCATTTTCAATTAGTGTCCAGTATAAAAGAGAGGTTTGTGGGCTACATCTGCTCTTTTTTTTTTTTTTTCCTAATGTGATTTAATTATTTCTGAACAAGGAAAAAAACCCTCCCTGGTTTGGCTTCAGTGTTTCAGTAACCTGTAACCTTAGAGGAATACACTAAAGCCTACATTTAGCTCAACTTTTCTTTTTTCCTCCCTCATCAGTAATGATCACGAACAGGTTTTCCTAATTTGAGGCTGCTTCTTCCAAGGGCAGTAATATTACCTGTGCTGTGGGTTCAACCCGCACAAGGTGGGTTTCATTACAAATGCTGAAGAGGAGACAACTCTCAGTAGTTCCAACAAAATAAAGGTCTTTTTTTTCCTGTTGTCAGAAGCAGCCTTAGGATTTTGCTGTTGGGGAAAGTTAAACCCAAATAAGTAAGTCTAAATTTACACATAGTACTTATGCCGTATCAACTTTCGAAAATAATTCTCTTTCTTTCCTAAAGTAAGAGACATTTGATTTAGTGCTACTGGTTCAAGGCAGTATCAGCAAGACACAGACAAATCTTGCCCATGTATTTGAAATCAGTAGAAACATTTAGATGATGTATTACTTCACACAGGAAATATTGTAGGCCCAGATAATAGAGTTCATTGAGCAGTTTTAAACTGGGAATGTGTTTTCTGCCTTAAAAGAACAGAACATACATAGAGTATGCAGCTTGCTAATGACTTCTATTTACCTGTGACTTTTGTTATTGCAGCAACTATGCTTCATATGAAAATCAAGGCAATTTAGAAGTATATGCAAGTTTTCTAAACCAGATAAAGATTAAAAAAAAAAAAAACCTTTGCCCCCCACAGTCCTTGTTGTGATCCTCAAGCTGCTGTGAGCTGTTTGTGTATTGTTTTCTGTTCCTCAGAAGAGGTACTTGTATTTAAAAGAAATTAAAAGCCCCTGTGGGCATGCCTATTCAGTAGGAAGCTGTCAAGGCTTTCTAGTTGTATATGCAGTAAAGCTTCCATGCTACTTGCACAAAAGTTAATTGCTCCTGTGTTTAACTTAATCACAGACCTCAAGCATATAAAGGAATTAAAATCTGTGACTTGTCCTTCCTTGGTAGCATCTGTGAGGGGTTTTGTGTGTGTGTGTGTGTCTTACATAGAGAGCTTTACTTATTTATTGACTTTTAATTTTCCTTTTATTACCTTTAGAATTATTGCAATAAAGCAAAACATCTATTTTTAATAGAAGTGAGTGTAGTATGGAGTACAGCGATGCATTTATTTATTTTTTTTTTGACTGCCCATACAAATTACATTCTACATACCATGCTGCAGTGTGTTAGTAGGCAGTCTGATTTATGGTTGAAGAAAAATACTATTGCTAGTGTTTTTGAGAGCCTGGGAAGGAAGGAAATAGGTAGCTTTTCTGGTTAGCTTTCAGTGGAGTGCTCTGAAATTCTTGGCCTTAAGTCAAGAGAACAAAAGCCCTCTTGTTGGCTTATGAGGTTTTCGGGTGTGCCTATGCCCTAAAAATGTTGTAGTAGCATTTATTTTGGAAGCTTTATTTGGAGTTTTCATCAACACCTTGATGAGGATGAGAGAGCTACTATCAGCTCCCCTGCCTGGCCAATTTCTGGCTTAATCCAGCCAAGAGTGAAACATCAGTAATAATGAACCAGGCTTTGCAAATCCTGCCTGGACCTGTCTCGCTGGCCTTGAAGAAAGAAGGAGATGTTCACCAAGACTTTCTGCTAATCTCTATAAATATGGCTGGTGATCTGTATGATGAGAAATGCTGGAAGTACATCTACAGGTGTTTTAACACAGGCAGCTGGTAATGCTTCACTTTGCTGTCTTCAACTGCCCATCTAATATAAGATCCAGTTCAGGATTGCAGCCTGCAAGTCCTTTTTAATGTCCTTTGAAGACTTGCCTTGGTTTTGTGAAGGAACCACGTGGCTGAGAACTGCTGAAAAGCTACATGTGAATAACCACACAGCTATGTACGCTGAAATGATAGTAAAGCTTGCTCCAAATCAGAATGTTTTCTGCAGCTCTTACGCTGTAGGTACGACTAATGTGACATCCCATACCTGTGTCTACAAGCATAAGACTGAAAATTATTTTCTATGTAGTTGTGGAGCCCAGGGCTGGTAAAAATGCTGATCTTTCACTGCAGTGCCGGGACAGCACAAGCCTGGTGAGAAGGGTGCCCTCTTCTCTCCCACCATGCCCTAAGCTTTTCACCATGGTAGAGGGGAGGAGGATTGTTCCTTCCACAAGAAGCTGTGGCTGCTGTGGCAGCCTGCAGTCCCACAGCCTCTGACAGGGTTGTGTTGGAGGTGGCAGGGGATGAGAGGAACTTCGTGATCTGTAGAAGAGCTCAACAGGGTGCTGTACAGCTTAGACGTGCCCCTTCACTGGTGCCAGAGCTATTGCTGGTCCTCCAGGTCTTTCCCACAGCAGCAAGGGGAACCAATTTAAGCAGCTCTAAGTTGTGGTGAGGAAGGCAAAGATTGGGGCTCTTGGTTCTCTGTTTATTAGAAGAATTACCCAATAGATTTGTGTTACAAAGATGTTAGTGTGCTTCTCACTTTTATAAGCAACAGGTTATTTAAATTAGTGTTGAAGGTTTGGAAACTTTTTCTGTGCTTGGCGATTTTAGTTTAAAAAGGCAACTTGAGAGAAGAAAAATCCTGAGTGCAGTTCCTGTATCCTGTGTCTTGCACACATGGGATAGGGAAGGCTGCATTGATGTCTGCTGTTATGAGGAGCATCTGAGGGTTTGGCCCAGACCTCGTTATCCGAGGAGTTTCTGGGAGATGTAAGTAGACTTGACATGACCTCTTGGGTGACACCCTGGAGGGGTCTCCAAAGCTTGCCCTGCTGTGCAGGAGTTGCTGTCACTAAAGGGGGATAAGTTAGGTTTTGCTCATGTTATATTCAATACCTGTGTATAGGGAGTGTGTGCTGAGGTTACAAAGCTGAGCCTTCCAGAAGTGTTCCAGACATCTGCGCGACCTTCATTCAGGGTCCTCTGTCTTGTATGCCACAGACCAGCCCTTCAGAGACAGCCTCTTCCTTCTGCCTGCAACTCCTGCCCTCCCAGCATGGGATGGAGAAGACAAATGATCTTAACTTTTTGTGCCATTTGAGATACCTTCTGGCACTGGGAGGTCCGTACAGCCCTGGAAGGTGTGATGGGACCTGCAGGAGGCACATGTCCATCTGGAGCAGGAGCTGGGACAAGGCAGGGGGTCTGAAGCATCCCAAGCAGTGCTACATGCCTGTGTTTAGGAAGCTCAACGGGCCTCCCTTGGATGCACTGATTATATTTCCACTGATCAAAATAGGTCTTTGGAGCTGAATCCCTCACTTCAAGCCTGACCCTCTAGGCAGTTGGGGCCCTCCAGGAATGGGTTTTAAATTCTCCATGCTTGTTTGTGCTTTTTCTCTTTTCCTTTTCTCCTATCGCTGACAAACAGCGATGGTACTGCAGCTTGGGGCCAGGAAGCACGCCGATATCCTGTAATTGCCTCTCAGACATTATCTGGGAAGTTGCTTTTGTATAATTGTCTTGTTTTGTTCTTGGTTTGTTTGTTCCCACAGCCTCCTATTACATTAGGACAATATGTCCCTCTCGGAAGGTTTTCTAAGCTACTGTAAGGTAATTTCATCTTGCTGACCAGGACACTATTGTCTGTAAGTGCATTATATGCAGGTATCCTTAGGGGTTTTTCATACTGTGTGGGCATTTATCAATAGCATGGCTCGAAAGAGAAGAAGGTGACACAGGGATAGGAACTGCAGTGCTGTCTTATGCTGAGGGAATAGGTTGTTATTGTCTGTAGGTAGAATTGGTGTATAATTACCAGAAATTTCAAGCACTTTTTAACACAAGCACATCTCACATTTACAGGCTGGCCTTAGGTCAATTTTTCTGCTATTCTGTAATTGATAGGTATACAGTGCTCTTTTACATAGAAAAGAACTGTGAATTTTAACTGGTTTGACTGGTTTCTGTCTCGTGTGATAGATATTGGATGTTTAATTTTAAGCCTTAATAGATTATACTTCATTCTCATTGTGCATGAGAAAATAAAGTAAAATACATAGTCTGCAGGTTTTATAAACCATTGCATCCTTCTGATATGGACAACTATTCAGACTTGTGCTATCTTGCGGATTTTCATTACTGTATCATAATGCAGCTACTCCTTTGGTTCTCATTCCTCAAAGTGGCACATGGGAAAATCTTATTTCTAAGCATTACGTTCAGCGTGCATTCTCCTGTACACACTGGATGGCACTGAGAAAGGATCTGATATATGTTACCATTCATTTAATGACTGAACAGGGTAGAATTAACAACTGGAGGAGAGTTGCAGTGCTCCAGGTGTGCAACAGTATAACTTTAATAGCAGTCCTCAAGTGACTGTAAGTAGCATATGAAGAGGTAAAAAGTTTACCTGGAAGAATTTTTTTGGCACATAGTACTCTGCTAATCAGCCAGCAGAATTGGTTTTCTATACAGCCAGGACCACATGTTTAGTTGCATGACAGTGATGTCTGGGTGCTTGTATACTTCAGAGCTGAAATAGCTGCTGTTGATCATGGCCAGAGAAATACAGCTTCTTCTTGCGGAAGAACTCTGCAGTCAGAAATTATGTTGGGGTTGCTTTTTTTTTTCTTTCCTTATAAAGCGTCCAGAGAAATGAGTACCCACAGTCCCAGTTGAGGGACGAGTCACCTACTTGGTTGGGTTATACTGTGTCATTACAAATAAACAGAGGTCTCTTATTGGAACCATCAGCTGCAAAAGTATGGGTCTACAGCCTGAAGTTGTAGGGTTTGGGGTTTTTTTCAGTGCATCTTGTGGCAGCACTGAGATACCGAGGTTTCTTTCCGAGTCACATAAATGTGCTGTTGTCACAGTAATTGTTCCCTTGGAAAATGCAGATCTGCTGGCATTGCACTGTGCCTCTCTACTGTTTCATTCCAAAACTCATTTGGACCTACTGGAACTTGACGTTATACGTGCCATTTCAGTCAGAGATTGACTCCCTTGCTTAATATGTGTTGGAAGGACTGTTCAGCTGTTAACTGTGGAGTCTGAATTCAGACATCAAATCAGGACTGTGAACAGCCCTCTGCAGAAGTATACTTCTCTCCATTGATCTGTAGAAGGACCTTTTGGTCCTAAATTTAGCTACTCTGAATTGGAGTAAAGTTAGGTGCCTGAAATACACAGTGACTTTCTGTCTTCCCATCGCCTTAGTCTCATCTGAGTGTGTTGCTGTATTAAAGCCCTGAACTGGATAATACAGCATGAGGCCAGTGGATTCAAAATTACAGGTGAAGTCTAGTTGTGGTGATTATGCTAATTGTACAGAGATATTGAGAGGGAAAGGAACGTGCATATGACTCTTTGAGGACTCACTTTGATCCTTTGCCTCCATGTGCCAAGCAGAGAGGGACACAGAGAGTAGGAGTAGATGCAGATAACGTTGAAAAAATACTTTAGGTTTCATCCGAGGCTGCTGTTGTGTTTTAGGCTGTGGCACCTTTCAACAGGCTAGTTGAAACCCCCAGCCCATTTAGGAGGCACCGTCAAGGTCGCATGGCTGTGGCTAGCAGCAAAGCTGAGCACCGGTGCTGCAAGGAGCAGTGCCCTTCTGCTGAGCAACTTGTCTTGACCAGCTGCCATGCTGGGCGCTTGCCGGAAACTCAGAATTTATTGATGAATAAATATGTGGGGCAGGAGCTGCCTTTAAACTAGTTGTCTGCTGAGAGGTGAAATCAGCGACTGATACTCCTGTCATGGAGAACTGCTTTCACTTTCGCCACATCTAAACTGAATGATGTAACTCCTACATTTGTGGGACAACCTGTCCACCCACTCCAGATAAAGCAAGGGGCTCTGCCACTTGGAATCCTGGCTTTGAGAAGGGGTTGAAGGGGTGAAGAGGTGATGGATGTTAGTGGTATGCTTTGTATACTGTGTCAGAGACCACTGTGCAATGACCTATGCACAGCAGAATAAAGGAACATAAAAAGGTTCAGCATTAATCTACTCTGGAAGCCATCTCTTGTGTAAGAGGGATGGCTTGGACCTGTTGAAGTCCAGCTGGGGAAGTGGGGTAATCCAGGTGTGACCCTGTCACAAGGTGCGCTGAGCCTGTCTTCAGCTCTGGCCTCACTCCACCTTGAATACCATGCCTGGGCCAGAGTGCCCACGTCTCCTTCTTGGCCTTCCCCTGCTTAAATGGAAAGACCTTTAGTTTTCTTGAGCAGGGATGTCAGCTGCTGGCGTGCATAGCTTTTGCTGGCAGGGTCCATGTAGCTCTGAGAGCGAGGGACATTTACATCTTAACCAAAACGTGTCAACACAGATTATGTTGTTAAAAGAAGTAAGCCTTTGAATCCCCAACGCGACAGTTGTAATCCCACAGTCATTACAACATCAAGCAACAAGACTGAAAAAGACGTCGAGTTTGATGCTGTTGCTTGGGATGGCTTCAAGCCGGAGCAGCCGAGCTCCATGGGTGGCACGGGACCACAGCTGTGTCCTGTGCTTTCTTATGAGGTGATGAGGTTTCAAAGAGTGAGAGGATGAGGGCTCTGCTGTGATACTCTGCTTTGCTTTGGCAAGTCCTCAGGGTATGTATTGCAATAATGCATTCAGAGGGGAAGTAACATGGCAAATAGCTGCTGTAACTGGAGGTTTCTCGGTATCTTCTATGCTTTGCTTTGAAAATACAAGCCTGAGACTTGATGTGTGCCAGGATCACTGTGAATGCACACCGAATCTGTGTTTAATTCCTGTTTAGCATTGGGGTATAAACAAGGAGTATGTGCCCTGGAAATTTTTCCAGCTGCTTGCAGAGAAGCAGTAATGGAAGCTCACCATTGAGACTGATTGATTACTCACAGATTATAGAGCAGCAATTGCAGACAGTTTTACTGTTTAAACACTGCTTGGTATTAAACCACTTTTATAGCAGACTGGAAAGGCAGATGTCCATTTAATCTGTTTGGCTCCTTCAGCGCTGCATAATGTCATGAATGACAACCTTCTCTAGCAAAGTGGAAACTTTCAGCTGTGTGATCCAGTGGAGTAGGCTTGGAAGTGAGGGAGAAGCTTGCTCTTCTAAGTGACTCCTTTGGTGAATGGGAGCTTTAACTTTCAGATAACAGGGCTGATTATAAATTGATAGTAGGATATGATACATCCTAGGATATATAGGATACTATATCTCCTATATATATATAGGATACTATATATCCTGTTTATAAATTGATAATAAGATATTAATTTGATTTCTTAAGATAGGATAAGGTGGTGAAGTTTTGTGAGGTATCCTAAATTATCCCTTTATTTGAATCTTGTGTATTGGTTTAAAAAAGAAAAGACAAAATGGCAGTACTATTGCAGCCTGTCCCTCAGCATACAGACTATATGTACTGAGGTTTTGTGGTCAGATATTTAAGTGTCAGTTTTATACTTTGTTTCAGCAAACCCCGAAATGCTGCAACTGGCCGTTACAAACTCAAGCGCTTTTCATTTTGTGTTACCTCTGAATTGCAGCTGTAATGAGCACCGAGTGGGTAACAGCACAACCCCCTTTCATCCTCACAAAATGGGGTTTTGAAAATCCAGGCCCTGTTGGCGGGTCCGTGCTAGCTGGACTTGCTGCAGAGGCCGTCACGAAGTGGGCTGGGAGAAGTTAACGTGAAGCAGGCGTGTGCCCGGGGACAGCTTGCTGGAAACTTCTCCTCAGCCTTCTGATGACAAAATGAGGTTTTCCACTCTGAATGCCAATGGCGTGCCACTTCAAACCATCCCTACGGGCAAACTAATGAAAAAAAATGTCGCATTGTCTGTCAAGGCAGGCCGCGGCTTGCTTGGAGGGTCGCCTTTGGCTCCCGGCGCCATTTGGCACCTGCCCGAAGATGGCGGCAGCGATCCCGGGGCCCGGTGGCTGCTGGTGCTGTGGGTGGCGGGGCAGGTGGGACCGGCCCTCCCCTCTCCCTCCTGCTCCATGGCCTGCCGTAGAAGATGGAGTGACCTCCAAAGCAGACTTCAGTAACATTAGACTTGCAGAGCACGGCCTGGCCTTTCTTTTTAAAACTGTAAACAGGTTTATGAAGGATATGGTGCTTGAGCAGAAAATAAAGAGCGAGTGCTGGCTTTCCGATGGGCTTCGTGGTGGATGGGGCTGTCAGCAGAGCCTCCCGACTCTGCCCTCACCGTGACAATTGAAAACTGAGGCATTATCCCACAGCTTTGCACTGTTTTGGGGGGGTTTATGTCACTTTTTGGTGTTCTTCATAACCGTTCATTTTTTCCACCTTCAAACTAATTTTAAAAAAATGAAATGGAGGCTTGTTAAGCTTTTTGGTTGCATAACGTGCTGTATCTGAGCTGTAAGCCAGTAGTAATCTGCTCTCCCAGCCCACCAGAGCCTTCCACAAGGACTGCAGCATGGGCCTGTGTGTGTGCACACGTAATTAATGGAGGAGAGATAGCCCCTGCCAGGAGCCGGACTGGGGCCTTAGCTCTCCAGAAGGGCCCGGGCTCCATCAGGCCGTTAAAGCGAGCTGTTTCAGCACAGCAAACTCTTGAGGTGCCAGTTTACCTCAATAAGCCAATTTTTCTGCAAGTGAAGTGCAGCTGTGTATTTCACTGGATGAGTATCATTAGTTTTCGTGGGATGTGTCCTGTATGGACTCATTTTTTAAAAGAAATTAAATGAGCTGGTGGCTCTACTTTTGTCAAAATGTCAGTAACTGTTGCGTTCTTCTGCCTAATGGTCTTTTGTTTATCATGGTGTTATGAAGTTGAATGAACTTCTGAATGACTTTTAAGAAGAGACGTAGCTGCTGACATGACTCGTGTTTTCACCAGAAATGATCTTCACCTTCTTAGTTCTGAAATGCTTCCTGGTCATCATCTGCCTTCATTCAATTATTGTCTCTGAAAATGGCATATGAAAGTGTCTTTCTGATCTCTTCTGTCTGGTCAAAGTGAGTAAACAAATGCTGCTTGCCATGATGTACCGTGTTGCAGTCGCCTCCTTACAGTTGTCTTCCCCAGCATGCGATAAAAAGCTGCCTCCATTTGTATTATTTGCAGAATTATATTTATTGACATGTTCTTAATCTAATTTGCTCATGTATATCAGAAAACCTGATTTACACACTTCATGACCTGACCTGTGAGGAGAGGTTTATTCTTGATCAAAATGTCTAATTTGAGAAGAACTTAAATACAATATTATTGTGTGATAGAAAACTCCTCTACTCTTCCTACTATAAGCACAATACAGGCACATTCGTCTATTTGGCTGTATAGATGTGTATGTTAACATGCTGCTTCACCTTGCATTGCTCTCATTTGAAACATGGTCCTTGACCACTCTATTTCCTTAGCTATACATATCCAAGTGTACTAGTAATGTTGCAAAACTATTCCGTGCTGTCTTGCTATGGCAGATCTTACTGTACAGTCTTCTTAAGCAGAGTCTTTAGACCTCCCCCTTTGTCCTCAGATTTTTTTTTTAAGCTCCCAGACTCAGGGAGGTGAGCAGGTTTGTGCAAGGTCAGGCCTATTAAGCAGCAGACATCCATAACACTTAGGCCGATGAAACCCTTTTTCGCTTGTTCCATTTCCGAGTGCTGAGTGACCCTTTTAGTGTAGCAAACAGAAATGGGAACTAAGAAGCTTTATGTCATCAGTGTAGCAACCTTTTTTATTGCTTGCAGAGAAAAACCTGTGGTTTGAATTAAACTTTTGTTATTAATCTGGGGATAGCCTTGTAAAGTGAAATTGCTTTGGACATATCTACAATGAAACCTTAAGAGAATTTGTCCGTTTGATTGACGGCTATATGGAGCAGATTATGTGCTGGATTTTTGAAGCAGAACTGTTGGAAATAAGGTGCAGATAATTGGAATATGTTTTGCTTTATCTAGAATAACTGAGGGTTGACAGGTTACTTATCCATTGTGTCCACTATTTTTGACAACACTTAACCATGTTAAGTAGCATAAAGATGCCAGTGCTGAATTAGATGCTTCCATAAGACAATGCTTAAAACATGTTTTTGTGATACTTGCAAACTTTACTGAATTGGTAACTTAGAAAACATCTGTTCTTTCCATTCACTCCACAAGATACAGGCTTAACAAAGAAATGGGAAAGTTGATCTAACATCCAGAAATAAAATATCACTAACTGAGATTTTGTGAACTCAATTTATATCAGTTTAAATCTCTTTTACCATTCTCCCTGGGCAGCTACCTCTATATGTCTTGGCCTTCAGCTAAGAGTCTAGTTATCAACTGTGACACAGAAATTGGTATCAAATCTAAATCTCTCTGTGCCTGTGTGGGCTGTCAGTTGAGTACGCTTTGTAGTGTGCTCTTGGATTAAAACAGAGTAAGTCTTGGTAGTTCTGATGACACCAAGGAGTAGTATGGATCACTGGCCACACAAGCTTTCAAGATATGAAACTTCAAAGTAAAAGGATGAGCAAGAGTTGCTTCCTCAAACAGGGTCACACCGTAAATATTTTTGACAAGTAGGAAAGTAGAAGCAGCATGGATGTGGCTGTGTGACTGTGGCTATTGATAAGTTACCATCCAAGGAAGACTGCTGTGCTAGCACTGGCCTTCTGGTTTGATACCTCCAGTCCCAAGCCTGTAGAAGACCATGAGATGGCTTTTTGATGTGTGCTGATATGTGTTGGGCTGAGGTTTGCTTTGTCTACCATGCCACAGAAATATGGTCCTCAAGCTGGAGATCTTTATCTGATAAGGGATTTAAGAATGAAGCAGAGTGTTTGGTTTTTGAGTTTGAAGTATGAGAAATTTACCTTTCTTTTTCTTCTTCCCAAGCCAGATAATGTGTTTTCTTCCTCAGTGGGTTAATACACTTCCTAGCTTCTGTTACTCATATATATATGTATATCTATATAAAAGTGCCAGCAAGGCAAAAGAGAGTGTGCAAGTTAAATAACATGGTCCTGAAAATACGTGGATTTGGTCTGTTTTGTGTGCTGTGCATTCACATTGCCCCCTCTCAGGAGGTGGCTTAAGTGTGTAGCCAGATTCCTGGCAGTAGAGTTGTAGTCTGTAGGATATTAGAAGGATATCAGAAAAGTGGAGAAAAAAGGAAATAAAAAGGGAACTTGACAGAGTCCTTTCTGATTTCTGCTTAGTACCTCCCTGTTTTGTGCAGCAGTGTAAGCAGTGCGTTAGCAATAATACAGACAAAGCCTAACAAAGAGACTTGCTTGCTGGCAGAAGGTTGCTTAAAATAACTTACTGAGGATAAAGAGGCTGCCCAGGTCAATAATGCTGTGGAATCCTCAGTGTGTAACAGCTCCAGGAGGTTTTGTAGACACATGGATTTTTAAAAGCTTTAGACTGTTGATAAGACAGTAAAGATTGTAGAGTGCTGCTAAACTTCTATTGATGGTGCTGGGACAGTTGTATGAAGATTTGGAGTTTGGCTACAGAAATACTGAAATCTTTGCTCTCTTCAGCAGAACTCCGAGTTAAAAGTATGAATGATAAAAAGAAAGGGTTGTCCTTTGTTAACAGATATTTAATACTATTATGAGTATTTGTTGTATTTTACTCTTCAGTCAGATCTAGGAGTGTTAAAAATGCTGTCAAACAATTTACCTGGCTTGCTTTCCTTTAAATCAAGGGTAGCTAATTTATCAAGTACAGTGTAATTTATCTCTACCTTCATTATGAATGTAATTCTTTTGGTTCTAGTTTTACGTAGCACTATTTTTAAAACATCAGCTGAAGGTAATCAATATGAAGCTTTTTTCAGCCAGTTTTCATTAAAGGTCCCTCATGATAACTGGAAGAGATTATAGCAGTCCACTAATCCTTCAATTAAAGCAGCAGCTTTTTTGACCATGCTTTAAACCAAAAAATTGTAACGTGCTGTTTGAAGGTGGTCCCTTATGTAATCCCAGTTAAAACTTTTATTTTGAGGAATTCCTATATGTTCATTTTTGCAGTTTGATCCATGTTCTGCCACATCCACATGCACAGCTCACAAGGAAGGAGTAGGACAGGGAAAAGGGGCAGCAGCTGGGGTTGTGGTGGGGAGGGGAACTTCTGTAGAAAATTAGGTGTCGGCCTTTCCACTGCTCATGGAGTAACTCTTTTCTTTTAGTGTACCTTATGTTATGCAGTTTCAGCTTGATGCTTTTTATATACATTTGTAGGGTTTTTTTAAGAGCAGACGTGTTAAGATGGTTCTTCTCAGGAATACGAATGGATGTTAATTGTTACAGTGTGCAGAAGTGTCTTACAGCAGGTATGGTGGCTCACAGCAGACTGCCTTGCCGAGTCTCTGCCTTGTTTTCTCTTGCTGTGCAGTTGATATGGGGTCAGCCAGCTGCAAAACCGTGTGGGGAGAAATTCCTAACAATATAATTCAAATTCTCTTTGAGTGGTTCTGCTCAGTATATCCATCAAATTTCCGAATGCAACCTTGGGCTGTGTTTATCTTTATAAGAAATTGTCTGCTTGGTTCCTTTGCCCAGTTGGATGCTGCTCTCTGCCAGAAGAGTCACAGACGGAGGGAGGGCAGGAAGGAAAACCCTGTCCTCTTGCCTTGCTTGCCTGGCTAGGAAGTTGGCTGGTGCTGCAGGCAGGGTGCTGTGTCCCCCCACAGCCTGACTTGTCTGTCATCTTTGGCTGGGGAGTCAGGTCGTCTTGGGTTGGTGATGCACCAGTTCCTTCTCCCTGGTGGAAGGAGGAGGGGAGGTGTGCCTGAAGGGCAGCATACCAGACAGACTGTTCCTGAAGCCATGTAGCCTGTACAAGCTGCCATAACTCCGGTTTCATTCAACTGCTTTTGTAGTAGAAGTTATTAGAGTGATGTTTTATCCCATCTGATGTAAACTCGTTTCTTATCTTTGTATGCATCAAAGAGTATATGAACACCAAGCCTTTGTTGCAAAAATTCAGACAGAATTAGCGTGCCGTATCCAACAACTTAATCTTGTAGACCAGGGAGATGAGTGGGAGTTGGCACCTGGAAACATCAATAAAGTCATCTCTGTTGTCTTACTGTTTGGGGATCTGGGATACGAAGAGGTACCTCACAAGGATGTACCTGGTCCCTCAGTGCTTTCTGTGTTTGCTGACGCTGTCTGAGAAGACTATACCAGTGGAAAGAGCAGCAGTGATACCATTTATCCTTTTGGCCTCAGAGATTATGGCTTCTGGCCTAATTTAACCAACTTTTGGATTTAACAGTGCTTTTCCTGCCAGAGGACAAACTGATCCCCTATCTCTGTGCTTTCAGCCACCACTCAACAAGTTGGAAGTAGTTACCTGAAAAAATGAAGTCATGATTGTTTCATGGACTGGAGAAAGAAGTTGGCATGTGCAGTATGTTCTGCTGGCTAATGCAAAGTTCACATTGATGTGCAGATCAGTTTGCATTTTGCATCACTAGACAGTACCATTTTTGAGCAGAAAATCTTCTCTGTCAGCACCCAAAGTAGTATAAAGTTGATGATTTGGGGTTGTTTGGTTGTTGAGGTTTTTTTAAGATATTTGTTTCGAGTGTGATTCTTTTCTCTCATGTTGAGTGCAGAGCCTGTATATTCTGTTGTAATGAAGCTGAGAGTCCTGGTACAAAGATGTTTCAGTTAAGCATACTTAAAGCTTATTTGAGCTCTACTTTCCTTAAGTAATAATCTAGTGAACCTGGGCTGTGAATGTGCTACCATCAGCATTCATCTTCATTCTAAAGGATCCAGCCTTCCTCTTCATTTAGAGCAGTTTATGACTATCTTCTGACATAGTTTGTGTGTGGTTGTGGGAGGGAGGGAAATTCCTTCCATTAATTGTTATGATAACACACAATTTTAGAAAGACCAAACAGATTTTAGATCTACCAGTGGCCATTTTTCCACCTGTGGGGAGCTTGGGTGGGATGTCAACAAGAGTGTGCTTGCTGGATGCAGGTGGCAAACAGAAGTGTCCACTGAGATTTGTGGACTTTGTTGTTCAACAAATAAGTCCCTATTGAATAACGGATTATGTATTCAAGAATTGGAAGTGCTTGCTCCTTAAGCTGTGAAGTCAGATTCCTCCTCACCTTTGACAGGCTCAGTCATACATAGCTTTTGCTAGTAATATTTAATTGGTGCTTAATGTAATTTAATAATATATTTTTAATATGTTATTTCCCTGTTTATGCTAAAGCAATATAATTGATTGAGACAGTTTACTGCCAGTTTTTGCTACTAATGGCAAAAATATCTTAATTTAAATGATTTAACATTAGTTGATTCTGGGTTCCTCACATGGGCTTATTTTGTTGGAATCCATGGACTGGAAAAGAATCAATATGGGGCTTTTGAAATGGTAGAGGTTTGCAGTGCTCCCACTACGATTGATTACAGCTGCTTTTGTAGGGCTTTAAAAAGAACAATCTGTATTAAAAACATCATTCTTTGGTATGAGCTTGAACAGCTCCAAATAGGTTTCCATGGGGGCTGCCCTGCAATTTGACCACTTCAAGGGATTGCAGTAATCACCAGTGGGCCAGGGCAGCGAGGCAGAGGAAAGGCTATTAGGTGGGGAGTTATTGGCATGCATGCCAAAGAGGTTACCCTGGCAGCTTTAATCATTCATCCACATTCTCAAGAGGAGAGAGGAAAATATAAGTGTTAGTTCTGATTGATTAGGAAAAAGGATCAGTAAAGCATGAAAGGAGAGGGGAGGTGTGCGTGGAAGAGCCAGCACACGTTAGATTTAAAAGCATTGACTGGGGCAGGTACATGTAGTTACGACCTCTATACCAAAAGCTACCTGCGTCTCCCGTTACTGTCAGACTTACGACTGGTGATTCAAAGACAGGCTAACCTCTTCATTCAGCATTTTCAAAGGAGCGCATTTAGCTTCTTGGTCACGGCTGTGCCTTAAATTTAACCTGTCTGCACACAGGCTGATGTGTCCTTAAAAAACTGATTAACATTTTGAGCTGTGACAACGATTTGCATGGTGGTTTTGATCCTATTTTTGGTGAAACCAATGGGTGCTTTTTTGAAAACGTGCAGAAAATTACTATGCTAATTGAGATAAATCAATGCGTGATGCCCATTGCTGGCTGCTGGCCTCTGATGCTGTTTTGCCTGCACATTGCCCTTTAATATTTCAGTCTGGAGTAGCGCTTCGGAAGTTGGTTCAGCTGTAGCTCTTCTAAAGTAGTTTCCCTGTTGTATCGAGCTAATGTCAAATGCAGAGTTGAAGAATAAACTATTCTTCGCACCAATTGATAGCTTGTTGTGAAAGCTGAAAGGGCTTTGAATCTTTTAATTTGGGGATTTCCGGAGAAACTTTGGTATTAAACTTGTGCTTTTATGTGGGAAATGAGAATTGATGTGTACTGCACCTTGACTGTTAAGCAGGCTTGAGGTTTTCAAGGTAAAGGAGACAACTAAACTGCAGTGTTCAGTTCTGGGTTTCATGTGCAAGGAGAGAAAGACCTATTGGTGCAGAGTCAGGGAATGTGATATAATGTCAAATCAGAGGGTTCATGTAAACAGCACAGCAGTACTGTTTGCTTGGGTTGGCGTATCAGATTTGCTCTGCCCCTCTATCATTTCTAAGTAACCATTTTTAAATTGAAATAAGTTTATGTGGTCAATGAATTAGGAAGGTCCCTTGGTCCTAACCTGTAGCCTGTGTGGAGGTGATCTGACCACACATCTCCCCAGCTGTAGTTCTGGGCAAGGACCAACACGTCTGGTCTTCTCTCAAGCATGGGCTTTCAGCATGAACTACTGTGAAACTGCAGGAAACTTTAATTGCTGGAGGAGGAAAAAAAAAAAAAAAAAGCTGTAGTTTCATATCCTGTGATCCAGGTAGCTTTTACTTGCTGAGTTGTGAGATGAAGCTGTGACACTTCTTCTAAAGAGACTCTGCCCAGGTGCCGAACTGCTCGTCACTGGGGTATAGTGGTGGCAGAGATCCACAGAGGTAAAAGTTTGTTGTTCCAGAAAGTTCTGCGTAACTGAATGAAGATGTAGGTATCTTCTGCAAGGTAGATGATGAAGGCATCTTTTGTAAGGGCAGACCCAACTACGGTCTTGCTCAGCTAGCAGTCCTTTAATACTACTTCATGCGGGCTTGAGGCTAGTTGGATAGCCTAGGAGTGCTGTTGGGTAACTGCTGAGGATCTCTTTTTGTTCATTTACTAAATATCTGTTGTAGCTGGAGAGCATGAAGCAAGTTGTTTGATCTGTCCGTCATCACAAATCTCGCGCTGTTGGTACTCGTGTGTAAGGTTAGAAAGCTCTGCCTGATCTTTCTACCATGCTTGCTCACCTCCCTCCTGCATCTTCATACAGCCACCTCCATCTCACCCTGGGCAACAGAGTTTCTGGACAAGGGATTAGATTAATAGACTGAAGTTTGGTCTCTGTGTGCATCTAGTAGATAAATGAAGCACAACTGGAGATCAGACTGTGAAAAGATAGAAGCTTTTCCATTGGAATTTACCTCAAACAGGCCAGAACTTTAGAGGACATTTATTTTTCTCCTCAAGGCAGGACAAGCCTCAGCTTCAAAGCTGTAAGCAGCCCAAAGACCCACTACACAGATCTGTGAGCTTTTATAATGGGAAGAAAAACATCTTCAATTAAGCTTGAACAAGTTCTCCTGTTATCATTTTAAGTTCTGTTATCACATAACGTACCATACAGCATGCAATTACACATTAGGGAATATTTCTAAAGGCACAGATGACTGTTAGAAAACAGGCAGATGAGTTCCTATGACTTTGTGAAGAGTGTGAATTTAAATCTATCAACTGCAGCACTGTAATTTCTTTGGTGTGTGGCTGTAAGTGAACAGTAGCTGACACGGTGGTGCCTTGTTGGTGTCTTCTTACCCCGGGGGCTCTTTGCCTTGGAGTGTTCCCCTGTGAGCACTATGGATGTGGTGTATTTTCTTTAGTGCAAGCCATGACGTAGACTGCTGAAATGCCTGACACCAGCAAGAGTTGTTTTATTAACACCGTCCCTGTCAAATACGCCTCTGTTTTGGTAATTAGTCTGGCGTAACAGACCGTGCACATCTTAAAAGCTAGCATATTTTGACTCTTGGCTCTGACACGAGGCGATCTCTGTAAATCAGCTCTTTTGGTAGACTCCTATATTGTTGAATGCTAGTGGTAGTAGAAGCAGTTTGCAGTACTTGTGTTTATTTTGGGCTCTCTGCCTTTTCTCAGCAGCCATGAGCAGTCAAACCCTTTCTTTATCTGTCATGAGAGATTGGAGGCCTAAAGCTATAGTTTTGTGCAGCATCAGGAAGTTCTGCATGAGGTACAAGGAGCGTGAATAATCTTTCTGGCATGTGCTCCAGCCATGGTAGTGGCTCTGCACTGCACCAGACAGGTTCTTAGCCTGCTACACTGCTGCTAGCATCAACGCCATCCCCACAGGCAAACACCCAACTTACAACACCCATAGAAGGTCAATTTGCTCTCCCTTACCTGAGGAAGGGTAGCAAACATCGTCTAAGATTTTAAAAATACCTTTGGAAACAAGCTCTCCAGAATGATTCACAGCAATCAAAGCTTGTTAGTTAATTGGCTAAAGCCAGTGATGGGGGAGGTGGTAGCTTTTGCAAATTTGGTCCAGGCAGTTCCCATTGTGAGGCTGGTTTTCATGCTGGGCACACAGATGAGCGGGAGGATCGGCACAGAAAGGCAACAGCCTTGGGGAGCGCTTGGAGGGTCTTAAGCTGTTCTGAAGTAAAACTGGGAGATGGTAACAGTGTCAAAATTATTTGGGGGAAATGAGCAATGGAGATGTTGGCTTCTGTATAGAAACTCTTGCTCTCAAACTTGGAAAATTAAATCTGGGGCCTGTTGTTACGGAAAGAATATATTTGCTGTGATCACAGTTACCCTGACCGTGGTGTGGGACAGCTTTCCTGCAGCCAGTACACACTTCTCTAATATCACCATCATTCAGGCATACAGTTTCTCCAGGAAAGAAGATGGGGAGTCCTTAGAGTGCTGTGCTTAAATTACGGCACTAATTATTAGCATCTTTTTTCTCAAATCCCACAGCTGCCTGCCACCGTGCCTCCCACTGCCACTTCTGCCGAAGGCCCCACCACAGTTGGCACAGTGTACCAAGGTGCAGTTCACTGGGAAGAGTTTGGTATGTGAGTCCTTAAAAGTGGCCACCACCACCTTGAAAGGAAGTAGTGGGGACTACTCCTCTCCTTTTCTTCTGTGCCCAGCTGTAGGGCAATGAAAAGCAAGAAAGGCATCTATCTGTACTAAGATAATTAGTGGTTAACATGCCTTATAACATAAAATCCTCCTTCAAAATTATGTGTTTGTAGCAGGGTACATGTGAGCAGCATAGAAATGTGCAGCCTAAAGGAGGTCGATGAGCACTGACAGAGCTGGCTGAGACTCATCTCTCAGAACCAGGAACACAATGAGAAGTGGAAAGTGGACACTCTTCTGGTTAGCACGGTTCTCTGGGAAAACCTAATGCTTTGAGGTGTAAATCTAATTTTCAAGTTTTGAACCGTAAAGTTTTTTTGTTTAAAATCATGACTCTTATTCCTGGACAAGATTAACGAATTCTTAATGGGGCAGTCTCACTGGTGAAATAGTTTTCCTGGTGTGATGAAGGAAAGCAAAGAACTGACAAACAATGATAGGAAGATACCTGCCAGCTTTGGGGTTGGCGATGCTGCGGTCTGTTAGGACTAACTCCTGTTGGGTAGCAGCTCACAGTTTCTTTTGGAGGAAACCTATAGGGAAATACAGCTTCTCCTTTGCACAACAGCCTTTTCTCCAGCCTCCAATGGGAGTCTCTGCAATGGCTCTTGGGCTTTCGATGGATGTTCTCAGGTAGTTAGCTTTTCAAAAACAGTGTGTGTATGAAGAATATATCACTTTGGTGAATTTAGACGCACCAGCTGAGAGCATGCTTTTTTAACAGGCATGTATAGAACAGCACTATCTGCTAATAGAAGAGGAAAATCTGTTTCTTTCTTCCTCGTATGTATAAAATCTCTGCCTAAACAGCAGCTGTAATGCTTGCAAATTTTCAGAGCCTTCTGGTTTAGATATTTGTGATATAACATCACTTTTAAAATACTAGTCCCTGGTCCTGTGCATACTAAACGGGTTACATCTAAAAGACTTCCATCTGTGGAAAAAGGGAGGTGATGTACCATTAATAACCCAGCTGCAAACCTCAACTTCTCTGTCCCATACATATACCCAAAAAGGCAGAGAACAGAAATTTGAGTGTGCCTGTAAGTAATAAAACGTTTCCTTCCATATGTCAGTTACTCATTGCTCTTGCATCTGAGTTTCAAACAGCCACAACAGCCATAGTAGACATTAGTTCTTCACTGCTCCTCACACCAGCTTTCTTAGCTTCACCCACATGGCATGAAAGTCTTTAATGTCTTACTCCTAAATCATCCCCATGTAATGGGAGGACTGACTGTAACAGCAGCAGTGGAAAATAAAATGGCTATGACAGGGCACTTCATACTTTTTTTTTTTTTTTTTAATGAAGTACACCATCATTTCCCAACCCTCCTATTGTCTGAAGATTGTTTTCAGTTTTTTGCCATTGTAATTTTGATGAATGATTTATGCTTTTCATGAGATGATGAGTAAAAAAAAAGCTTTTTTTGCTTTGTTTTCTCTTTCATTTAGTGTCAGAATTAGTTGGTTTGATTTTGTTTGTTTTGGTTTTTTTTTTTTTTAATATGTCTTGGATGATTTACATTTATTAAACTAAAAATAATATAAATGCAAGCTTTAGTAAAGTAAAGATTTGAGATTTCAAATTCAACATGTAACTGGTATGGAAATATCATTTATTGAGTACTTAATGGATGCTAATCTACACTGCATCCATGAGATTTAGATTTATGCCAGTGTAGTCAATAACCAGACAGGAATCAGTGATCATTGGCATGTAGCATGTGAAGTATTTAGGTCACAGGATTTTGCAGCATTATATTCTTGGAATAAAAATGTAAGTGGGATAACAACGATGGACGAGAATGCAATTTCTGTCAAGAGGTAATGAGCAGTTTTTGTGGCTTCAGGGCCAGATTAAAGGACTGATAACAGAGACATCCTTGTCTGGTGTTCCTGCCATTTTAATATATCTGAAAATAAGGCTGTTACGTAAAAGTGACATGAAGGCCCTCATTTCAATTGTCAGCCATAGGGAATAGTCCCTTAAATATTTGGCCTTCATAATAAGTAAAAATGGACTTACGGAGTTGGAATTTGCAAACTTTTTTATTTTTCTGCCTAAGCATATTGAAGTGCTAGTACAGACCTTTCTCTGTCCAAGCCTACTGACAACAGACTTGTTTTTCCAAGTTATCTTTTGTGAACACCCTGGAAGTGGTCCATGGACTCCCATGGATTCTCAGCTGACAAGTGAGAAAACATTTCCAGAGCAACTGTTAAATCAAATTTATTTTTGCATAGCATAAACTTGCAAAGCATGGCTTCAGTACTTGATACTCACTTAAGCTCCATGAAGTATTCTTTCATTTTCATTAACCGTCTCTCATTTTTCTAAACTTAATCTTCACGGAATTATCTTTAATGGCTGTGTATTTTTTTGTTAACTGTTGGGCTTCTCTTTTTATTCTTAACCTTAAGGCAGTTTTCATTCTAGGTGGCCTAAGGCAGCTATGTGCTTCCGAGCAACTGGGAAATGACGTGCAAGCTGTGGATGTAGAGGGGGGGTGCCCCTACCCCACGTCTCCTAGCCAGCTTGCAAAGAGAGTCTGTTTGGGGACAGTCCAATGCATTTATCTTTGAAAATGCCTGGAAATTTCTAAGCTTGAGTATGCCTCTTTGTACTTTTGGTTTGAGAGGGTGCTCGTGTCCTGTCCAAGTTCCACTAGATGAGAATTGGCTGTACTGGAACTGGGCTGAGGCAAGGGGCTCTAGCAAGAGAAGCTGCAGAGCATCTTCCTCCAATGGAACTTGATGTCTGATCTGAATGCATTTGGGGTTCACTGTACCATGTATTTCTCTCTGTAGTAAATCTTGTAGTTGAACTGTAAGACTGTGGGTAATAGTTTTCTCATTCTGATGGAGTTGTGCCGTCCCTAATACTAGATATTAAATAGTGTTTCACGTTGTATCCTTTGCATCCCCAGAAAAAAAAAAAATACAAAAAAATGGATGCTCAAATTGCTGTTGAAGACTACCCAGGCTTTTTCTAAATTTCTGTTCCTCTGTTTTCATCAAAAAAAAAAAGGGAGTGAATATGGTGGTGGGGAGCCTGGCTGACCAGGTGCTTACAACGTAGGCTGTGTTGGGTTAGCTGCTCAGCATCTTACAAAAACTGGATCTGGGATATGTCAGGGATCATTTCTATCTTCTCTGAGTCCTGTGAGGCTGGGAGGAGCAAGAAAATAGTGTTGTTTTGAAGAGGGGCTGTGTTTTGAGTTTCTGTTTGGTTTTTGAATTCTACTAAGTTTGCTGCTGATATAGACAGAAGTGGGAAATGGCCTAGGGAATAAATTGATTGGAAAGGTCATATTTTTATTCAACACTAAAAATTACGGGCATGGATGTGTGATGCTTCTGTTCTCATGCGGACTAGTTTTCATTCACTAGCATTTGCAAACTCAGGCAGTTTCTTGGCTGTTGCCAAGTGCTATTGGCAATTTCCATTGTTAGGGATTTTTTTCAGGAAGGTCTTCAAATTTTTTTTCCCAGTTTGATGTCAGGTAACAACTACTACCTCTGATACCTTTTGCGTATTGTTTGCCTTTCCTATACTTATGGTCAGCCACCTGCATTTCCTTTTAAGTATGTTTTGTTTTTTCCTGCCTGATACTGAGAAGTGGGCTGTTTTGTGCCATGATTGTGTCTGAAGTAAAATGGGGCAAAGTGGCTTGGTCCATTGTGGCAGCCTGATCAACAGCAGGATATTTGTCTCGTGACAGGGAGTTGTTTTCCTGTATGGAAACAGTCTCAGCTGTGTCTTAATTACAATACCACCTATACACCTGCTGAGGTACTTCAGGCCTTCCTTTGGAGACATCTTTTAAAGGAATTAAGTCATTCAATGGCGACCAGACATCATCTTGAATTTCTGCTTTGGACTGCAGCCAGTTCCAGGCAGACCATGTGAACTAGCAGCTGCAGATGAGAGCAGACCTTTTGTCAACCTATCTTTAAAAGAGAGCTTCTTTCCCCACCACATACCTCACAGGTAAAAGCTACTGTAGTAAGAGTAGGCTTTGAGCAAGTATTAGGTTGTTTTTCTTTTCCTCTGTAGAACTAAAACAGGGTGGGTAGCACTGTTTTAGTTCAGAGCTGTTCAGAGAAGTGATAGATAACCCCAGTGCAAAGGGCTTTTACTCTGAAATAATCTAATAATCATGATGGCTTTTCTGCTTCCCATGAAGAATTATTTTTTATTTTATATCAAACTGAAGAGCAGTTTTCTGCTGTGAAGAAGCTTAGAACAGGAATCTGTTGCTAAAACCCTCCTAAAAAAAGTCATGAATGTCTTCAACAATATTTTTTAGACCTCTGGGCAAAAATTTACCTCAGAAAGTCAGATGTGGGTCTTTGCATACAGGAGTTACCTCTTTCACAGTTTGGTACCCCTTTAGGAAAGCTACAGTGAATATTAAGTAGAATGAAATGAGCAATCCATGCCATGCAGTAAAAAGTAATGTGGAAACCCTTGGGACTCAGACCAGGAGGTTTGGGCACTTACATGAGGTGCAGAACAGATGCATTTTGCTATTTGGCTTTTTGACTTAAAACTCCATTTGCAACTGTTACCCCTTTTTCAACAAGTCATGGCAAACAGGCATTCACAGAAATGCTGGTAAAAGTAATAGTAGTAATAGCAGCAGGTACCTTCTCAGTCATCAAAGATACATGGTTCTCATAATGAAGTTTATGCTCTGTTGAGAAAGTGCAAGCTGCTGTGGAGGAAGACAATTTCTTGTCTTTAAAAGCCTGAATTGTCAGTCTAAAAGGGTGACTGATACCTTGTTCTAGTATCAGCTCATTTTAGCAGAACCTCTTTTTAGTGGGGAAATACTTGCAGACATAAAAATGTGGTGAAAGTCACAAGAAGTCAACTTCTTCGCCTGTTGAAGCTACAGCTAAATTTTAGGAGAGATGCATTCATGTAAGAATTAGATCATCTTGCCTGACCAGAATTTTGGAGATATGCTGTCTGATCCAGCTGGAAATGTCATAATCCTTAATCAACAGCACTGTCTTGGAAACATTTGTATTCTGTAGTCCCAGCTGTTCATTCTAAATTGCAAAGAGTTTTGTGAGGTTTGGCTCAAAATACCTCTGAAGTGGTTTTTGATATGTGCTCTTGCTGCTTCCCATTTGAGATCAAATGACAGACTTCACGTGACAGGCTATAGATTTGTATATTTGAGATCTTGACAGAGGGCTTCAATCCTGGGATTTGCTTCTTTCTTGTTACAGAAGCTCTGCAGAGTATATTGCAAATCCTATCCATTCATGCATTTAATGAGATGAAGTGTGATTTGAAGAGGGTTTGCTTCCTAAAGATTGGGTGGTTTCTTAGTTTTCATTGTGCAGACTTGGATTTTTTTTTTTTTTTTTATGCTATAATTCTACAAATTTCTTTAACATATTAGACAAATGTGTTGCATAAACTGAAAGTGTAAACTGTTCAGTGTGCCATCATCAACTTCAGAAGTGGGAGCAAAGATTAAGAGACTGCTGTGCTGGAGAACTGTTATCTTTTTAACCATTCCCTCTTATCTGTTTTCCAGAAAGCAGATGTGACCTCTGATAAAGATTTATACCTTGACAACAGCTCTGTTGAAGAAGCATCAGGCGTCTATCCAATTGATGATGATGATTATTCTTCTGGGTCAGGTTCAGGTGAGACAACATGTCACAATTTGATTTTAAAAAGTGTAAGAAGTAATGCAATTATTTGAGAAAAGCTGTGCTGTTTTCCTTTATAAACTGGAGATGATATTTTCAGTGAGTACCATGAGTGCTTGGTTCTCTATTTACAGAGCACTGAGCATCCCTGCGGGCTGGGTTTTAAATATTAACTTTCTGCTCTTTTCTCTTACTCCTTTGTTGCATCATTTCACTGTGTTATTTTCTCTCTGCTGCCCCTCTGGTTTCTGTGCAGATCTCTCTGGAGTTTAGAAATAAAGATTAGAGAAGGCTTAGTTCTCCCATAGCATAATGCTAATTTAGTAGTCTGTAAGAAAACATAGCAGCAGCAAACTTGTTTTCTTTTATATGTATCCAGGTTGACATAAACATGGTGTCCACTTCTTTTTTGTTGTTATTGTTTTAAATTTGGAAGTCTAGATACTGCCAAAAACACGACAGTTTTCTCTGAAGTAATTACATCCATACAGTGAATAAAGAAATTAATAAATATAACATACTGAGTTCTCAGATTTAAACACTCATTAAAGGCATGTAGCTAGCTCATCATTTTTCAAAATAATGGCAGTGAAACCTCATTAATCATTTCTCTTAGCCTCTTTGTGGAGTGTCTTCTAGACTAGCTGGGAGGCTTCAGCCATTAAAAGTTAAGTGCAGGATTTTATGATAGTTCTGGAATAGAAATTTCCTTATTGTTGTGAGCATTTGCTGAGCTGTTGAGGAATTCCCTTTTATTTTCCAAGTGTGTTACTTGTTTGTTATTTCACTTTTTGTAATCTGTTTTTTGATGTTGTGAATTTTTAAAGGGTGAACCCTTCTTGTTGCACCTTGGTATTGTGACTTTAGTAAGCCACAGTTGAGGGTTTTTTTGATGGATTTTTGTTTTTCCTTTCTTTTGGAGTTTCAAATATATGTAAAAATGAAGTCTGCAGAGATCTGATTGTGCTGCCAGGCAAATTCAGTCCTGTCAGTCATTGGCACCTGGGTAATAACCTGCATTTTGGGAGTCCTCCATAGAGGGAATTTGACATTCCAATGTGGTAAGAGGCTTAATCAGCCCTCCTTGCTGTAGGCTTCTTTGAGTGGAAATTTAACTTCATTTAAAAAAAAAAAAAAAAAAAAAAAAAAAAAAAAGAAACAACCACTCAACCTAATTAGTCAGTGATTTCATCCAATTCCCAGGATTGTCTAAGGAAGTTTCTCACCTCTGAGAAAATTGCCCTTTCAGTCAGAATCCCATTCTGTCATGTCTTCAGTGACTTTGGAAGCTTCAGGAAAGGAGATAAGTTGACAATAAATATCAGAATGGAGAATGGTCTAGTTTGGTTTTATTTCATCCCTCAGTGGAGTTTGGCTGTTTCTAATATGGATGATTTAAAATGCAGCCCTGCTTCTGAAGTGGAAAGGACTATACAAGAACTGGCTTCAGATTTTATTAACCTATCTCAGTGGTAAAAGCAGAGCCAAAAAGACAGAAACTACATCTAGGTTTCACCAAAAGTAATACCTTGGCTTTCTCTTCTCTCTTTTCCTGTGATCAGCCTTGAGCCGTGAGTGAAAGATGGAGTCTATAACACACTCATGCTGCCTCTGGCAGTCTCATTCTTTCCTACAAGCAAGCAGGAAAAGTCTCATTGTAGACTGAGACTAGCTGGATGCCCCTCCAGAGAGCTCATGTGACAGTACCAAAATCTAATTCTTTTGAACAAAGGAAGAACTCTTAAGTTCAAATAATCTTCCGCAAAATCTGTGAGTCTAGTTTTATTTACTTAAGAAAAAATCTCAAGACAGAAGCAAATCAGCATCTCCTCTGCCCTGTTCATTCTGTACTTACTGCTATCTCCATTTTATGAAGTGGAAGGTGTCCTGCAGTTGTACCAATGATCAGTTTTCCTCATTATGTTGAATATGTCTCCCTTTACTTGATACTCAGTGATGTAGTGTTCCTAGCAGGAAGAGTCTTCCCACTCAGGAGTGGTTTTCTTGCTATGTAATTCCACTCCAAGCAAACAGATCCAAGATGACAACATGCTGACTCCTTTCTTTGGTATGAAAATTGTTAGCTGCCACCAGGCTTATGGAGATAAACAGGAATTGTCAGCACCACCATTAATGCCCTTGCAGGTCTGCAAGCAGCATTAACATGGACAAATGTCACTGTAAGCATGATGCATTTCAAACTAGAAATTGGTTGAGGGCTTTTCGCAAGGAGAAAAAAAGGTGATGGTGTTCTGCTTTTTTTCTTTTCTTTCCTTTCATAGACTCTTCAGTCTTGCTGTACATTCAGCTACTGTTGTGCATTTGCCCAGCTATTCAGTCTGAATCCATTAGTCAACAGTTTCCAAAGAAGCTGTGCAAGCTTCCTGATTGTCCTGTATCAAAAGCAGAAAGTCCATAGTGAATTTGTTAGCTCATTGTTTCCTTCTTCAAGTCTCCATCTCTGAAGAGATGCCTCAGTCTGTCATGACTCTTTAGTGTAGGTGTTTGTATACAGCATAATAATAAAAGAGTAAAAATATGTTTCCTGCTTACATACAACTTGAAATGCTTTTATAACTACTGTTGCTTTTTCGTCTGACATAAAAGATCTTAACTGACCCTTGGTCTTGCAGGTACCTGGAAGTAGCTGCTAAACAGCATGACTACCCTTATGTTAAGGAAAGGTACCATCTTTATTAGATTTATCTGGAAGTTCTTTGGAAAACTGTCTGGTTCTTGGGTCTTCTCTTAAGTTACTGCTGGTAGACAAGTCTCTACTGTATATATATAATATATATATCTCAATCAGAATCTTGTACAGATTTTTCCTTGCCCTTCTTCTCTTCCCCAGCCTAATAATTCTCAGTCAATAGCAGCTCAAGTTGAGAAGGTTAGCTCAGGGTGAACTAGGTCTAGACTGATGTTGTGACTGGAGACTGTTCTTGGAGGAAAGTTATGGTGGTGGGGTTGGAGCTCCTCCAAGAAACACAAGAGACCTGCTTTGGCTCCTGACCTAACGGGAAGCCGAAGTTACGCTCCAGGTCCAGAAGGAAGTTTCGGACTCCAGTGGCAGTGGGGCTGGGTGCCGGGTGGTGGCGTGGCGGGGGGGCCGTGGCTGGGGAGGGGAGCCACGGGCGCTCTCCCAGGTGCTGATCAGGAGGCAGCATGGGCGCCGTGGCCGACACTGGGTGCTCCTGGCCCTGGTGGCAGTGTGCCCAACAGGCACTCCAGGTGGGGTGACACACCCCCTCTTGGTGTGCTTCCCCTCCTGTGGTGCAGGCAACACAGCAATTATTAATTTTCCATTTCCTAAGGTCCCACTCATAAGTGCCTTTCAGACTGTCTTGGGGCAAGAGCTGCTTCTGTCCATCTGCTACACCAGCCCCAAGCATGCTTTAGGGCACTGACTGCCTGGTCCTCCACGTCCCTTAATGTAAAAACCCACTGTGATGCTGTATGAAACTGTGGTTTTGTCGTGCCGGACAGAATCTTATACTTCAGTGTAGTTAGGACTCTTCTTTTTACTCTTTCTTCAAGTTTTTTGGGGATCTTTTTCCCTCCTCATGTGAAAATTATCAGAGACATGACATCCTTGCACTGTCCCCATTTATTTCAGCTGCAGTTCCCTGACAGGCTACTACTATTATGTTTAACGTGTCATCTCTGGTTGCCTAACGCTGTGTTGGTTAAGGGTTGCATTGAGGACTTCCTCAATGGGGGGTGAGATAAGACAGCTAAAAATATGTCATTCTGGTGTGTTTCACATTGATGATAGAGATGGAAGATGTGAAAGAGATTGTGAGTATGTGTGTGCCCACCTTATGACAAGTTTGCTTGTGGTGATAGTACTCCAGAGAGCGATGTGCAACAGCAAATGAACATGATGCCAAAGGATAGGGTGAAATGATTGGGTTTGTTTGGTAGGAAGGGTTAATCACTGGCTGCTTTGCAAGTAAGAATGCTAACTACTGTGGGCTTTTTGTAGTATACAATAATTTAAGCTGGTACAGCCTTGATTTCCTGACAAGTTTCCTCAAGCACCAGGAGTGTGAAAGAGCATTTGTGTTCCCATCATCCAAGGAGCAGCTAATCGACACATCACTGGCAGCTATATTAGATATTTCCAATACTACAGCACAATTTATAGTTATTTTGACTACTATGAAGACAATGGTTAGGCATCCAGAAGAAACTGCAGTGAATCAAAGATGGTGTGTGATGATTGAGAGCCCTCAACTATTTACAACAGAGATGGCTATGGGTTTAATTACTGCAGGGTTTTTGAGGTGTCCTCACTAAGAAGGCAGTATCTATTTGTAGAGGGACTCAAGACAGTTAATACCCAAGCTGTCCAAATCCAGAAACCTTCTAAAGAGACAGTGATATTTTCAAGAGGAAGAAGCAAGCTCTTACACTCCAACAGTATTCGTCTTGACAACCTAGTTGGAAGTTTTACTTACAACACTTGCAGTTTTTTTCTTTCCAATCATGCTTGGTTTCAGGGAGGGGGGTGATTTTCTTTCTTTTTTTTTTTTTTTTTTTTTTTTTTTTTTTTTTTTTTGTCTTTTAGGGAATATAGTACTATGTAAAATGCTATTGCTATGTTCTGGAGAGGATTAGAGATATTTTTTTCGTCCCTCAGTCCTATTCACAGGTAATTCTGAGAATACTACTGTCAGTTTATCAAGGGAAGTGCCTTCCCTTTGTTTAGACTCCATGCCAAGCAGAAACCCACCTAGATAAAGCTAATTAGAAAGCAGGAACCATGGGAATATGTCTGAGCTGGCACCTGAGTCAGGCCTAAATGATGGGTGCCCCAATGTTTTGGGGATTGTCAGTATTCCTCTGAGGCTGTACAGAAGAGCAGTTGGGTACATTTGGTGCAAATCTAGCAACTAGCCCAGGAGTTGATTAGTCACCCATTTGTTGAGAGACCAGAGATCTGCATCCTCTGTAGCCAGAGAGGTTCAGACCTGTAACACTCACCATTTTATCTGGCAGACACAACTACTGCCTGAAGCGAAGGTGGCATTTAAGGATTTGGAGGAGGGGTTGTCATTAAATGGGATTTATCATTCCATAAAAAGAAGAAAATAAAGTTCTGTACTCTCAAAATGTGTTTTATCAGATCTCTAATCTGATCATCAATTTTTATTTCCTTGACTGTGAAAGTCTTGTGTAATATCGAGGAACTTTGGAAGGTAAAGCAGGCTGAGCTATCCGTTGGGCCATTATTTCTCAAAGAAAACTCTTGAGGCAAATCGAGGAAAATTTTCCTGTTGGATGCCTTTTCTCACCTCTGTTTTGAAGCAGGATGTTGGTTTTTTGATCTTTGATTAGCATTTCAGGAAAATACCTGATTCTTGTTGTGAGGTCTTTATTCTGGAGGTTGCACTGTAATTTTGGTATCTCTGAAGGTTTTTCCAATATTATTCTGTGCCGGCAGCTTTAATGGAGTACTTTTTTAAAAGATCGCAAATCTTCTTTTTTACAGTACAGAACTTGTTTCAGTTATTGTCTTGTTAATGCCCTTCCTTTCAATGCCAAATGTATATAATTCTTGATTGTGAGTTCAGAACTTTGTTATTGCACTCTTATTTTCAGCCCGTTTTCTTTCTGTACAAAAATAAGATAAAAAGTCAGTTTTGAATGAGTGAATCATACTATTCTTTTGTAAGAGAATATATTTTTATTTGACAGGCATTTGACTCTTATGCACATTTGCTGGATTTATTACCCAATAGTTACTTGGGTAACCAGTGTCTGTAATGAGCGGAACACATTGAGATTCCTAAGGAGTGTTCCAAGGAGAGGTTGATTCTTTTCCTCTTTCAGGTCTTGCAATAATTTAGTCTCTTGTCTGTGTCTTCTTCCTTCCAGTATCACTAAAGGATATTTATTAGACTTGTCCATTATCTTATTCTAAAAAAGCCTTCACACTCCAACAGGGCTTTGAATGTGGCGGAAATTAAATTTAAGATCATCTTTAGGGAGTTTTCTGTCTTCTTTATTTCAAAAGAAAAAGGCCTCTGAATTATGTGGAGTTTAAAAACATGTCAATTCATTGTGACTGAAACATAAAGTAATAGAAATCTTCCTGTAGATGGAAACTACTTGATTTTTTTATGTTTAAAGGTTTAACGGATTTGCTGTAGAGGAGAGGTTTTGTTGTTGAAGCAGTGTGTTACAGGGAAAAACTGTTCAGTTCATGTGGTTTAAGTCAGGATAAAGAAGTTTATTAACTGATTTATTTATGATATGTAATTAACTGGCAATAACTGAGTTATACTTTTGGGCTCAATGTCAGCAATATGATGGATAAACATAATACCAGCCACTTACACAATGGTAACATGCAATTACAAATTTCCAACCCCCCTTCTGTAACTGATCCCAACATGTGCCACAGGCACACAAAAACTTGTGTGCACATACACGCATCCCTCTTGCAGGTGTGGTGTGTGCCAGCTTCCCTCCTCCGGGTGTGCAGGACCCACTGCCTGCACACCCCCACTATGGGAGACATGGGTGCCCCAGCCCCATGTGATCCCAGGGCCCCACCACCTCCTGACACCCCCAGGAGTTGACCCTGCACCCCCCGGGTGTGGGTTCCAGGGGTGCCCCCATGGTGGCCGTGGGAGAGCTGGAGGGGGCTGCTGGGGTCACCCATGGGGTGGGGGTTGGCACTGCCAAGCCCTGACAGAGCCCCTGGTGCCACAGGGCCACGTCGGACAGGGTGACACCAGCCCTGATGGCTGCTGCTTCCACTCCATGGTCTCTTCCCCCAGTAAAAGTGTTTGTTTTTTTTATAGTTCTTTTCAGCTGGTTCCTTCTGTTTCAAAAAATATCATGGTAGTTTCCTGGCTACTGCTTAATATGGCTGATGGCCCCCTTTCCTCTTTCATGGGATCACTTGGGGCAAATATCCCCCTGAAAGTTTGGGGCACACTCTTGCACTTTCATCCTTATCTCAGCAGGCATTGTCATCTAGGCCATTTACCAAGGGTGGGCTGTGCAAGCACCCCTACTTCAGTGTCATCATAAAAAAATATAATTGGTCTGGAAGAATTTCACAGGTCAATGAAATGTCACTTTTTTTTGTCTCCAGGTGCTGAAGAAGACGAGGATAGTGCAGTGATAACAACATCCAGAACACTTCCAAAGTTACCGACAACTAGTGATGCATCTAGGGCTGAGACCACCACGGTGAAAATGCAGACCAAGATGCCTGCACAAACAAAGGTGCGGGGCTGGAGAGCAACACCATTTACAGCGGTTCCGCTGTACCCCACTGGTGGCTTGATGTTAACTTTGTGTGATTTATATCAATTAAAAAGCCCCTAAAAACTTTATTTAATGTTACTGCAGCCTGTTATATGAATACAGAGCTGCTCAGTTTCATTCCTACTAGGACGTCTGAGTAGGAACATCTGGATTTCACATGAAAGGAGAGAGACACACAAAAAAGAATTTCTCATGATACACAAGACAGTTTCTCATGATACTATTGAGTCCAAGCTGTACCTTTTTTGCATCTCTCAAAGAGTTATTAAAAAATTCTGCATGACACTTCCCTTCTCAAAGGAGAATGTTGTGTGGTTTGGCTGCAGTTTGAACACTTGCCAGGTTCCATTTGTATTTCAGTATTTCCTTCTACCACCATAGGTAATATTGTCTAAGTTACCCTCAAAGGCATTCTGAATATAACATACCTGATGTTTTAATTTCAGAACTGTTATTTCATTCAGAGGCTGTTATTCTGATAAACACAGGCAATATTTAACAGCTGTTTGCTAAATATACTTTTGGGGGTTTTAGACTTGTGGATAGTGTTTTTCATTCCGACATTGTGACGACAAATAGATCCAGTTACAATGTCTAGCACAGCTTTCTGTGGTCAAAAAGCTTCCCACGTGTTGTGTTTGTGGGTTTTGTGGAATACGTGCATGGAGCCACAGCTTCGTGGCTGCCCATGACAGTCAGTGACTGTGCCGACTTGCTGTGCACCCTGTCTGTAAGCAATGCTCTGTTTTCCTTTTTGTGCCAGTCACCTGAAGAAATTGATAAAGAGGAAAGGCCTGACATGGATGCCAAGAAAAAGAGTGATGATCCAGGGGATGACACCGACGTGTTCACTGAGAAGCATTCAGAAAACCTCTTCCAGAGAACAGAAGTTCTGGCAGGTGAGGCAGCGTTTGCCAAGGTCTGTCTCACCAGAAATACCACAGAAAACAGAGGGGATCCATATCAAATAATGCAAACTCAACACTCGTGTTTTCTTGGTAGATTCTGTTCTGTTCATAGCAGGTAGCCAGTGGTTGCTCTGTTGAGAATGAGACGGGCATCTTCTGGAGTCATTTAATAGCAAAGACTGTTGCTAATTGATTTGACATCCACAAGTTGAATGCTGCCTGCTGAATATCTGGAGCTTCCACAGCTCAGAAAGGGAGTTGCAATTTGTATTGAGACTTGCGGTGCAGAAATGTATTTCTCACCCACACTCCCAAGAGCACATCGCTGTCTGGTCTGCCTGGTGCAGATGGACACTGCCTGGGAGGAGCTCATGGCAGGGGTGGGGTGGGCGGGTGGATGGGGAGGGATGGATGAGCACCCTCCTGAGGATACAGAGGGTCTATTTCCATGCATAACCCAATAGCCAGCAATGTTTTCACTGCATGTGAGGTTTTTTGGCATAAAAACAGTGTTTACGAGTATAGTTTTCCCCCATGTCCTCAGAGTGGGGGTTGGGAGCCATGGAAGTCACACAGTTTTGGATCACATCTTTCTATGAGTATCAAAATGTGAAATAGCCTTAATAGCCACATCAGTGGAATCGTGCAGGTTTGCTCTTGAAGTCTAGTTGGAGTTGGTACTTTCTACACACTCACAAGTGCGTGATGAATGTAATGACTCTGTTCCTACAGCTCCGTGAAATGTTCTCTCCTCTGACTCATCAATAGGAAATTCATTTCAGTCTAGAGTCAGAGTGAAAACTCGTGGAGAAAAGGGAAAACCTGTTTCTTAGCTAGTGTAATAAAATAGTTCTTCTAAGGCTAAAAATTGTAACTGTAGAAAAATGAGTTTGAAAGAAACTCAGATTGAGACAACCTTGTGCTCTGGCAGTACCGGTGGCTTTCTTAATTGAGGTTTTGGAAAATTTTTAATAATCCTTCTAGAACTGTGGGTCATTGGATGACTGACTTGTAGATGGAATGTCCTTTTAGGTGTTTGCCTTCATAAACACAAACAGTCTTTCTGTGAATATATTTCAGGATACTAATAATCAAGACAGTTGCATAATGGGAGACCTTTTCTGCAATTTGAAAATGATGGCAAACTCATTGTGTGAGATGAAAAAGAAACATGATGCTAAACTTGTTTTTCTGGCATATTGTGAATCTCTGTTTCTCTGATTACAGCTGTTATTGCTGGCGGAGTTATCGGTTTTCTTTTCGCAATCTTCCTTATCCTGCTGCTGGTATATCGCATGAGAAAGAAGGATGAAGGCAGTTACGACCTTGGTGAACGTAAACCATCCTGTGCTGCCTATCAAAAGGCACCTACTAAGGAGTTTTATGCATAAAATTCCTATTTAGTGTCTCTATTTATGAGATCACTGAACTTTTTTAAATAAAGCTTTTGCATAGAATAATGAAGATTTTTTTTTTTCATTAAAGAGCCATTATGGCACCTTTATGATAAAATCCCATTGTATTTAAAACTTTTCATGTATTCCTTTAAAAATGTAAAATTAAAACTTAACATTTGCAGTGTTCTGTGAATAACAGTGGCAAAGCATTATTTTATAAAACCATTGATGTTCACTGAATCATTTTTAAAACTTTATGCATAAATATAATGAAAATTATTGTTTTATCCTATGGTTCAATGAAAGTTGTTTAATTTTTGTCGGCATGTCTCAGATTGATCTTACAAGTTAGTTTTTATTTCATTAATTTATCTGTTTCCAAAAAATGCCTTTTTGTAGTTGTCATGGTGCAATTTGTCTTCAGATAATTCAGATAACAGTAACTTTTAGTGTAAATGTAATTTTTCAGCTATGTAAACTTTAACCTCCACTTTGTATAAATTTAAGTGTCAGAATATCAATTTTACACTTTGCATTGTTTCTCAGCATACCTGTAGCTTCAGTGAGATTTGTAACAGCAAATTAATGTGTAAAATTGGATTATTACTACAAACTGTATAGTCATATTCTTACTAAACAAATCTCCTGTAAGGAAGATTTGGAGTAAGCTACTGACAAACCTAAGCAAACCCAAAGACTCTAACAGTATTTTGAGAAGTTGCTGCAGATTTCTTTGGCCACTGTATTTGTTAATTATTTGCAATTTGAAGGTACAAGTAGGGGTTTAAATTTTTGTTCTTTAAAAATGCATTTAAGTTGTAAACGTCTTTTAAAGCCTTTGAAGTGCCTATGATTATATGTAACTTGTCGCAGACTGGTGTTAATGAGTATATAACAGTAAAAGAAAATGTTGGTATTTTATAAGCACAGACAATTCTAATGGTAACTTTTGTAGTCTTACATGGATAGACATAATTGTAATTTGGGAACATAAACACTACTGAATAAATCATGCGGCCTAATACTGAGAATTCCATTGTGAGATACTTTTGTACGCTTTTCATTTTATGTCTGCTTGCTTATGTTTTAATGTCACGAGTACATCTAGTAGATCTTTAAAATCCAGACCAAAAAAAAAAAAAAAAAAGGCTGTTGATCAAGATGATCCTCAAATCAGATTTATTGCTGAAGTGGCAGAGAAAAGCGGGAACGTTTAAATCTTGCATCTGGTATATGAGCTATGAGTCATTTGACCTTTGCATTATGTTTAATGGCAGTATTGACCTAGACCTGTTCTTCCTGCAAGTGTTGTTTTCCGTACTGTAAAATTCAAAGGAGTACCCGGGTTCATTTATTGTGTATATCGGTTTTTGATTTGTTGTTCAGGTTTGTTTTTTTCCCGTCCTTTTGGAGAATTTGGGTTTATTCTGCTCGGACTCCAGCAGAAGAGTTGAGACAAGTGGAATATCTTCATAAGAGAAGAAGGAAATATTCCGAGTAGAAGAGAAAAGGCTCTGTTGCTTAGACCTCAGATAGGTGTTGGATAGAGGAACACGTGGAGAAGACGATAGTCTGCCTCCTTATATTATGCTTTGTAACAGACAAATGGCTTCGTCTTCTGCTCTGTTGACCTCCTAATTTTTTATTTTTGAGATTTCAAAATATAGGTGTTGAGGACATCAAGCTGAACTGCTTCTCAGAAATGGCAATGTATTGTAAATAAGATCTGGTAGCTCTTCACATAAGAGTTGCTAAACTTGTATTTGTTGCTGTCCCAAGTTCAGTGGTCATTTAGGAACAAACAAACGCTATCCTGTGCTAAAATATTTAATATATTGCTTTTTAAATTACTTACACTTACTGGCAAATTTTTCAAAGCCATACAAGTTCAACAAGTAAAAACAGGGTAAGAATTTAACAGGTATATCTTATTGTGCAATATTTAGTGAAATTCAATTAGTAAAATAACTGCTTGAAGTAACTGTGCCAGGAAAAGAAAATTTCTGGCAAATGCTGTGCCACTGCTGTAAAATAAAGCATTTGTTCAAGTGCCAAAATAAAGTCTACCATGCCTAAACTAATACTTTATTTGTATAGTCTGACATCCAGTTTTTTGAAGCCCACTTTGCCTAAGGTAGTAGGTCTGAATTTTCATGCAATGAATATCTCTGTAAATATAAATATTAAACACCAGATAAATTGTCTCCTCCTTCATAAGCAAATTGATATTAAGAAGCTCTTTTCCTTTTATTTATATATGTTAGACTCTGCCTCTATACCTAATGTACAGGGCACTTTATCCAACATAGACATCTGTTGTAATTATGCAGGCTACCGAATATTACGCTTGTGTGGTTCTTCCTGCATCTGCTTACAAGCCAAAGCAATGGTAAAGTTTCAGCTCTATTTCACCACGCGCCTTTTTTAACCCCACATATCCATTATCTGCTCTGTTATATGCCGAAGAGGTTTAGTACTTCAGCTATGTACACTGACTTAAAGTATTGCAGTCCTCCCACCTTCCACAACAAAAACCTGAAACTTCTTTAACCTACAGTAGGCGCGGTAGTAGCATTTATCATCTCACGATCTCTTCGCCCTTCTGTTTTTAGTGCCAAACCCTACTATTAGGGAAAAATTCTGAGAGCTGTCATCTTGATTATAAACATCGGTTCAGTTTTCATGAGTCTGAAAACCAGGCTGATGCAGACGCCCGGCTTCCGGCAGCACTGTTCAGAAGGGCCGGGCAGCTGAACGTGCATCTCTTACGCTGAAGCTTCCTAGCATGGCTTGGTCTTTGGGTTTGCTTCCCTTTTGTTCTCCTCTTCCTGAGTGTGTTTCTCGCAATGCTCTGGCTGCTCCCGGGTGTTGCTGGGCAGCTGGGAGTCCCGGTGCCAGGCTGTGGATGCCGCGCCGCCTGCCCGCAGCGGCATCTGTACCTCTGGGATGGATTTTCCTAGAGACCCTTGGCTCTCCTCTTCTGCAGCCGCTACAGCAGTTCTCAAATTCCTCAGCAACCTGATACGGAGTCTACTTGTGATTGATAGGCTCTAGTGTTTATCAAAATGCCATTTTGCTTTGATTTACCCTGGGTTATAAACAGTTACTTCCTCTTAGATTCTTTGCAAATGAAACTCAATGCAAGTAACATAAAACTTACGTTAAAAGAAGTCTCTCGCCTTTGCTTTATTAATGGAAAAATAACTTCAGAAGTTGAGTTCCTGGTTCCTCTGCTTGCCAGCTTTACAAGTGAATTGTAGCTCATGTTCACAGGCTGCACAGCTAGCTTTTTCCTTCGCTTTGAGGATTGCACTTCATTGAAATAGGATAAATTAAAACCAAAACTTTTCCCTTGTATTGTCTAACAAGAGAATAGCGTATTTGTAACTTTGGGTACTTGTTGCTCTTTTTTTTTTTTTTCCTTGGAGCTGTGTATTGAAGTGATGGTGGAGTGCAGTCTTAAATGACAGTTACTATTTTTAAGCAACATATGGAATACAGGAAATTTTTGTAAGGAAAGGAGTATCCAGCTAAACAAAACCTATGGGTGTGAGGGAGATGATGATAGTATGCAGAGTATTATATTCTTTGCTCAAGTAAGTAAACAAGGAGAAGGGAAAAGGAATCTGAGGGGAAAAATGTCTCTAAGGAAACTGTTATTCTTCCAGATGGAAATAATGCAGCAATTTTTTTTAAACTTGCCATCAGTTATATTTGTTACTTAGTGCTTGTTTAATCAGAATGGTATATTTTCCTTTAAGGAATTTGCAATATTGTCCATTTTTAATGAGCTTTAATATTAATTTGGATATGTTTAATCTCTTGCCTGTGTATCACAGAGCTCTGAATCTTTGTGTGAAACTATGCTGTGAACTTTCAGAGCACTGCCTTTCCAAAACTTTCTTCACGTTGAGGAAGCATGACCTTGATGTACCATTTGTCTGAGAAAAGATCTAGCAAGTTGCCCCCTTCCTGGCACATCTTCTGATCCTGGGATGGTTCATGGCTGGAACAGAAGAGCAGTTTTGCTAAGGAACTGGAGCAGGAGAGGGGGACGCTGACATGTGCATTTCATTTCCTCCTGACTCTTGGGCTGACCAGGTGCTGGGTTCAGCTGTGGAGGTGGGAGTGGGGGACCTGTAACCCAACCCTGCCAGTGGAAAAGATGCTTTGCTGAGATTTCTTCCCCCGTGAAGTAAAGTTGGCTATTTTTTGCTTTGAAAACAAACAAATGATCAAACTTAAGCTCAGTAGAGCTAGAAATGGAAATGTGGGCTTCTGCCCTGACCCCTGTGAACCAATTTTACATGTGCATCGGATGTGCAGAGTAGCTGCTTGCGTGGGCTGAAATCTGAAAAACCCTCTGTGTGCTTGCAGTATCTGAGCTTAGTTTCTAGCGGGAGTGGGCTGGGGAGGGGACAGGGACCGTGTAAAACTACAGACATTAATTTGGGGTGAGTGGAAAGAAGACAGGAAGAGAAACTGTACTCACAGCCCACATTTTCCACTGGAAGTTACAAGGCATTTTATTTTCTTGAGCTGTTGCCATCGCACTGAATCTGCTCTTAATGGAGCAAATCTGTAGGCAGGAGAGTGGGCAGGTGTTGGTGCCATACCCCGAGAGGCGCTTTTGGTTGCACGCAGCTTCGGAGGTCACACATCGGAGCTCTGTGCTACCAGTTGCAGAGGTTTCCAGTCACAGCTTCTGCTGGCTGCTGGGCCCCTGGGTTTGCAGAGGAATTGCTACAGGAAAACGGGTGGAAGACCTGCAGGGTTGACCCTGCACACCTTCTGCTGCCCGGAGGAGGTGCTGGGAGGGTGGCAGGAGGCAACAATTAGGGTGCTGCATTGCACTTCGAAGGGTCTAGGTTGTCTTTTGTCCATGGGAGGTGGGAAGAAACGGGTCAGGCATGCATCCATGGCTTTGCAGTTAAGATTTGCTGTTGCCTATTGGAGCAACTTTCCATTTCTTTTCCATGCTTGGGAGATGTCAAGCTTTCACCACTCCGAACTCCTTCGATATCAAATGTGTTTATAGCGTAGCCTGCAGAGCTCTTGAGTTTTTAAATTAATGTTGAATCTTAAACACTGCACCGTAGTTGGGCTGGGGCTGGGGGCTGCTCTCATGGCTGAAGGTCAGGCCCAAAGCATTCCTCCATCCTGGAAGTTCAGCCCCAGCCTGGAGTGAGAGGAAGTAGGAATGCTTGTGAAAAACTTCCAGAAAAATATTGCAAACCCCATAATAGTTTGTTGAAAATAAACAGAGCCCAAGTTCTCTGTAGGGGGTGACTTTAATTCATTTAGGTTTCTTCTGGGGCATGATGCAATTTTTTTTCCCATGGATCTTTTGTTGATTTGTTGAATGCAGAGGAAGCTTCTGATTTTTTTCTATTTTTAATCCAAGCACTGACGTATAAGGAACAATAATTCCACCAGACAAGCTACTTGAAGCTTAACTAATGGTGGGAAACCAAGCTCAGTGGAGGAAAAAGTTCTGTGTCCTAGTTATCCACCCACTTTGTATGATCATATGTAGTCCTAGAGTCTAAACAAAGTTTGGTATCCATTTTCCTGAACTCCTGTGGTTGAACAGGAGCTTTCTCTAAACACTGCAGCTCCCCAGAGGATATCAAAGAGAAATGGGAACACTTACTTTTTGATGTTTTTGTGTCATATTCCATAATGCTAGTGCTCATCTCCTTCCTACTCCCCTTTCGAAATATAGCAGCAGGGAGAAGTCAACAGCTATCACACTAAACAGTACTGAAAGAGTGTAAAACAGTCCAAAGCTCAGTCTTCATCATTCATCCCTATAATTTTTGTTACCACAGCACTAACAGAAGAGTTTCTTGGGAAAGGAAGAAAAGCAGAGCATGTGCTTCCTTCTGGACCAGCTCATGGTGCCAGTTGAGTTAATGCTGACTTGGGGAAAAACCTCTTCTCGGGAAGGAACAGCTTCTGGGGCCAAGTCTCAGATGGCTGAGGATGCAGCTTAACTCCTGCTCAGACCAAAAAGCTTGAATGAAGAACCCTGCCTTGATCCGGTGCCTCACTGCCAGGCTGGCAGCTCTGCCACCTTCATGCTGGTGGGACAAGGCTTCAGGAACAGTCCAGTAAATCTTCATTATCTGAGCTTCATCCCGTAGGATAAACCTTCCCTGAGAATCCCAGTCAGCTTAAATTATTGACTGCAATCAAAGCAGCAGCAAGAAACCCTTCTTTAAATCATCAGACTTCACCTTGTTTTGCATGTGCTCAGATATTTTCCTAAAGAAAATTGGTTTACATTGGCTGGTAAACAAGATGACTTGTTAACTTGAAATTTAATTTAATATTTACAGTAAATTTTGTACTTCTTTTTGCTCGGCAGGAGCACATACTATTTACATATTTATGCCATTACAAAGCTTATCTTCTATTTTTATACTCTAGTTTTTCCATTCTGCTACGCTAAAAAATGTTAAATATTCATTTACCAGTTGATTCAGTTCATAGTTTTCATTTGTTTCAACTTGCTTTTCAATGGAAATTGAGATTTTATTAAGGATGCATAAAATTAGCACTTCTTATAAAGTAAAATATATTAAGCACATCAGACCAAAGATTAGCAAAACCATTTTGACTTTAAAGCATATGTAATTATCGGAAGTAACATTTATTAGACAAAAGCATTTTTGCTAGTAATTGAATTTAATTGAGTAATTCCAATCACAATGTCTGTTAAGATTTTAAAACCAGTAGGTCTCAATCTTTCTTCTTTTCTTCCCATAGGTTGGAAGAGTACAAGATTTCCTGCTTTTTCAACTTCTAAGTGGTTTCATAAAAAAAAAGCCGGGAAAAAAAAAAAAAAAAAGATAATTTTATACCTACAGAAGAGCTGTCAAAGAGTCTAAAGTTTTTTTTTTTATCATCTCAAAAACTGGTTACAGGTGCTCAGCCATGTGACTTCTTCCAATTCATGGTTTGATTTTTGTAACAGCTCTGGCAGTAGAAATCATCAATTTTTCTCTGCCATTCTGTGCTTTTTATAACACACATTCAACCACTAAAAGCTAAGTGGAATTTTACTTCAGACTTTCCTGATGGGACTTTTAATGCAGATTCTGAAACTCTATAGACTTGTTCAGCTCTGTCTCTTCCAGATTCTAAGAAATATTGTACCTGTCCTTAAATAAGCAGTATATTCTTCTACACAAGCTCTTATTATATCAGTTTTTTACTTTTCAGTACGTATATCAAAGCTTTAAAACTGTGATCAGACTTTGCAAATTTACTTAAGAATCATGCCATCTTCTAAATATATACCACAGAAGATCAGAAGCGGACTCCAAAACTTTAGTTAGTTTCGACAGTAACACATTGACTCTTGCAGAATTACTTTTTTTTTGAAGTTTAAATGATTAGTGCTATATTATCACTGCTTGGCTCGAGCAGCCTGTTCAGAGTCCTGTAGTTAAACCTAGAATGAGATACTGGTAAAGCTGGGTCTCAGAGCATGCATCTACACATTGAGTGGGGAGTTGTGCCTGTTTGCATTCAAAACCCATCACAAAATAGAACACATCGCACTTTTGGGCCTGTTCAGACGATAACAAGCTATTTTGGCACTCAGTTTCTGTCCATCTGTCTAGTATCTGCCACTCCAAGAACGCTCTCCTTCCCGGTACAATGGCTGGCTGAACAATCATTACCCACAGAAGTCACACTTCTGCTCAGTCTCCCATCTGGCTCCATTAGATAGATATTTTATTGGCTCATCCTGTATTAAGACAGTCTGTAACGTGTTCAACACAGGTCAGCCCAGGCCTAAACTCTGCCCAGGCAGTAAGTGTGTTTTCATGCAGGACGATAGGGTTGCACTGGATGTCCTTAGAACTTGGAACTCACCATTACAGTAGATGTGCTATGAAAAAAAGGGCTTCTTTGGCGCATGGCAAGGTAGAGGATTCCCTTTACTCTAAGTCCATATAACCAGAAATAAAAGATGTATTTTGTCTACATTTTTAAAACTATCTATGGATTTAAATTTGTTTGCGAGAGATATGTGTTGAATAAATTGAACCTGGATTTTAAGTAAGTTCAACCTGGATTTTATCCTCACAAAAATATTGAGATAAACAAAGGTACCTAGCTGTAGCTGAGAGAGTTGCTGAGAGAAACTATAATTTAAATCCTTCATCTTTTAGAGCAATAGTTAATGTATTTTTAATGCAAATATATGATAATTGATGTTAGGCATCCAAATGCCTTTGCTTTGTAAACACAGAAGTGGAGGCGGACTCCTGTATAGTGCTGGACCAATTGCTGCCTGAATACTGGTGATCCGTAGGAATGCACAGAGAGGGCTCCTTGCACCTCTGGTTCTACATCAGGTGCCCATGCTCTGCTCTCTGCCCACGGCAGCACAAGTCACACGGTTTGTAAGGAGATTCAGGTGGGAACACTTTCCACGAATGCTTAACGAAAACCTTTCTGAGGCATGGCAAAGCCATTGCCCCTGTAAGTAAACTTGTAGTAATCTGCAGGAGAAATTCTTCTGCCAGACTGTCTTACTAGTAAGTTTTGCTGCCAGAACTTTTGTGGGGTCCTGAGTTGCTGACACTTTTATGTCCCAGGAGCATGTGTGTTCATCACTGCTTTTTTGAGGTGCTGTATGCCCTCACTATCAGCGGAAGGGCTGCTGCACACTGGGGAAGGACCCACAGCTTGCAGCTGCCGACATCGCTGTGTTCTTGGAGCATATATACCGTGGCATTTTGCTAGCAGCTACATGTTGGCTTGTGTTTTTCAGAGAGGAGATTTCACTTCAGCAGGAGATGCTGAATTTTGTTGGCTTACATCAACTTAGTAAGAGAATGTATAGAAACTTGGGACAACTAATGCCGACTACTGACAGTAAACCTGGACAGCCCCCAGCTAAGACATATCCCAAGCAAGCATGGCCTACCAACCCACTGCCCACGGATGTTCTGCTCTTGGCTGATGCTGCTCTTGATACCTGAAAAAAATGAGCCTCTGACACAGCAGCAGAAAAACTAGCAGAACTGTACTAGACAAATACATGTCATGAAGCATTTGCTCTTTTTCTTTCGCAATGTCCCTACCTTTTTCCCCATTCTGTTAGGATATATTTATCTGCTGCCAGGCTGCATAAGTGGGAAGACATACAAGTCAGGGTCAAGCTTGGACGCTTCTTCGTAGGAAGGACTGAAAAACTGCTTCTTGAAAATTTCAGAATATTTCTTTTCAGCTCCTTTAACTGAAAAAGGAGATAAAAGATGAAGTGTGCATTAATTAGCAGTCTGTATTTACCTGTCTACAGTGCAAAGCAACAAAGAAAAACTTTAAATTAATAAAACACCTTCTAGTGGTACTGCAATATAATGTGGACCTAGAGGAGGTTTTTGGGAGACTGAGTCAAAAAATAGAAAATGCTCTGGTAAAATAAGTAAATGTCATAAAATGAAAATTGAGAGCATGCTTCTAAACAAGGGTAGCTGGTATACCGGTAACTCCTTCAGGCTGGTACAGCGTGCTCCCACTTCAAACACCTTTTGTGTTTGGACCTGTGCTGGCAGCTTTTCAAAGGAATCTCGTACTTTCTTCCCTCCCTCTCCCCACTTTGCATAATAATTAGTACATGAATATGCTTGTGATTTCTTCTTATTATTTTAATACGATCACATTTTAGAGACTTCAATAAAGTTCAGAGCTCTACCAAGGCAGACCTTGCTCCAAAACCATGCAGCCTAAATGGACTGGAAAGACAAAGCACAGTGAAATAGCATCATCCATCATTCCCATTCTGTGCAGGGAGAAGCATGGCACCAAGCGACTGTCCTATCAGAAGAGATTTAGGATCCGTTCAGGCAGTATCCTGTGCCTAACAGCACACTCCACCAGTTGCTTCATATACTGTATAATAGAAGGTGAAAAAAATCAAGCAGTAAGAAGTATCATCTGTCCTCACATTAGATTTCATTCCCCTTCCCAGCAGTTAGATACCGGCTTATTCCCTGAAGCACCGTTACGATCAGATAATTCTGAATATTTTTGACATTCATATATATCCAATCCCTTTCTTGACTATTAAGTTCTTGACTCTGACACTGTTCCTACCAGTGTAATCACAGCAATCTTGTAAAGATACATCCATACGGGGATCTTCAAGCACCTGAATAGTCTAATGAGTTCAGAAGTATGCAAGATGCATCTCACAGGTGATTTCTGAATGGCAGGGCTAGGATTTTGCCCAGCACAACAGTTTATAAAGTCTGGGAAACCGAGTACAGGTCTCCCCAGCTCCAGCCTCTCCCTGATTTACAATTACAATCCCAAGGAGGGAAGAACAGTAATCCAAAAGTCCTGAAGCTGCAAAAAGGATAAGCAAGCAAAAGTATGCATTTAGTGAATAATGCAAAATATGAGAAAATAATGTAAGAGATGGGTGTGATGGAAATACCTTTCCTGAGGCTAAGTGGCTATTGATGTGTTTCAAACCCATAAACAGATTTGTGCATGTTGCTGGCTGAAGAGGCGTGGGGGGTGGAGCTCTAGGTTTTGTTGTTACATCTCTTTACTTGCTCTTACTGCTTCTCAAGCAAGGGCAACAGAAGATGTGAGCAGTCTGCGCTTTTCCCTCTGACCTGGGATTAATGACAGCCATGCCAAGATTTTTCCATCCTTCTGACTATTTGATGATGGAGAAAAAAAGATGGCTTATTATCACTCATCCTTCAGACTCCTTGGCTATGGAAGGATTAACAAAGAAAGCTAATTCAGGAGAAATTAATGGGAAAGCCGTTTTGGGAAGTGATTTAATTGTAAAGGGAGCAAGTGAAAGGAGAAGGAATCACTCTCAGGAATCAACCAAAATCCTAAATTCAAATATTGCAAGTACGGTTTTACATAAGCTTGTTCATGTAGACCTATTGTATCTCTCACTGAAACCAAAAGGGAAAGATGTACATTGGTGGTTAAATTCAGGATGTTGTGGGTGCAACAGCCAACCTTCAGGATGGAATACTTTCTTGCATGACTTACAATGACACATTTATGACTATTTAATCACTGTGTATAATCTCTTTCCAGAGATACAGTCCCAGATGGACACTTAGAACTTATAGGGTATGTAAAGACTATACAGAATGCACAGGAAAGAGACAGGTAGACAGGCAGAGCTCTAACAGCCATTTACTTGTGTAACATTTTTATTTAAGCTGTTCCTTTGTTACCCTCAATGGAACAGGACTCTCAAGGGCTGCGGCTGTTCGAGAGAAGCATATTGCTGCATCCCACTGGCGTGCTCTCTCAACTGTGTAACAGGGAACACAGCCCCAGCTGCAAAAACGTTATCATCCAGATTATGCACTGAAAAATACAAGTGAAAAAATACAAACGAATCACTTCAAATAAACGGGTGGAGTTGTCAGGTTGGCAGGGACACCACCATTTTATAACAGCATGTTTCAAATCCCACCTCAAGGTACACACCCATGAAGCTCATTAGTATGACAGTCTTCTCACTTAGGCAGAAAATTCATTAATATTGGCATACTGTGTTGAATATTAGAGGGAAATTCTTCACTGTCTTCCTGATACAGCCGCTATTTGGAAATGCACCAAGAGCTTTTATCCTAAATACACTTACCTGCAAGTACCTGGGTAGTCCCGCTGACTTAAATAGAAGCAAATGGGAGCTTCAATTCAAGTGTTTGTAGATTAAAACCCATGTTTGTATTTTAAGATCTTATCTACAGAAGAAATCGCTCTCATTTACCTAAGTGCTTTTCCAAACACACCTTTATCGAAACGAGCGCAATGTTAGCGGTGCGGGAGGCCGCCATGCGAGGAGCAGCAGCCCTACCTCGGTTCCCAGCAGCGCGAAGGCAGCGACGGCTCTCAGCCAGCTGGAAACCATCACCGCACCACCCGGCACTGCCGTGCCCCGAAACACCCGCGGAGCAGCAAAGCCCCCTCACGCTTCGCCTCTCCGCTCCGCGTCCTCGCACCTCGAAGGCGCCCGGCCCGCCAAACCGCACTCCCGCCTAGCAGGCAGCCCCCTCGCACCGAGGGGGGGGGTTTCTCCCCAGGAAGGGCTGGTGATGGCGTGTGGAGGGGAGGTTTTAGGCCTCTTCGCCGAGAGACCGGGATCGGCCGGGAGCACCCCGGGCCGGGCCCGCCTCGCCTCAGCGGGGCCTCCGAGGCGCCACGGCCCGACCCGCCACCGCCGGGGAGGGGAGGCCCGGCCCGGCCCGGCCCGGCCTCGCCGCAACGCCGGCCCGCGGCCCTGAGGCGGCTTCGGAGCAACCTGCACCAGCCGGGCCCGGGCGGCGGCCCGCCCCGCTCCCGGCGGCTCCTCCTTCCCCCCCCGCCTCCACGTCCCCAGACGGGCGGGCGGAGGTGGGGGCTGTGCTGGCGCCGCCGCCGCTGCCCGATCCTCAGGGGGAAAGGTGCGTGTTTGCTCTGCTCGTCCTTCTTTTTCACCTCCTCGTCCTCCTCCTCCTCCTCCTCGCAGGGGGCCGGGAAGCGCTGGTCCGAGCCGCCTGCCGCCGCGGGAGCGGGGCTGCCGCCGTCCCCCCAGCCGCCGCGCTGCCGCGGGGGGTGGCCGGGCTCCGGCTCCGCCGCCTGGCTAGGGGCGGGGAAGGGGCACGAAGGCCGCCATCACCGACCGGCACCCTTGTGGGGCTCAGACTCGTCTCCTCCTCTTGCCGAGGCCTTGCTTTAAAGCCCGGCCAGCACGTGCTGGCAGCCCCTCTTCTCCCCACTTCCCGCATCCGAAATGGGGCCTTCGGCTGCTGCCGGGTCAGCCCTGCCCCGGGGCGGTGGGCTGGAGCCCCCCGGCCTGGCAGCCGCCCGCAGACACCAGCGTGGTCTGGAGGAACAAGGAACTCCGTGGCGTGACGAGAAGTGCCTGCGTACCTTCTCGTTCCTCGTAATTTAAAACCAAATGTTGACCATGAGTTGTAGGTGGCTGCCATGCATGCGCTTGGGGGACGCGAGGTTGGTGGTGCTGTGGTGGTGAAGCCAGCAGCATTGGCAGCAGTCCCTGACTGAAAGCTAAGCCACTGCGAAAGGATAAAACCCATAAATACCAGATGGGCGCATTAGATATTTAATTACGTTTTACAGCACGCTTCGTAGTGAAGAGGTCCCAGCAGGTAAAGAGGTTTAGTGCTTCTGAGTTGGAAATTCTAGTAACTAGTACCCATTAGATTTGCTTTGACAGGACTTTATTCTTCAAAGACTGTGTTTTTCAGATTGATGCAAAAGGGAGAAGTGTATGAAAAGAGAGGCTTTTCTATATATCTAGATACAATTTTTATATATGTGTATATGTATATACATATTTTATAGAAATACTAAAATATATATGAGGGAGAGAAGGATGAGATATAAAAAACCATGAAAACCTCTAAGTTTTGAAAGCTGAATCAGGTATTACCAAAGAAGCTTTAGATACAGAGGAGCCTTCTGAATCTAGTGGTTGTGTCTGACAAGTTACAAGTCTGCTTGGAACTACTAAAGAGAAAATTCGAAATACAAACACCGGATTTCTGTTTGCCTGTTGATTACTTCTTTCTTCAAACTGCAGAATTTTTGGGACCTGACTTTCGTAAGTGCTGCACAAGCACCCAAAGTGCCTATTCAGAGGAGCATACACATAAAACACCTGGAATTTTGATTTCTTGTTTTGAAAGCCTTAATTTTCAAAATTTTGCCTGCCTGTTGTTTTCACTCTGTTCAAAATTAGATTAATTTTTACTGTTCCTGGAGATAGTTCCACATCTGCTTGCCCATTTGTATCAAAAGACTATAAGAGTCTTGTAATCTATTGATGAAAAGGAAGCGTGTGGGCGTTTCTTCTTATAAAGCAATACTTGGTATGACTGTAGAACAAATCCCCTGTGTGGGCTTGGAAGAGCTGCTTACATCTATGTCTATGTAGAATGTATCTCTATTTTAGCTTGAGAAACTCATAAGATTTAAGCTAGGGTGGCTGAAGTTGGCCTTGATTTTGCTCTGGTTATTTTTCCTAGAGGATGAAAGCTTTTATTAAAAGTCTTTATCACTTCTTAAAATCACCTTCCGGTCTTGTCTGGTGCTCCCTCTGTTAGATTATTGTTTGAATAAAACCCCAAAACACTTCTTTCCCCAAAGAAACCCTACAAAGTCTGCCATATCCATTAGAGCTCTTACGTGCCTTTTTCCCCTGTAAATTCTGACTCGTTTCTTTGGACATATCCACACTGTCTTGGATAGCATCTATCAGTTGTGCCTTGCCATCAGTTTTGCTTTACCCAAACTTCAGTCTTTCAGATGAAGTCTGTGCAGATAAACTTGGAACAGAGCCAGTGCAGCTTTAGAGATTCATACAAAGTCTTTGTCTTACCCAATCTTGGTGTTTAAAATGTATATAATTCTTTTGAACAGCAGAACAATAAGATACTAAATCAGATAAGAACAGATTGCAAATCTGGGCTGGGGAAGAACAACCTGGCATTGACCCCTGTTGGGAGACATCTGTCAGTAAAAGCTCATATAAATTCTTATTTGTTTTATAACATGGTTTTGCAAATGCCTGCATGTCTTTAATGCCAAATCAGGAAAGGAAGCAACTTACACAGCCTCTTATTGTTGATATAATTGCAAGAACTCATAATGCACATGGGATTCTTTTATCTATTGCTGCTATAGTGTATAAAACTTTCTTGTTTTAAGATTGAAAACTCTGTCTGTCATTTCTTCCTTTCCAGTTGTGGAAGGATGAAGATGAAGGATGGCAGTACATCTAAGAGATAGCAGCTGCAGGGGTGAAATATTTTGCTTTAAAAAGTACTTTGTGTGTAGAAATGTACGAAACGATTACAATCTTGAAGCTCTTCAGTTCTTTCTGTTCTGTCTCAACAGGAAATATTATCTGTCAAAAACTGCATTGCAGTAATCTTTCACGTTTTTGTTACCAAATGTCTGCAGTAATCTCAAAGTGGTGAAATAAATGTAAGTTATTTCTTCAGAAGACCCCCAGTCACTTATATTTTCACTATGATGGCAATAGTGAATTTTTAGCTCTGATTTGTAACCTCCTACATGCCAATTACTTGATTAAGTCAGTATTTCTGACAGAATCTGTGGAGAATGCTCTGCTCTTTTTTTGTTTCAGTTTTACTATAGAAGAAAAAAGTGCATGTCAGCTTGAGAAATACGTTAACCTTGTTAGCCTGTAGTTCTAAAAATAGTAATTTGTGTGTTGATCTTACAGGAGGTTTGACTTCTGTTTTTGAGACAGAGGGAGTGGACCAGTGGTGGGGGGTTGGTTTTTTAAGTTTGGTTTTTTTTTTTTTTTTTTTAAATTCAGACACCCAGCTCATTTGGATTCTTTTTTTCTGTCCTGGTATTAATAATAGTAATATTTTCTCAGTCTTTTAAATCTCATTAACATAGATCTTTTTGATGAATTCTCTCCACAGTGTGTGAGAGAAAAACTTGAAAATCCCTTTGGTGCTCTTGCTGCCAAGAGGGATTTGATAGAAGTATCTAATGAACAGACATATGTATTAAAATGCATCTCTAAGAAGTTATTTATCTATTTAGGCAAAGTGTTTCTCTGTATTACACATTGAAATCAGAGGTATGGTAAAAGACCTGTGATCTTAAAACCTGACTTTAAAATACACTAATGCTGTTTTAGAAAAGAAAAATTCCAGTCAAATTTATCTCAGTTTTCTAAGATAAATTTTAAATCAGTGATCTTTATGTTATAGTGAGAGAAGGTTAATCTCAGGTCACCCATCACAGACATTTCCTACATCATAGGAAATGTAAGCAACTAAGATTTATTTTAAACTTGCTTGAGTGACAGTCTTGCATTCAGTGCAACAGTAACAGTTTCCACCAGCTCAGGGTCTGCCCAAAGCTGTTTTGTGACCCCATAGATGTAGTGTCTTGTGCAACTGAGAATTTTTGTCACCCTTGTGAAGACTGTTTTAGTTCTGATGTGAGAAAACAGTTCTGGTTTTAAGCATATCTGTGTTGTTTTGCTTCTTTCCTCTCCAGTTGCTGGTTATAGTGTCTAATTTTTTACTTAAATGTCGTGATAGTACATTTCCTGCTAGAACACTCTGTATAAAAGGGAATGAGATCACTCTTCCACCCTCCCCCAATTTTTCTAGCTTTCATCTGCTACATGTATATTGATATCCTGTGCCTTTAATTTTGGTGTTAGTTTTTTTCAGAGCAGGCACTTGACTGTGAATTTACATAAAACAAGTGAGTCAAAAGTAATTTTGTGTTTTAAGTAGCCCCACAAAAGGGGTTTATGTAATATTATGCATGTGCCAATAGACATTTGAGGAAGAAATGTGCTTTTTTGAGGCCTTAAAATGAGATCTGAGCCAATAGATTCCTTTGGGAAAACATCCACTTTTTTTATCTGTAACTTTTGAAGACCAAAGCATAAATTTGACTTATCTGTAATGGTTTCCCTTCTACTCTACACAGGTTTTGAGATTAGTGTTTCTGATCTTGTTGATTTTTACTGTCTGAATCACAGGGCTCACCTTTTAGTGTTCTTTCTGGTCATGTTCTCCCATACAAAACACAAGTGCTCTTCCGTTGCAGAATGTGAAAACACTTCTTGGAGTTTAGTTTAATGAAATTCTTTATTGCTTTGGAAGCAAAAAGAATTGTAAGTTACTAATTTCTTTAAGATTGATCATATACTGCAGTGGGCTATTAATATTTTCTCTTATGACAACTAGATAAGGCAGAAAAGTACATTACTAATCTCAGGTAATGTATTCAGTGCTGCCAGAAAATACACAGAGCAGACAGTTTCTACCTCAGTGATGCACTGTGAGATACCCTAGAAGGAAAACAAAGTCAACTTGATTTAATTACTTGTTCAGTTTGGTTGTCTTGAAATAGTTGTTGGGTACGAAATCTCTAGAGGGTTTTCTGAAGCAAAAAAGTCTCAAGAATAGGCCTGGAAAGTTTTGTGCAGGCTCTGAGTTACTGCCCTTGTCTAATTTACCTGCAGCTGCCGCAGAGGTTTCCACCCCAGCCATCCGCCCGTCCCCTGGTCAGTGATTCTCACCCAGGCAGCAGAGGTGGTGGAAAGAGCAGAGCTGTCTGCTCTTCAGGCTGCAGGGACTGCCACAGTTCAATCTTCCTTTGAGTAGTACATCCCCATTTTCTCTTTGGCAGTGACCTACAGGTAGTAATGCTCATGATTAATTTCTGCAAACAAAGCGTAAATGTTTTTCACTGGATTGGTTCCCAGAACCAACTCGCTTACCATATGGATGAGTTTCTGGTGCAAGTGAGTGACAATTTGGAGGTCAGAGCCACAGTAGCTGGGACCTAGATGGACATAAGCCACAATTGATCAACATCTTCCGTTGCCCAGTCCATACGCTGGTGAAATACACCTACACTGATTTTAATATACAGTACTACTGCAGCTAAGGTCTGTGATTCATGCATCACTTGGGACTTACCTCTTATAGCTGAAGAGAAAACATGCAGAAAGGGTGGTAGTGAGCAGGAATATCTCTGAGGCTGCTCTTCAAAGAGTAACAGAATGAGGACAAATGTGCTTGTTTCCAATAAGTGATGTCACCAAAGCCAGCAGATACAGTTTGCTTTGCAGGGCTATCTGGTGTACGTTCATGATTATTAAAACAACCTGTCACAGCCAAACCCAGCGTATGCAATACAGGTGGATCATAGGGGGCTTTATGGTAGTTGTCTGATTTTGGACTGTTCTGGCAAATCTGGTGATGGGAGGGGAGACAATGGTCAAACTGGAAGAAACTTGGAGAGAACAGCTTACACAATATGAGACCATCTCTGAAAAGTTTGCTTGCTGATAGCAGGTGACAACGGTGTCTTCAGCCTCACATCTAGATTTTGACTGGGACAATGAATTTTTTGTTTATTTGGAAAAAGTGGGGGTCAGAATAGTATGATTATGTGTTTACATCTGGTAGTAGGTGAGCTGAAAACTCATTTGCAAGTCTTTTTCCCTAGAGGAAAGGGTATTTTCCAGTGCTAAGTGGTGTTTCTGTTAACAGTCCTCTCACTGCTTAAAGTAGGTATGATTTTTTGGACCAGAATATTGGTTTTGAGTAAAGATAATCCTTTTGACACAACAGCATGAGTTATTTTGTGTTCGTAAGTGAACAAGACTTAATACTTTCTCTAGTATGGGAATTTTGGCATGGCTAGAAATGAATTCCTCCCCCCTCCCCCCCCATCATACTCTCCCATCTGATGTTATTTGTGAAACAAATTTGTGAAAACTGCTTGATCATTTAAGATTTTAGGCTGAAAGAGGTCAGTGCTCAATCCTCAGATGTTTATTTGAGGAACTATCATTATCAGTAGTGATATAGCCTATGTTGCTCCGATTCAGATCATATGGCAAGTTTTATTTAAAGTAGAAGCATAAAAAAAAAAGTACAAAGTGAATCCTGTTTTGCTGACCATGACTTTAAGTCAGGAGACGAACCCAGCAGTTTAAAAGTGCATGATATATATGTTTGTAAAGCACATCTGAAGTTTATGGGTTTTGGTTGTGGATTGTTTTTTTTTTTTTAAAAAAACCAATGCCATTTTTCTGTGATTATGGTGCAGCCCTTTCAGCTGTCTCATCACTGTGTTACATACGACATACCTGTCAGTCCCACTATCATGCATTTACAGTCTCAAGGGTTTACCAAAGTCAGAGCAGTTATGTTTTGGGGAGTAGTAGTCAGATTTTCTAATCTTTTTCTCACCTTGCACATGCTGCTTTATTTCCTTTGACTTTTACTCATTGTGCTGGAAGATACAGCATTTCTCCATTGCTTTCATTCTCAGTGTGTTGGTATTAGAATTGAATGTATTCAGACGAGAGACTTGAGATTGTTCAGCCTGGAGAAGAAGAGGCTCTGGGGAGTCCTTATAGCAGCTTTCCACTACTTAAAGGGGGCCTTATAAGAAAGTTGGAGACACTTTTTACCAGGGCCTGTTGTGATAGGACAAGAGGTAATGGTTTTAAACTAAGAGTAGATTTAGACTAGATACAGAATCATATAATAGAATCAATCATAGAATGGTTTGAGTTTGGAGGGACCTTAAAGATCATCTAGTTCCATCCCCCCTGCCACGGGCAGGGACACCTTCCCCCAGCCCAGGTTGCTCCCAGCCCCGTCCAGCCTGGCCTTGAACCCTTCCAGGGAGGGGGCAGCCACAGCTGCTCTGGGCACCCTGGGCCAGTGTCTCACCACCCTCCTTGTGAAGAATTTCTTCCTGTTATCTAATCTAAATCTACCCTCTTTCAGTTTAAAGCCATTACCCCTTGTCCTATCCCTACACTGGCTGATAAAGATTCCTTTCCCATCTTGCCTGTAGGCCCCCTTTAAGTACTGGAAGGCCAGGCTGAGGTCTCTGTGGAGCCTTCTCCAGGCCGAACAACCCCAACTCTCTCAGCCTCTCCTCATAGGAGAGTTGCTCCAGCCCCCTGATTGTCTTCGTGGCCTCCTCTGGAAAAAATTTATAATGTGGGTGGTGAAACACTGGAACAGGTTGCCCAAAGAGGTGGTAGATACCTCATCCCTGGAAACATTCAAGGTCAGGCTGAATGGGGCTCTGAGCAGCCTGATCTAGTTGAAGATGTCCCTGCTCATTGCAGGGGGGTTTGGACTAGATGACCTTTAAAAGTCCCTTCCAACCCAAACCATTCTATGATGACTGTTTTCTGAAAAGCCTGGTTGAGCAGCACGCAGGCAGGAATAGGAGCATGGGAAAATTCCTTTGAAGAAGGTTATATAAAAATGACTGTTGGGAGCTTATCAGTATGTGAACAGTATATGAAAAAACAGATGCATACTGGATAAATAATAATTAGAGTAGGCATCTTTCTAATGCAACCTCCCAAAATTATCAAAATGAGACATGCTGTCTAACATCTCCAGTCCCTACAGACAAGTGGCACAGGAAGGATGAAAGTCAGCTAATGCTAGCTTTTTTCCTGGAAAATATTTTCAGCTGTGGTGAGGTAACAGCTGGGCTGTTAGCTGCAAGCATCGCTGCAACTGTGGGTGGTGGTCTGTGCAAGCTCAGCTGCTCTTCTGAAAGCGGGAGGTAACTTTACTGTAGAAAAAGCCCTAATCTAGGAATTAAATGGGATAGTCAATTTAAGAAATGTAGGCTTCTTGCTGATCTTGCCTGCTCTCCAGGCAAGTTTCTATCTAAGTACTTTGTACTCAGCAAATAGGGCTTGTTGGTAAACATGATGTAAAGGATGTAGGATTAGTGTTGCTGGCTTCCAAATGGTTTTGAAGGACAACTTTATGAGGAGTGACCCTGATATGGAAATCACTGAAGTGTGGGCACATGTGGTGAGACCGTCATCCTGCAAGTGCTTCATGAAGACATCAAAGATGACTTTTTGGCTGCTTCTGAATGAAGGGATAATTGTAACTTTATGTGAACTCTACCTCATCTATTGCCCTTGCTTACAAGCTGATGTATGTGATAAAATCGAAACCAAGTGTAAGCAATCAGCCAATACCAGTTTATTTGCAGTTGGAATTGCCTTTAATTCGTGAAGAGACTGACATTTGCAACATCTGGATTCATTGAAGGAGACAGAGACTCCATTTTTTCCTTATACTAGTAACACCAGAGCCTCAGATGTTAAATAGTCTCTACTTATGCTGTGGAAAAAGCCCTCTGAATTTTATGCAATTATTACAGTGCAAATGTGTGGTTTTGAAAATCACCATTTATAGCTAAATCAAAATAAAGTGCTCTAAGTGGGTTGTTTCTGTGAGCTTTTGTTTCCTTAATGATTGGTCCTGTGACTAGAGACACTTAAAGGAGGAGTTCCCAAAGCTGTGCTTGCAGAGGGCTACTTAGCAGGTAGGATAAAGGCCAGAGGTGTCCTAATACCCAGGGTCCCTGCCCAGTTTGATAATGCTGTATCTAAATAGCGATTTTAAGAGTGTCTAAGTGGCTTCACTTTTTATTGTGTTCAGGCATAACTCCTCCAGCAGACCCAGAAGGAGCCTGCAGCTGGCACCTGCAATAGCAGAAGGGTAGGGTAAGCAGCTGGGGTCTGGAAGTGGAGCTGTGGGGGCTCTCTGGGCTCTGCTTGGCTGAAGTCCCTGCGTGCTTCCAGAGTGCAGGCACTCACCCGGGCTGGGTGTGTTCTTGGCAGCAGTGATGAGCTGGTTTTCTCAAAGGTGGCCAATGTAAAAACTTCTCTGGAGTTTGGGAGCTGACACTTGTGTGTCAGCTTTGCCTGGTGCAGTCTGAACTGCTGAAGTATTTAAGAGGTAGAAGGAAACTTCTGGCTGTTCTGTTTCCTCGTGTATTTTCTTGGCATAATTTGATCTCTGAGTATTATTGGTCAGGTGCAGTGTCAGAATTATATAGGTGCAAACTTGGGGAGACGTCTTAATATAATGTTTGCAGGGAGACGGTTGATCCCATTCTGTCTTCAGTAGTGTTGCAGATGCTGTAAAATGTGTGCCAAAAAATAACATATATGTATACCTAGTCACCTTATGTTTCCCAAAGTCAGTATCTTCCCTTAACATGACTCTCAGGTACAGTATCAGCTCTTGTATTGTCACATTCAAGACCCTACTAAGCATCTGGCTCAACCAAATGGTACCATGGATAGTTTGGCAGCTAGAACAAAGAACCTGTGATGATTTTAAATGATAGATGTCTATTTGTTTTTCTAACACTATGAGATTCAAACAATAATTGTGTTGAGAAAGGGAGCTTCATATTTCATTGAACTACCTTCCTTCACGCAAATATTTTTTTGCCATTTTGGAAAGCTGTCTCCAGTGTAGATCCTGAATATGTTTTGGCACTGGTGCTTTTTTTCATTTATTCTGAAACTGCTGTTGGTATTTGTGCATGTTTGTTCTATGGTATCACTGCAGGTACAACTGTGCAAGAATAAGGCATTTATTTTTGTTTGGAGAGTTATCTGTATTAGCAACATCATCTAAAATCTATTCTAGTCTATTATCTTTTGATCTTTTTCTGAAGACTTTCCCTGATGAAAAAGTTAAAAACCTCCAACTTTCTGGAAACTGTTGGCTTCAGGACTCTTGAAAAGTGCTGATCAAGGCCAATGGCTAATACCTTCGAACCTCAAAACTATACTGTAGGCATATTCTATGTTTAGCTTTATAGACAATTTACTGTGTAAGCATCCTACTAAATAGAAAATGTAGTTTATAATGCCATTAGCCCAATGCTACTGCACTCAAATATTTTAATTTGAGCACATGAATGGGATTTGAACATATAAATTGCTAATTTTCCTGGTAATAATTATGTGTACTGAGAAATCAACACAGTCCTCTAAAAGGTGTTTTAGACTCTTGATTCCACTTTGAACATCCGCTCACGTTTATGCTGTCAGTTTTTGGCTGCTTCTGAGAATTTTCTCCTGTTTCAGCTGTCTGCTTAGAATGATGATTCATTGAAAGATATTAAGAAATTGATGTTCACTCAGGTGTCAGTTATTCTTTGGTTCTGAGCAGTGTGTTCCTCTCATGTTAAAGAACAAAGGACCTGTATCTTGTAGTAGGAAGGTATATGTTTGAGAACTAAATATTGAAAATTAACTTTAAATTTTGCACTGAAGTACTTTCACATGACAATTTTATACATCTGGGTTTCCCTGTACATATTTTCACATGATCAAATTTTGTCTACACAGAAAATTGTCAATATTTATCTAAGCTTTGCTAACCAATAGTAGCTCAGTGTAAGCTATTTCACAGGTTACTTTCATGATGTATCTTCGGAGTCACTGCTTGAGTATTCTGGAGAGAAACATGCCAGCTGTGTTAGTGTATGAACAAAAATAAATTGAGAACAGACATTTTCAGATATTTATTACTATCATACCTGATACAGTAATTGTTTATAACTATTTTGCTGTCCTGTATTAAAAAAAATCAACACAACTTAAATGCATCTTTAAAAATTCACTTTTGTAAGTAGAATTGCATGGCTCAGAAGAGTAAGAATTGTCTTACTCAGACTCAGTGGTGTCAGCATTTGTCATTGCCCTCTCTATATAATTGGTGTGTTTACTCTTTGCTATATTATTTGGGGTTTGTTGTTGTTTTTTTTTTCCAGTAAACTTTTTGTAATATGACCATTTGCTTCACTGCAGCAAGTTTTTGAATAGCTCCCCTTGGTAGTGTCAGGAGAAAGGGGCTGAGCAGTCATGCTAATTGAGATGTCTTTTATGTGGCAAGTGAATCACTTGGAGATGTCACTTCTGGGTCCCTCTTAAAATTGCTTGTCCGTTTTGTCAGTCTGTAGTTGTAAGGCCCTAAAGGCATGTTTGTCTCAATGTATCTGTGCAGTGGGTAGCACTGTAGACCCTGATCTTAACTGGGACTCTTGAATGTCACTTGAAAAAAAAAAAGATAGATGTCTGCTGCTGTAACTGACTTTTGTCCTGCAATAGCAGAATTGTTTGGTAGTTTTTTGTCTCTTAAATGACAGTAAAAAGTAATTAGAAGTTAAATGCAGAATCAGAACTGCCTTATGCATGGTAGCTGTAGTGGTCCATGATCAAATGTGTGCAGCACTGGGGAGTAGCTTTGATGAACAAATGGTGTTGGATCTTTCCTCAACATCAGAAAGAGGTCTGGTTTTGCTAATTTATTTCTCAGAATTGCATGAAAACCAGTTTTCTATCAAGGTCTTTAAGTAAAGTGTATTTATCCTGTTTTACAGTCTGTTCTTTGCCTTGGTTTACATTTAAACTTTTTAAGCTTGCTTTAGTTCGTACAGTGCAGTGCAATCTGCAGTGGAATGGTGACCCCAATTGTACATTGCCACTGAACTGTAGCAATTTGTTTCTGATATTGATACGTTGGAATACGATATGATATTTAAGTACCAGTATTATGCCCTAGTGAACATGATGAAATCATAAATGACATACTTAATAACATACCTCATTGAAATCAATATCCTTTCCCACCCTTAATATAAGTAAAGAAATGTGTGTATCATAAAGATAATTATTCTGTCAATTGTCATGAGAAATTCTTGATGATGTGCCTTTTTCATAGAGTTGTATTTACAAATTCATCCGTTGTTGCTCTGGAAAGGGAAGTCTCAGTGGGCATATCCTACAGTAAGGAGGCAAAAGACTAGAATATCATTTTTCTTAACAAGTCTAGCAACATGTTTACCAGAGTTCTCAGCTTCACAAAACCATTTGAATGTTGTTTCTGTAGCAGTGTGAGGAACATACCTTTTTTTGTGACTGTAGAGAAAGACTATGAAAAAACTCAACAAATAAAAAAGATGTTCAGAAAAGTTAGTTATTTTAATCTGGAAATTTTATTTATTCTTAAATATAATATTCAGCAATGTTGAATAATTATTGACTTAATTTGGAATTGTGGTGCTACTTACAGTCTGTAAAATGAGATTGTAGGTGTGTGGTATAGAATAGCTAAAATGATTGGGTACTTTTGGAAATGTTGGTCTTGCCCTTTCTTGGTCTTTTTCTTTGAAGTTTTTAATAATGTGCATAACTTTTCTCTGAACTTGTTGACTTAAAATGAAAAATTATGTTCCATATACAAAGCAATAAATGCTTTGTATGTGTGTGGTCACAGAGGGAATGTATGGAAATGCTAAGTATTTAACTTAAGAGTTTATAATTCTAGAGTGGTGTATAATGTATGTAGGTGAGATTATCATCTGGCATAATTTTTGTTAAGGCCAGACAGGTCACTTCATCAGAAAACTTGTGGTGGTTCATTTTGGCAAATATCCCAACCCTTAGTAGTGTATAGTCACTTTTAAAACTGAGATTTAATTATTGGAAGGAGACATTCAAAGTATTTGCATTTTCTGGCCAAAATCTGGAACAACATAAAGCATACGTGTTCTGTAAGACCAAACAGCCTTCTGCTGAAATGCTGCTTTGGAGGAGCACCAAGTGCCTGCGAGTGCCAGATACTTGGCAATTTGATTACTTCTGGCTTTCATAGGGGTGGCAGACCAACTTGTGACAGTAACAGCCTTGCACTGACTGTTATTAATGAAACTTGGTTTGCTCCTGTTACGATGTCCATCCATCAGTTTTAGCAGCTTTTGCTATTCAGAGATATGGATTGATCATTTGCTCATAGCTCAAACTTTCTGTTTTAGGCTTTCTCCTGGTATGAAGATAGGTTTCATCCTTTGGCTGGTTGCAGTCTGCTAGTCTTTCAGTAATAAAGCAGAAAGAAAATATTTAGCATCAGAATTGCAGGAATAATTTAACTAAATACAGGATATAAGATGTCTTGTTGAACGTGTTTCAAAAAGAAACCGAGTTTAGAATTTTGGGTGATAGATGTTTAAGTATGGGGCCTTGCTGGCAATTCTTGTCTTTGTTGCCCCTTGATTTGTGCCTCCTCTTGTTTCTCTTGGGTTCTTCATTCTTTTCTGTAGCCTAATTCAGCTCCTCAGATAAGAAAATACAAAAGTTTGTAAGAGAAGATTTCTGTGGTTATGTTGCCTCAATAAAAAGGGAGTGCTTGTCTCCTGTAGGAAAGGCTGAAAGAAAAACACGTAGTTCTGATGAGTTTGTGACTCAATTATATATGAATTTCATGAAAAGATACAAGATATGTGGCTATCCCAAGGGCCTTTACAATCAAGAAAGTTTCCTTCAATCAGTAAGAGGCCACTAATGTTCTATCTCAGAATGGGAGTGTGTGAATATATTTATTTCTTTCATAAACGAGTCTTTCTATGTCTGAAGGCAACCTGTCTTGTTTTTTATACTAGAGCAGTAGTTGAGGACTTGAAGGAAATGTCACTGAAGCTGAGCATCAAAATACCAGATAACATAATTGCAGCCCTATTCTGTTATGTTTTTATTTAATTGTCCAAAATAATTTTTCCCACCCTCCCCCCGTTGTCTTTCAACTCCGTCAGCTGGCATTAGCTATGTACTTTGGCATTCATTGTAATACGAACAACACTGTGTATTTCGGTGTCATTGTTTCCCAACCGCTTTCCTTTCATTATATATTTCTTTTCTATTCAGTTGTTCTCTAAAAATCCCACTGAATGTCCTGTCTTTTGGCTCTGAAAAGATAATGTACTCCCTTTTGAGAACTGTTTGTATTTTGAATGCTCATTAAGAATAATATCAGCTGCTGTGTGGCCTAAGCATCATTTGGTGGTAATGTCTTTTTTTTGTTTTTCGTTTTTTTTTAAACTTAATTTTTGTCTTTACTGTCACTGCTTCTTAGGGAAGCAGCAGTCTGATTGTTTCTGTAGCTTTGCTGATGGAATATTCTGCACATGGATTACAATTTTATTCTTCGGGATTACTGCCATCTATTTTAGCAGCAGCTACTGAGTAAGATTATATCAAGGTAGCCTGTTACTATCCTGAGGCTTGCAGGTAAAGAAATAGTTACGCGTGGTTCCCTTTACTGCTTCCTTCTTATGTTAAGCTATAGTACTTCCACCATACAGAATATAAATAGGCTATGAACCTTTTCTTTTGCCAAATGGGGAGCTATGGTTGCAGTGTCTCTGGGAATATTTGGACTTTCTCTGCTTTAATCCTTAGTCTAATTTAAACATTTCACTTCCTATTCTGTCCTCGTAAGTCAGTATCACTACCTGGGCATATATGGTCATACACTACTAGGTCACACTTACCTTTTCAGGGATTTCAGGACATATCTTCAGTTGTAGCAAATCAAGATAGTTCTTCTGAAGTTGGTAAAGATAAAACAGCTCAGGTGTTTCCTTTGAAGTTTTAGACTTTTTGGTCCAAGTAATATTTCATACTGTATTCAAAGTTTTGTATCCATATTTTGTTGTACTCTTCATTTCCTTAGCTTTAGATGTAAAAAGGCTCATTTTAAGGACTTTGTAATGTAAATTATAACTGACTATGAGTGTTCCCAAAGTCAAGATTTTTCAACTGATTAAATGTTCTCCCAGATGAGGAATCTTGACAATTCTGGAAAAGCAGTCTTTGAGAAATGTCTGCTTTTCTGCTTCACTCTTCAAGATCATAAAGCTTTCTTCCCTGCTCCCTTTATCTTTCTAAGTTATGGAGGAACTCTATGACTTTATTTTTAGGTAGAAATCTCCTCCTCATTTTGCAAGTCCACCTAGCCTTCCAGCCATCCTACTCCACAGCTGTCACAACAAACTTTCTTTCAGATGCTATTAAATGTGTCAGACATCACTCTGCGGCATGTGAGTTTGTTACCCTGGGGCTCTTCAGTCTATTCTCACGTTATCAAAACCACTGTGTGATTTTAAGTTTTCCTACATTCCTTGGAGGAAAATCAAATGGTACATGGGGATACTCTGCAGATTTAGCAGATCTCTAGCAATTAAGTAGTTAATATCCTCAATTTATTGTTTTCTTTCCTCATTTCCCATAACCATGACTCTTGTGAACTCTCTGTATCCTTTTGTCTGTATTTTCAATTGGGATTTGGGGAAAACTTTGCCACACTGGAGAAGAAGCATTATTCTAGCTTTGTTTATCTTGTTTCTGTTCCCTCTGCTCCTCTTTCAGTTATCTGATTGCTCTAGACAGTGTTCTCATCAGAGAGGTTTTTTAATCCTCTTTCATTCTTTTCCATCTGTTACATTTAAGTAATTTGTATTATAATGATTTTAATGGTGGTAACACCAGTTAGCCTGGTTACTGATTGAGTGTGCTAAAGTCCTTTTATATAAGGGCACCATAAAAGGTGCGGATCTGAATGATTTTGTCCTTTACCATCAAAGACAGTAGTAAGCTACAGACAAATGGATCAGACAATAGGTGGAAGCATCCTTAAAGTAGCTGCTTAGCTACTATTAAACATGTCTTATGACACATCTGCACTACCAACATAGCATTGTGCTCTATATTTTATTCTCTTTCATCCTTACTGGAGCTGGAAAAGACATTTCCTGCTGTCAGTTTCTCTTTTGCATACCTAGAACCTTTCTCCCTTGATTTTTTAAAATCCTTTCAGCTTGTGTGTATGGATTCCTTTCATACTCTGAGCCACAGATTTAGGTTGGAAGACATCTTTTGAGCTCATCTAGTCCAGACCCCCTGTTTAAGCAGGATCAGCTGCAGAAGGTTACCCAGGCTTGTGCCCAGTCATGTTCGGATTATCTCCCCATATGGACACTTCACAGCCTCTCTGGGCAACTTGTTCCAGTGTCTGATCACCCTCACAGCAGAAAAGGGCATTCCTGTGTTCAGATGGAATTTCATATATTTCAATTTGTGCCCATTGCCTCTTGTTCTGTTGGTGGGCACCAATGAAAAGAGCTTGGCTCTGTCTTCTTCGTTCCCTCCCATCAGATATTTATCCCCATTGATGAAACCCCTTGTGAGTCTTTTCTTCTGCAGGATGAACAGTCCCAGCTCTCTCAGCCTCTCCTCATAGGATAGATACTGCAGTTCCTTAATCAACTTCATGGGCCTTTGTTGGTCTCTCTCCAATATGTCCATGTCTCTCTTGTGCTGGGGAGCCCAGAAATGGACAAATATTCTAGGTGTAGCCTCACCAGTGCCGAGCAGAGGGGAAAGATCACCTCCCTCTGCCTGCTGGCAATGCTTTTCCTAATGTGCAGCCCACCAGGCTGTTGGTGTTTGCCATGAGGTTGCGTTACTGATTCATGCTCAGCTTGTCCACCAGGACCCCATGGGCTCTGCCAAGCTGCTTTCCAGCTGAGTTGCCCCAGCCTGTCTTGGTGTATGGGGGTTAGTCCACCCCAGATACAGTACTTTTCATTTGCTCTTGTTGAACTTCATAAGGTTTCTGCTTGCCTATTTTTCCATTTGCTCTGAGTGGCAGCACAACCATCGTGTACACAGCTACTCCTCTGAACGTGACATCTGCGCTCTCTCCAAGCATCCACATCATTAGTGGAGATGTTGAAGTGTACTAGGCCAAATATCAACTTATAGGGGACACCACTAGTTATGGGCCACCAACTAGATCTTGTACAAATAATCCAAATCCTCCTGAGCTTGGTTGTCCAGCTGGTTTTCAATCCACCTCACTGTCTGCTTATCCAGCCCATACTTCATATCTTCCCTAAGACCTTACAGCAGACTGTCAAAAGCCTTACTAATATAAAAGCAAGCAACATCCACGGCTCTCCCCTCATCCACCGAGCTAGTAATTTTCTCCTAGAAGGCTATCAGATTGATTAAGCATGACTTCCTCTTGGTAAATCTATGCTAACTATTCTGAGGAACCTTATTTATTGTCCTTCATATGTTTGGAAATAACTTCCAGGAGGATTTTCTTCTGACACCTCGCCAGGTGAGGCTGACTGGCCTGTAGTTCCCTACATCTTACTTCCTGCACTTCTTGAAGATAAGAGTGACATGACCTTTCAAATGTAATTGAGAATGGCCTCACAGTGACATTAGCCAGCTTCCTCAGCATTTGTAGGTGCAAACCATCAGACCCTGTGGATTTACTTATATCCGGTTTGTTTAAGTGCTACCTAACCTGGTCTTCCTCCACCAAGGGTATGTCTTGCTTGCTCCAGACTTCCCATTTGAAATGTTCTGCTAGGATTTTGCAGGAAGAAGTCTCTCTCTTCTAGGGCCTGTATTCAGACCATGTCCTTCCTTCTGTATATGGGTCCAGGTACTGCCATGGCTGGATGCCTGCTATCCACTTCACCTGAAGCTAAAAGAACTGGAACCGTTTTACATTACTGCCTTTTAGCTTTGTCCTCATTTTGGACCACAGAGTTTCCTTGTTTCCTAAGTGTAGTCTTTCTTCCTGGAGGGCTGAGAGCCTATGTAACTCTTAAAGCTGGAGAAGAGTAAGCCCTGAGCCCTGCTGAAGTTTCTGAAGAGACCAAATTCATCTGGCATAAACATATAGTGTCTGATATGTGAATGGCTTTTAGTTCTGCTCAAAATGGGAAGAGGAGCAATGTCGGTTTCCACTTTTTGCTTGTTATGTCAGTGATTAGAAGTCCTGTTGAAGAAGACAAAAGTGGGATTTGTAGGTTTTATACAGTCTTGAGAGCTTCACTTTTTAGGAGAATACCCTAAACATGAGGCTGCAGGCAAGGCTGGAACTGGACTATTCTGTGTCATTTCCATGAATATGTGATTTACTGGGTCAGAGAAATAAAGTAGAGGAATTGTAGTCCTCTAATGAGCATCCTTGCTTCTTGGTAGGGCAAGGGGAATCCCAGATTGTTACCCCTAGTTTAGAAAATGGTTGTTTTGTAGTAAAGAGCCATGGAATGAGTTGCATTAACAGGGCTGGGAGAAAGAACTGTACTTACTGGAAGTGTGCTTTCTTCCTATCTCATTTTGCTCTGTACTTCTACTGAAGAAATTCAGTGAATGCTTAAATACATCAAACAATTGTGACTCACCTATTATTTTTTTTTTAATTTGGCTGGCATTGTGATGTGAGTATGGCATTTTACCTAGCAGGGAATTATTTGTGAATGCTACTAGCTTTTGGATAGATTATGCTGGACTATTCAAGGAAGGCACAATAAATTATGTTTCCATTTGAATTCAGTTACGTTCCTCTTACAGTGCAGTGGCAGGTAGTGAGATGCTGTGCGTGGCATGAGTATGTTAATCCACAATAGCTGTGGAAACATGTCTGTTCTCAGTATGCAGGGGGGAAATTCCTGGAAGAAGTGTGGCTTTTAAACACAGCTCCTCTGGGGCAGCCTTTGGAGTGAGGATGCTGCTGGTTTTGAATGAGGCCAGGAAGAGCAAAGGAAGAATTTCTTAGTTAAGGGAAATGTGATAATTGTGACTTCATTTCTCCATTAAAAAAATGCATGAATTTTGTAGCCGGGAGTGTTCTTTGAGTTGGCCAATGCTAATTAAACAAGTCCCTTGTGTTTTCTGTTTAATAACTAAATGTATCAGCTTTGTCTGGTAGATTTTGCAAACCCTTAAAGAAACAAAACCCCAAACCTTACGTTTTTGAAACTAACTCTACAAAGTTGTTGTCTTACTCCACTCAGCAAGAATTTGTCTTATGGCAGAAATCAGATTATCTTACTTGTTTCTTTCTGGATGATGAGCCTGGCAAAAAACAGAGAACAAGCATGATCATCCTGAGAAAATTACTGATGTCTCTAGCAGAGGATGTCTATGAGCATATAATTAGCTGGTCCAAGGGGAAGGAACATGGGGAAAGTACAGAGCGTAGCAGTAAAAATACACCAACAGCCTCTGTGTAGTATAACCACAAATAAACACTAACTCAGACTATAAAAGGCATTTTAGAGTTCTCTGTCAGTGTCCTGAGATAACCCAAGTCTTCTGCTTCTGGTTGCGTAAGACCTTTGCCCTGTCTGTCTCGCAGAGAGGGAGGAAATGTGTGTGATAGATTTATCATTCATAGATTAAGTCACAGATGATTTTTGTTGTTCTTTTGGGAAAACGACACTTCAGTGTGAAGAACTTGTTACTGCCTTGATCTCAAGTTTAAGGGACATGTGCATAGTTAAGGAGAATAGCTTAATATTCTTATATTGCTAAAGCTATTGTTTAACTTGCTGTTTATGAAAAGACCCACGAAGGCCTATGAAAGGCTGGCAATTTGTACTGGTTATCATATGAGCTAGGCTTGGTGACTCCAAAAAGCTTGTGTGTAGGGTTTTTTTTTGCTTGTTTGGTTGGGTTTTGTTTTGTTTGTTTGTTTTCTTCTGGTATTTTATGGATCCTAGAAATGTGGTTTCACTCTTTCTGTGTCTTAATTCTGCATTGCACAGCAGATGTTTCAGATGGCATCTTATGAATGCATGCCTGGTGGGTCATCCCCCCTTCTTGGGAGCTGATCAGACAGCTCTCACAAAAATGTTGTGGGTTGCCTCTTCTGTTTCCATTGGCAAGTCTGTGCTTCCAAGTGCCTGTACACTGATATACGTGACATGGGAAACAAATACGAGGAGTTAGAGGTCTGTGTGCAGTTGCAGGACTATCATCTTGTTGGGATCATGGAGATATTGAGAGATAGCTCACATGACTGGGATGCTGGAATAGGTGGATATATGTTCTTTAGGAAGGACAGACTGGGAAGAAAAGCGGGTGGAGTTGTCCTTTATGTGAGAGGACAGCTGGAGTGCCTGGAGCTCTGCCTGGGGATGAATGATGAGCCAACTGAGAGTTTATGGATAAGAATTAAAGAGCAGACCAGTATGGGTAACATCGTAAAGTCAGTATTTAGTCCAGTACTCTTCAGTGTCTTCTTTAATGGTCTGGATGCTTGGACAGAAGTCACCCTCAGCAAGTTTGCAAATGATGCAAAGTTAGGAAAAATAAATGGTGCAGCAGATGGTTGTGCTGACAGTCAGAGGGACTTCAACAGGCTGGAGAAATGGGATGACAGGGACCTTATGAAGTTCAAGAAGGGGGAATGAAAAGTCCTGCACCTGACAAGGAACAACCCCATGCACCAAGACATGATGGCAGCTGCCCAGCTGGAAAGCGGCTTTGCAGAAAAGGATCTGGGGGTCCTGGTGGATACAAAGTTGAATGAGCCAGCAGTGTACCTCTGTGGCAAAGGCCAACAGCCTAGTGGGCTGCATTAGGAGGAGGGTTGCCATCAGTTTGAGGGAGGTGATCTTTCCCCTCTGCTCAGCTCTAGTGAGGCCACAGATGGAGTATTGCGTCCATTTCTGAGCTCCCCAGTACAAGAGAGAGATGATTAAGGGTTTGGAGCATCTTCTGAATGAGGAGTGGCTGAGTGAGCTGGGACTGTTGAGCCTAGAGAAGAGAAGGCTCAGAGGGACCTCATCAATGGGTATAAATACCTGATGGGAGGGTGCAAAGCGGATGGAGCCAGGTTCTTTTCTGTGATGCCCAGAGGCAATGGGCACAAACTGAAACACAGAAGGTTCTGACTGAATATCAGGAAACGTTTTTTATAGTGATGGTGACAGATGGAACAGTTTGCCCAGAGAGATTGTGGAATCTTCTTCCTTAGAGACATTAAAAAGCCTTGTGGACATGGTCCTGGACAGCCTGCTCTAGATGCCCCTACAGAGCAGGGGGATTGGACAGGATGAGCTCCAGAGGTCCCTTCCAACCTTAACCATTGTGTAATTGTGTGGTATGCACTTCACTGACATTCCAGAAGTTAATGCTTTAAAGTTGCAAGTGCTTTCTTATAGTAAGATTTAGGAAGGATAAGCATTCGCATTCTTAGTACGAACTAGACTCTTCACAGAGGATGGTATTTCAGCTTTTCCTGGCATGCTTTGCCACTGTTAAGGTGAAGCTTCTTTGGAAGAAAGAAAAAAAAAATCTGAGAAAAATCAGAAGTAAAGCAGCAACATTAACTACCAAAGTTACATCTGAATTTTCCATATTCCTGTTTATCTCAGAATGTTTCTTGAACAAGGGGAAGTCAAATGAGTAGTTCCTGCAACCTACTCTGAGACAAAGATTTCTATGTGGAAATGTAAACTAAGAGAGGATAGAGAGGAAATGGGACAAGCTGCATATTAGATGTGATGACAGAATTCATTGTATATTAAGGTAACTTCATTATGCCAAATACTTATGTTTATTTATTTATTTTTATCAAATGCTGGAAAATGGTCCAAAATTAACATCTTAAAATTAAGATCTTAAAAATGAGAACTTTTAACAATAAGATGGATAAACTGTTAAGTGTTAAGAAAGATAACTCAATTCAATACAGGATCAACACTCCTGGCACTGCACCTCTCTACAGTGCCAAGAAGTCAGTTCTTAAGAGATATAACAATTAATAAGAGATTGTGTTTCTCTGGTAGTCATGGATTTGTACAATGAAGAAATTCCTATTTTCTTCCTGGGGGTATTGGTTCTAAATTGTTCTGACATCTTTCTAGTGCAATAGAAAGTGCTTTCCTGATTATGAAGATAGAGATTAAGAAGAACTTTTATTCATTAATGGTTTAAGAAATGTTTTTGGCCAGGTCTTCTGTGTGAAGACATTTGATTTGGCACTTCTGGCAAATCCTGTTTCTTACAGAAAGGAGATACAAGCTCCTCCTGGATGGCAACAGGCCTGAGTTTTGAGTCAGTGAAGGATGTGATTATTTAAAGAGATGCAGCATTCCAAGGATGCTTCTGAAGACCACAACAAAGATTTTGTCCAGTGGTCTAAGTATCTTTTTCATTTGCTTTCAATAATTGTGTCTCCAAGTTGAGTTTACTTTCCTGCCAGTTCTGATCAAAGCATTTTCATGATAAACTGATTTATCTTCATTTTGTTCTGTCTGCCAATCCAAATAACAAAAAATATTGCAGATAGCTGTATGATTTTTTTTTTAATATTTTTTTTTCTTTTTTGTCTCTCCAACAGGCCATTTGTGGAAAAGAGAGAAAAAATGAAGTACGTATTCTTAATACTTTTCATTAATTTATTACCACAGTATGCTGGGAAATCTTTGAGAAGAGATGACAGTTACCTGAAAACATTCAAAGACATTAAAAATGAGATAGCTGGCTATACTGATATTGCTAAAGCTATTATTGATCTTGCTGTTCATGGAAAAGCTCAGAACAGGTCCTATGAAAGATTAGCAGTTTTTGCTGATACCATAGGACCCAGACTCAGTGGTTCGAAAAATCTAGATGCAGCCATCAAGTATATGTTCAGTGCCCTGCAGGAAGACAGACTGGAAAATGTGCATCTGGAGCCTGTGAAAGTACCACACTGGGAAAGAGGAGAAGAGTTTGCAATGATGCTGGAACCAAGGAATCACAGCATTGCTATTTTGGGACTTGGGAGCAGTGTTGCAACTCCTCCAGAAGGTAACGCTTCCTTTTGGAATTAAGTATCTCTTGCTTTTTAATGCCAAACTGTATAATTCTGCTAACAACTTCTCTCAGTGGTCAAAGTGAAGTTTTTTTCCTGCTATAATAGTTCTGCAAGGCTAGATGCTATTTTTCCAGAACTTATCTGTGTAACATGATTGTAAATGATGCAGTTTGGCTTAACTCCGTTTCGTTGAACAGGCTTGTAAAATTAGAGTTAATTTCCGAACTCTTCATTAAATCTCTACCCTTTTGTTTAACACTGCAGAACCTTGTTTGCAAATTCTGTTCCTCCACTGAGTTTGGTGGGAAACTTGTTCTTGTGATCTGGCGTGTTCCAGCCCTTCTTTTTCATCTTGGCAAGAGAACTCCATGGGATGTTGAGTTGACATGTGATTTCTGTTCTTCTTGCTGTGCCCTGTCCTGCTAAGCTCAGCACTTCATTCTCAAAAAACAAAGCAGCAGGAAGCAGAACAGAATCTCCTGCTGGGCTGGGAAAGTGCCAGCCCCTTGCTAAGCGTGGCAGTTGGTATCTGTGTGACCTTTCCCTCCCCCTGTGTCATGCTCACCTGGAAAAGTCTTTGGCGCTTACCTGTTATTGAACCATGTTGCCTTTCAGTGGATCATGTGTGATACATTACTTCAGAAACAAGAATGATCATTAGCTAGGCTCAGCAAAACTCAGGTGTTTTAAGCCCCAAAATATTAGCTTGCTTGCAAACAACATGATTTATAAGATTCTCTTTTTGTACATATTGATGTGGGGCTTTGTCAGGATTGCTGTTTAAAGGCCAGATGACAACCTTCTTCTGTGATCGCTCTTCATAAATAACAATAGACTTATTCCTAGATAGCTTCAAAAGCATTCTTATTCCTTTATGAGAAAATAAATTTAGTTTAGGAAATAAAAGGTAACATGATATTCACAACTTTTTTAATGAATCGTAAATGTTTGTGATAGTGAGCTTTCTGTTTAAAATGAAAGAAATAATGTATAAAAGCTGTTTTGTTTAGAAAAAATATATAGCCCTTCAAAACACAACAAAGGAAAACAGGGTGATTTAAGATATGTTTGGAATAAACCTTACTTTATTTGGGAAACAGCTACCGTAAATTTTGTCCGAGGTATTTCTGTCATATTGAGGTAAATACATGCCTAAAATGCAAAACAACTAAAACCATTAATAATATCTGTTTATCCTATGATATGTCTAAGGCATAGTGCTTTGATAGGAGAATATGTACACTAAAGGTTAAATGTACAATTTATTTTGTATCCTTTCCAGTCCTATTCCAAGTTCCTAAAAAGGAAGCTAAGATCAAAATGGATTTTTTGGTGTTGAGCAAGTGTTACTGAACCTGCAAAAAGAACCTGTAATTTAATCTTGGCGAACATCTTCACGTCCTGAGAAGTCTGTTTTTCACTTCCCTTTTTTAGCTGTGTAGTTATTTGTACTTGCTTGGTCTTACTCCTACGTTTGCCTTTTTTCATTTTGAGAAATACTGAATTTACATGTTTAAAAATGCTCACGGAGGCTAATATATCCTTCTTCATCTTTAAAGATCTTATTATATACTGATGAGTGAATGGTCAGGCTAGTACCTGTGGCTGGTGGTATCTTGGAAGATAAGATTGTATTACCCCGTGCTGGTTTATACTGAGTAATGTCCAAAAAAACTCACATTATTCTTCCTTACCTTTTTACTTTCCTCTGAGATCTGCCATTTTTCTGAAGAGGTGTATGTGTTGATGCTAAAAGACTGCGTGGTGATGAGATCTCTCACAGAAGAGCGGACAGTTTCTCACACTTGGTGGAATCATTTTGATTAAATTATTTTCCTTCTGCCTTAAAATCTATCCTACTGTTCGTGGCTCTTATGATTTCTGCTGGTCTAATCTGGCTCTGTGCAAGCTGTGACAGGTTTTCGTGCTTGAGGGGGTTATGTAGGGTAGCTGGTCCCTGGTGAGCTCTTGGCTCTTGTTCTTCCGATCGCTGGACCGGCCGCCTGGCTGATGGAAATGCCTGGCGAGAGCTGCTCGTCGCCAGCCTCTCCAGGCAAGAGAATTGCAAGGTGTGCTGCTCAGAAAAGCGCCTGTCCTGACTCGCGCTCATCCCAAGCACATAATAAAGAGCGTGTGGTTAGACTATTAAATCCACTATCTCATCATTTCTGAGGAAATCATTCACAGATCTGCTCTCTGTGCTCTAACCAGCAATTGTCACCGTGCCCTGTTCATAGGAAAAAGGGATAGGCGGCTGCCCTAAATCACAACGGAAATATTTGAACAATTTCCCTCAGTGAGGGAATATCGACAGTTCTGTTTTGTCTCATTTTAGCCAAAAACCTGTGGGAGTGTGAGTCATCCTGTAATCAAAATAATGCAGCTCAGTATGAGATGCTTGGTGCCGATTCTCCTGGAATTGCGCTGCTGTTGCTGCATGGGATCAAACCAGGGAGATCTGCTGCTGCTGTTCTAGACTTTGCCAGAGGGAAGCGTTAAAGGCCAAGGACTGGCTTTCAGATGCCAGCTCCATGATCTATCTGGCTGTTGCCTCCTGGGTTCTGCCCAGGGATAGAGACACCCTTCAGAGCTGCCTCTGAAGTGGGCTGTGCATGAAATCCCTGAAGGTGTTTGGTATTAGCTTGATAGTTAGTGCATGTTTTAAATCAGTTTTCCTGTCAGGGTATGTTTTGGATCTCTCAGTTTACAAACCACTGTCTCTGTAGAGCCCTGACAGATCCCTTTCTTGACACTACTGATGCCTACTTAGAGCCAGAGGACAGCATTGGCTGGACTCTTTGTCTTTTAAGGTCTGGGGATAGGGTTGATACAAGAGGGGGTGACTCCCCCCATCCCAGCAAGAGGTACAGGAGACCATTTCTTGCTTTCTCATCACCTCTGTTATCTCCTGTGTTCCTGTCTTTCCATTTTGTGTCCCCAAGGCTCGAGGCCTGATGAGCTAAGAAAATGGGGAGCGTTGGCAGAAACTTAAAACACTGCTTCTCTCTGAATGTGCTTAAAGCTTCATGCTGGACTTGGTGGTCCCCAGTGCCCTCAGAGCTCCTCCTGGAGCTCAACTCTCCAACCTAGTGCTCTGAAGGGCTCTTTATTAACATGGCAATAGCCTAACAGCAGTTAGAAACCTGGCTCTGGATGTTGGAAATTCAGGGTTTATTTTTCTTTCTGTCCATGGAAATTCAAACCAGTGTTTCCTAAGAGTGACCCAATGGCCAGAGCACATGCTGAGGCTACTCACTTTCCATTTGGCATATGCCATGCAAGTGTGGAAAAAATCCACAATCCCTTGGGGCAGGAATAGGAAGCCTTAAATAGTAGCAGTATTTTTGTTGTGGAGCTCAAGCCAGCATTGACTCCAGGATACAAGGAGTGTCTCTTCCTGCAGGTCTTCTGTCTAACCGATGCCTCTGGGGTTGAAAACATTAGGGGATGTGGACAGAGCTTTGCCCATTTATTGGATTTGCTGGAATTTGCCCACTTTGACTCAGATACAAGTTTGGCATAGAGCTGGTTGGCTCACTCAGGGTTGGAACAGTTATGATGTGCAGAAGGCTTTTCAGTACCTTGTGATCTTGGGGATAAAATCCACATTTCCCAATTTTCTTCTTTAGGACTGGGCAACACGCCAGGATGTCAGATTTCCAGATTTAGTCTGATTCATACAGCAAAAAGGGGCAGCACAGAAAAGGTTAGATTTTTTTATTGAAGAGGAAAAGAAACGTTTTCCCTTTCAGTGTATCCCAAGATTTGAAGGTGTTGGGTCAAAGAGAAAGTTTTTACTTCCTTCGATCACCTTACAAGGAGGGAGTAACTTTCATGCTTGTTTTAGCGACAGGGAGAGGAGAAACTTGAAACACAGAGTGACCTGGATTTCCAGAAGTCAGCAGAGATTGAAAATGGTCACCACCTCGAAGAAATGTATTCCTAGGTAACAAACAGGATTGACTGCTAGAAAGTGCTCAGTTTAGGGAGCTGACAAACTGGAGGTTTACCATATTTAGTCAATGTCCTTGTCTCATTGCCAGTGTTTCAACACTGGCAAAACATACAGAAATCAACATATGTTGATTTCTGGTAGTACTGATTATATCTCCCAAATTCTGAGGAAAATAGATATAATTGTTGCTTTGAGAATCCCATAATTGAAGGAAAGTAGTAGTTTAGAAGATGTTTGACCATAAAGTATCAAAGAATTCATATTTTTTGCATGTGTTTTAAAATTCACTTTTTTTCTTTTCCCGATGGGTGACCCTGCCCTTTCATTTTAAAGAAATACTGACAAGTAGAACCAACCCCAGAATGCAGCCTGCCTGAAATGTCTCCTTGAAAAAGGAACAGTCTCTGGTTTCTGTGTACTGTTTGTTGCAGTGAAACTGAAATAATATAAATATGAAGAAGATGTATTGGCAGACTTTCTCCTAGTTTTTGTGTTTGAGTCGTGGAATTTTTTGTTTAACTATCAACAACATTTGGTCCAGTCTTGCTCTTATAGAAGGTGGTGGGAGTTTTGCCACTTAGATAATATGAAAATGTTTCCAGCCTGTTATTTATAAAATGGGAATAATATGTGTGTCGAAGCTGTTGAAGGCGTGTCCCGCTGCCATAGGCTCACAGGCTGTTTAAGCCAGGGATGCTGCTGAAAGAAGTGGTCTGGCCCTAGTCCTGGCTGATGTATTTCTCCCCAGAGTTGAACATCCTTTTTTGTTTCTCAGTGGTGAAATGGGTTAGGGAATTCAGCTAGATTAACAAAAGGCCAACAAAAAATGTAATTTTAAAGTGTATCAGAGGATTTACCCTTGAGTTGCCAGCATCCTGGATGCTGACCTACTGGGAGAGAAGGAGATCCTTCTGGTGGGACTTGGATACCCTCTTTGATGAGGGGTTCAGTGCTGAGAACAAGGGTTGGAGAGAGTTGTAGGCATGAGAGCACAGTGCATACAAAGCCCTCCTCCTGTTTTCACTGGATCCCTCTTTTTCTATGTGTGAGGAGCTATTGAGTCACATCTTGAGACCATGAGCCTCAGTATTGGATGCCTGGATTGTTTATTATAACTTAGAGCGGCACTGCTTGCGGTGTGATTATGCTACAGTTTTCCTTGAAATGTAAAAGATGACATCCATGAAGGACCTCAGATGCTGTGGTGTTCAGTGGCCCAGTACCCGTGCCAAAAGTTAGTGCAGTAGCATTTCAAAGATGTAGAGAGTAGGAGTAGCTGTGTGGCTTTGAGGTGAACATGCTGTCTGGGAAGGACATGGATTCCAGTGGCTGCTTTAATGAATGTTCAGGTGAATGGTGTGGATTTGAAATAGCAAAAAATTGAATTTTCAGGTCTTGGCCCTTTTCAGTGTTGCTGAGTTGAGGGTGGTTACCTCAAGGATGGTAAACCCAGGCAGAAGCTCCTGCCTCACTCTAACGGAGGCAGGATTTGAACATGATTTTCTACATGGGTGAAGAGGGCATGCACAGCTGGGTGGCACTGTCACCTTCTCTCCCAGGGGATAGCCTGCAGTGACTGGCATCTTGACTCTCTAAGGAGGGAATAGTTGCCCTTGGTACTCCCTACCCTGGGCACCTGTGTGCTCTGAAACTGGCGTTTCTGGATCCCGTTCGTGGGTGCCAGATTCTCCCCAAACATTTCACAGCAAGCCTGTGCCCTGGGCAGGGCTGCTTCTGGGAGAACCAAACCTGTTGCCCTGCTCCTTTGGTGTCCAAGGCTTCATGCAGGGGGTTGGACCCAACCCCCTTGCTGTGGAGATTTACGGCTACACAGTAAGCTACATGTTATTGAAACCAAACTGTTCTAATGAGATCTAGTACTTGCTAGAAATTTTAAGTCATATTTTTCAAAAATGTAACTATTATATAGTTTTTATTTTTCTCTACGTTCTTCTTAAAGAATGGAATAATACCTTTAGTCTCTGTGCTGTGCATCATAGCTGAATACCCTCATATCCTTTTGGATAACTCTCCTATGTAATTTTAGTTTCATGAAGTAATTCTCTTTGCTGTTCCACAGAGTAGGTGAGGTCACATTTTCCAGATGCATATTCAGATTTTACAAAAACTTTCTTCCTGATAAAAGCCTTCTTCATTTCACAGTTCCCCTAAAATATTTAATCTTTTCTTCCGAATATAATTCTTTTATCAATACATGTTGATATGTGTTTATAGAGCAAATGTGTTTCGAAGTGTTAAAGTATTTTAAATTTTCAGTACATGCTAATAATTTTTGAGGGAGGAAAAAAAAAATAATGATATGAATCTTACATTTGCTTCAGCCTGACACTGTCTTAATTTGATGAGTTCATTATGGACCTAGAACTTGGGTTTGTTGTTCTGAAAATCCTGTTGAATTATGTGGGGCATTGGGGGAATGCTGCTAATTCCTGGAAAGATCTGAAAAATTACATGGTTTTAAAAGAGGTAAGGTAGAAATTGAGGGGAAAAATGTTTTCTGGGCTGATTTTAGAGGATGTTGAACCCAAATAGGATATAATGCCAGGTCACTAATCTTACTTAGCTTTCAAGTATATATTTGCCTTTTCCTTCTACTCCCCAAAACCGTATTTTCTTTGACCTGTCCCAACAACTGCCTTTCTTCCCTATGTCCAGACATATATATCTACTTTTTTCACTGTTGTGTGCTTCATCTTCTTACATCCTCATCTGGGAGTATTGATCCTGGCATATGCTCTGTTTCTGTGCAGGGTGATGTGGTATCCAGGATCCAAGACTGCCATTTTTACAGGAAAACTGCACATCCCAGTTGCTACATTTATGTGCAGCTCTTTCCTGTGACGCATGCAAAACGATTTCTAGGTTCCCTGTAACTGTGAAAGAAGCTGCCTTGCAAATAGGCACAAGACAGTGCATGCGGGCCATTTCTGAGAGAAGCAGGGGCATGGTACTTCTATTCTGGTCAAGTCTGAAGGACAACTGGATTAGCCAGGCTAAAGTCAGAAAAGCATGGAGATACCACTTGCATGTGCTTAGGGTCAGCATGGAATACAGTATACTTTGATGCAGCAGCTTCCAGGCTAAATTAGCTTTGTGGGAGAGCTGGGGTGAAAATGGGAGAAATCTGAGAAGTGGCAGCCATCCAGTAGAGAAGAAATGAGGGTGGTCTGATACTGCTGGTCTGTGAGGCAGGCCTGTGATCATACGCTGCTCTTGTGGTGCGTTGCTGCTCCTACTTTGTCATCTTCCTACCATGAGGAAGTGTCTTGATTTCCTGGTCCTGGTGTCCTGATGCCTGGTTCTGATGAATGGGGAGGTAGCACTCTGTCTCCCTCTTGCTCTCATGACTGTAGAGGCCAGGATGTGTTTCAGACAAGTTCTTTCCCAGTTTCAAAATCTTCACAGTACCAGAACAATTAGATGTGTTGTTGAATTTTAGTGTGATATTTCAGGCAGTATTGTATGATTAGTATGCAAAAATTTTAAATATAACTCACAGGGAAGTCTAGTAGAGACTTAGTTGATGTAGTTTCCAGCTTTGTTGTGTCTAGGCCTCAAAATACCATACTTCAATTGTTTTAAGCAAAAATTGCCTTGCCCATCAGATTATTTATTTGACAGTGGCAGCTTCAGTGCATGTGGATCAGCAGCATCACTATTCCATAGTATGATTTATAAGAGAAATCTTAATTCTTTCGTTAACACAGTGTGAAGTAAGTGAAGTTTGGAAGGTACATAGGGGTGAGTTGTTGACTTGCTGTTATTGAAAAAAATTATTGTCAAATTAATGATGGCTGCATTTGGCTTTGTAACTAGATCTCCAATGGACTATTGCTGTTAACTGGATGACAAAAATGAGACAGGGGAAAAAAGAAGAGAGTAAGACCATACTTGAGTAATGAGGATATTAGTATCTAGTAATATTACACAGTATGCAAATGATACTTCTTTCTGGCTTTGCTAAACTCTTCTTTTAATATAGCAATTGATTGTAACTAATGAGGTTGAATTTCTGTGTGTTTGTGAGTTGAGTGTTTCTATGATAGTAATAAATAAAAACCAATAGAAACCGTGTTCCCAAATCTCAGGAATATCTGATACTTGATGTGGTAAAGTCTTGCCATATTCTGCCCTGGTGTGGCCAAGAACAACATCAGTATTCTGCATGAAGTTTCCTTGAGGTTTTAATAGAGGTTCATCAGTTTTTAAAATCTGGTAATAGGGTGGATTTTCCGTTTTTTTCTTACTCTTCTCTGAAATCTGTCACAGACAGATTCATAGCTCCAGATACTAAAATGGCTTAAATATTCTCTGTGTTTAAACTTTGGGAGAATAAGTTACCTTGTGAGGAATTCCCTTTGAACTAATCTTCTGGCATGATTGCTGGCAGGTAAGCAGGTGCTATGAAGTGACTCTCCAAACAGAATTGTTCATGCCAAGAATCAGACTTCTGATGTACGGCACTGTTGCAGACAGCTGATTTACAGGTTCTTTATTTATATATATTTATATATATAAAACTGGATTTTCTGTAGCTAGTAAAGACTAACTAATCAGTCTTGCCTTCATCCTGCTTGTGACAGATGTTAGAGTTTGCTACTCTGTACATTGCCATTTATTTCAGCTGGCAGTGTGATCATCAAAGTTGTGGCATATCCAAGTGTTTAGACAGAGATGTACATTTCTGTGTACAGAGGGCTTTATAATACATAATTTTGTTGGTAATTGAAAGTTGCCTGCTTGTTCTCACCATTAACACCCTTCCTGTACCTCAGTTCTCAGAAATGACAGGGTACAATTTACTGTTTAATATGAAAAATGAGAGGAAACCCATAGTATTACATAGATTCTTTTGCTCACTGGCCCAACCCAACAATATATATAATGTTTCACATGGTGAGAACAAATAAATAGTCTTCGGCTTCATACAGGCAGCCAGGTTTACCATGTTCGTAATTCTGTCTATATGTTTCATGCTCTTTACTTACCTAATTCCCCAAATGCTCTGTATTCATCTTTTGGACTGTGTGGGTTATGATCTTTATATTTTGCTTAAGTAAGCAGGTAATCTGGCTCCCTCCTTACATGGGTTATCTGAAGACTCTGTTCAGTAACACACAGACAAGCTCTGGATCAGATAACAGTAGGAGTAAGAAAGAGATAGAACAGCTTTCAACATGGGAAGCAGAGCCAGGAGGCACTGAATTGGTAGGAGATGCTAGGGGTAGAGTTCTGTTAATTTGCTTAAAGGCTCAGTAAGGTGAGGCATTTCCCATTTTTAAAAGGAATAACTCATTCCCCTTAAACTGATAAACCGTTGGGTTTTTTCGTTTCATTTGTCCCTTTGCACAGGAGGTCTTAGGGTGTTTTGTGTATATGTGTCCACATATTTATTTAAGATAAATATTGCTCTTGTCACTTCAATAGATGAGACTGAAATGGTAAAAAATGGGCCTAAAATTCAGATGAGTCATTGAATTAGAAGTTATGCGAGTGGAGTTTTATTTTGTTACAGAAAGCACTGTAATTGATGCTTTATATATACTGTGCTGCCATTGAGTTAAACTTGCAGAGAGAACCTTTGTTTTGTTTTGTCAAAGGATAGCTTTATTTAGCTTCTTTGGGAACATTCAGAAGGAGAGATACTGAGCTGGAGTTTGCAGTTCTGTGTTCTTTCCCTTAGCTTTAATTCCCACAAAGCTCACTGCAAACTCCTGATGCCCATTGTTTAGGGAGGGCCATAAACATACTTCTCCATGACATTTCTTAGGCATTGCAGATAGTTACTAGCTGTCTGTAGCATTCTTTAAAAACCATCCAGAGTTGGTGTTTGTTCATTAATGCAGTAAAGTAATGCCAAGAAAAGTTACACTCCTCGCTTCCCATGACGAACAATCACTAATACAACGTGTGCCCTTCCAGTGCCTGCTGCACAATCCAGGTGGAGCATTGGGGAGAGCTAATATGAAATACGTATTGCAGCATCAACCTACTGAGACCATGACTTTTCTTGCGGAAAACGAAATTTTGCAGATACCTGGCTTTATTTTCAGTGGCACGGTTCCATACCCAGAATGATCCTGTTGCTGGGATGCTCCTTAGGTAGGCAGCTGAACCTGCAGTTCATTAGAAGCAGCTGGAGTCTGTTAGCATGCTCACCTACCTGCCAACAACAACTAGTAAAATTTGAAGGTGATTCTCTGGTTTGGCTCTCTGTGCCTCTTTCTGTAAAGCTAAGAATCTGAGCAGTTATTCAGTTAAAATTTTTATACCTCTCACACTAGTTCTGTAGCTAAAACTCATGGGCTTTTGCTATAGCAGTAGATGCCCCTTGCCCTCATAGTGGTACAAAGTTAAGAAATCAAACTTTTTTGTGTGAAATAGTTTCTTTACCGTTTTAAAGTGTACTATAGTTTGATCTTAAAGAAGCCATGAGCCTGAATACACAGGTGCTGGAGAGATGATCTTCCTATTTTTCTGTCAGTGCTTTTCATGTATTACAGTCTCAAATACAAGTGTTTGAAATCTTCTCCAAATAATTCTTACACCACAGAAATAAAAAAAAAAAAAGGAAGAGGAGGACTTTCAAGGTAAAACATTTTCTTCTTAAAAACATGATAGTTTGAATTCTTTGACAAATCCTTGCTAGACATTTGTTACTAGTTTCCGTTTTCAACTGACGTATTTTGTGGCTTTTAGGTGAAATGTACAACACAGAAATTGCAGGCGCCCATTACTTCTTCTATATTTAGAAGAAATGTACTAGCCCACGTTGTTAGGCAGTTTCTACTTATCTCTGTAACTGATCAACAAAATTGGATTTTAAGCATAGTGGTCATTTTAGTGAATTACTTCTTAAATTCTGTGAAATATAGTTCCTCAATTAATGTTCTGAAAAGTTAGAAGGATTCTCTGGCTTTGGGAAAAATGACTTATCTGTAAAATCCTTTGTTTTTCTCAAGCAAGATAATATGTCAATTAAAAACTATTCCAACTATTAAAACCAAACTGGGAAGACTCTCAGGAGATCCAGAACAACTGTGGTATTCTTCTGAATTAAATATGAAGATTTTTTTTTATTATTATTTATAAGCATACCGCAAAATTTGTTGAAACTGCAGAGCTTTAATTTAATTTAATTTATGGATTAAATAATTTTGTAAGTGTTTCAGTCTAAAAATATGTGTTTTCAGTTATCTTAAGTTGTTTAGCAACACATCAAACAATTCCATGAAAAATTACTATCATTTTTATTAATCTCATAGGCAGCTTTGGCAATTCTTTTTGTGCTACAAATGATTGCAGTGAGGCATTAAAGCACATGCAGAGAACAGAATTACCCCTATGTATCCTTCTTGCCCTTCAAGTTATGTTTTAATATCAACCTGATAGCCTGGTTTACAGAACTGTGTGTACTTGGTTCAGGGTGCTATTACAGCTATTTAGTACCAATTGCTGAAAGCATTTCACGTAGTCTTCCTTTTTCAGTAAGAAGTTAAATCTGATTTCCTGTTTTCTGCACACTCCATGCTTTTCTGTCTGTTAAAACTGGCTGTAGGAGGGTTATGGGAAAGCAATATTAAACCCACTGTAATACTTTCTTTCAGGAATTACAGCAGAAGTTATGGTGGTAGCCTCTTTTGATGAACTGCACAAAAGAGCTCAGGAGGCGAAGGGGAAGATTGTTGTCTACAACGAACCTTTCATCAGTTATGGTGAAACTGTGCAATACAGATCACAGGGAGCAGTGGAAGCTGCTAAAGTCGGAGCAGTGGCATCCCTGATTAGATCCATTGCTTCTTTTTCTATTCATAGGTAAGCATTTTTCTCTTTTCTCCCTGTGACTCGCATTTCAGCCTTCAGTTCACGTATCATTTCTGGGCAGGCATATTTGTTCTCCATGACTTAAACATTGCCAGTTACGAGTGGGTGTTCGGTTTTGAAAGTATTGGCTGCACAATAGTTCTTTTCCCTTGTGCTTTGTCATTCTTTCAAAATGTTTTCATTTTTTGTTACTGATCCAAATTTTGTGTGATACTTGTTTTGAAGAACGTACTTCCTGCATTCTCAAGGCTGCCATAAATATTCTGAGATCAACCAAAATCAAATGTCTTTGGTGACAATATGTACCAGACTGTCAGTGAGGATATGAACTGGTCATTCTGTATATTTGTCTAGAATATAAGCGTACAGTTTTTATTGTATTGGTCATTTTCCTAGCACAAGGCTGACTTGTACTAGATTAAGGAGTAGTCTGCTTTGAACATAATTATTTAGAACACTTTAGCAGTAAGGTTTGTAAATCTCATGCTGCTTTTTAAGTAAGGTGGATTGAAATAATGATTTTTTTAAAAAAAGTAACTATTTTTAGATGTCTTAGTGCATCACTTACATATAGTGTTACATTACTGAAATGAGCTTTTTTTGTGTTCTGGTTGGTAACAGAATTAGTTATCTTACCTGGTGATTTTTTTTCAGCTCTGAAAGCTTACACTTAATTTGCTCATCTTTTGTCAAAAAGACTAGTTGAGGCATAGAGAGGAAATGGAAAAGAGTCCAGCCATAAGGTAAAAGGGTGACAGATACACGCTGTCTTTTAACATAGTATTTTAAAAATTTTACACAGTTATTGGTGAGCTTAATGCCTGCAGTGAGCTTTGCGTAGTAGCCTGCCGGCTACGATGAGAGTTGTGGTCACGCAGGCTCAGAGAGCAGAGCTGGGCTGAGGACTGCAGGCGGGACAGACCCACCTCCCTGCCCACCCTCCCGAACCTGAGCTGCGGGCTCAGCAGGAGTGGTAGGGGATTTAAGCGGTGCCAGACACAAAGCTTGACTGCTTCAACTGTAGAGCTGTGTTAATAAAACCACTTACATAAGACAGCATGGAAGGGAGACATGCAGTTTATACAAGAGGTGCTGTATTTTGTAACATTGTTCTTTTTTTTGGCAAATATTTATACAAGAGGTGCTGTATTTTGTAACATTGTTCTTTTTTTGGCAAATACATGTTTAGAGCAGTACAGGCTGTTTAATCCTCCCCCTAGTTCCCTGATAATTCTTTACCTACAGAGGGGTCATGGGTGGTAGCTAACCTAACCCTGAATGTGTGCTGCATCATAAACTGGAATTGTGTTCTGTTTAGGTAGCACCATGATTTCTTTTTGATCTCTGCTTCTAGGTTTTCTTTATACAGAAGTCTTGGCTGGTAGGTACCTGCAAAGGGATGATATGGTTTTGGGTCTTGCTTGAGGCTGGGACTGGGAGGCACCTGGGACAGGCACATGGAAGCATGCTTGGTTCCACCATTTCAGACAGAATGTAAGTGGTCACATCCCATCAGTATGAGAAGTGGGCAAGCATCACCATTTGTGATGCTTCAGAAAGTCTGAGGAATGCGGTAATGACAATTAACTGTATTGGATCATGTGCAGAGAATGGCTCTGCTGCCAGTGTAGTTGCTTGATAACATTTTTATATGCTCCCAAAAGAAGCCAAGATTATCTGTTTAAAATGCTTTCTCAAAAATAAAGTACTTTGAATTCAGATACTATCCAGACTATACTAGTATATTTCTTGATGCCCAACAAATGTGATGATTATGAAATATTTTCTAATACTTATAATTTTCTAATAAAGTTCATAATAATTAACAGATAGTACAATGTTTCAAAAACAGTTTTATGAAAAATTATGTCATTTCAAAATAGTCCTATTTAGTATTATCAAAGAATATTGCAATCTATAATCTGTTGATTAGCTGAAAACCAGATGATCTATCTTGTCCTTAGTTCTGATGCCCTGCAGAGGTGTTCATTTGAAAGCAACTCTTTCTCTTCTGTTTGCCACACTATTTAGGGAAGTGCATTTTAACATGTAATGGAAAATTTAGAGGTGAGAAACAGAGGTGGAGACTGAAGGTAGTAAAGCCTGTTTATTAGGTCTGGGTACTGGCATTACAGCTATTTCGGGATTGAATGAAAAGAGAGGAGAAACAGATGCCAAATGCATGTTTGTTTAGAAGTCCTGAATCCTTAATTGAGGCTGGGATCAGAGGTGTCATTCCCAAAAACAATTTAAAATTTAGATGCTGTCAGGAAGCATTTTTTCGTTAAATGTACTTTCTGTCCTTTCTTCATTTACCTTCACTTGGTGTTTGTTTGGGTGTGGGAGGGATTGGTTAATCCATTTTTTCAGGAGTCCAGGTATTCAGGTCCAGTCTGTCACTCCTGTCACTCCATGATGCCTAGATCTGTTTGTCTCATTTCTAACAGAAAATAGGTATTGCTGTAGGCAGGATGGATTTTCTTCTCTTCATGCTTTCTCTTATGTTTTCTCTTAATGACCAGCTCTGTGTCTTCTTGTCTGTCCTACCCATGTACTGTGCTTGATGGACTCTGTGGTGCTACTTTTCAATGTCTGGGCTACTGTTGATTCAAGTTGCTTGCCTTTTTGATTGGCTGATGGGAAATACTGCCTTGTTGCAGGGACTAGCATGTTAGAAGGGTGAGAGATAAAAGGTAAAAAGCTGATAAAAGACTTCTAAGTGTTGTGAAAGAAAGTCTTGCAATTTGTATACTGCTGCTTTGTTGACCAGAACCCTTACTTCTTGGGCCTGTGTGTTTACATGTGCACCTATGTATGAATAGCTGCTAATGGGATTGTGGCAGTTCTCCAAAACATCCTGTAAACTTCTTAGAAGAAAGAATCCTCCTTCTGATACTGCACTATCACACTTTTCTCGGGTGAATGAAGGGTGGAAGGTCACAATTTTTCCTAAATTGTATCAGATTTTGTGTGTTCTTTTTTGTTTGTGTTTTTTTTTTTCTTTTTGTTGTTGTTTTTTGCCTTCTTTTTTTTACGATTTCAGCCCGTTTTTGGATGGGGGTGGGGGGATGGGGGGGGTGGGGTGTCACTTTGCTTACTCTGTTTCCAACAAACTAAGCTGGCTGGAACAATGGAAGCCACTTTGTGGTGTGATTTCTAGGCGATCTTGCAATGTGAATAGTATTAATAGGTTAAAACTAGGTACTCTGTAGTAGATTAACATTTTAGGCTTATTAGGGCTGATTATTAAAGCTTACTGACAAGACAGAATTGGTAAAATCACAACATTAATTAAATCAGTGTTCTTTTGCTGTCAGCTTGCTGGCAGTTCCTTGTTCCAGAGATGGCAAGCGGCTGCCACACTGTCAAGGGCAAAAAGTGGGAAGGGAACCTTTGAGCAGGAATTATGTGGGCAATTTACTTTCCTTTAAGGTTTGGCAATATAGCTATGGAATGAATGAAACTTCTTGAGGATTCAGGCATCCCAACTCTGAATGAGGGCAAGAAGGGATGAACTTGGATATACACAGAAAAACTCAGTGCTGTGTTTATATTAGGGCTCATGCCAGCTCATCAGTGACAGTGAAGGGCCTGAAGGATTTGTTCTTGAATTTCAAGGAGTGGATTCATTTATTTAGGACAGAAATGGTAAGTAAATAGGAAATAAAATTAGCAACAGCATCTCCCTTGGCCTATGAAGAGATGACAGTAATTACATGGTTGGTATTACCACGTTGCATGGAAGTTGTGTCTCATGGCACTGTCCCCATGTTATGTTAGAGAGTCAAATCATTCCCTTGGTACTTTACAGGTATCATGTAAGAGGAGAAAGTCACTGTAACAGGTAGGTAATTTTCCCTGCCCTCCCCCCAAATGGTGTGTTTAAGACAGCCTTTTTCCCAGTAACAATTTCCTGAAGCACTGGCAACTTGGTGGTGAAAACATTTAAACATGGATATTAGAGTTAAGAGTAACAGAATTATTTTTAATGAAACTTCTCAAATAACACATATTACTGTAATCAGCCAACAGTATCCACAGTATTTGACTTTTTGGAGAAATCTGGATGTTGACTTTTTTTAGCTTTAATAGCTTGACTGTGCTGTGATTAATGGTCTTGTACAATTTAAAGTAATACATATGTTTACTGTTGTATACAATAAACTGATGAATACTTCCCAGTTTGTAGTGGATGTTTTTACATCAAAAATACTCCATTTACAAGGCATGGTTAAAAATGTGGTTGTAATAAGCTAGCCATAAGTCTGGTTTTTTGCTTCCTAGCTGTACATTTTTAGAACATTTTATAGATAAGAGATATCCCTTAGCTATTGAAATGGTCCAGTATTTATCCTGTGGTGAATGTACTCTTATGAATCTAAAACTATAAGTCCTTCTGTTCCTCAAGAACCACAGATAAGATCAAGTTGTAACACTGTGTCTTGTAATAATAACCCCTTTAAGGGCTCTAGAAAGAAGCAAAATCAAGTGTTTTTCAAGAACTCAGAAAGTTCCCTGGAATTCTCAGAGATAAATGCCAAGAGTCCAATTACTAGTTTTTTTAAATGCTGCAGAACAATCTCTCCAGTATATAAGAAATCCAACAGGGAACATATTACAAGGCCAAAACAGGCCAAGGAATACTTTGACCCAGTCTGGAGACTGTTAACAAGGACATACACTTGGTCAAGTTCTTCTCTTTTGGGGCTGAATTCAGCATCTCATACTTACCTGAAGTAAGTAATTTCCTTCAGTTTCTCTCCACTTCTTCAGGCTACAGGTGGCCGAGACACAATGTCTGCTTGTGAAGCTCTAGTAACTAAGCAAAAGCTGTGTCTGGATGAAAGCTGAATTCATGAGTGGCAGGGAGCAAGACAAGATTTTTGGCAGAGGTTGCAAGGAAAGCCTGAGTGGATGGATAGGTCACAACTAGTTGTAGGCATGCCAGGGCTGGAATATCATTTCATGTAATATATGTGAATTTGAAAACTCTTGCTTTTCCTTTATTTTAATTTCCTCTTTTTGTAACCTCATGTGGTTTATTTTCTCCTACCATTTATAGTCATGTATATCTTTTTATATATACATTGTACTCTCAAAGTGCATTTTCTTTTCCTCTCCTGTTTTCCCTTTTATTCTTCACTGCTTTGTAAACAACTAATTCCCCTCTCAGTCTCAGTGGCAGTGTATGTGAGTTAGTGTCATTTTTCAGTTCTCCAGTGCTAGCACAGTGATTTTTGTACCACATCATCTCTTCCTAATGCTTGGTATTCTGCCTTTGGTTCCAGACGTAAGGCTTGTGTGCTAAGGAGAGCTTCTTTCTTTCCCTAAAACTCCATGCCTAAGGAAAGCAAGGGATTATTCACATCAGTAGTGGCAGAGACACTCAGCTTTGGGCTGGTAGGACTTACTTTGCTTTTAGTTTTTATTTTTTTTTTTTTTTTATTTTTTTTTTAATAGCAGAGAGATGCATCTAGCCTTCAAAACTGTTATTTTGCCTTTGAAATACTGTATCCTCTGATTGTGTCATGAGCCCTGACGACTCCTTTCCCTCCTCTTCTGCCCTTCCTCACACAGTGAATGCCAGTATACCTACTTTCTTGCTACTGTCTTAGAAATCTTTCTTCCTATGACCCATTCTGCTGTCCACAGCAGGGGAGCAGTGTAGTTTCCATGTGGGATTGTATTTCAGCTGGTAAGCACTGGATAAGACTTGTGTGTGAGCATGAGTGCAGTTCTCTGTTAATACAGGACTCGACATGGCCTGAGCCCAGCCTGCTCATGAGCTGTAGGTTGGATCCCTGAGTATCTCTATTGCTCTGTGTGCATGTGGTCTAGCTAAGCAGACCTGCACTCCCTTCCATGTATCATAGCCTGGGAGTCAAGTGGGTAAGAGAGGTCGCTTTGCCCCGGAAAGCTGCCCCTGTTGCCCATTAAGTGTCCCAGACCACCAGCTATTATTTTCAGTCCAAAAATCTACCTGTGTGTAAATTTCTTAAAACTTAACCTATATCTCAAAATAACTTCATTTTAGCTAACTGCTTCATCTTTACTGTCTTCTTTCATTTTGGTTATTTAATAAACAAAACAATTGCTGTGAACAAGTGAGCCTATGGTAGCACAAAATAGGAGTTAGGTTTGTCATCACTTTTTCTTCAGTAACACAGTCTGTTGTAGCATGGGACTGGTCATTCAGACTACTGCTCAACTGAAAAAAATTATTTTCCTCAGGCATTTGAGTTTAAGATTGTTTGCTGTCTCTGGCACCTGTTGAAAGGAAAAGAATGGAATAGTTTATATGTACAAAATGAAGTAGGAATTTTTGTATAATTAGTTTTCATAGGTTTTTGCTTCACTTCCCTCATTTTGCCTAACACTCACATGCACCTTTTTCTGATCTACCTATAGCACCCTGGTGACTGTGTGATTTTCTGGGCTGCTGAAGCCTTGCAGCCTCAGTGACATACCTGGCCATGTTCATCCTACCTGGCTGATGCTTGCAGGATGTGTAGCTGGAGAGAAGCCGACACGTAACATCCCTGGCCACGTGTACAGGCTTCGTATGCACGAGCTGCCAGTGCTCTGGGTGCATTTGAATTTTGGTCCCCCTCTCCAAGTGCTCTGTCAGTTTAGGAATTTGCGGTTATTTTGCCTTTTGGCAAATTAGTGTATGTGGTATGTGAGTTAATTTCCTGCAGTTCTGTTCAGTCTTCTCATTTTTTCATTGCTTCTAATTAAGCTAGCTTTGGGCTCTCAAGTCCGAAGGGGTGGGATGTATTTTAGTCCGTCTGTGAACCTGCTTCCTTGTTTTTTGGTTAATGAAGTAATCTTGTCCCTTGGGATTAGGAAAAATATTTCACTGGTTGTCCCAATTTTTTCCTCTTCTAATTGCAAATAATGTTTACATCTTTCAAAACAGAAATACTTGTGTTGCAATGGAGTTTTTCCATCTGATGATAAAATTAAAGTAAAAATCACTTTCTTTCTTTTTTTTTTTTTTTTTTTTTAAATAATGCTGCAATTAAAGATTTAGGTGCAACAGCTGAGACTGAGCATGTGTTAGCAGTTGAGCTGCGATAGGTGCACTTACTGAGCACATCTTGTGGATTAATTTCATCAGGATCTAGCACTGGTGCTCAGAGACTTCTCGGTGATTAGGCAGCCAAGGATTTGGGGAGAATCACTTCAAAAGCTCATTCTTTATTCAAATGAAAAGGCTAGTATGGACATACCACATGAGACCTTTAGGAAAGTCACATCATCTGTATATTAATTTAAACTGTTTATGGTGTATTTTCTATTGCAGTGGACAGAGACGTGCCCTCTGTGATATGAAGATTCACTTCATCAGTGCAGGTTATGGCTCTTGATTATCAAATGGCAATTCTAAGAGGGTGTGCAGGGACAGAGACAAGGCTTTCTGTAATTCAGGGAAGACAAACTTAGGGATATTCACTGTGTGTCAGCCAAGTACGTCTCCTTGATGCTGATGTGTACACAAAATCAAATGTTGTTATTATTGAAAACTTTCTGATAGAAATGGCTAAACCAGATTGCCTTTTGTCAGGAATAATCAATAGGAAAGATCTCTTTTGAGGGGAGAAAGCTACTGTATTAAGTTTCCAGAAATAATGTATTTCAGAGGATGTCTGGGGCACAAGACATTTCTCTAAGTGTAAAAGTAAACTATTTCTATATTCCTTAAATAAAAAAATCTACTATATTTACCTGTTTGTTTGGTTTTTTTTTTTTTTTTTTTTTTTTTCCCGTTCATGTGTCAGTGCTAAGGTGGTATCTGGACTTCCTTGATTGCTTGTAATGCTGTGTTCTTTGGTCCTGGTGCATACTGTTAGGAGCAGTGCCACTCACACAGGGAGCTAGCTCTGTTGGAAGTACCGAAAATAAAGTTTGCCTAGATTATGTGTGGATCTGATGCCTTCATTTATTTACTCGAAAAACTTTCTTTGCTCATTGCCATCTTCGGTGGCAGAGTACCTGTTCTTATTATTGGCTTGTTGTGTTTTTTAAGTAGGTTTTTACCTCCCCAGCATGTAGTTTTATGTGCACAGGGTGAAGTGGTGAATGTGTGTGTTGAAGTGTTATTTTCATTCAGTGGGGAGGAGATTGCAGTTGTGGTCAAGGTATTTTAGAACTAATATCTGAGGGAACTGGAAAACTGATGAACCTGATTCTCCCCTGTTTGAGACTGTGTGTGCTTACTTTTGACACTGCAGAGTTGTTACAAAAATAGTCTCATTCTGAGTAGTCAGTATCTTCTGTCCGCTTTGTGCAGGCTTGGGGAATGCGCAAGGCGTAAAGGATTCAGGAAGATGGGTGATAACTGTAGCGATGTAACAGTAACACTGTAGCATGACTGAAGAAATCAGGAAGCACCGCTGATTATTTGTGAACACTTTTCACTTACGGGATTAGTACAGCAGCAGGAATTGTTCATAGGAAACATCTCAATGAGAGACTGTCCTAAGGCAATATCCTGTGGCAACAGGATACAGCAATATTGTCTTCTGTTCTACTAAGGGACAAGGAAATGAGGATAAAACCCTTGTTTGTGGTGTAACAAGAGTAAATAAGAACAGACCATGTTTTATAAGTCTCCAGTGAGCTCTTGGAAGATTCTAGTTATGTTTCATAGTGCTATAAATGTTGTCTTGCTGCCCTTAGAGATATGAATTGGTGGTGTGCTGTGGGATTTATTTTCTTGCCCTGCACTTAGGGGCTTTCCCTCCAGGATGTCTGTATATGTTGTAGACTGACAATTCATTAATTTTTACTTTGCTTCCTGTGTTCCCTGAAGGCCAACATGCCAGACTGCATTCTGCAGTGCAGTCTTTGTGCTCACTTTTGGGCAAATCCTAACTGGCAGCAAGAGAACATAGATGTCCTTAGAAGAAACAGAGCCTGTGCTTTAGAAGATGATTGTATTGTACAGTCGGTTCCTGCTATTTGAGCAGTGATTAAGGAGTCAAATTTCAGGTAACTTCATAACAGTGAGAAATCTGCAGATGATGTTTCTTAAGTCCCAGTCTCTCTGGCTTTTGCCAAACTTTTTGCCTTTTTTTGCTTTGAACTGCATAACTCTGTTTTTTTTTTCCAGTAGACAGGGCTTGATGTGAGATCTGAAACCTCTTGGTAATTTCATACATCTGGTGTATTTGTTTTCTTACAAAGTCAGTAAAATGCTGATGAGACTAATAAGGACTTTCTACACCTCCTCCTAGTTTTGGCTACTCCTGTTCAGGAATGTGTTCATGCAATTGGGAGAAGTTTCATTCATTTGGTGTCTAGTAACGTAAGCAGTATCCTCTAACTTTCGTAGAGGCAGGCAAAGGGCTACTAAAATCTTTGTCAATAGACTGTTGTCCAGAAAGATGCTGTGAGGATAACAGTCCTTTTGAAATCCTTGATTCCTCACCAATAGCTTCCCAAGGCAAACCTTCATCAGTGTAGTATTCAAGGCTGTTTTTCTTCTCTTCTGCCCCACCCACTCTCCTAACATTACCGACTCATACATTTTGTTGGTGGCTAGATGGTCACCCATAACACAAATAACGTATGTTAACTCTGGTCTTATTTGAGTACCACGAGCACCCACTGATTAAATTTGGTAATATTCTGGAGTTAGTAAGATTTAAAGGAACAGTTTTATTCTGCCTTGGCATTACTGGTTCATGTATATAAAGATGTTGAGTGCATAAAACTTCCAAGTCTTGGGTTTCTTGTACTGATCTTTAAGGAGTTACAGCTGTGCTTGCTGTGGGTTGAGCACTGAGAACTTTAGCAGTTTTCCATGATTTCCTGTTTCACCCTAATCAGCTCCGGCTCTCTTCAGTGCTGCTGGCCTCATCTGAGTCTGTGTGAGTTGCTGTGCCTACAAAAGCCATGTTAGCAAGTTCAGAACCATCTGACTTGATTGTAATGCCTTGATCCATCAATTGCAGGTTGTTTAATGTTCTCGCAATATTCATTTTTCTTGATTACACTGATAACAAGTGTCTCATTAGTATGTGGCGACCGTAAATGTAGAGGATTGAAGGAAAACCTGGCACTGAAAATGCAGATAAAGATTACAGAGAGGGATCTGAGTAATACAATGCCAATGAGTTATTTTCACAAGGGGTGTATTTATTTTCAGACGCTGATAAGATCTGCGAAATATGTGAACTGTCATTTCATTTTTCTGTAATTCTCTGTGTTTTCTCTGTGTAAGTGCAGCACTGAGGACTTTATCTGGAGTGTTCATCTCCAGAGCACATGGCTCTGGACAACTGGAAGTGATTAAATAGTACCAGAATGGTACAGAATTGGTGTTTGGAGTATCCTAGCCTAATACTCTTTCCATCAAAAAAAAACAACCAAACAAACCAAAAAGTGAGTGAAGGCTCTGTTTCTTGATGTGTTCTAGGATTAACTGCATTAATTTTAAGTTACACAGCAACTCACTTTTTGATTTTGGTCCAGGCAATGCTGAAACAGCTTATTCAGAGGTCTACGGTACAGATTTATCTGCCTATCCGATTTTATTATTGTCATGTCTTATAGTTGGTTTTCCAGTTTGTACTTCCCACTGAGTATTGTTTCTACTTCCTATATTACTCAGGATACTTTTTCAGAATCTATTTGGTATCGTTCTTAATCTGATGATGTTAGTAAAAATTATCTGCGTATTACAGAACTGTTTCAGCATGTATATACTACAGTTTTATTTATGAATCATGTTGTATCTGCTGTAAAATATCTGAAGTATTCTTTTCAAGGTTTACTGGTGATTTCCAAAAGTGAACACAGGTTTATGTAGGGATTCTGGCTAGGTTTGTGTGCTTCAGAATCTGTCCCATGAATACAACAAAATGTTTTATTTTGATATGTTACCTTTTACTTATGCCATGCAAAACAAAGAGACAGACAAATATAGGTATCATTTTAAGAATACACTTAATGTGCTAGTCAACTGTTAATATTCACAATCTTGCTGGTTTATGTCCTGGGCATGCAGAGGGTTTGAAAATGCTAATTCCTCATTTTGTTTTGCCTTGTCTGGCTTAAACATGTGAGCAAATGTGTATGGTTTGCCCCAACATATTAGGGTTTCTCTTTACAAGGATGCTTGCGTCGTTTTTCAGGGGGTAGGGGGCCTCTCATCTTTGTTGGTTCTTCTACTTCCCACAGTCTTACTGGTGGCTTGTCCATATGGTAGGGTATTTCTGTGTTACTTCATTAAATGTATTCACATAGGATGACCATACCTTGCTGTGTTAGCTCTACTGTGATGTATGTCAGGCATTTAAGTATGATGAGGTTGGCCTGTTTGTATGATGAAACTCTATATTTATGCCTCACAAATTTTGATTTGTGTTTTTAGGAAGTCAGAGACAATTATTCCACAGTTGTTTGCAGTTGTTTTTTAAATGTAGCATGATGTTGATGGCCAGCAGTAATAATGGGCTCTTCCCTGTGGAAATAATGTCTTATGTCTTGTAAGTGTAACCATTTCAATTACTTTAATCCTTTTCTCCAGCGTTGTTTTCCCCTTCAAATCCAGTCACCCGAGCCTCTCTCTTATCGTGTCCATCTTGTTGCATCAAATACTAATCCTTTGGTCTTTCCTGCAGGGTAGGGCTAAATGGTTAAAATCCTTCTCCATCTGGTTTATTAAATGAAAGGTGCCAGCTCCTGTGTCTGCTCTGCCAGTGATGCCAAGTTTGATTACTTGCCTGTTGTCCTCTCCTTCAGGCACCTTATACTTTCTCTCATTTTGTTTCTATATTTAGGAGGATGGTGCAAACCTAAAGCCATAACTTTGTTCTCTTCCAATTGTCCTTTTAAAATCTGACCTTTGGTTTGGTATTTATAGATTGTTTCCATATGTCATTAGCTGGGTAGGTGACTAGGTTCTGTGACTTCTGCTAAACTGTTTCACCATTACCTTGCTTTCCTGGTCACTGTCTGCAGTTCTTCTGCACTGGCTGTCTAATATGAATATTGCAAATACACTGTGAAAAAGAGAGGGGTTGTCTCATATGTTTCTGTTCATTGTTATAAAGCAGGGTTGAGCTTTGACTGCACTTCCTGGATTTTTAATTTACTGTGATCACAAAAGAAGAACATTTATTTTAAGAATAAGAACAAAAGGGAACTGCATAGTTTCTGATTTACTTACTTAGATTTGGATTTCACCACATTAGTTTGCTGGTGACTGTGAAGCACACAAAATATACCTCAACAAGAGATATTGAAGCTATTGTACTATTTAGCTCTGGAAAATTCAGATTGATTCTAGACATTTGTGTGCAGGACAACAGAAGATACTATTGTCAGACAAGGGAGAATAATCGTATGAATTAACTAAAACCAGAGATTCTGAAGTTCCATTCATCATTCTGCCTCATGTCCCCGTGGGATCTTCAGTAGCTCACGGTAATTCCTCTCTTTCCTTGTTTGCAAGCAGTGGTAATATTTTTTTGAATGTTAATTTAGTGTAACATTTGTACATTGTTTACTGTAAAGAAACATTAAAAGTCGACTCCTCTAAACTGCAATTAGATAGTCAGTAGTAGACTCTGCAGTAGTTTGCCAGTGCCAAAAGTAAGTAATGATTGTATTACTGCATAACAGTGGGTGACTACTGAGAAATAATCCATTTTATAACTGTGGCTTGTTATTATGAAATAAAATGTAGTGTGTTTGGTTGTTAACTTCTGCTAGATTGAGATTTCACGTTAACCTAACAGTGATCTGTGGGAAGGCTCTGTCAGAGAGGTGAATGACAAAGAATACCGATTGTTACCTTGGAACATCATATTTTCAAATGTAAATATTTAAAAACAGTTGGTTGACTCTAGGTCAAAGGATTTTGATTTTGAGTTCAATTCAGTAACAGCTCACTATGAGAGAGTTGAAGCTGCTGGAGAGAGCATGAAGGAGCTGGAATTTCATAAAAGTACAAGGCTCTTTCTTCATAACAGCTCTCTATCATCGAGAACAACATGAACTTTGGAAATCAGGTCCTGGGATTCAAATGTGATTTTGCCAAAAGTCTGTGGTTTGGAAAGAGTGAGCTCACAGGTGGGACATAAGGGAGGTTTTAGCTGTTCTATAATCTGTGTCTTGACTGCACCTTTTCAGGGGGTAGACTGTGATCCTTCTTTGAGGAATATCTCTCCCTGCAGTCTCCAAAGAAGGAAACAACTCTCAGGGCTCCCAGTTTCGGGCTCTGAGAAGGCGGCAGTTGCTGCTGGGAGCCATGGGAGAGCCAGAGAGAATGTGAATGGACCAGGCAGCTTGAGTACACGCTCTGTATCTCCAGAAAGGGCATTAGAGGGATTTACGTTTCTGCTCAGGCCCAAAGAGCTTGAGCAGGGATTCAACATTGTCCAGATGCAGCCAGCACCTGGAGTCCAGAATCCTGGGCTGCAGGGTTCATCTGAGAGACTATCCAAGGCTGTAACTCCACAAAACCATGTGGTTTTTTCCCTCTTCCTTTACTTAGTTTATAATGCTGACAATCCAGGAAAACAGAAATGGTGTGCTGCAGTGTCTGAGAGAATTCTAACATTTCATTCTTGCCAGAAATGAGATGTGAATAAGCATACCCATGAGAAAACTTTAGCAGAGCTCCTTGGAATAATAAGTGCAGCTGCAATTTATGATTTTAGAAGCATAACTATTTTTCAGTCCCTAAAATAGGTTTCAGTTATGTAAATCTTTGTGTGGTACTTCTCAGTGACAATCAGTGATGGATTCCTTTAACCCTTTCCCATATAGAGCAGTTTCTTTAATTCCTTAGATATTTTTATGTTACTTTGTGGAATGATTTAAGAATTAGCAGAAAGATGTCAGAATCCAGGCAAATGCGAAAAGATGACAAGGAATTGGAGAGCACCATTGTAAAGCATTAGACTTCCAGATAATGCTTGTCTGTAGAAGTTTCCTGAGAAAGGAAAGAATACCCCTCATTCCTCTGAGGGTCTCCCCTATAACATGTCTAAATTGAAACAACTAGTGTAATTCGTCATACTTTTAATCCAAATTTTTAAAAGGAACAATTTTAAATGCTTAGATTAGTGTTAGCTCATCATGCGATGTGCTTGGCTGCATATCTGTATAAACAGGTGTATAGAAAGAGGATATTGTTACTCTTAAGGTAGCTGATTAAAGAAAATGTAATGGGGTTTCAAAGCACTCAGGTCAGTTTGATATGTTTGGGTAACTGTTGGGTATTAGAGAACGTATCTGTGAGGCTTGAAGGGGTTTTTAGTCCATGTATGTTTGTGGCTGAGAAATTCTAACCACAAATACACTATTTTTATCACCTCCGCCTGAGTTTTTCAGAAGGACATTACAGGGTCATCAGGGAGCAGAGCTTGTCAGCTGGACAGCCTGGCTGTTGGGGTTTCAGAAGGATGCTCCTAGATGGGTCCGTCTCCACCAAATGTTTGACAAATCACCAATTGCCAAGGAAGAAGATGTTTTGTCAGTATTTTTGCAGCCAGGCCAGGCCACTCAGTAGTTTCATAGCTCTGACAGCAAGAAGTGATACTGTGTGATTTGCAGTGTACCATGGGTCATGTCAACCATCAACTGTTCATTGCAGGTGAACAGTTCAGTGGTTGAGCTGTCGATCGAGCACTGTCCTGTTAAACCAGGAGTTTTGTTAATACAGGTATTAATCAGTGTGGGCTACATCACAAGATTCACCTGCAGGTCAGTGAGCCTTTATCTTCGTGTAGATGAAACCATTAAAAACCTTCTTTGAGGGCTGGGTGTACAAAGGCTTTGCAAGCTAAAAGTGATCTTTGGGCTACATTTACAGAACAACTGCTTTAAACTATGCAATAAATAGTTATGAACAGCACACATTCAGAGTTGTTCTGTAGAATTCAGTATCTGTTTATAGACCAGCTAGATTTGAAACAAGTACTATTTCCAGTGAATAATTTAACTCCACTGTGCTTACACAGAAGAATAGTACTCTGTATTTTACAGAAACAAATTTTCTCTCAACAGCTGCAAGTTAATTCAGCTTGTGCATATTAGCTTGTAAAACACACTTCTGCTTCTAAAATTATAGGATACACTTCTTTCTAAGTAGATATGTTTTTTTAACAGATTTTCTATGTATATTACTCATGAGGTTATATATGTGGTCTCAGTGTTAACATTAATCATTAACAATCAGTAAGATAACTTTCCTGTATGGTGTTCTTCAGCAGGGAAAAATAATTCCTAGTTAGGATTTGAACACTGGGAAGAAAATTCCTGCTTTTTATTGTTACTGTTTTGCAGTGTTGCACTAGGTGGGCTTCAGGGTTTTCGTGTCTTGAGCTCTAAGGCTGTGGTGAGTGCAGGTGACTCGCTGCACACCCTTCCTTGTGAAGGCTGTCTGAGCAGAAGAGCGACACCCAGGACAGACGGATGAGGAGAAAGTGGGGAAGCCCGTGGTCCCCCCTGACAGCCCTCTTCTGGAGCTACCAGAGGTGAGCTCATAGAGCTGTAATATTCCCATGGCTGTCACTTTTTAGGTAGTCAGGAATCTCGTCATGTACCTAAATGCAGTTCACCTTCTCCACCACCACGCTTCATCTGATCTGACTGGCTGCATGCCTGTGTCTCTTGGATAAGATCCAAAAGCATTTGTGTGCTTAAATTTATGTACAGACTATAAAAGTCATGATCATTATTGTACATTCCAACAGAAGCCTCCAGCCTGCTACCTTTTTTTCAGCAACATTTTCCTCAGCAACATGGATCAACTAATGAAAAGTGAAGAAAATTGTATTGTTTCGCAGTCTCTCTTCCAGCAGAGACTCTCCTAGGCTCTCTGTATTAGGTATTAAAGAAATCCATAAAAAGTAAGAGTGGGATTGAGAATAATCTTTTATCTCTCCTTCAGTAGATGATGAAGGAATCAACATATTTCCAGAATTCAATTGGAAGAGCACAAACCTTCAAACAATAAGTAAAATAGCATGAATATATAGTATTGTTGTGGTTTAAGCCCAGAGGGCAACTGAGCACCACACAGAAGAAAATAAGAAAAAGGCTTGGGGATGGAGACAAGGACAGGGAGGGATGGCTCAACAGTTATGGTCATGGGCAGAAGAAAGACTTGTTTGGTGAAGAAACAACATCAATTTAATTTGAACACCACCAACCACTTAATTTACCAGTCAAACAGAGTAGGACAGTGAGAAATACAACCAAATCTCAAAAACACCTTCCCCCCCCCAACTTCTTCTTGGGCTCATCTTTGCTCCTAATTTCTCTACCTCCTCCCCTCAAGCAGTGCAGGGGGACAGGGGATGGGGATTGTGGTGAGTTCAGCACCAGTTGTTTCTGCTGCTCCTTCCTCCTCAGAGGGAGGACACCTCACACTCTTTCCCTGCTCCAGCGTGAGGTCCCTCCCACAGGAGACAGTCCTCCATGAACTTCCTCCACCGTGAGTCCTTTCCACAGGCTGCAGCTCTTCATGAACAGCTCCAGTGTGGGTCCCTGCCATGGGCTTCAGTCCTCCCAGCAACAGACTGCTCCAGCGTGGAGTTCCCTCAAAGTCTCGGCCTTCTTCAGGTTCAATCACCTGCTCCGGCATGGCGTCCTCCACAGGCTGCAGGTGGGCATCTGCTCCACCACGGACCTCCGTGGGCTGCCAGGGGGTCTCTGCTCCGGCGTACCTTCCTCCCCCGCCCCATCCTTATTTCCACTGGCCTCAGTCTTTGCATAGGTGTTTCCCTCACAACTCCTCCTCCTCCTCCCAGGTTCCCTTTTGTAAATACGTTATCGCAGAGGCACAGCCACTGTCATTAATTGTCTCAGCCTTGGTGCAGAGGCAGGTCCAACTTGGAGGCAGGGGGGCTTTAAGAAGCTTCTCACAGGAGCCACCTCTGTAGCCCTCCCCTGCTACCAAAACCCTGCCACACACAAACCCAAACCTACTATATATTGAAGAGCACGACAAACTTGATATCTAAAACCAAACAGTGAGAAACTGTTGCCATTTGACAGTAATTTCTCTTTTCTTTTTGAGGAAGGAAAATTACTTCAGTTCTCAAGACAACTATTTTCTCGGGAAACCCCTACATTAATTTCCTCATGGCAGCTGTTGTGTACTGGATTCTTCCTGTGTGCTCCCAAAGAAAGCAGCACGGGAAGATCCCCCGAACTGATTCAATTCTCCCAACCATGGTTGCACTGGAAAGATTTTTGTTTTTCAGCCTGACACTCTTCATTTCCCAGACACAACACTAATTGCCAGGAAAGGAGCTATTCAGAGGAAATATATACCTATTGGGACATTTTGTATGTCATCTGATGTAGATTATGAAGCTTTTGGGAGAATCTGTCACAGTCAACAAATGCAGCTGGGGAAAGAATGCTCATGCTTGGCATGACATGTTGCCGTGCTGCTCAATATTTAGTTCTAGTTCATAAGAGTTATTATAATGTTATAATAAGCTTTAAAAATATATTTTGTTGCTAAAAGGAACTTTTCTGTTTATAGTGGATCTCAAGTTTGAGACTGAAAAATTCAGGTTGTACCTGCAATTTTGGAGCAACAGGGAAGACTTGTTTGAGTTTTCAAAATAAAGACATAGCATTTTATTGGCGAATGAGTTTATCAAATCACTGTAATACAATATTAGATGAAGTATCTTTACCACTCTAAGCATTTACATTGCATTTTACATTGTGTGAGTGTCATTGTATATAATATGTGAACTAGATAGGCAAATATAATGATCAGATGATGTTAAAATAGTTCCTTTCATGTGGCACTACTAAAATCTCTCACTTGAGGGGAAAAATAAGTGGTACCCCCTCTGTATTAATTTTACTAACATCCTTTCTATTCTCTTGACCTGAAATTATTTTCTTTTACCTAAACAGCGAAAGTGTTGGTTTGTTTAATAGAACATCAAAAAGCAGTTTAATACTCTATAGAAATTAGATCTGCACAAAGAAAAGGAGCGTTTATGTAGTGAAGATGTTTCAGAGTTTCAGTTTTCTTCAGGAAATATAGGGACTCACCCAGACAAGCGTCTTGCAGTGTCTTTTGGTTTGCACACTGTTTGAGGCTGAATCCAGTCAGGCCCTTTGCTCTTTCTTCTCATATCCAGTCAGTTTTCAAAGCCATTTTTTCTCCCCAGTTGTATTGAAGTTAATGGAAGATTTGCCGCTGATTTTCAGTGGAAACAGGGTTTTACTGCCAAACAGCAGCAAAGATGACTATATTTCTCCATTTCCTCTCTTCTGTTTTACTTCCATGCTATCTGTGGTTTTAATACCTAAATTAATCTACTCTCTAGTTTTTTGCTTTTAAAAGCTCTCCTTTTTATCCATCTATATAGTTGCCTTTGGTGCTAAAATACTGTTCTTTCTTGCTGTCTTCAGAGACTTGTTTCCCCTCTATCATTCCCATTCCTACCTTGTGGGTTTTTTCTAGATTGCCTTTGTATTTCTGTTGACCCTCAAGTCGTACTTTTTGCACTTAAAATATGTATCTCCATGAGTCTTCGTTTGCATTTCCCCAACCTACTGTAGGGAAAAGATATTTGTAAATATGTTTGAGTTTAAGATAGGTTTGTATTTAATTTTTTTTATGGAGGACAGTGTCCAAAGAGTGTACTGCTCTGAATGGCATGTGGCATGGAGAAGGAAGGGAAGAAGAAAAGTTCCATCTGTGCTCTCTTCTGTGAGTTTGAAACTTTCCCCTGCCCCCTTTCAGACCTCATTCCCTCTGTTTAGCTGTGTGGTAACTGATTAAAAGGAATAAGTTTCATGGTGGGTAAGACTAGTATCCTCCATCCCCACCCTTTTCCTTCAGCTCACTGAAGCGTTGTCTGCATGTTACCCTTTACCACGACCATCCTTCAAAAGGAGGAGGCACCTCTCCTTACTGTCCCATGATGTACTCTGTTCAACACCAGAGGAGGCTCAAGTTTCTGGTGTGACTTAATGTATATGCCTGTGTATGGGAGAGCTTGACCTCCCCCTGCTACTTACTGTCTGCAGTGAAGCAGAGACTTGGAAGCACTGATACAGTGATTGATCCTACCCTGAAAACTCCGATGCCTCTTCACACCTGTTTGTGCCTGATAACTTTAATGGAAGAATTCATTAGCAATAGTAACAAACATCATTAAATGGAGGAGACACAAAGGCCAGATCAGTATTCTAGACAGCTAGCTGTTACCTAGCTTGCTTATGTGTTGCTAGCCCTGTGATGCTTCTTTGTCTGATTCTCTGCTTTCTAAAGAAAGAAAATGTAGGGTTTTTTGTTTGGATTTATTTATATCCTTCCTGTAGGTATAAAATATAACATCTGTTTCCAGTGAGGTTTTTTTAATTTGTCCTGTGTGCTCACTAGTCTCTGGTGGTAGAGGGGTCACTGAAGATATAAATATGGCTTCTGCTCAAGGCTGAGAAGCCAGGAGTTCAACAAAAAATAAAAAGAAACCCCATAAAGCCAGAAGCCTTGCAGCTGCTGGCAATTAGGATTGTCATTGGCGTTCCCTCCAGGAGCCCTCCCCTAACATACCTATGGTAGCGTGCAGCAGGCAGCTGCGTTCTCACAAGGCGGGGATGTAAACACAGGAGGAGGGAGCTTGGTTGTTCCTAGTGAGCAGAAGGAGGCCAAACAGGTGTACGACTTAAATGGTTCCCTCAAGGTATCGTCAGCTGCTGGAGAGTTATCCTCATGTCTGTAAGATGCAGAAAGTTTCTTTTTCAGTTGAAGAGCAGCTGATGCAAGCCTCTGTTCCTACAGACGTTTGGAAAGGATTGTGCAGACTTTTCTGCTTTCCCAACAGTTGGATAGTCCCAGGGAGGAATTTATTGGAATTGCTTCATTTGATCATTTTACCATTCACAGTTCTCCTCTGTTTCTTGTTTGACAAACCATATCTAACCTATGCTATTTTTTAAAAAATTCTGTGGTTATTGTAGAATTCCCTTGGTGCATGTGGTACTGAATATAAGAATGAAATACAAACATACGCATGTTAGTTGCATTCTGTAGCCTAGCATGTATGTAATTATGTCAAAGCTGCTATGATTGTTTAGTAAAACCTAACTTTAATGACTGCCTAGCACTGATTAGATGCAGTTTTCTAAATGTTAATTTACACAGACTCCATGTGGTAACAGAGTAATGCTGTACTCTTTTTCAAAAGGAATTTTCCTTGATAAAGCCAATAGTTTCTTGAGTCTCTTACACTTCGTTACACTTGTACACATGTTACATCAACTAAAGGTTGGTACAAAGTAATCTGGAAGAGACTGTATAACTAGACCCCTTGGTAACAGACTGCTATATTATTTAATTCTATATTTGTATCACATTGTGTTTTTGATCCTTCGCTTCTTAAAATTTTCTGTCCATATTCATATTTTGTTTCAAATTTAGCATTCTTGCTGTTATTTCAATTTACTAGAAACCAACAAATCAAATCCTACAAAGTCAATAGAAGAAGCAAACAAAGCAAGAGAATCTTGGGACAAATGATGACAGAAATACAAAATTAGGCAGAATTTGTTTCTTTTATATTTTTCCAAGTGGCTGTAAATGGGGAATAGACTTGATTTTATTTTTAAATTCTTCTGAGAAGATTAACAATACATTTGACATTTTGACTAATTCTGTTACAGTTTGGCCTCTCTATCCAGATAATGGTGAGAATCTTGAAAGAATGTGCACAGCCTGAGTGCACACAAGGACAATTTTTGTTTTGTAAGGACTTTATGGTGCTGGAAAGGAGATTTACTTGAATGGACCTCAGCTCTTGCCATGCTGCTCTCAGTGAAGAGAAAGATACAGGACTGGAGCACTCATGAGTTGCTACTCTCTGTAGCTAAGCATAAAATCAAGATGTACAGTTTCCCTTCTGTTTTGCTACAGGATGTTTCATCACTCCTTTAAAGTGTAAAGTTTTATATGTGAGGCGAGCTTCTGTGATATGTAGAATATACAAGTGAAAAAACAGAACCAAAGTATGAGTAAAATGGGAGCCTGTTACCAAGAGCTAAGGCTGTGGTCTTGCTGTGGGTATAGCTAGTGATTAATGTAGTCATGGTTCCATTCAGGAATGTATTTTATAATTGTAGTCAATAATAACAAACTAGCTGACCTGATATGAATGTTTAGTTTACATGTTGTTGGTACAGTGAATATGGCGTGGGTCCTGTAGAAAATTAAGTGGTCATGTATGTAATTAGAGTCTCACAGTGTGTTTGTATGAGTGACTAAACTAAAGATACTTAGACAACATTAATTTTGTATTTCCCAACCCTAGATTGCTTTATGAGGTTGGTGTAAAAGTGGGGGTGTGTATATACACATTATGGCTGAAATAGATATTTGTAAGCTTTCATATAATCAAGTTTTCTTTTTTTTTTTTTTCTGTTTTGTTTTGTTTTGATTTTTAAGTCATGTTAGAGTTCTTGTAATGTCATGCTTACTTCTCCTTTTAGGAGATGGTTATCTTTGACTTAGGTTTAGTCTTGAGATGTGTTTTCCATCAGAGCATCCAGTTCAGCTTGAAGCACTGGTTCTTACACAGTTTATTTATCCTTGGGCATTTTAGCTTATCTTAGAGATAAGTGTCCAGGAATGAAGTACTGGAGTATGCAAGGTCAGCTACCACAGTAACCAGAGTTAGAACTGACCTGACACCAGCAGCATATCTTTTCATCCATGCCTTTTAGTTTCTCCACATTTGATCATTTTACTCAGAAGAGAAGCTAACTAGCTGCCTCTCAACTTTTTTATCCTTTACGCTTTTCTATAAGGTGTAAACCACATCTGTTTCTTACTAGTCATTTGATGTGCGCTTCTAACAGAGAAAATGCTTAATTTTTTTTGAGCCTTTCCTCTGCTTTGTTATTCATACTGTGATACTTCTATTAAATACTTTCCAAGACGTGAAAACTAGGGGTTTATCAGAAGGAAAACCCAGCCACTTTATTTATCTGAATTTTGTCAGCTGCTGAACAGGAATGTCAAAACCAAATGATGATGAGTTTTTATTAACATTAATAGGTTTATAAAGGATTAATCTAACTAGATGTGTTCAGTTTTTAAAGTAGTTTAAATATGGAGAAGAGGTGATCCAGTAGATCTAAAATCAGAAAAAATGGGTGCTTTTCTTAAATAAATTAAAAAAAAAATAAGTAAAAGAACCGCCCACCCCCTCTCCTCTACTAAACACCAAACTATGGTACTGGAGTATGGGTATGTTAGATATTTAATAGCCTAATTACCCTTAAAGTTTTGCAGAATGAATTCAGGCTTTGCTGAATGACAGCATTTCAGAGAGAGTGTGGGTTTGAAGCAGCAGAAGCTGGCATCACTCCCCAGTGTTAGTAGGATACACCAGAGGTGCACCTTGCTTGTCTGTGGGTACCAGTGTTGCAAAGATGAATGCTGATTCTGAGTCAGGGTTGCTCTGTGATCTCCCTAGCTGGTTTTATGTGATGTTTTTCTTTCTTTTCAGAGGGCAGGGAATAGTAAATACAAGTCAGGTTGGTGGTTTTTTTGTTTGTTTGTTTTTTGTTTTTTTTTTTTTTTTTTTAATGTTAGTAAAATCCTTCTTATTTAGAAAGAATAGCCACAATGTTTTGTTTGTATAGACAGAGTGGAAAAAATGTCTTCCTTGCCCATGAGTACGAAAAATCTTTCTCCTGAACTACATCCTCTTCACCCTGTTTTCAGCCAAACTCAGGACTGCTTCTCTCCATCTTCATCTGTTACACACAGAGTCTGCTAGTAATTTCTTTTCTATTTTGTTTAGTTAATTCTTGCTCAGGTCTTGCCATTTGGTCAGCAGCCTTTCCAGTTTTTTTGTTATCTCTGCATAAAAGTGGCTTAATTTACTTTACTTAGAAACTTTTTGATGTAGTCTTTGACACTTTATTAAGCAATTTACTACATAGATACACTTAACACATGGGATGTCTTGCATGCATGTAAACTTTAATCATATATATCCCAGGATGTTTAGTGTCTGCCACAAATGTTTTCTGTGTGAGTTCATTTTGTAGCATTAGGAATGTACAGTACTGTGATATTGCCTTGTACCTTCATACTGGTAATGCTTAAGGTCCCTTTCCCTTTTTGTAGCAATAATTTGGACAGTCATCCATTTTCTTCAGGTCCTGATATCACCTGAACAGTTGCTGGCTCTGCCTGCCTGTCCTAAAATGTCTTAATTTGGATAGTTGGGTTTACCTTTATAATCTTGGCAAAACAGTAGTTTGAGCATAAAAATGGCAATACTACCAGGTGACTTCAAGGTTTATTTTTTGGGCTAGCTGGGTCAAATTTTGTGCCTGCAATCATTCATTCATTTGGGGTGTGTAAGCATCCGTGCATCTCAGTGGGTTGTCCGAAGCTTTATTCACAGTTGTGGTGAAGCGTTGGAAATGAACATCTGAAAGAAATGTAATTGCTACTTACATTGGGGAAACAAATACAGTTTTAGGGGTTTCTTTTGTTGAGCATCTGGGAAATAACAAGGAGAGTGAAATCAATACAGGTGGTAATAAAACTTGAATTACTGTTGTTCAGTGTACACAGCATGTTAGTACTAAGACATAATCTTGCCAGAAGACACAGGTGAATGGATTCATTTAAAATGAGCAGAAACTGTTTGTTTCTGCTCAATTGTTGAATGTAGGGGGGTTTTTTAAACATTAATACATGAAATTGTAATCCCTTTTTTTTGTTTGTTTGTTGTTTATTTTATATTTTTTGGAAAGTCTCCTGGTTAACATGCTGGGTATATCCCAGAACACTCAAAAGAAATATTAAACATATGCAGCAAATATTTGGAGTTTAAAAGTGGGGGTGAGGGAGGCATCTTTTTTTTACAGGGATAAAGGGAAAGAAAAATATATAGAAGATCTGAACTTAGAAGTCTGTGTGAGTTTATCCCACTCAGGGAAGATTATGTAGCACAAGAGATTCTGAGTATCAGGGTAACTGTTATTTCAGAGGTGAGCTATCGGTCACCCAACCTGCAAAGCTGATGAGGAGAAGGGACATCAGCCTTCCTATGAGGTTCAGCCTTAAAAAACTGGGAGCAATAATTTCCTAGACTGTTGCCACCTGATCTGTCTACACTCTGAAGCAGTTCCCATAAGACCTCTGTAACCAATTTTTAGTATTTTCTTTTCAAATAAATGTTTATACATACCTACTCTGTGGATTATGTTAATGATTACGGTATGACTTGTTGAGAAGGATTTATTCTTCTAAACAAATAGAATGATTATTCTCTCCCATTTTACCTAATCTATATAATTACAAAGTGTATTTCTCCTTTCCTCCTCACCACATCTCCTCCAGGAATTAAGTATATTTTTTTCCAGTTTAGAAGACTTAAAAATCCCCCAAAATCTTTTAAAATTTTTGTTTAGATTTATAAAAATATGTGTCTGCTACTGTAAGTAGACTCATAAGTGAAGATTTTCATGTATTGATCATGGTTCTGGGCATGGTTTGGGGGGTTCAGAGGTCCCTGCCAACCTCAACTGCTCTGCGATTGTTATTAATATACGGATAAAGAGTATTAACATTTGTAACAGCTGATGTGAAGAATGTCTGTAATCTGATTTGAAAGCTTCAACTCTAGCCCTTTTTCATAGAGTAACATGTAGGTAAAAATATGATTTAGAGATTTCCTTCAGAAGCTTAATTCACTGGCATTTCTCTGATAAAGTCAGAATTTAGTAACTGAGACAAATAGACATGCTACATCCATAAGAATATTTAAGAAGCCTTTAGATGGCTGAATATTTTATAGATTTTGAAAACACTTCTGGAGTAGTGACTGAAATGTGAGAATTACAAAGTAGACCTGGAATAAAGGGTTGTAGATGTATTATTTCACTCTACAGATTTACTGCAGAGCATGGTCAGTACTGGAGAGCTGCTTTTTCAGTTTTACCCTAATATTTTAATGCACAGTTCTAAGCTTATTTTAGGATTTAGGACATGTATACCAGTTGGTTTCTGATCATTATTGCGGTATCAGAATTCTTCTCAAGTGTTCATTGAGTCTGTCCTCTTGAAACAAAAAGTATTTTTATTCCCATTTTACAAGTGTGAAATAAAGGCAATGAATGATTTAATATTGGGAGTATTTGCGAATTTGGGCATACATCTAGATCCTGTCTTCTCTTTTTTTCCCACACGTGTTTTCCTGCTGTGTCTGGCTTTATATACAACTTTACTTTAATAGCGTTGACTTCAGCTGCAGCTGTAATGCTCAGTACTTTTGCAAGTCAGATCCAAAGATCTCAACAGAAGCACCAGAAAATGAGAAATATGTAAATAATGGCCAAATGTGAAAAACATGGAAGGAACTTGCTGAGGAGCTTGTCCATTACTTTTTAGCAATCCTGTGGTGTCAGATGTGGAATCACTCTCTCCAGTTAGCTCTGCAAGCAGTGATAGTAGAAGGAGTCTCTGGACGGGAAATAATTGCTTTAAATAGTCATGAAACCATCTGCAGCTTTCTAAGAGGAAAGAAGTCACTCCATATTATACTATGACTATCAGAGGAACTTTGTGATTATTTTTGTTTGATTTTTTCCCCTTCTTTTATTTCCACGAGGCACAGCTATTCCTAAATGGAAGACACTGAAGCCTTACATCAGGTGGTGCATATTTTTCTTCTTTGAATAATCTGTGTAAAGTTAATTGTTGTATTTTTTATTTTTAGTTTGTCTACAGGTAGCAGTTGAAATCTCAAGTGTACTGAGAACAAATAAATATGCATTTTTTTAATGGTCTCATTGTCTTATTTTTCCTGAAGTTTCTATATAAATAAATAAATAAATATCCAGTCTCATGTTGAAATAGTTGAAGTAGTGAATTTTAATTTCATTACTTGGCATAGGACAAAAAAATGCACTTCTTATGGATGGCTCACTCACTGGCTTTTCATTGCTTTTCTTCCTGATAAAGCAGGGAAGGGAGTGTAGGATCAGAGTATTTACTACTGTAATGTCAAAGCATGGCAATGACCTAAGTAGAGCTGACACAGTATAGCTTTCCAGACATATAGAATGGTAAGTCAGATATTTTGATCAGTATAAAAACACTTGATGTATTTTATCAAAAGGTTTATTTAAAAATAGTAAATACAACATTTTTGAGAGTTTATTGGGGATGGTTAGTGAAAGTATTCTTTTTAGTAATTCTGCAATAATTATAACTTACAGAGCTAAGTTGTTAACACTGTGATTTTATTTTCCTTTTCGCAGCCCACATACTGGGTGGCAGAATTACCAGCCTGATGTGCCCCGGATTCCCACTGCGTGCATCTCTGTGGAAGATGCTGAAATGATGTCACGCATGTCATTCCGGGGCACTAAGATCATTGTGCACCTGAAGATGGGGGCTAAGACCTATCCAGATTCTCCTTCCTTTAACACTGTGGCAGAGATAGTTGGAAGCAAGTACCCAGAGCAGGTGAGTGAGAATATACAAAAAGAAACTTACTTTGTTCTTTAAAAATACGAAAAAACAAACCCAAAGAACAGCCTTTCCTAAAAAATCTCTCAAACGAGTAACTCTTACTCACCTACTCTTCTACATTTCAGACATCTTGGCTTTTCAGTCTTTTTCATGTAGTAGATTTGAAAACACCAGGCTCAGTTCTAACATACTAGGATATATTTTAGAAAACTATAAGAATTACTGTGTTCTAAGAAAAGGAAATTCATCTAAACTGTACACCATTTAACCTCCTCCTTTTTGTTTCCCTGGCTTAAAGCTCACTTTAAATAGTACCACCTGCATAGGCTTACAAAGAAGCATGTATGTAAGCAGAAGTGAAATCCTAGTACTGTAATGAATACAGTTATTGTTTTAAATAACAAGTAGTAAGTTAAGGTTGCCATAATGATTTGGGCTGGGGGTTTACTTACTCTTCTGTTAATAATCTTCAAGTGGTTTCTTGATCAGACAAATAAGCCAGGTTCTGCTGTCCGGAAATAATTTTTTTTGCCTGATATTTTTGTCGAATATAAAAGTGAATGCAGGATGTCAGTTGAACTTTTTTGAAGATGTTTTTTCATGTGCAAATCATTTCTGTGTTTAGCAGGAGTTGTATGTGTGTTAGTTTGGAGGAATAAACCATCTGTACTAAAAAGCATCTGCAAAGTCTGTTTAATCTTAAATTGTTGGTTTCCATTTTAAGACTTTTCTTCTTGCTTTCTCTTTTCTTCCAACTTCTTAGCCAAAAATCATACAAACTAAATTCATGGTGCTGAAGGATTTGTGCACGTTATGAGGTCTTCTATGTCAGCTTACAACGTGGAATGATTTTTCTGGCATGGTTGACTGTGAAAATGCTGATGCAACCTCAGTTACAGAAGCACTAGAAATTGCTGCTAAAGTACATCTACTGAGCCACGATTCTTTTTTAAACATTGTAGTTTTCGAACCTCAATGGAAAATAAGAATGACTATCTCTGTCCTTTAAACCAGGGATAGCTCTTAAAAGATTTTATCTTTTCTGAGATGGTAGTTCTGTAGTTCTGGCTTGTGATGTCTAGGGATCCTCAGTGTTAGCATGAATGTATGGTTTCAGAAGCTTGTTCTCTGGGCAGCAAAAAAGTCACTGTTCTCATGGTTCATATACCATCATCTACACATCTAGCTTCATGAAACACATTTTTACAAAGTTAAAGACATGCCCCAACTTCTAAATTAGGGTACAGTTAACTTAATTCTGTGTCATCTGAATTTTTAGCCATGCTTCTAACCGGCTAATAGGCTATCCTTCCTGAATTATGTTTGGTGTATTTCAAAATTTGACATTTCAGTTCAGATTATGAAGTGTTCATATGTAACCTTCAAAGATGTGTTAAGATGATTGCCTGTACTTGACTTTTTCTTTGCTGTTCTGCTCTGTTTCTTTAAGTAATGAAATGGTTTGGGATCTCTTCACTTCCTGCACTGAGAAGCTCAGTTTTTTGAAACACTGGGTAAAGAATTATTTCCAAGCCCCCTGCTGATGTTAATGGGAGTGGTAGTGGACACACTTTGAAAATGTAACCAAGAAACAGAAAAATAAAACAAGTGAATGTTTAGGTTTTTTAGTACTCAGTTCTTCATGGAGCCTTAATGGGTGCTTCACCACGCTCATTCCAATGCGTTACTCTGGTAAAAATGGGTACCATCTAGCTATTTAGGCAATAAAATACATTGTAGACCCAAACTCTTACAATGCCTTTCATTCCAAAGTGTTTCAAAAGTCAGTACAAATTCAGGGGAATAGAAGGGTGCCATTTCCATGGGCCAAAATTTCAATTTAAGTTTTGAATTGAAACAAAAGCAAATCTGGATCTTTGAACTCTGGGTGAGAAATCAGCAGCGGGTGGTATCACTCTTACAAAGGTCTAAAGCAAAACAGTTTGAAATTAGGCTGAAGCCTGTGAAACATAACTGGTCACAGGTATTATTATAAATTATAACTTAAAAAACTGGAATATAATTGAAAATGAGGGTTGCTGTAGAACACTGAAGAAGTCCAGTGAGAAATGATACAGTTCTAGATGTAACTGCACATCAGGCATGTTTATGTTCATCTATATATTGACTGGAGTTTAATATACTGCTTGAGTTATAAATAATTCATTAATTCCCTCTGTGACATTTTAGCATGTTTATTAAAAATAATCACCAAGAACTGAAATATTTGTCTGAAAATTCTATCTGTTACAAGCAATGTTGAATATTATTATTAAAATCCTTTAAAGGAGAAAACAATTTATTGGTTTTTCTTACTTTTTTTTTTTCAGTTCCTCCTTTTAAAGTAATTTTTCCAAGTGTTTTGTATGGATTCTTGCATATAGCAATGGAGGGGGAAAAAAGTAAAACTGGTGTTAAGAAAAACAGGGAAAAAAAAGTAGTTGAAATACTTCTGACATACTTTCCCAGAAGTTTGCTGTATTTAGACCTAGTGTTCCTAAAGTCATGTAACAGATGGTTTGTTTTGTTGTTGCAAGGAAAGTTTGGTATCATCAAAATTTATACTCGGAATGGTCGAACTTGCAAACTTGCTTAGGTACCTATGCTTAACTTTGACACATTTATGGTTTGGAATAACTTAAAGCAGTAAAAGAAATGTAATTACTGCTTTGTGAAGCATCAAGCTCTCAGGGATGCATTCATCTTCAGAAGCAATGTGGTGACATGGGTGCAGATGTCCTATTGCTTTTTGAGGCAGCTCTGCCCCCAGGGCACACAGGTACTTTTAAAAAGTTTACTCACTGATACTTCAGGTTTCTGTTCTGCTTTATCCTTTCTGTTTGGGCAACCAGTACTAGTAAGCAAATGCTTTAGCATCAATTGCTCCAACTCAGAAAAATGTGCTTTGAAACCTACTGTAAGTTGCAACTTTGCCCTACCAACTTTTCAGGTGGTGTAGAAAGCATCTGAACAGAAAAAGGAAATGGATTTTGTCATGCTGACAGTTAAGTTCAGTGTCTCACCAGTGTCTCTGTTCTGTTTATCTTCGTGTTGTCCCTTCTAAGTTAGAGAAGGGCTGCTCTCCCCAGACAGGGCCCTTGGTAATGTCGGAGCGGGCATGACTGTGCATGTTCTGAGCAGAGACATCCACCATCCTTGCTGTCAGGCCCAAGGTCCTCGTTTAGTGCCTGCTGAGGCCTGAATACCTGTAGGTGCTCAGAGAAGGTGAGCCTGTGCCTATAAGATAATGAGTTCAAGATGAAGCTTTTCTTCATATACACAGATTGGAAGCAGTGGGACCAAACATGCTATGACTTGATGCCCTGGCAGTCTTTCTAAGCTTAGCATCCCATTCTCACGGTGCTTAGGACAGCAGTGAGAGTGGAAAACCTGTGGGTTGTGGGACTTAACATATTTAAGCCTGTATGACTGCCAACAGTTGAGCTAAAGAGTTTGTGAGATGTGAAATGTATATACAGCAGAACCTGCTGAAGTCCAGGATATTGCAGGCTAGAGACATTTACAGTCCATTCCTGACTTTCATCTTCAAGAAGGATTTTTTGAAGCACACTGTTGAACCTCAGACCATGCTGTTAGCATCCTTTTGTACTGTATTGTGTATTGGTGAGATGTTTTATTTAAACTATGTAAACTGACACTGGAGACTGACTGACTGAGAAATTCACAAGTTAACTAATGTGGTTTTCATTTGAAATTCAGGCAGAGCTGGCAGTAAAACATGTTTGTCTCCTCATTTTAATACAGATGTAACATGATTGGTCTTAAAGTGTAGAAGCAACTGTTCCCATCTCTGGGGAAATACTATAAATAGCAGCTGTTTCTTGTTAGTTTGGCTTCAGTGTACCTAATGTGCCAAACACAGAACCACAAAATACTTGATTAAGTGAAAAGGTATCGAAGTGGATAAAGATATAACTCTTCTATAATACTGTCTTTCAGCGTCTCCCTGTACTGTGTGTTTCTTGATGTGCAGTGCTGTTTTACTTATCTTACAGTTACTAAGTGATAGGAAAACTGTTTCCTAAGTGCCCCACAAAGTACATAAATTTAATGGTTGCTCATTATTCTGTGATCTGGCATAAATACTGTAGAGCAGAAACAGAGGAGCTCATAAGTGGCTTTTTTGAAATCCTGAAGAATTGTTCCAGGAATTCACTCTACACAGCTTTTTTTGCCTCCTGTTTTTATGGAGTGCCATATCTACAAAATGTACCATTTGAAAAGTGACTCTGTTTTGAACACCACAGGCATAAAAGACGATTGAAGAATGTACTGTAGCTCTGAGCCAGGTTTGGACAGCACTTTGAAAGTAACAGTCCTAGGAATGACCTGAGAAATGGAGATGCTAAGATAATAGATTGTGAAGTTCTTTACCAATCTGTGATTGATGTAACAGAACCTGTTCTACAAAGGAAATAGCAGCTTATTTACTTTTCATTCTTCTTCCTTTCCCTATTTCAAAAATCAGCCCTCTCTTGGAATTTGTGATACTGGGCAAAGCTCCAGGGAACAAAAGAACATGAAAATTGTCCAGGCTTCCGAGCCTGTTAGGCATTCATGCACATAAGGGAAGAAATAATTTGTAGACAAAAAAAACACCCAACCTCAGGGAGAAAAAAAAAAAAAAAAAAAAGACTTCTGTGAAGATGTGTAATACTCAGTACAATGTTGTTTTATGGCCTGGCATCAGTTCTACATATGTTAACAAAATGTCTATCCATTAGCCCTTTGATGTGGCTTCCAGATATCCTTATGCTCAAACTAAATCATGCATACAATAGAGCTTTGAGTAGAAATGTTTTAAGAGTCTGGTGCCATCACGTTATGGCTCCATTATCACATTTTCTCCATGTGGATTGTTCTGCTATTCATTCCAAAATGTTGAAGGGTTTGTAAGTACACTTCTGTGAGTCTCTCTCCTGTGACTGTAAGTTGATGCCTGTTGCTGCTAGAATTTAAGAGAATTTAAAAGAATTTAAGAGATGATTATGGAGATTGGGTTTTGAGAGTGCCAGCCTATTACTTCATGATAGTGAACTGATGGGAAAGAAGATGAAAGAGAAATGGTGAAGAAGAAACAAGAGAAAGTGTGAAGAAGGAACATTGGCATTGTTAGGAAATGTATTTTCTTTGAAGTTTTTGTATCAATATTTGCTGAAAGAAATAGTATCCTGTGTGTGTGTGTTTTGTTGGTAACAGGACTTTGTACTATTAAATGGGGGGGTTGTTTTTTATAGTGTGCCTTGTGGGTGTGGCAATATTGCTGTCATTTGTTCTTAAACAGAGGTCTTGTCATGATGAAAACAGTCAAATTAATACGAAACTGATACGGAGGAAAAATTTTCTTTGTAACTTGACCATTTTTAAAATGTTTTTTTTTTACTGCCAGAAGGCCTACCAAATTTTAAAACTGAAGTGCATACTAAATTTTGTGGTGTAGAGCTTGGCAAATCTTCTAAAACTTGAATTGCCCATTTAAAACCCAAGAGCTGACTGAAAGCATTTAATTCTGCTAGGCAGAACTTGACAATAGTTTGCCTTCTGACCCTGAATGACTGGTGACCCCTAAAGTAGGCATGTTTTTTGGAAACCTCAGTATCTGTGTATGTAGCAAATACATCTTAAAAGTAATTTGTACCTATGTGGTTGACGTTGTTACGGGGCAACAATTAAAAAGCATTGTTACTCCTTAGAGTGTGCGTCTGAAATATTGGTGGAACAAGTGAATGTGTATATGTGGAAGAAAGATTCAGAATAGCTTAGATCTTTTTAAAAATTATTTTTCTTATATAATTTTGCTAGAAGGCAACAGGTCAGGTTCACCAGCGCGACATGACCTTTGTAATGTTCAGGTATTTTCAAAATGACTAGACCATTTCTATAAGTGGGCAACTGAGAGTGGAGGAGACAGCCAAGGTGGTAGCAGTCTCTCCTGGTCTTGGAGACCTCTGAAGTTGCTGTGTGTCTCAGCTTGGTGATGCCAGAGCAGAACCAAGGGATGTGTTCCACTTCGTGTGGGCAAGCCAGCAGCTCTTCGAAAGGGTCCTCCTTTTGCCAGCTGAGGCACAGTAGCTGTCACTGCATATGAGCTATTGCAATATGAAGGAAAAATGTAATAGCTTTAGTTGCCATCGATGCCAGATGGGAGCAGGACCTTCTTAGAGTGTGCTAACTGAACTTGCTGGTATGCAACTGCTGATATCCTAGGTTACTGCAGCACTAGAGTGACAGTGACAAGGCATGAGGACGTCTAGGTGGCCTTCCTCACTAGAGTCGAGTGGAGTTTGGAGGAATTGACTGCTGCTGTCACCCTACTATACATGTTCCAGTTGGATTCTTGACATCAGTTCAGTGTGCTTTCTGCCTTCCACCTGAGCTTGGACATAGATACCACCATGTACCCGACAGCTGGCAGCCTACCCCAGCCCTTCTTGTTTTTTGAATCCAGGAAGGTATCTGCCCAGTGCTACTTTCTAGACCTTTGATCTGTGCACTACTCTTCAGAGTGTTTGGTTGAGTTTTAAATCCCCAACTTGCTAAACTGCAACCAACTGAATTGTAAGACTAGAAATGAAAAAAGTAACAATTAGGATTCTTGTTCTATTCCCCAGCAAATTTATCTGAGCACGCGGTTTTTTAGTCCTTTTGATGATGTGAGTATAAGCAGATACACTGTAATATTTTTACTTCCCACCTATTTCTTTGTCTCTACTCCCACACAACAGTTTAAAGAATTACTGTGGGACTTTATTTCAGTAATAATTTACAAGTACACATAAGGTTTACAGAATGGTTGTGAAAGCTTTTTTTCTCCACATTGAAAAAGTTATCTTCTAAAATTACACTACATCCTTCTTGCATTCTAATACACACGAGTATCTAAAAGGTAGTCCTGGGTTTGGCAGATGTGATACTTGCCTGAGGCATGAAGTAACCACAGTACTGGGGAGGAAAGAAACTATATCGTACTTTTCGTTATGAGTAAGTAGGTGCCAGAAATGCTAGTGCCAACTGTCAAGGATTAGTTTAAAAACAACTATTCACTACAGAAGTAGTCAAATAGCTATAGTAGTATGTTTGTATTTGTTAGGTGTAGCCTGTATGCTTGACCTTGTACAACAGGACTACCATGATAGTTCTTGCCTTAGTGAGCCTGCAGTCCAGAAAATGAGTACAGTGCTAAAAAAATACATCTTTTCTATGCAAGGCTAATGGGAAACTACATGTCTAAGAGTGTGTGGGTTGGATGTAGAGGTCTGTTTGGCACGGATTCAGAGGTTCCCACACATGGGACCAATGTGGAGGAAGATCTGACAGTGAGATTATATATGGTGGATGGAGCTAACATTGTTAATGGAGTGGAGGGGAAATGATAAACACAGTGAAATCTAAAATGGTCAGTTTGGGGCTGAGGTCAAAGGGGGAAAGAGCTTGATCTGCTCAGTCACACTGAGGTACTGACAGTAGAGGTGTTGCGCTAAGAAACATGCGGTTGCAGCACCTGAGAGAGATGGTTACTCAAGGACAGAGCAGAGTATCTAGCAGCATTCATAGTTTTGGTGGGCAGGTAGTATTCTTGAGAAACACTACCCACAGTTCTGCAGTTGGTTCAGACTTACTAAGGTTCCACGCCTGGCATTGCTGCTTTCTGAGAACATTCAGTAGGGAGAGATGGGGAAAACAATAAGCTGACCGCAGTTGACGTGCTCTTTAAGACCTCTCTCAAGACCTTGGTTTCCTTCATGAGTACATGCTTCAAAATGTTGATATAATTAGTTCTTTTTTTTTTTTTTATATACCATTGTTACATAGTTTTTTAAACAGTTTGATCAGCCTAGAAGGAGTCTCCTAGGCTTCTGAGATCTTAAAGGCCTTGCACTTTGCCGCTGTTACTTTATTGTAAATGTAGTTACAATGATGCAGAAGTATTTATTGTGGTTTGGCAAAGCAAAATACACTGTAAAGCACATCTTACAAGTAAAATTTGTCCAAAATGATTGTTAATAAAATGTTAAAGATCTTGGAGTCTGGCAGGTATAAATCTTAATTATATCAAAGAACGAGTTCTGTTCATAGAGTTTCTCAAGTATTATCAATACTTATACCAATAATATATCATGATGTAATATATAAGTTATCTAGAATTCCATTGTGCACAAATATAATTTAATTCATTGTAACAGATAAATGGAAATTCTGGACAACTTCCTGATTGACACGGTTGACTCTTTTCAATAGTACTTGTCAAAAAATTAAACTGGTTTGTGTGTTCAGGACTGAGATCCCATTCCTTCTTTATTGAAATTGCAAGATAAAAAAAAAAACATATTACAGGGTCTTTAACAGAAAATGTGTTTTATACTACAGGTTCTGTAGGCTTGCTTCTTTATACATGCTGAAAAGTATGTTCTTCACAGTCTGCATTTGCTTTTCTCACTAGTTTTTATTCTGTCATTTATTCCATAGACTGGTTTACATATTTGAACAAAAATAAACTAAAATGAGTGTTCTTCTGGTAGCTACATAGTCCCTTGACATCTGATTTCTATCACAGTATTTGAAATTACAACCATCATTGTGAAATATTAGTCTCAAGAACAGTGTACGATGTCCTGGTATAAATTACTCGGAAAAAAACCTCTATGTCCCATTTCATCTACTCATATATACATTATCATATAGAGGGTGGAGAATGGAATAATATCATGATGTAAGATGAAATAGTCTGTAAACCATACTGCTTTAGAAATTGCACCAAATCAGTCTGTTTTCCTAGACTGTATATAAGCAAATAGAAGTAGGGTTTTCCTTGTATTTTAAATATTTCAACTCAACAGGGAAGGATATTAATGCTGTCTCAGTATTTCTGTATCACTTCAAATTCTGGGCTTTATTTTTTAATCGTGTTCCTGGTCTAATCATCACTGTGCTTAGTTTCTGCTTTCAGTGATGTCAACTGGACAAAGATTTTTCTCATCCTCTCCATGTGCCAAGTTTAATGTGCTGCTTGTGGGAGAACGTATTTCATTAAATAATATTCCTTCACTGCAATGGAATTTGCTGCTGTAAACTATATATATATATAAATGATAGTTTTAAGACACCACCTTCTGTGGCGTGCTGCTCAGCAGTGTAGAGCGTATTCTACCATTCCAAATGGGAAATGTCTGTCATCCAACTTCTTGCCAGGAGAGAGATTACTGAGCTCTAAAACGTGATGTCCTCCGTTGTCTTTTTTCCCCTTTCAAATAATCAGGAAGAGGATCTGAGGTCACATTATTCTTTGTGAAGGAAAAGAAAAACAAGATCTTGAACTGTTGACAAGTATGTTCCTCTCTGTCTTATCTTACAAGGAGATACTACAGCTTGTGGTCTGTTCTGCTTGTATGATTTTGTTTCTTGGCATTGTAAACCCGAAGTCTTGGATTTACGTTCTCCACTTCTGCCTGAAGTCCACTGACCTCAGCTTATACACTAAAGTGCTCCAGGGATCTGTTCACTTAGCTGGAATTAATGTTCAGATAATACTTTATTTGACTGTCTCTTAACACGTTCTGCAAGTTGTTCTGCAAGTCTTTCTGTAAGACTGCAGCTGTGCATATAAATAGGCTACATTTAATAAGCCTATTTATAGCAAGCCCAAGTCTGACAATTTTTTTCTCGTTCATTAGAGTTTCCAACCTTCAAATAAGTTTGACAAAATAATTGGATTGCACCCTTACCCACTAAGTATGGTGCATTTACTTTTTCATTGATTAATTTGGTAGTTTAATTTAAAATTGCCTAGACAAATTTAAATGCTGAGTTTCAGGAAAAGGATACAGCTCAGTATAGAGAAATACAAATAAACTGGCTTAGACAGGTTGGTTAAATTTCAACAAAATTGTTAAGGATAATATTCTAGATTATATTAAAATAATAAGCTTTGTATTCTTTTATCTGTGGACTTTGTTACACACACAATTTCCTGCTAGAGATCAATGTAACAGCTCTTGCTGCCCCTGCAAAATACCCAGCAAGCCATTCAGAATGCTTGAGATTATTTTTGCAGAAAGTCAGCAATGGCTAACACTCAAATTACTTCCATTTTCATTTATCTGTGACAGGTTTTTCTGTGAATTAAGGAGAACTCAGGGGATGTTCACAGTCTCGCTTCGGCGTGACCTTCTGAATCTGGTGGTGACTGGACCAGGGTGAGGGAATGAAGAATGTGATCGCAAGTGTTTCCAGGGTCACAAAGATAAAGTAGTAAATACTGTGGAGGAGAGAACAACAATTAAATTCATAGGAATCATCAATACTCATCAGGATGAAACGTGATCTGCTTTTCTTTACGAAGCAGAAATTGAATGTACAGTGTGCCCCTGACAGGGTGGCCCATACAGGATCCTTGCCATACTCGCTGAGAACAGTTGTAAGGTACTTAGGACTTAGCAGGCATGGTACAAATTGTGGCATAAAAGTAATGAGATGACATCCAGCTTTTCCTTGGAAGAACTGTCCTGCCCTGTGAGCAGGTATGTTTTAGACGTACCCACAAGCTGGGTGGTTGAAGGGTCACACTTGAAGAACATGTTTGTACAGAGATGAGTGGAGGCATCTAGACAATCTTTCACAAGTGCGAAAAGCTCAGGCTCCTGACAGAGCATCTGATTGTTTGGCATGCTGTAAGTGCCACAGTTTGTTTCAAAAGCCTCTGCACTGAAGAAATGGCTTTGTTTTTCTAATTATCTGCACGAGTATTAGCTATTTAAGATCCATCCAATAATATATTGGTGGATGGGAAAATACAAAATTTGCATGTCTTATCAAATTAAATCAATTGTTGCTAAGTTCAGTTTTGTTAAAGGATATGTTGAAAGCATAAAGAAATTTCATTTTTGTTTTCTAATACGAAACTTTTCTCTAATTGGGAAAGACTGTGTATGTTTAAAGAAAAAAACAACAAAAAATTCCAACCAAACCTTTCCCTGCTTAACTGAAAATCAGTTAATGCATTTAATTAAGATGATCCTTGAAAGCCACTAAGAAGTTCAAGAAAGAGCAGCTAGTTTGCAGTAATTTTAGCTGTTTAAACCTAGTGGCATTGAAACTGTTTGAATTTCTGTAAATACAGTTTTAGTGGTTTTAAAAAAATCTTCTTTGTTTATAATTGCATTTCATTTAAATGTGTATCTTTTAGGAATAGATAAGGGTTTCTTCTCTCAGGGTGGTGCAAAAAGATACTAGCATATTTTCAATAACTTATTTTTTCTTCTTTAAGCGCTTTAAAATCTTTTGAATCTTCGAAGCGGGAGAACTGGTCTTTTTTTTCTTTTCCCTCATCTGAAACCACATATTTAATTGTAATGTGGATCATGATTGGGAATGAACTGGGATGTTGAACCAAGCAGAGCCATAGATCAAGGGCTCATCCACGCTGTTGAATAAACACAGCATGTTGCTGTATGGATGCAACACTGATCTGGGATGAATGTCGTGACAGGAGGCAATGTGGTGTCTTTCCCATTATGTAACTCAAAGTATCCATCTTTTGTGGTGTAGAATGAGACATCTTTGTCCCTCTCTTCCTTGGTGAAATAGCTGCAGTTAAACTCTATCAGATGATAAGCCACAGAAATAATTTATCTGAAACAATTAGCATAATGCTGTACAATTGCTCTAAAGCTGACCTACTGAATTAGTAATTAAGAAACCTTAAGGTTATCTAAGGTTCTTCAGACAGGCCTGTGAAGAACTTCCATTTTTTCAGAGCTCTCTTCATTTTCTCTGCAGTGTCTCAGGTTCAATCAAGCCTTTGCCTCTATAAGGAAATAAAATTATTTTCTGGTATAGGTTTAACAAACATGCATCTTCTATGATTTAGTTCTGTAGGGGAAATTGGAATTGGTTATTGTTGTGGTTTGAGCCTGGTCAGCAGCTAAACGCCCCGCAGCCGCTCACCCACCTCCCCCCACTTGGGAACGGGGAGGGACTCGGAGGGGCAAAGGGAGACTCGCGGGTTGAGATAAAAACAGTTCAATAACAGTGACAGAACAATATGCTGACAGCAGTATCAACGGGTAATGTACAATACAGTTGCTCACCACCCAACCAACCAACCAACACCCACCTGCTCCCAGCCAGCCATCCTAAACACCAAGGCCCCACAGCCACACTCCCAGAAGTGGCAGCCCCTCCCGGCCCACTCCTGCCTTTATATGGTGAGCGTAATGTCACGTGACATGGACTATCGGCCAATCAGGGCCCAGCCCTCCAGCTGTGCTCCCCCCGCCCCCGCACACAGGTGAGGGCACTGGGCCCTGGGGAGCCCCTGGGGTCTCAGGGGGCTGCAGCTCCTCCCGCTGCCAGACCAACGGGAACTCTAGGCCAGCCCCAACCAGGACAGTTGTATGTGTGTATCAGTTCATAAGATCAGTATTTTAAAAAGTGATAAATATAAAATGTTTATCGCAGTCTTCTTTGAACCTTGGAAAAAGGATCTGGAAGTAACTAGCCTTTTTGTTCAGTTTTTTACACTCTTAATGCTTTTTGAAAAGAATAAAAAGGGAGGGAAAATGGTAGCGTAGATAGCAAAATTGACTCAAACCATGAGCAAAGGAATGAAATAATTCTGTCTCTTTTTCACACGAATAATAAATGGCATAAAAATATTTAATTGTGATTAATAAAAACAATCTGTAGGTAAACCCACCTATCACAAATTTACAAAAATCAAAGCAAATGTGAATTCACAATACCATGATGTGACTTTCTGTTTCAGTCTTGGACCTGGAGGTACAACCTTCACCGCTAGAACAGTACCCACACAAAAGGTAACAAATGCACTGCCTTGCTAAGTTGGAATTGGTGGGGATGCCAGATTTCTAGCTCACTTCCCCTCACATCCTATCATCATAAACCAGCAGCCTTCCACCCAGACGTAATCCACACCATCTGGTTTACTGCATTCCCTTTTTGAAGTGGTGTGGACAGTCTTTCCTCCTTTTCCCATTTGTTTGAAATTAAATGCAGGAAAATTTGTTTAGTTGTGTGCTATAGCCTGATTCTTGCACTGTGGCCTGCAGAGTACCAAACGATGGAAGCCTTTTTGGTGGTCGACAAAATGAGCCAGCTGGTGGGCAGGCTGCAGTTTTGGGAAGAGGAAGGAAGTGCTGTGCAGGTCTCAAGACCGTGACCTCTGTGGCTCTTTGCTTAGCCATGAGCGGGTTGTCATTTTGTGGACCAGGAGCATGTTTTTGAATGAAGAGCTGGATTTGAAATACCCATTCTGTTTCTTCCTGTCAACCTTATTTATTTTTGTGATGCTTTAACTGTGTGCCTGCTCTGCCATTCCCCTGCTGAGTGACTGCACACATGGTGAATGTGCCTTGCCCACCATTGCTGGTTTGGGCTGGGGAGTGATGACTCTGCAAAGACGGGTTATGGGGAAAACTGAAAGCAGAGGTTGGGTGTTTCTAAAGAGATTTTTCCTCTTCAGCTGACCATTTGATGTAATCCATGCAGTGGATATGGCATGCTAGCTGTATGAGGCATGTTTATTTCAATTACAAATCGGAAGTAACTGCTCTCTTGAGTTCAAGGTGACTTACAGAGTGTTGCCTCTTGTACCAAGTATTGTTACCTTTTACATTTCTGATTTATGTCTCTTATGTCTCCTTTGACTTCACATTCTCTGCCACAGAAATACAGCACCATGTACATCTACAAACACTGTTCCTCCGGCAAAAATAAACAAAACTTTTTGGAAGACGTTCCAGTACATGTTTTTCTCCCTTTGGAATAGGTTAAAGGACACACAGTATGTGACAGATGCTTATCCTGCAGAATGAAACACTGTCGGTGGGTGTTTAACACGTACTCATTAACAGAGATTAACAGATAGTCAAGGCTACTCTGATACTACAGCTATGAATAAAGAATTTTTTATCTGTCTAGTTTTGAAAAAAAATAGTTAAAGATTGATCTAGTATTAGATTTTAGTTGCTTACTTTATATCTTAAATGATGGGGAAAGATCAGGCCTTGGGAATAGGGAGTTCTGTCTGATTAAGAGGCAGCAATCCCATGAAAATATGAACGGAAAATTTAGGACTTCCCCCCAGTAGAGAGGCCGGTAGGTGAACTCAGGAAGCAGGAAAATGGCATCTGGCTGAAGTTTTCTCAATTTGTGTATGGGCTGCAGAAGCATTTGAGGAGACATTGTCTTCTTCCTGACAGTAGCATCTGCACTGATAAAGAACTTGGAAATAAAAATCAATGGGGAGTAGTCTGATATTTGTATTTCACCATGTAGAGAAATGTATGTCCATGATGGTATACAGCCTTGAGCAGCCATCCCAGTGAGGGTTCACACATGGGACCCATCAAGTAAAAGAAAACCAAATCCCCAGTCCAAGTGTGCAAATTCTGCTTTTGGATGAAGTCATTCCTTTGCCTGGGGATTCTCTTGGATTTCATAGTCCTTGCAGATGCCCAGATATTTGTGATGCTAGTAAACACTGGCTTAAGCTTAGTTTGCCAAAAGATGCAGTAGGCCAGATCCATGACTCATGATCTTTTTTTTTCTTTCTCTCTTTTGATGGAAATTAAGCAGCTTTTCAGACTCAGCAAATTCCAAATAGCAGCAGCCTGTGCACTGAGCTCCCATTCCAGTGTTCTGCTGACTGCAGTAGTTTTCTGCTGAATGCAGAATCAAGATCTGATGTTAGTACCTTGATTTTAATGCTCTACATGACTCCACTGTCCATTTTTAAATGTACTCTTCAAAATCTCTACAGGCTTGTCTACCAGTGGACAGGTAGGAGGCAACTGCCAGGGGAAATGAATATAGATGATGAACTGAATCCTCCCAAGGAAAAAAAGTCAGACTTCATATCCATTTATTAGAATTCTAACTTTCACTTCTGCTTGCATCCTCCTTGTCCCAACCAAGCATGTCTCTGAGTGAATAAGGTTATTTCTTTACTTACAGTCTCAGGGAGAGGTCTAGAAGGAAGACATTTCTATTTTTACATTAATGGGTATGTGTTGGTACAATGATGAGGGAGATCTTAAGTAACAAGGAAAATGTGTTCTAAATTTATTTTTATTAAATAAAATATTAAGATATGTGCTGAATCCTCTTTTTGGTTGCTGAAATTTTTGTGCTACGCAGCCTGGCTTGCCTACTTTTTAGAAAAATCTTTGGCTGGAAATGCATGTTCTGCACTGAAATAAGAATATTTTATTTAACTTAAACCTGCTCGTTCCAAGAAGGGCTGGAAAACGTTGGGAGAAATTTTTGCTGCGTAAGATGCTTTGTTTCTGGGTGTGATGGTGCACAAATAATATATATCTGACATACTTGGGTATGGAGTTACATTGTTATTGGCTATCTAATCAGGAAGATGTTCAGTGAATGTTGTCAGAGCTGGAAATGGACCAGAGCACATATTTATAAAACAATAACTTCAGAGCAACTCAGTTTTCCTTGAAATTCTAATCCAGCGGAGTTTCTTAGTAGATATTATTATTTAAATTATAACTAATAACCAAAATTATACCTGTAAACTCCATTTTGATTAAAGCTTACACAGCTATTTATTCAAGAAGCTATGTGGAGGAAAAGGTGCAGTGACTAAATCCAACAGATTCACTTGCTGTTTCTTGGGGTGTATTTTTTCTCCCTTACCTTTACCACTGGTGACTCATGCAGTGTATTTTCTGCATTACTCTATGTTAACTGAATATACTCTCAATATTTAACTGTATAGAGATGTCCTTTGAAACCTGTGACACTGTTTTCATCTTTTGCTGTGTCTTACAAGAATGAAAAATACTGCAACTGAAAGTAGATTTGGTACTTTTGATTTACTGTCGTGTTCAAAAGTGTATGTGAAAGTGGTTCCCAGTGATGCTGCATTCAGGAACTATAACTCTTCTGAAGATAAAATAAATTGTTATATTCCTTTCACTAGCTAATTTTTGCATGCTGTAAATGGATCGCTGTGTATCCAGGGAAAATTACTCAAGGGAAAAAGAGTTTGTGACTTTTATTTAGTGCATTTTGTGTGGCAGTTACTAGGCTAGACAGAATGATTAATAAATTACTGGTTTAGTAACTTGGAGCGACACTTTTGCTGTAACTGAATTACTAAAAAAAATCATGCAACAACAATAAAAGGTTTTTCCAGCAAAATTAAATATTTTGAATAGTGCTTTCTGTACTTGACAAGCAAACGTACCCTTCTTTATTGAATAAATAATTTTAATGTGGCTTAGGAGGGGAAGACTTGATATATCATAAACAGTTTGAACACTGTGGATCAGTAGATTTGTTAAAATGCCATAAGTGATTGTGCTGGAGAAATGCATCCCCTTATTTCTTTTTCGATGCTGTTTTAGTACTGGAATTGCCTTAGTATGTTCTTGCCTACCCTGCCATGCTGTGACAGCAGGTCTGCAGGATCAGCTCAGGGAAGTTGAACCTCTACTCTGTGAAGCTGACCAGTGCAGGGAATGAGGCCAAGCGGAGATTCATCAAGACCCAGTTGAACCGGTATAATGATACCCAGTCTGCTCTAGTTTTAGTTCGTAGAAGTCCATGGCACTGGCAGTGCCTCCATGAAGTTGGGAGAACTGAAGTAGATACTCAGGAAGCAGCAGTTAGGTTACTCCATGACAGTTATACCTGGAGCATCAGACTGGTTTTAAAAAGTCTTTTGAGCCTTGTTTATTTTTCCTCCCTGAAATAAAGTGTAAATTTTCTCTGACAGGGATTCAAGATTCCTACTGGGAGAGCCATCTAGAATGGTCCTTCTGCCTGTATTTTCCAGGCAGAGCAACCCAAGGCATTCTGGGTTTTAATATCCTGACTTGGTTTGCATCCTTTGTGCTGATTATGTTTCCTCTCAGCTTTTAGCAATCTCAGCTAAGTTCTTTTGTACGTACAGAATACTTAACGTTTGTACATGCTTGTTGTTTAAGGGTTTTTTGAGCACGTTTTTGTCAGTAAAAAGCGGACTTAATCATGAACTGTGCTTTTTGTGATACTTCAAGCGAGCAAACAGGGTTCATACAGTTTACTTCTGTGTTCAGCAGTTCCGGCAGAGAAACCAAACAGCCGTATCTGTTTAGACTGCCTCCATTCTGCCAAGCCTTTGTAGCCCTGCCAAAGTTCTCCACATCACTGAGCCTCCCCGTGAAAACCAGAGACCACTTTGCTTTGTTCATGGGGCTGAAAGCTGCTCACAGTGTGGGATTTGGGGTGCAAAATTCTTTCAAGAATGAATTACACTCAACCAGTTGGAGTCATCAGAGGAGTAAATCAAAGGGATTATTTGTTTTGACTGGTGCCTGATTTGTTTTTGCCAATATTATGCTCAGTCAGAAAATTAAAAAAAGCCCCTTAATTAAGTGTGATACTTTTATAAGCAAAAAACAGGCAGAAGAATCTGGCTTAGCTTTCACTGTGTCCTCTGTGCAGGAACTTTATCATCTGAACTGTACTGGCTTCTTTCTATTATGTCTTATAAAGGACAACAATCATGCTTTAAAAATTGGGTGAGAGGCTTGTGGTTTGTATAATATAGGACTTAGGCAGGGGGCAAAAGATTGTTCCTGTATCTAAAAATCTGCTCATGGGAACTGCTCTGCTTCTATAAATTGTTTATAAAGAATTAAAAACAGTGACAGAAATGCAGATGCCATGATACGTTGTGGGCAAAGTAGAATGATTTTATGGGAAAAACCCTTCTTTTGTTTTTCAGTTTTCCGAACATTTAAAAGGAACTGTGATGGAATATAACTTTAGACTGCAGAATTACTAGCAAATATCCTTACAAATAACCACTGAGGAAACAACTTCTCATCCCAAAACTAATTCCAGCAAGCTGTGCTTGTAAAACTACTTAGGACACATAAGGAAGGAGAATAGGAATGAACTGTTTCTTTCAACATTGATAAAGTATGTTAAAAATTGTGCTGGAATAGTTGATGTTATTAGCTCACAGTTCTCATTGCTCAGCTAGAAAAGTCATCAATTCCTTGATCATGAACTTAAGAAAGGTTCAGTCGAATTTGTTAAATAGGATACATAATGGCAAGTAAAATTTGTGAGGAACTACCACTGTATGACCTTTGATAAAGAGATTTCAGGAGATAAAACAGGTAGGTGCCTTTATCATTTTTTCATTAATACCAGATCAGCTGCACATACAGTGAACTTGTAAGGAAACATATCTAATCAATATTAATGAATAGCATTTTGACACTATTCAGTGTTTCTAGCTGGAAAATATTAATACCATGAGTCCTATAGGATTCAAAATAGTTTTAAACACTTGATATAGCTTTATTAGATGGGATAAAATATTCTTGAGAAGACATTTGAAAAATTGATACTTACCCAACAGCAGGGCTAAAGGAGGGAATGGGAAAAATCCGCAACTTTAAAGATGTGATGGATGCCGTCTCTTAATCGAGACAAAAGGTGTAACTTCATGTGAAATTACTGTGTTCATTCATTCAGAACTGTCTCTTGGAAATTCCATTGGCAATTCATATTTTTTAGCTTAAGCAAATTTTGATTTGAACAGAAAATGTTTTGAACAGTGCTAGTAGGTGATGTTTAGAGCTGCATTATTTGCCTTTTTGTTATGATAAATGTTTATAGTGTGTTAGTTACAGTAGTTAATAAAAAGCTTACTACTCATTGCTACTTTAAAATCAAATGTGGGGACTGAAACTGCTTTGCATTCGCTGGGTCAGGCACTTAACATTTTTTTGGGTGAAAATACTTTTTCTGGAAGTAATCTTGTTAACTTGGGCAGCTTTCAGCTTTATTAAAGGGACAGAAGTTAGCTGTATTTTAACCAGTACCGCCTAAATGTTCCATCGCGCTGAATGTTGGTGTTGACAACACCTGCGACCTCGACTGTTCTGCTGTTTCCCGTGCTACGCCAGCCGCAGCTGTGTCACAGCACTGCCTGCCAGCTTTGTGTCATCCTTGCTGGTTTTTAGGTTCAGGTCACTGAGCATCTTCAATAAGGACTGATAGTCTGAAGCTGAGTAGATGTTCCAGAGGAATGCACGAAATGGGTTTATTGCTTTGTCTTTAGTCTCTGAGGTCAGGTATCCAAATCTTGCAGCCTGGATACAGTTATCCACGTGCAGTTACCCCCTGTGGGAATATCTGGCACCTGCTAAATTTATGGTCCAATAATTAGAAAAGGAGACTAAGTGTTATCATCTAGAAGAAATAAGATGATTGCCCTCCTAATTTTGCTGTGTTCAGATAGCTGTAGTTCTGTCCATAGTATCCCAGGTTTTCAGGAAATTTACACAGAATAACAGGGTAGTTACTCTCCCAAAGATTTTACAGTTGAAACTAGGGATGAGAGAAGAGTGAAGTGGATGACACACAGGGAGCAAGTAAATACTGCGTTGTAAAAAGTTCAGAAGTGCAGGTTTTGAAATGAAAGTTCCATAATTTCAGAGCAAGTACAGAAAGCTGTTTGACAGAAGTGGGAGAAGCTGAGGGATTAAACTCACTAAGAGGATTTTGAGACATGGGGAGTGATGTGGTTGGACAGTAGAAAGAGAAATCCTTTTACTCCGTCATGTTCAACTGAGGAATTAGGAACGTCAGAGAAAAGGAGGTTACAAAGGGGAGGTAACGGAAAAGGGTAGAGAAAGGTGTGAATCATGGTATGTGCACAGGGAATTAAACCAAGAGCCGACTTCAGAGGATAGTGAGAGAGAGGAGACCCAAGATTTGTAAATCCTGCCAAGAGAGAGAAGCGAGAAGTGCCAGATAATAAATTTGAGAGTCTCTTTAACTATTCAGCTCTTCTGAAACCAAAGTCTGTTCTGATAGCCAGCATTTCTTGCAGGCTCATGTAGGCCCTAGAGGTGTCTGCCAGTTGGCGTTCTCATGTTCTCACAAACTCTCCTCTTCAGATATTTTGTTCTTGATGGTTGCATCTAGATTTAAATTCTCTACATGTAGTATTTTTTCAGAATTTTCTATAAATCATGTTTTCAAGAACAGGTAATCCCTTTTAATCACTTTTTTCCTGAGGTTACTGCAGAGGTTTTCTGGAATAGAATTTCCTGGAGCTGCCAAACTACCACATCATGCAGTTGCAAGGATTTGTTGCAATTTAGGTATCTTAGATGGGACTTCAACTGGAAGTCCATCTTTAGCTTTCAGTTTTCAGTCCTGCAAAGAAATAGTATAGATTAAAAGAATTCAGTGGAAAGAACACAAAATTTAGGCACAGGATGGGGAGTGACAGGGGAGAATGATTGTAAAATAACTATGTATTTCTGACGTGAGTGGGTTGGTGGGGGAGAAGGACAAAATGTCTGCAGATAGCATGAATAAGTGCATGAGTTAAACTAAGCAGGGACTATTTAGATGGAATATCATGAAAAGCTTCCTGAGAGAGACGTTTAAGATGTCTGCAGAATGGCTGATCACTTTGGTCCCCAAGTTTCCTCAGTTTGTGTTTTAAATGTTTCAAATGCTGCAAAATACTGACAAGGAAAAAAGTTCGCTGTCATATTACATCTCTTCTGCCCCTGTTTTTTAGATTGTTTTTGTTTGTTCCACTATCTTATTAAACAAACTTCTACTTAAAAAAGCAAAACAAATTCCAATGTATGAATAAATAACCTTTGCTCAGCTGTCTTCTTACTGGAGAGGCCTTGAGATATGCCCAGTCCAAAGAGGACAAGGGATTACAGGATTGTGGGCTCTTATATCTAGATCTTCAGGTTTACAGCTGGGAACTGTTGCGTGTGCTCAAAGCTGAAGTTTCTTTTTTCCTTACCCCCAATGGTTTTGGTTTATCTCCAGTCAGTGAACATGACAGAAGCATGTCAGAACTAGTGAGGGAGATTTGCATTTATTTAATGTGGGAATTTTTTTCATGACCTGGAAAGTTTGGGAGAAAAGCACAAAGGAGAAACAAAGGAGTTTCTAAAATATCTGCATGTGCATCCTGCAAAAGAGGGATGGTTTTCATTTGATAATTGCCCGGCCATGTAGTAGATAGTGAATGAGCTGAAGGTAGCAATGACAGAAATTACACAGCTGTTGGGAGAAGACTCCATTGCAGTTCTCTTTCTAAGACACTTCTGGAACTGGCTGAACTTTTGATGGCCTTGCACTTGCAGCCTTGTACATCTTTGACGCTGCTTTGGTATTCAGAATGTATAGTTAGTATGTTTTCCTCTTGCTCATCCAATTCTTTGATCTCTTCTCTTTTGATGGAAATTGAAAGTAGCTGGGACTCTTTTTATCAGCTTTTTGGAGATGATGTCTTTGACCTTCTGAAATAATCCATCTTCTTCCAATATACATTTTGGTGACCTGTTTTGGGGGCTCTTTCAGATGCTTCATGGTGTAGTGAAATCCAACTCTCAAAGCAAGGTATTCTGCGTTTTAAGGTGGTGTTAACAGTGGCATGTCCAAACCGGTGACATTTTGCCAAGTTATGTGAAAGCTACAACAAAATTATTTCAAATACAATTTGTCCAACTTTGGGATAAAGTAGGATCTAGCTGTATTTACATCTAAGTGTCTCATGGAAAAGACAGAGGAATTGATTATCTGCTGTCTAAGAAGTGTTATATCATGAGGATACTGGAAATTTGAGGACATTTGCTGGACAGTGCTCCTAATTGCTGGCTATTTACATGGAAAGTTAATGCATTGAGCAACTTACATACACAAAAAGAAATAACAAATACTGTAAACATTGGTTCAGATTGTGGAGTCAGACTAATCAAAACTACATTTAAACTGTGTTAGCTATAATTGTTTAGACAAGATCCAAAAAAATTGTTTCTTGGCTGCTGTAGGGAAGGTTTATATCCAGCTTCAAAGGCATTTACACAGAGTCAGGGTTTCCTTATGCTTCCCTTCTATAAAAGCCGTGAGAAAAAAAGCTGTGTCCTCTGCTTTCCCGCTCTGTTGGTATGAATGTTATTACTTGCACTGATGTCTTGAATGCAGTGTTCATCAGTTGTCTTATGTATCCCCTTTCAAAAAAATGAAGGGGCCCCATCCTCAGCCATGCTATTCCAGAGAAAAATGTTTAGGTTACTGCACATCTTTTACTCGCATTTTAACTTTATAATCTGTTAGCACTGTCCCCTGCTTCCTTTGTGCTTTTATTTGTTTATTTTTTTAAATCTGTAAAAATTTATAGTTTCTTGTTTTGGTGTAGATGTTATTTAATGTGCCGTCTACTACACAATTTAGGTATGTAGCTTGTGCTCAGTTGCTCCAAATACTGTATGAGAAGCATCCTTCCAGCAAGCACTAGGAGAGGAGAAACTTCAGACCAAATCACCAGGCATATACAATAGCTTCTTTGTGTCTGTGGTTAACGTGTTCCAACTAATAAACCTAACTAGTACTTTCATTTATAAAGGATACACTACCAAAGCCCTTGACACTGAAAACTACTTTTTTTTGTTTTCAGTAAATATATGCAAACAATGGAAAAAAAAGGCAGCATAATTAGTAAAATGTGACCCTCAGAGAAAAAAAAAAAAAAAAAAAAACAGACCATGTTCCTTGTTTACTAACCTGCTGCCCACAGAATATTGCTTGGAGTCATTCTCTGTAGAGACTCATGCTTCTTTGGCAACACTTGCAGTCTGTCATGGTAGGCATCTTCATTTTGAGAGAAATTAGGATATTGTCTGTATATACAGGGAACAGCTTTCTTGGGAGTCAGTCAAACTTCGTACTGCACTAAATTCAATCACCATCTCCTGCAGATGTAAAGCACACATTTTTTACATTGCCTAAAATCAGTGTAACGTATGCAAACAGTGCTTTTTTAATCAACAAATGATTTCCAACTGTGATAGGGAGAGAATATACAGGGATGCTGGACACATCACTAAACACCATGGATATTATTCAGATGTTGTGGTGGGTTCTGGGAAACTCCATGAAATAAAATAGTTCTTGGTTGTAGGTTCAGTTAGAGAAAAAAGTGTTAACAGCCCCCCCCCAGCAAACAAACTCAGAATACAGTCCAGAGCCTGCAGATCATGTGGAAGTGAGGACTGGGAATAACATATTTTTAGCTTACATATTAACTTATTTGTCTCTGACATCGTGTTGTCTGGATTAAAATAATTTGTGTTCAGAAAGTCTTTTGTCTCCTGTACCTAAAAAAACCCCAGGTATATGTTCACTGGAATGTCAACCACTGGTCATATGGTCACTGTTAAATATTCCTCATGTGATAGTAATATACTTAGTAATATACTTAGTAATTTCCCTTCTATTGAGAGACTTGGAAAAGCAGTTTTCTTTCCATGGTTGATTGGCATGAAGAAAATGCCTTTAAATATATAACTGTATTACTAGTCTGGAGTCAGGAAATATGATTTAATCTCTAGTAAATTGTGAGTTTATGAAAAATTGTGTATAAGGTCCTGGATTTAGGGGGAAGGCAAACACTTTGCAAAAACAAAATGCAGAAGCATTGAGGACAGATTCTTTGTTTTAATTTAACACAATATTACTGGCCTAGATAGTCTCACCATCAGTATTTCCTCTCAACTATAATAAAATGTACTTCTCTGGTTTTGGTATAATTCTATGTTCTGCAGTGTTACTTCAGAAAAGGAATTTGCTACAAATGTCACGCTAAATGAACTATAATCTTGTAACACTATTGTATTTTTTATGTGCATGCACTTTCTCGTATTGAAAAACATGTGCATCTCATTTTATATATAAACTGTTGTTGATTTAAGTCCTTGATGATCTGAGATTAGATTCAAAAAACTAAAATGTACTAACTTGTGGGACACTTACGGGTACTTGAAATGTTACGCGTTCTGATTAGAATGTGTACACACATCGTATCTGAAGATGTATGACCCATTATGAAGTTCTGAAGATGAATGGTGCTTTATGAAGTGTTTGCTGGTTTTCTTCTCTGTGTCCTCCACGGTGGTCAAGCTGTCAATAAATAGGTTCTCAGGGCTGAATTAATTGAGAGGAAATTGGAGTTGGATATTGGAAAGGCAGGAGAAAAGACTGAAATTGGATGATAAAGTAGCTTTCCAGGAATTTGATAAAATCTTTGCATGTCTCATTTTCAATGTCTCTGGTTGCCAAATGGAGGTTGCCCTCTCCCCTCCGTCCTTACTATGAGTATTCATTTTCCTGTCTTTCAGGCAAAGTTGCTCTGATTCAGCCTGAGTTGGGCAGTGGGAGAGGAGATCATCTTGAGGAGAGAAATGCTCTCTCTTTTGATTTGCCTGGTATCTGCAGTGACCCACCGAAGGCGTCTGACCCCTCACACCTCTGAGGGAAACCCTGTCAGGTGTGCTGGGGTCCAGACTCCACCCTGACATTTAAAAAGTGGGAGAGCAGAAGATGGGAGTGAGATTTTAGTTACAACATGATACTTAAGCTTTTCTTGCTCATGGAAACCACTGTGGACATATGGGTGCAACTTCTGATCGCTATGGTCTGGAGAGCAAGCAAAGGAAGGTCTCCAGAGGCTGTTGTGGCAGCTATGGTGAAGGTGGTGTGTGGGGACACCAAGACAACCCTGTGGTGGAAAACCATTGGCATCTCTAGCACAACTTATTACATAAAATGCCAGTGTAACACCTATCCTTTGCTAATGCAGTTCCTGCTCAATGTACCTTGAGTTTTTACCGTGCTTTGTCCTTCTTCCCAGAGGAAACTCAGGTCTCTCATAACCACTTAAAAGTTTATCTGCAATACATTTACAGCCTAATTTTCAGTCCTGGTTTTGTTTCTCAGTGCTTCCTTGTGGTAATTTGGAGAGATTGTGTCCTTAGTACAAGCATCTGCTATAGCTCAATAGACAGAGATCACTGTTGTGGCAGTCTAGCACACTTTTTGTAAGTGTTTATGTGTGCTTTCTGAACTGCTGGTACTCATTTGTGCTTTTACTGGTGACATGCTCAGAGCAAATGACACATTACAACACCACCAGCTATTATCTGTTCCCAGACAGCAGTTTATACAAATTTCTTCTCCTCAAACCTATGCCCATTTGATGATTCTGTCACCAAATCATGGGCAATTGGGTGACATACTTGAATTAAAGTCAAGCCTTTCTACAAAATTGTCAAAACTTTTTATCTGCAGCTTTCTCTTTACTTCATTTGACTTCTTTACTGTTTCTATTAACTTCTTTCCTTGTGTTTTTTTTTAACAAAATAAAACATTAGCTAGCTTTTTTTTTGGAGAGGCGTGTTTACTGGAGCATGTAGAATAACTCTGAATCAGTTGTAGAACAGAAAGTAACTGTAAGGTTGCTTGTTAGATTTCAAAGTTTGTAGGCAAAGTCCTAGAAATATTTCAGTTCTGTGTCTTTTTGCCTTATGTGTGGCTCAGTTACAATGATGAAGGTATAATTATGGTGGCAGTGTTAGTATTGAATGTCCTGCAGCTGGGAAGAGTAAACGTTAGTTACTAGAGTGAGATCTGCACCTGCATGCTGGGTTATGTGAATGTAGGCGGTTTCAGAAAATTAATATGCACCTTACTTGTTTGGGGGATATATGTATTGCAGAGGAGCTACTCTTTGGAGCAGCTTTTTCTGAGAGGGTGTCTGGCACCTCACCTGTTGTTTGAGTAAGTTATCCTGCCGAGCTGAGGGGTTTCAGTATGACAAGAGTAGCAGCCCACTAGCAAAGTAGTTTTGCCTTGTTTGCTTTTAGTAATAGAACAAATTAATTTGCATTTTGTTTCATTTGTAACATGCAAAATCCAGGTGAACACTTTTGCTTACTGTTCTTCAGGAAGACCAGTCTCATAAATGTTCAAGTTTCCTACTTGTCCTGACCTTATTTTGTAATTAACATTTTTCAAAGCCATGATTAAAATGTCCTACAATGTTACCACCTTTGAACCAACCAGTGGCTCACATTCCCTTCAGTCTGTCCCTGCTGTATGCGGGCAAAAAGGGAACTGTCTGCATAATGTCTTTAGTCACTTGAGAAGAACATGGTGGACATAAGAAATGCTAGACAACCTTCAAGCATCTTTTCCTCTTTCAACAGGAATAAAGCATCCGAGAATGGCTTGGAAAGTCAGTAATAAATTTTGTAAGACACCAGTGGGTGGAGAAGAGTTTAGAGAGAACTACAGATTCCTATCAGTTATTCTGAAATTGTTGTGTTATTAAATCTACTAACATGGGAATAAAAATTGCTGAATACACTCAAATTGTAAACATATGAACCAGATTTTTCATGCAGTTATGTCTGATAACAAGGACCGGAGTGGATGCATTAGGAGAATCTCATTCCTCATGCCTCTAATTCTCTGTGTGCAGTCTTGTCAGAAGTATATTTAAAGGCTAGAATAAGTTTCTTTTAACATTGAACTGTTAAAATATTTAGGCAGGTACAGCCCTGATATAATCTTAACTAAGCGTGCCTTTCAGGTTTATTAATCCAGGACGTACAATCAGTTTTGTGTACTACTGTGATAACATTTGTGTTTAATTTTGAAAGCTAAAGGCACAAAAACTAATAAAATTAGAATAGGAGCCTCTGAGAAGAGTGCCTGAAGGAGAAATTAAATTCATTTCAACGCAAACAGATATGAAATGAAGTACAAATAGAACAGCAGTAATAATTGTAGTATGACACAATGTTTCATTAAAAAATCCAACAACCTTTATTGCATTCAGTGTCAGGGTTGTGGAGGCTGAATGAATATAGGGTCATTTTACTGCATATTTTGGAGGTGATTGAAGACTGACGTCTAATCGCAGTCAGTGGTGCTTGCCAGCTGGTTAGCCAGTGCTATATAGATGTCAGAATTTCAGTGAGCATACATTCCTCTGTCATGTGTGAAATTGCAGTGTGCAGGAATAGTTATGTAAATAAGTTATTTCAACTTGCAGCTGTAGGAAGAGAAACTAGAGGGAGATGGCATTGGCAATGAGACACACAACCTTTCAGATGAAGGTCAGGAATTCAAATCTAAGGTGAAGTGACAGGGAGTATTAGTTAGCACTGACAGATTTTGAGTTGCCTGGGGACATAAATTTGATGTTAAGTGCAAGTAGACAGAAACCCATATCACACAAACCCATCTGTATAACCTGAACCTAGCTGGAGTTTCTGGTGTTTTTCTTTCTCATTTCTTCTCTGTAGCTTGGCACAGGGAAAAAAAAATCTTCTGTGAACTTTTTCACAAGCTCAAAAAGTTTCCCATGCTATGGAGGACTTGAAGAAATTTGCTCTTATGAAAATGTCAGAGATGATACCAGCCTGCAGCCATTCCTTAGGCACTTAATTGAGGGGAAACGGAGACCCCTGTGCAAAGCACAGCTTGGCTTGATTCCAGAGCGCAGCCATGAGTACACCTCTCCCACTTTTGGGATGAGTGCTGTAATCACTCTTCGGGTCCCTTCTAATGCATACTCAAATGTTTCACACAAGCTGGACCAGTTTCAAATGAGATAATTTCTATTTTCTTGTTCCCCATCTATAGTAATCACACCATGATTTTGGAAAGAGGCAAGACAAAGGACTTGTGTATCTCCTCACTTTCTCTTACTGCAGTTGACTTGTTTTTCACTTTTCTCCAGGGTTTGTCTGCTCTGTGCAAGGGAAGCACTGGTTTGTGCCTGGCATAGAATCATAGAATCATTTAGGTTGGAAAGGACCTTTAAGATCATTGAGTCCAACTGTTAACCTAGCACTGCCAAGTCCACCACTAAACCATGTCCGTAAGCACCACATCTACATGTCTTTTAAATACCTGCAGGGATGGTGACTCCATCACTTCCCTGGGCAGCCTGTTCCAAGGCATGACAACCCTTTTGGTGAAGAAATTTTTCCCAATATCCAATCTAAACCTCTCCTGGTGCAGCTTGTGGCCATTTCCTCTTGTTCTATTGCTTGTTACTTGGCAGAATAGACTGACACCCACTTCACTACAACCTCCTTTCGGGTGGTTGTAGAGAGTGATAATGTGTCCCCTGAGCCTCCTTTTCTCCAGGCTAAACAAACCCAGTTCCCTCAGCTGCTCCTCACAAGACATCTGGTCTAGACATTTCACCAGCTTTGTTCCTCTTCTTTGGATATGCTTGCCCTTTGGATGCGCATGTGCATGTATTAAAAGATGGCAACAGGCAGTAGCCATACAGTGCCCACACAGCTCAAGCCCTTGAACTACTTTCCAGCCTTGTGGCATGCCAAATATCTTCAAGAATGTGTTGCCACTGTTTTTTTTTTCTGCTTTGCCACAGCTGTACTTTGCACCAGGTTTCCCAAAGTCCCCTGCACTCCAAATGCATTCCAGAGCCTGTGCATTACTGGTTCCAATAAACCAAATTTCTTTGTCTTTGAGCAGAATTCCACCCTGGGAATCATCCTGACAACAATTGTTTCATCTGGTCTTTTACAGAAATTGTTTGAGTTTGAAAATACAGCCTCTTCTTCATCTTGGTGAAAACTTGTGTCAAACACACTCTAAGTTTCACAACAGTATATAAACAAAGAAATTAAGGACACATAAACATGAAGGGTGAGCTATCACTTTATCAAAACTCTAGTTTTTTGAGATACACTAATGGGAATTAAGTAGGGAAATCTGTTAATGTTACTTGCAAGTACTTAGCTGTGTGTCTGTGAATACCACTCTTCCGTTTCTGTGGGGCTATGGACACGTACTAGAAATTGTGGACTGATCTTTTGTTTGATTAAGGAGATATAGCTCCAGTAATTTCAACATAAGACAGGATGTTTGAGTCTTCACTTCTTAGTAGTTTCCATGAATGCTGTCATAAATATAGCAATACATAATAAACAGTTGTTTAGTCCCATTTTACTGATACAGTGATTGATACAATGTAATGAACTAATCTGAATTTAGAAATGAGAAATTAATGATTTTCTAAGTCCACATTTAAGCTTCAATACTCAATAGAAGTGCTGCTTTAATTATCACAAACTAGAAGAAACCGAAGGAACTGTAATTGGTGAAAAAAGACTTGTAATTGGAAAATGGTATTGAGACTTTGAAGACATGTCTCATACAACATGTAAAGCAATTCTTTTCTTTTAGGGTCAGTGTAAGATAGCGACTTTTTTTTTTTTCTCATGTTGCAAGAAAAGTAATGTCCTGTTTCTGTGGATTCTTGCATTTAATAGTTCAGAAAAATATTAGGCAAAAATTTCAAATGATTACATAAAATGGATTTCGTACCAGCTAAAATTTTTACCATGATTTTGACTGCCCTGAGTAGAAAAGAGGTCTTCTGCCAGTAAAATACTATATTGAAGATTGCAGTTAGACTTTAGCTGTCTGGATCTTCAAGGACATACTTAGACTTGGTAGAGTTGATTTGCAAGTTGTTCTGCTTTTTATGTCTGTTTAATGTAATGTTCAGAGCCAAAAAAAAAAATGTGGATTATTTATAGAACCAGAAGAAAATGTGAATTATTAGCTCTGGAATCAGTGTCATAATTACAAAAAGAGACTTCTGGAGATCATGTAGTCTGACTCTGTGCTCAAAGCCAGGTCAACTACAGCAGGTTGCATAGAGCTTGGGTTTGAGTGTCTGCAAGGATGGAGATCCCACAGCCTCTCTGGGTAGTAGTTCCAATGTTCTACAACCCTTGTAGTAAAAAAGTTTTTTTCTTATTTTAAAATGAAATTTCTTCTATTTCAGTTTGTGCCTGTTGCCTCTTGTTGTCTTAGTGGCCACTACTGAGAAGAGTCTGGCTCCATCTTCTTTACACCCCCCATCAAGTATGTATACACATCACTGAGATCCCACAAGCCTTCTCTTCTTCAGGCCCAGCTCTGTCAGACACTCCAGTCCCTCCATCATCTTTGCGGCTCTTGGTTGGACTTATTCCAGTATATTCATGCCTTGTTCTGAGGAGCTCAGAGCTGGACACAGCACTCAGATGTGTCTCTCCAGTGCTGAGTGGAGGGGAAGGATCATCTGCCTTGAGCTGCTGGAAATACTCTGCCTGATGCAACTTGGGTGCTGTTGGACTTGTTTGTGGCACAGGCACATTGCTGGCTCATGGTGAACTAGTTATCCACCAGGACCCCAAGCTTCTTCTCTGCAAAGCTGCTTTTCAGCTGGTCAGCTCCAGCACAATCCCTGAAAATCAGCCGCCTCTCCTGGACCCTTTTTCTCTCCAGCTCTGTCTCCCATAGGCTTTTTCAAGCAGGTCCTTGAACAGGCTGAACTCTACTTTCCTGAAGTCCAGGACTCAAATCCTGCCATTTGCCTTGTTCCTTCCTCTTGGGATCCTGAACTCCACCATCTTATGTCCACTGCAGACCTTCACATCCCAAATCAGTTCTTCCTTCTTTGTAAGCATGAGGTCCAGCAGAGCATCTCCCTCATGGGTTCCTCGGTCACTTCCATGAGGAAGTTGTCATCAGTGTACTCCAGAGACCTCCTGGATTGCTTGTGGCCTGCTGTGTTGTCCCTCCAGCAGATATTGGAGTGGTTAAAGTGCATCATGAAGACCAGAGCCTGCAAACATGCTTCTTGCATTTGTCTGAAGAAGGCCTCATCTACTTCTTCCTCTTCAGACTATCTGTAACAGACACACTGCAGTGTCACCCACATCAATCTGCCTGCTAATCCTGATTCACAAGCTCCCATCTGGCTCATTATCCAGCTGCTGGTAGAGTTCGAGGAAATCCCACTGCTCTCACACAATGGGGAACTCCCCCTCATCCTCCTCCCAGCTTGTCCTTTCAAAAGAGCTTGCACCCATCCTTTGCAGCCCTCTGGTCATGAGAGCCTTTGGGACCCCAAGGAGATGGCAGCCCTGCAGCTGCACACAGACCTCTGCTCCTCCTGCCCTTTCCTCGTGCTGCCTGTGCTGGTGTTTCAGTCATCACTGTCGTAACTTCCTACCCCCACGGCAGGTTGCTGCACTTCTGGAAATGCACAAAGTTAGCACTGCATTGAGAAGTTCATTGGGCAGTTTGAGAAGCAACATGTGTGTGGGAAAGAGAAATAAAAATGTTATGTACACACTAAAAAACCAGTAAGGAATAATAAGAAGCTTAAAAAAAACTGTGACAAATAAAAGGTTAATGTTAGCAAAATTCTGAGAAAACTTGTGCAGGTGCTAGGAATGTAGAATAAGCCATAGAAATAAAAAAGAGTTACAGTAATCAAATAAAAAACTGAGTATTTTAGCATACTATACAATGAAAACCTTTAAGTAGCAGAGGAAAAAATGGCAAGAACCTGACCTATACATGGATTTGTGGACCTTAGTCACAGGCTGGAGTTGCAGCTGTGAGCACAGGCCTGTGAATCTGTGACTATGAGAAGAGGAAGTTTTTGCCATCCCAGCAGAAAGGCGTGGAGTCACCTCCCACTACAGAGTAGCGAGGACAAGAGGCATCACCAGTTCTGATAGATCATTGTGAGTACAGAAGTGGGATGATGAGACAGTTTCAGGAGAACTGATTATGTGATCAGCACTCCTTTTAGTATGTGTAATCGTGAGGGACAATGGTGTGGTAAAAGGCAAGAATTTCATTTCCATTGTGTTCAGATGGTGTTGATGAATTAAGGAAAAGCTTCTGGAGATGTAAAACTTCAAGGCAGGCTTGTGAGCTGACAGCATTCAAAACCAGTTTGGCTTTTGAATGCTGCAGTGAGGGCCCAGTAGAGCACATTTTTAAAAAGCTTGTGTTGTAATAGGTATTAGGAAGAATATTTTCGTAAGAACAAACATTGAAACTGTTTGTCCAGAGAGGTTGTGGTGTGTCCATCCTTGGAAGTTTTCAGAACTTAACTGGACAAAGCTCTGAGTGATTGAAGTTGACCCTGCTGTGAGCAGGGTGTGGAAGTCGATGATCACCCAAAGCTCCCTTCCGACATCAAGCATTCTCTGAGGTTTGGTGTCTGACACTGGGACATAAGTGTTGTGTTTTGAAGCCTCCTCTCCTCTAGTCCTCTGCTGTTATTACAACCATCTAAGGGTTTTTTGGACTTGGTCCCATCATCAGTCTTCTTGGGGGATTTGTAAAATGAAGTCTATTTTCTTGAGGACAGTTCAGAGGTGGCTACCCAGGATGGCTTTCAGGACATTTTAGGTCATTAGAATGCTCTAAGGCAGTGGTAGAAGGGCGTGGGTCTGATTTAAGGGATCCTCTAGTGTTCTTGAAAGGAAACAATAGTTTTGTAATTTTTTTGAGAAAAATCTACAGCTTTTACAGTTTCGGAAAGGGGTGCTTGCCAGTGGTGGGTAATATCACAGTGTGCAAGTAGGACAGTTTTTGTAAATTCTTCGGTGAAAGAAGTAACACTGGGCATTAGTGTTTATTTTAGCTGAGATTAATTTTGATATCTGATAAAAGAAATTTTGAAGATAAAACATCTGGGAATGTTGCTAGATCTGTAATAATGTGGAATCATACGTATTCCTAAAGTGAAAAACATGTAAATACAAAGACTAGATTGTAAAATAACCTCTTTCTTCATACACAAATCACCTACTACATGTGTAAGGGAAGTCTTCCTTTGATAAGTGTAGAAAAAGGATTGTTTCTGTCTGCACATCAGGTCAGACATTGTTTCAGCTTTCATACAGGGGTACTGCAGAGATTCTTTGCTACACTTTGAACTAGAAAAATAGCAGCTACAACATCATCTTTATACAAGGGTAAGTGATATTTCAGTGATACCTGGTTTTGTTTAGAGGTAGTTATTGGTATGATTTTTCCTCTTAAAGTATGAAGAGACGGGCTGAAATATATAAATTAAAATCCTTGTTTTCAAAATAGAGTATTATGAAGAGTCATATTATTTCTGAAATGTCACTGCTTAGGAAATAGTAAATAAAAGATTCTAGGGAACTTAAAGGTTGAAATGTTAAGTCTTAAAATTCAACATTTAAGATGAAAATGGTAGTCATTTCAATACTTGGTTATCTTTTGAATGCCTATGTAGTTTCTATGTCTTTTTACCTTTACTACAATTCCCGTACCAGTAATAATTTATTTTCAGACTAATTTTGTCCTTTGCTGTCCTATATGTCGTAAATTATACCAGCCTATGTTATTTAACTACTCAGTGGTTTTGAGATTCACTTCAAACAGGGAGGTTTGGTTGCAATACTTTCTGAGAACACTTTATTTTCAATCATTTTTACAAAGGAAAGATTCGGCTTTAAGGAATTTACTGTATATTGTGACACAGAGGCTCTTTGAAGGTTAATCAGCTTTTTAGAAATTATAGGGTTGGATTCTTGTGTGACTGAGTCACTCCTGTTTCATGTGCAGATCTATCATTTAATCAGAAGCCTGGAAGTTAAGACTTACTACACTGCATATTAAGTAGAAAAGACAGTTTTTATTTTAATAATTTTTTCCTTTCTGAACTTCACTGTATCTTTAGGACTGTAAATTAGTTGAGACAGCTAGACTGATTATTTAAGAACCATTCCTAATGTGCATGAAATCTAATAAAAGGAGCTGTACAGGGAAGTCATATTATTTGGACTCCAAAGCTAAAAACTAATTTGAATAAATATTCTTATATATACAAAATAAAATCCACTAAATGTGGTAATGTTCCTGATTTACATTTAGGGCATGATTTAATCCAATTGCAATTTTAACTGGAGGCATTTAGTGTTTTCTTAAAGACAAGTGCAGAAACTCACAAATCTTTTTTTCACATATTTGTAGCCCAAAACAAATACTTGTAAATGGTCAGGGTCAAATTTCACAAAGAGTTTTTACCAAGTAAATGTTTTTAGAAGTGAATATCTCTGATACAGCCCCGTGCTTGAAGTTGAAGTTGATGGAATTGCACACTATAGAGTAGACCTGTGTTTAAACATAATTGGACAAAGTATTTTTTTCTGGTAGTAATGAACCACACATTTTTAAATACATGAGAATTTACATACAAATATATATATATTATATATATCTAACCTTGCATGTAAGTCTAATTCTAATCCCGTGCCAAAGTGCTATGTTGCTGATGGGCACTCAACTTTGTAGTTTTGTCTTCCCCAATTGTTGAGATGTTGAAATAATGGTAGTATAGATACAAAATGCAGTGTCCCTGCAAGAACTATTTAAATGGTTATCTTTAATATGAAATGCTTCAGAAAATTCCTTCCTTCCAATCCTGCTGTTGGAAGAGCTGGGTTTGATTCCAGAAAGGGAAATGACGTGTGATGCATTTGCTGCAGTCTGTGTGCTGCTACAGCACATAGGATTACAAATTCTGGTTGTTTATATTTCAGAAGGCCTTTGATGGAAAAGCCAAGGGATTGATTTACAGAATCTTACTGCATGATACAAATAACTAACTACTGTAAATATTTTAAAACTTGAGGAATGTTTGTTTGTATACAGGAATGTGGTTCTGCCTGGACACAGAGTATCAAGTTGGAAGAACTGACAACTCTTAATTTATCATTTGTGTTGCTCTGTGAGTTGAAGAGAGAAAGGTTTGAGGTGGAATATGGAGGAGAGTGGGTCAGGGTTAAAAACCTAGTTACACACCAACATTTTATTCCATTAAGATGACAGAACTTTTTCCTAAGAAAAAGTAAAGAGAATACAATCTGCAGACTAAGAATTACTTTAAAAGAGGAAGGTTGCTGTGGACACAAGTGCCAGCTTTTCTTTGTGGATAAGCAGTAGAAGAGCATATTGCTTGGTGTTGCCATTTTCCAGAAGATACTTGCAGGCACTACTGTGGATGATAGTAATACATCCTAAAACTGCCGTGCCAGATTTACTACTCTTAATTTGCAAATCTGTGTATATGAAATCTTTATTTAATCATAGTTTCGAAGGCAAGTTAAGCATGATGGGCTTAAATCTAGTCCTGCCAGATGTTTTATTTGCCTACTAGTTAGGTACATGATATGCTGCCATTCTCTCTTCCCTTATTCTCATGCTGCTAACACAGTGAAATGAAGAAAATCTTTATATCCTTATAAGCTGAAGCCATCTGGCAGTTCATAGTTGTCATGCTATCCAAATGGGCAGATTACTCAAAATGTACTCCCTCTGTTTAGCAGCACAGGCCTGAATTTGGTGCTGGGATCTTCTGTCTGAGAAACTGGGATTAAGGGTTTTTCAGTCATGGTTTAGTTAGAGTCAGGCATTTTGTTTGGGACTGGAGAAGAAGTAAATTGTGAAGTGAGAGAATGTTTGTGTGAGTAAAAAGAGTAATAAATATATGGGGAAGGATAGAATTTTTAGATTAGATTGAATACGGGATCCTAATTCTTATCTGACTTCTGTTTTTCTCTAATTTTGGTCCAAACATGAATCAACTGTATGTGGTGTTCATGTCTGTAAGCTAAGTATTGTACAAATATCTTGTGCACTGGGAAGGGATTCATGCAGAAAAAATATCCAGCCAAATAATGTAAGACCTTATCATGGTACCTAGAGCTTAAGATGGACCTATTTAGAAGGAAACTGGAGAAAAAAGAACCACAAAAATTTGAATAGAAATGCCTTTCATGAGTTTCCAGGTAATTGGGAACTGGGCTGGAACACCGTAGACCTGGGTTGCCTGAGCAAACGACTACCTCATGGCAGTATTTGGCTGAAAATGTGGACGAGCAGTGGAAAAGAACTCAAGTTACAGTCTAGAGCACTTCACTGTTTTAGCTTGAAGTTCTGGCATACAGACACTTGGAGTTTGAATGTGTCTTGGCTAAAGATGCTTGATCTGGTTCTAATATCCTGTTTAGTTCTTGGTCATCCCATTCTCTGTGTATACATGTGATCCTTGTTTAACTTTTCAGTCTCCAGGCAAGTGAAGGTGATCCTTATCTTCCCTGTCTGCCAGAGGAACATGTAAAAAAAAAAAAAAAGCTTTTCAGTGGTTTGCATAATGAAAGTTATTACTAATCTTTTCTAAGAAAATATGTTGATAGCCAGATTCCGTCAGTAAAGGTCCTACTTTGTGGATGCTAACCTCAATCCATGAAGTCTTCTTCATCCATGAAGGGCAAAGATGAATGATTACTTCATTACTTTTCCATTACCATCTGCCTCAGTGACATAAAATTACTTTGCATCCTGGTTTTCACAACTTGATACGAATGTTATTCTAGATTAAATTCTGTGATTGAAAATATTACTTAGACTTCTCTCCTGATGTTTATTATTTATAATCTCTAATGTTGCATAGAAATAAGCCTTTGCCTTCTACCTTTATAGGAGCAAGTGAGATTGCAGAGAGTAAAAGTGGATTAGATTTTTCTTAAAATTCCCTCTGATCAAGCAGAAAGTAGTTCACCTACATTTTATGAAATTATTGCATGGCAAATGCAACAGGCATGTGTGACTATATATGGAATGGGAGATTATTTTTTAGTGGCAAAACCCATCCTGCTTAGAAAAGGATAACTCCATGATATATGCAAATGTATGTGAACGGGTGGTTGCTCTTCCTAATTTTCTTGGTTTTAAAATATATAAATACATGTTTATATAAATATATAAAATATAATATAAATTTTTAAAAATTTCAATATACTTGATTGAAATGCTGAGCATGACTTAAAGGCATCCATTAGAAGTCATAATGCTGGTCAAGGAGGAAATAGAATAACTCATCTTCTGTTTGAAATGTTTCCTGCAGTTTCACTTCTCTTGTATTCTCAGGACTGTGCCTAGGGTAGTATTTCTTACCTCTGCCACTGCAGGAAAGCCGAATCTTAAGTTGTCATGTTGCATTCAAGCTGCCTTATCCTAAACTTATTTTCAGTCAATTTGGCAAATGTGTATTGCTGTATTTGTACTGTCCTATAGACTTGCTTGTGGTTTCGCTGTATATTTAAAACAAACGCTTACACTTACATATACTTACTTACATTGCTTTGCAATGTTTACATTCAGTTGGCATGTGCTGATATTTCTATAGGGATGTTTTGTGCGAATGTAAGTGATTAGTCTATGTGTAGTTTTGGAGCTGAGAAACACATAACAGATTTGAAAGCAATGTGGAATATGATATAATGGTATGTCCTTGAAAGCTTTACCTGCCTTTGTTATTAGCCCACCTGTACAGAGAATTATAGTACTATTATATTATAATATTATTCTAGATAATATAGTGGTTTAGAGTGAATTTCAGAAGTATTTCTGTTCATCACCCAGACACATGATACCTATTTAAAGACCAAGATAAACATAGTGGTTTTGTTGTTTTATGACTATGTCTTATTTTAAGAATGTCTATGGCTAGCTATCAGCAGGATCACTGAAGCTTTCATTTTAGCAGCTGCTACAAAAGAATGATAGTTTAAAAAAACAACTGTTCTGAAAAAACTTTCACATGGAAGAACATTGCTTGTGTTTATGTAATTGCTCTTGGCAACAGCTTAAGTAAATTTAAGTAAAAGTTCATCCATAAAATTATCTGATTTTCTCAATCCGCTTGAACCTTGATCTATTTTGGTGTAATATTCTGGAGTTGGTAGAGATGCTTTATGATTGGAGTCTGTAACCCCAAATGGGATTACACCACCTTCTTCTGATTCAGAATTTCCTGCTGTTGCAATATGTGTTGTTTCACAGAAATGAGGAGTAATTCCCTCTCAGATGCTGATGTTGAGATTCCTGCCAGGGAACAGTGTTAGTAGAGTATTCTTTCACTGCTAAAGACAAGGCATTGCTTTGATTGTAAACTTGGTTCTCTCTCAATTAGTTTACAAACTTGTTCTAAATTCACTTCAGCTTGAAGCTCTGTTTTCTGGGAGAGTGAGTAGTTATCTTCTTAAAACCAATTTTTGCTTTAAGAACAAAGAAACCACATGGTGATTTTGAAGATGTGGAATAGACCTCCTTTATACCGCACTGTTCTGCTTTCACTCAGAGCCTTTTCTGTTATTTTTTTAAAAATTATTATTATTTGCAAAGTCTTTATTGAGTGGATAGTAATGAATCTACAGCAGTTGGCTTCAAAGGGTGGTGGTGTTTGAGCTCTGTCCTCGGTGGGAAGGTTGCACTGGGGCTGCACATCTATCCTGAGCTCTCAGATCATGCGTTGCCCTCACTCCCTGCAAGCGTGTGTGTGTGCTTAGTCCTCCCTTATAATAAAACAAAAAGAGCAAGGACTGCCGCAGTGAGCACTTCTTTTGTGCTTTCATTTCAGAAAGGTTTCTGCCTCCAAAGCTGTCATGGCTTTTATTGGATTATCTGTTTTCAAGCTATGTTGCTATTGTAGCAGAGGGCTGTTGCAGATTGCTTCTACTGCAGGGCAGCGTCCCTGGAAAACACGCTGTTTGCAATCTTTCACACCGGGCCTGGGAGGATCATGACATTAAATTGAAGGAATACCTCCTGAGTAAATCTGAGGCTTTTACAGAAGGGCCTGCTATCCAAATTTAAGTGATTTTGAAGGAAGTGAGATTTTGGAATTAAGACTGCAGCATATCTGTCTACTACCAAGAAAATCTGTCTGTGCTAGTAATCAAGCACATGTTGAGTTAAGGCTGGATAAGCAGAAAAGAGAATTGAAACATCTCAGAAGGAAAGAGTAAGCTGCTCTTCAGATTTTGATCACAAGCTTTTCTAGCTTCTAAGTCATGACACTTCTGTTTTTTATAATACACACATTTATTAACATTTTATAGTGTCTTTTCTAAATTTAAAGGAGTTTGGTGCATTCTGTTTGGACATACAGCAATGCAATGGATATGACTAGTAATTTATCATGGCCTAGTTTAATGCAAAGGGACCTTTTAATTGTGTTACCTGAGTTTGTATTTGGTTGGATGAAAAAACATGGTTGGTTGATGAGCACTTGATGCTTTTTGTTTTGCCATGACCTGTTTGGCCATTATTTTTAATGACCAGTGAAAATGTACTAAGATTTCTCTTATATGAAGGGGAAAAAAGGATTCTTTGTGCTTGAACCCCAAGTTAGTTCCTTGCAACGTTGTCTGTACACTTGACAGCATAGGCTCTTACCTTCTAGGGGTGATAATAGCAAAAGCTCATTTTGTTCTAATTTTCTGTACTAGAGTAGTTGTCTTGTGATGAATGAAAGCTGAGATGATATGCCAGGAAATCCTCATCCCTTAGGGAGAAACAGGTGGCAGGAGGAATGAGTTATTTTCACCTTTTTCTAGATCCTACAACTCTGAGACCTGTTTGACATCAGCCAATGAGTGAGAAGCATCCCTTGTTGTATGGATTGTTCTGGGCAGGACACAGGCAGATGCTCCAGGGTCTCCTTCAGTTTTTCCTCAGTGCTGAGCTGTCATAGGTTGGCCACTTTCAATTCCACCCTACCCTAAGGGCACTCCTTACTGGTACCAGTTCAGATTTCTGGAGCACTGCAGTGACTCACTGGTCTTATTTTTTTCCTGTTGTATCATTTTACCTCACTGCCTGCTTCGCTCAGAGTTCTTGTCCCTCCTTGACCTCTCCATTGCAATCATAGATCCATCAGCTCTCCAGCTTCAGGTCCAGTTAGGGAACTGTCTCACTTCTGGTGTTGGTCTGATGCTGTTTGTTGACATCTGAAGAGTTCAGATCTGAAATTGCATGTTTTTGGAGATACATATACTACTGTACTCTACTGTAGCCACAAAACTTTCTTTGCAGACAACCCATCTGGGACTTGCTACCACATAATTTTTAATTTAAAATATCCTTATGACTAATGGAACTATAAAATACTTTGTTATTGTTGTAGCACATAAGGGATCTAGTAATAAAATAGAAGTCCTCTGCGACAAGTACCATAGATACATATAATAAAACCTTCTGTCTGGGAAGACTTCAGTCTAAGTTTATATTTCTTCCTTATGCACCCAAAAATAGGGTTAATCAAATTTCATGCCTAAGGGCTTAAACAGGTGGAATATGAAAGAAATTTTCACCATTCTGCAATATCGCTGTCCTGTATCTCTGGAAAGTATGCACTTTGTTAATGAACAAGACAAAACCTTTCATTTAAACATTTCTCACATCATATCTAGTTTGACTTAGGCAGTGGTTTGAAGCAGTAGGATGCATTTGGTCATCCCAGATTTATATTCAGTGACTAGAGAACAGTGGTTTAGTTTTATTTGAAATGTTTCATTCCTATTTCAAACTAAAAAGCCAATTTTATGACAAAATCATTAAAATGTTTAAATGCTGAACTGACTTTTCTGTTTCAGTGTTTTCATGTAGACATGTTTTCTCATAATTGCTTTTCCAGATTGTATTGATCAGTGGACATCTGGACAGCTGGGATGTTGGGCAGGGAGCTATGGATGACGGTGGTGGAGCATTTATATCATGGGAAGCATTATCACTCATTAAGGATCTGGGTAAATACTTAATTTAAAAATATTTTTCATGCATTACCTTTCTAGGACATTCTGTATGCTGTCTAAACTGGATTTTCTATTTTATCCATTTCTCTGAGCACAAATATTCATACTTAGTATAAATATTTTGTAAGTTTGTTAAGCTTCTTTCATCACAGGGGTCATCCAAAAACAACACATCAGTCAGTGATCTAGAAAGTGCTTTGAGCCTGCATGGTCACCATCATCATAGAATGAAAGTTCAATGTAAGATCTAGGTACTTAGAAGGTAGTCACTCCTTTTCATTTTGTCTTAATGAGTTCCTCTCTATTAATGAAGATGAAGCTTTGCTAAGTCACAGATAGCCTTCTGATATTGTTCTCTGCCTTTTAAGCAAACACTGTCATTCAACCCGTTCCTAAATCTTCCTCTGTTCTACATGTTGCTTCTACAGCGGCTACTCACTTAATTTAATTCTCAACCCCTTACCTTGCTCCTGATAACTTTCCAAGTTATTCTGCCTGGACTTGTGCTACCAAATATTAATAGATACATCTATACCATCAAACTGGTACATTTGCAGCTTTTCATTTGAGGGCTGATTTCCTGAGTAAGCTGCTTCTGTGTTGCTGTGTACTTGGGCTCTGCTTTGGACTGTGACAGCTGATTTGCTTGCAAAGGTAGTCCAGATCAGAGGAAGCACACAGCAGAGTCTCATCACTGCAAGTATACACTTCTGTCAAATTTAGCTTAACCATAGTGACCTGTTGAATGTTGTGGTCTCATATGTCTCGTTAAGCAACATTTGACACTGAGGCCTTGCACACTGTAGTATCCTGCTACAATAGGTCTGTGGGATGAAAAGCAATGTTATTTCCATGGTTCACTTCTTTGAAACATTCTTGGTAATCAGCAGGGTCACAAGGTGACTGGGATCTGGAATTTGGTTTGTAGATCAGCTGGACTCTTCTGAAGTTGATATTCTAGCACACAGGCTATCAACCCTGGACTTGCTGGTCTCCCTCCTCCAGAATTTCAGCTCAGCAGAACTATGAGTTGAACTAAACCCCCATGCCATCGGTGCTAAATGTAGATAAAGAAGGAAAGAAAGATGAAAAGGCAGATTCCAGCCTGAATATATCTGTTCTAGTAGTACTATAGATGAAACACCAGTGTGGACTTGCTCAGCCTACTGCCTCCTGGTTTGTATAGCCCTCCTGTGTGGGATTTGAAAGGCCAATTTCTTCTACTCATGGGCTTCTTCTGACTTGTGGGTAGAAGTGGCCTGCAGACAGCGTGTTATTGTAGAAGGACATGGTCTACATATGCCTACATAGGGTGTGTTTGGTGGGAGAGATGGTCCACAAGGTAAAATGAAATAGGGCTGGTGTATGTGCAAAAGGGAGCTATGGCTGCACAGTCATCTGCCTCTATTCTCCAGACATCATCTCTCAAAGCTTGGTCTGGTGTCCTGCTGTTCCCAATCTGACGTGACCTAGTCTTATTTCTGGTCTCCAGACTCCAAATTCCAGTCTTACTGCTCGGTCTGTAGTTTTTTGCTGGTTTTACTTCCATATGGGCTTTTGTCACTGTACCACTCAAAACTAGTTCAAAACAGACTTGTTAGATTGTCGAGTTGATATCCAAGGATGCTTTTCCCCCTCCATCAGATGGAATCTATTTTTCCTTATTATTCTCTTTTTCCAGAACTGTAACCTGTGGTCAAGAGGAATGCACCACGTATTCATTAAAAACTAAAATCAGCTGCTGCTCCTGCTCTTAGCTCTGTCAGAGTTTAAATAATAAACTAGCTTTCCCTGTTTCCGATCAGAAGGATTTGTGCACTTGAACAATCACAGTGTTTCTTGAAGACCTCTTCGTAGGCAAGCTCTGTTATGTGATTAGCCACTCTTATACTGCAATAGTGAACATCAGACATCCCTATGAATTCCTGTTCTTTTATTTTGCATTGTTTGAACCTCTTAATGTCTCTTTTTCCCAGCTTTGGAATGATTGGAATATCAGTGTGTGACCAAAACCAAAGTGCATCTGTTTTAATTTTTGGTGTTTTAAAAGTAAACTAAAGAGGATTCCTCCACAGAAGAATCCAGGACTACTCTTTCTTTTAGTGTCTCTTAATCTTTCTCTTATGATTCTTTGAAAATTGTCTATACTCCCTCCACCTTCAGGGAAAAAAAAATATGCTTCTGTGTTTGCTGACTCTATTCCATTCAGAATAAATTGTTTTGTGTCTCTTAAGGGCAAGTTCCTGGTGGCATTGTATAATTTTTATTCCCTGGGTTTCCCTTCACGCATGACTGAAATACATCACTCTGCTTGTTCAAATATTTGATTTCCCCTGGTAGTAGGCTGTGTGTTTCCTCTATGACCTGTGGTGAAATGCTGTTTTCTCAGCTGGGAAATGCCGGAGCCTTTGCTTATGCCTCTGTTCTGGCCAGCTGTTGCGTTTGGCTCTTCTGGTTATACCAGTGTTGTTCAGGAACGTAAAGCTGGGAGAGGACTTCTGGGTCATCACATCCAACCTGTAGATAACCATGGGGGAGAGGACCTTTCATAAACTGTCTTCCATAGCAGATTGGTTAATACAGATTTTGTATCTTATGATGCACATAAAATCTGACAAAAAGGACAGCAAAATAACAGATATGCAGATTGTGGGAGAAATTAATTAGTAAGTTTTATTTAAATTCAATTCCATAGATTGTGTTTTGGGTGAGCATTATATTTTGAACTGTGGTCACTTGGCTTAATATCCTTTTGGACCCAGATAAATTTAGTCTCAGACTAGTCCACCAAATACATTTGACGTGGGGATAAGCCAATGCAACTGGCTTGTCTGTATGCACGTGTAGAATTTTTTTACTGTGTACTGGAAGTCTTAAAACCATGGTGCATAAAAAGGCCTAAATCCATAAAAACTGTGTCTGTGTTTACCACAGTATAACTGATCTTACAGCTGAAGCCAGCATTCTGAAATATGAATTCTAGAATATGAAGTTTGTATCATTTAGTGAGAAATACTGCCACTACTTCTGCCAATGGTCCATTGGTTCCATGAAAGCAAGATATTACTACGTTATTTAAGCAAATTTTTTCAGTGATGATCTAATAGCACTTCATTATGATATCACTGTGACCCTTGGACATGGCTAGTGGACGCAAATTATCCCTGTTGATTAGGATTTTGATAATTCCATGTAGTACTTGAAGAATTATTATAGTTTAAATACCATTCTGTACTTTCAACATAACCTCTACAAACTATTTAATAGCTATTGGCTTAAGACCAAATACATGAAATTCATTGAGAAATCATTAAAATTATAGTTTAAGATGGTTATATTTTATTTTAAGCAGTGCAGTTTATTTTCTTGCCTCAAGTAATTTTTTTTAACATTTTTGACTTTTATTTCTAAGTAAATCAGTTACTTAATCTGTTAGCCTTTATATTTCCTGAATCTTTAATGTTAGCTTTTATTTTTTTATTGAGCTTGCAGTTTCTGTACCATATTGATATCTTTTTTTCTTTCTGGTGTTCTTGTAGATTTTCAGACACTGTAATAGTTAAATGTTCCATACAAGGACACATAACAGTAGCACAATCTGAAGTAGTCTTACACAGTCTTCAAAACTTCAAACTTTTGGTAGTATTTTTTGTTTTCATTTCACTTTTTGACTTCACATGAATGTCGTTTCTTTTTGCAAGAAAGGGAACTACATGAAGGACAGACTGAAGTGAAATAATTTTGTATTATAATACCAGAGAGTATAATAAAAAGATTTAATTCATGTATGCATTTCAAAAGAGTAGTAGCTTAAAAACATAGGGCCAGATTGTGAACTACTGTAGTTGTTGAATACTGTTTAGAGCTATAACGATTCAGTTAGACCTGGAAAGTAGAAGAGCTAAAAAGTGGAAAGTTTCAAATTTGTCTGAATACTTTGCTTCTACTAGCTATATTGTCTCTTTCCCCATCTTCCAGACTGGTCTGATGGGATGGAGGTACCTGCTGGAGGTGTCATTCCCTCTCCTCCTTCTCCAGGGATGAAGCACAGGCAGCCAAATCAGAGCAAATGCCAGCTTTTAGACGGTTACATTTCAGCAAGGTAGATCTTACTCCAGGTGGCTTTTCCACAGCCACCCTGCTCAGAAAACTGAACCCTATCTCTTTTTCTTCTGTGTGGCTGCAGCATCACTTTCAAAACGTCCCTTTCAGCAACGTACAGTTAAATGTCAGCAACGGCTTGTACACCTGTTGGTACCAGCACTGGTTGTAGACATCTCCTGACCGGAGTAAACAGAAGTGTTTTCCTAAACGTGCCCATATCAAGTTCTCTGTGTCATCTGTACTCTCACGGCTGCTTGCTTTGCCCGTAGCTAATCTCAGAAACATTCACCAACTAGTGATCATATTGACTAATGTTATCCAAAGGGGTATTTCCTCCCAGTTAACACTGAAGTTTAATGAAGCACAAAGAAAAGCAAAATGGCATGTTTTTTCCTGGAACTCTTGAAGCTATATATGCTGCTGTCAAGATCTGTGGTGAGCTGCTTCATGGCTTATGTGCTTAAAAAGGGAAGAATTAGAAGTGTTTCCACAGAAATTATGTGATGAAAGATGAAAGTTTCAGCCAGTTATTGCTCTTTATTCTGTTTTCTGAGAATAAAGATGTCTTTAAAGGCATTGAGACAGTTTGTGAGCTGGTCAGAACTGGTAAACTCCCTTTCCTTCAGTGGAGCTGGGGCTGTTGCGATTAGCTGAGGATTTCTGATGCTTTAGAAATTACCCTTCATAACTGCAGACAGGGTGTCCGAGGCAGTAAGATTGTGCAATATGCAGTTTGCCTGCAGCTGTGTCTGGAAGCTGCCACCCTCCCCAGCCCTCTGTAGTTTTTAACCTTTTGATCAATTTTAACTAAATTTGATAGGGTCACAGAAATATTTAGAATATGAAGTTTCTATCTGGTTTTTGCAAATGAGTGATTGAGTAGGTAGCAAATTTTGCCACAGCGCTAGTGAGAGTTTGGGGTAATTTAGAGATGATGGGAAGGCACTGGGGTTTTTTTAGGGAGAAAGGGCTAAGGGGTTTCTGTCTTTAAGCTGAGGGAATTCATGGGGTTTTGCGTGACCTGTGATGTAGTGTGAGGGCATTTGAAATCTATAGGAGAGATAGCATTTTGGGGTTTTCTAGTTTTGCAGAACAACAGCTGTGTTGCTAATTACAGTCTAGAAACCTCAAACCCAACTTGTTTTCAGATCACACTTATAATTCTCAAATTTTACACTTGTTTGTGTGCAAAAAAGAGCATCTCTGGACCTGGCCAAGGCCATATGCCTCAGTATTTTCATGTTAGTCTGGTTAATGCTCTGGTGTCATTTGAAACACGGTTTCTCCCATATCACATGAGGTTTTTCCCATGTCACATAAGGTTTACAAAAGAAGCTGCCTGTTCAGGTGAGGTGAAAGACTAGTTAAGCAGCTGGTCATAAAAAATCACCATAAAATTACCCCAAAGTTATTTGTACATATTTATATATACAGGTTGGACAGTCTGTGAGACTCGATCTTGCTCTGGATGTTGCTTGCCAGTTTCTGTGAAGGAGGTATTTGTGTTTGTCTCCCACCAGTTAAAGCCTGTGGCTTCTGCTATGCTGGTCTTGCTCAGGACTACTATTTGTGTACGATGTATTTGAGCAAGAGGTGGGTAGTAAGTATCCAGTGATTTCAGAGCTTTATCTTGTGCTGTCTCTTTGCTCCTAATCCATCTGTGTTCCTGTGTCGCTTGGCTGAGGGGCATTTCCCAGCAGAGGCCACAGGCACTCTGCCCCACTCCCACCCCAGGGAGCACCCTGACAGCCACGTCACATTCCAGTGCTAGAAACGTGGGACTTTTATCCTCAGAGGGAGCTTGAGGGAACTGAATAACAACTATAATAGAGAAAGGTCTTTAGAAGGTGATTGTATGGCAGTGTCAGCTTTCCAAGCATATTTTAAGCCTCCTAACTGCAGTAGAGAGCCCACTGGACTTAGAGATGTACTCGATTTTGGTGGATGAATTTCACTGCTTTCTTCTGAAAAACTTCAGACATGATAACTGTTGTGTCTCTTTTTAATTAAAACAGCTGAAACCATTTTTTTTTTCCTGTTGAGACGAGAGAAGCTGATGGGGTCTGCTACTTGACACTATAGCTTATTTTCAGAGTCTTATCGCTCCTAGCACAGGAGGAATCAAATAGTCAACAGGTCCTTTGTTCACATCCCAGGTTTCTTTCAGAAACATTCACCCACAAGCTCTCTCTCCTTGTTCAGAAATGTGTTTTTTACCTTTCCCTGGCTGTTTCTGGGTCTCACTTGATCCATCACTAGTCAACTGTTGGTGCCGTGCCAAGCCCAGAGGTGCACATGTGTCCACCAGCTACTGCCAAGTCTGTGTTTACGGGGTGCATCTTTGGAAGAAGCCCAAAGGCTGTGCTGTGAATTTGCCAATCACAAACTTATCCTCTTTCCCTTCAATTGCTTGAACTTCAACAGTGCAAGGCATTGCCAGTTATTGCTATCTGAACTCCTTCTGCCTGTGTCAAATGTAGTTGGTATAGACTTCAAGAAAGGCTGTGCTCCAAAGACCACTATAGTGATGGATCACGGTACAGAGTAAAAGTTTTCCCGCATTTGCTGTTGTCTCATGCACTGAGCTCATGCTCAGTCATGTCTGCATGCCACATTAGACCAGGAAGTCTCCCACTCGGACTGTGCTTCCAAGTGCTTCTGGGAATCCTGGTTCTTCTATGTAAAAAAATATTTGTTATGGGGAGCTGCCAGAGCCAGCAAATACCAGGAGTCAAGTAGATGAACAGGGCACATTTTCTTCTTCAGCACCCAGGGCAGGATGCCTGATGCCAGTGCTGCTAGAGCAGCCTGATGAAGGAAGGATGGTTGTTGACAAAGTCTAATCCCAGCCATCACACCTTTTACATGGCTTTCTTACATTCCTAGACGATGATCTATATGAACACGAGAAAAGGAGAAATGTATGGTGATAGATGCTATGCGTAGTTCCCACTCTTCCTCTCTTTGCCAGGATTATGGGGAAATGAGTTTCATTAGTCAACTTTCCTATAGATGTAGACATGGATCTGGCACAAACAAATTTCTATTTCATAGGAGAAAGGCCCAGAAAACTGCAGAAATGTTTTTAAAACAATGCACGTAAGAATTTTAAGCTACTACCTGAATTATGTTTTATGTAACTCATAAGGAGATGGTTAGACATTTTTTTCCCCTTAAAACTTATTTAAAATTGAAATTGTAACTCTTATCTGAATTATACCCATGACTAATGTGACAGGCAAACCGTAAGACAGATTTTTATGCTGTTCACTGTAGTCTTTGTATGAAGTTACATTTCTCAAGTCCAAATTCACTGGCTAATATATGAGGACTAAAGATATGTTTTATTAAAGAAAATGATCACTGGAATCATTCCGTTTCTGCTAGTTTAATTGAAGTCATATAGCTGCAATTTTAACCTACTTGCCAAAAATTTTGTTAAAGATTTTTTTGAATTTCCTATAGCTGTGGTGGTGTAGTTGTTTGCTATCTAGGAGATATGTTGTGAAACATGATTAAATTACTGCTTTTGCTCTAGGTTGTTTTTTGTTTGTTTCTTTTTAATTAAATTTGCCTGATAGTAACTCCTTGCTCTTACATTCTTTCTGCTTCCTCAAGGTTGCGTATTTTATTTTGACCTTCACCTTTTGCAAATCTATTAAATCTACATGGTATGAAATACGTGCATATGCAGTTACATTACAACAGCGTTTATTCCTTCATTTCAACATTTGGTTGAATGCATATTTGGCAAATACTTAAATCTTAAATTTCCATGCTGGGTTGGCATAGCAAAGGGGTCACTGCAGACATACAAAGTTGTTCATCTAATCTGGTGGTAAATTTAGGCATACAGCCTTCCATAACAAAGTTGCCCTATGTCTTGTGGACTGCTGCTTCTCTGCAAACTTTAATATACCCAGGAAATTCAAGATAAAATGTGTGCTTTGTTTATCTATAAAAATCTTAAAAACCTGGTGACAGAAGTTATTGTGTTTTTTTTTTTTCAAATCTGTAACATGGCTGACACGGTGAAATGCTGAAATCCTTCCCAGATGAAGTCAGGGGCATCTTGTCCTTGCTGTCAGATTTTTTTAAAGTACATATTTTCAATCTGGGGAGACAAGTGTGGCTGGTGCATCTTCTGACTCATCATCTCTGAGGTCAATCTAACAGATTTGGGATTTTTCTGATCCAAAGAGTGGGGCAGCAGAGACAGAAGGCAGAGCCACCACTCAATAAGATCAAACCGTGGTTGATGCTTATAATCCCAGAGAGTGCGGGAGCAGGGCCCTGCATTGCCTTTTCTGCTCCACGATTTGATGAGATCTCCAAACGCCTTTAAGGAAGGAGGTATTCCTAAAGAGGAATAAGGTGCATTTGAAAGGTAAACAGTGTCCTCTTCCTTTTGCGAGACTTGGAGAACATGGCAACAGGATCAGAGCAGGGCAGGGGGTGGAGGAGTCCTCTGCTGACGTGGTGCTTTGCTGTTTTACACAGGCAAGTAGCAAGTTTCCTTTTCTTTTTTTTTTATAGGCATGACTTGTATTGACTCCGTGACACTACACAAACTGATTATTTGTTTAAAACGCCACGTGCAGAAGAGCACGTTTGTCAGGACTTCTTGTCTGAGCTGTCTCTGAGCTGCACTGCCGGGTGGCAGGGAGGTGCCCCCCAGGGAAACCCTCACTCTGGCAGCGTTTCTGCCTGGCTTGATTGCAGCCCGTCACACCGGACTCTGGGCTTTTCTTTCCTTTTCTCCCCTCGTCTCCCCAGTCAAAAGGCTTAATCCGTGTTAATTTTAGTTACTTGACTTGCAAATCATTCACAGCATTCCCCTCCAGTTTTGTATACTCATTTCCTCCTGGATATTCCATCACCTTCTTAAAATAAATCTACCTAAAACCTCACATTTCCCACCTCCACTCTTCTATAAATCTGCCCTTCCTATTCTGCTGTAAACTCATCAGCATCCCTATAAAATAGGAAAAAAAAAAATTGCTTGGATTAATCTCCGTGTCTCACTGCACTGCCATCGTTGCCGCTGGCCTGCCGCTGGAGTTCTGCAAGCCCCGGTCCCTCCCTGGCCCACCTCACCTCAGGCCTTGCTGTCTCCCTGCGCCCTCTTTGCAGGGACCTGTCCAAAAAGCTGCTCCTGCTCTATGGCTGTGGCAGAGTCATCTCCTCCTACCCCCCAAAACATGGCTCTGAGCATGCCGCCAGCTTCGGGCAAGATTAAGTTGCGGTGCCCAGCTTGGCTTCTGCCTCCACTTTCCATTTCCTGCTCTCCAGCCCCGACCTGCCTGTTTTCTGTCTTCATCCGGCACTGCCACATCTCTTCTCCAGAATATTTCATTTCTCTGTCCTCCAGATCTTCAAGACTCAGAGGATTACTTGCTTCCCAGCACTATCCTGTGCAAGCACTTCAGTGCTGCAAACAGATCCCCTGTCAACAGAGAAAAATCAAGCAGATTGCACTGCATTAGACTAATTTAAGGAGAAATCAAAGGCACTTTCCCAAGCAACAAAGCTGTTTCCCATGTCTAATTTGAGCTTCACTAGAGAATTAGAAATATGTCATAGTCCAGGTTTAAGTAGTACTAAAAGGTTTTTTTTGAGGTGTGCTTTGCCTTACTTTTTGAAGGTTATAACTTTAATTGCTTTAGAATTTCTCTCAAAAATATTTTTCACTGACATAAAAAAACATTTCTTGTTAAATAAAGGTCTGACTAGACAGACTCTTTTTTGCGCAAATAGTGAGATTAGTTGTCTGAATCATAGAAGGCTGCATTTCTAATAACAGAATAAAAGCCAAAATCCTGCTGGTTTAGAATGGAGACTGCTTGGTCTTTAGAGGAAAAATTATGGACATCCTTGATTAATTGCAAATTACTGTTGTCCTATAAATTGTAATTTATTGCTATATATATATTCTTTGAAATTTACCAGGGAAACAGGTTGCTAGGGTAAGAGCTTTTTCTCTAAAACAGTTCTTGCCCATGCCACAGAATACATAAATTACATAATAGTCTCTAAAGTACTTGGGAATGTTGAAATCTTGCTGTCATCTATTTCAAAAGCTATCAAAACCCTGTCAGAAAAGCAGTATAATTGGGTAGCAAATGTTAGGAATTTATGCATCCTCACTTTATTAGGACCTTAGCTTATTGGGACCTCTAGCAGAAGCCAAAACTGCAGAGTAATTGTGGACTCTTACTCGGGAAATACTACGGAAAAGAAGACTGCAACACCAAAACTGTGTACAGTCCATAAGACAAAAAGAAAAAAGGCTTAAAAAGTTATTGTGGCTTGGTGGAAGTGACTCTATTTGATAGCTCACTCAAGGTCCAGGCCAGAATAGGGGATATTATAACAAAAATATCAGTGATATAAAAAAAAGACAGTTTAATGAGAATGCAATGAGACCTAAATATGTAAGTTGCTGCAAAGCCCAGAAGTTTAATTAAACCAGCAACTAAAACATTTTATGAGATTCTGGAAATTTCAGAAAATCTCCTGTTTCCCAATCTGTTAATGAGCAAAATAGTTTCCACTTTAGCAGATCGAATCTAAAAGAAAATGAAAAAGATCCACCCCTGAATATTTGGCCAGATTAAAAAGTATTAACAGAGCATTTCTAGTTTGGAGTGCATTTTAATGATGTATAAGGGGACTGCTAGTGTGTTGTATGCAAAACAGAGCAATTAAGAATGACTGGTGATACAGCTAATTTGACCCTAAAATATGCATCAGAAATGGCTTTTTGCTTTTTTCTTTTTTTTTTTTTTTTTTTTTTTTTTTTCAGAAGGTTGCTAGGAAAGTCACGAGAGACTTGGGAAATTGCCATGAAAACTGTGCAACAAAGAAGTGATGGCAGGAGAGGATGGGGAAAGCAGGAGGCGTAGCATGGAGGAAACTCAAAGACTGAAACACAGTTTCCTAAGACACGGTTTTCAGACAAACCCAGTTGATACTGCAATAAATTAAAACGGATAAAGACAAGCCAGTCATAAAGAAAAGCGCCTCATTAAAAAGGATAGTAGTCATGTGTTTAAGTTTATTGATGCTGTGTGTGTTCCAACTTCAAACTCTAAACCTGCAGCTTGTCATCAAAGGAATCCCTTAAAACCAGAATGCCATCACATGAACAAGCCGTGGTTGACTGGTGTATGAGGGGTGTATCGGGGCTCTCTATGAATTATTCATGGAATAATTTCTAAGATAAATTTGTGGCACAAAGTATCAAGTGAGAGCGTCAATGTTTCGTAGTATGACTGGGAGAAAATTAATAGCGTCTATCTAAAATGTTCAGCTCGAAAAAGCAGTGAATGGGACATGGACAATAATCTGCTGTTATTAAAAACACAGAGTTTGAGCTTGGTAAGGTCATTGGCTTGCTTGAGTAATTTCAGCTGGTATAAGGCACGTTACACAAGTGGAATTTCACTATTGTAATGTAGCTGAAGGAAGGGAAGTGTTCCACACTATTGATACTGCATCAGGGGCTTAACAGAGATTTTATTAAATCTTATTTTATTCTTGTTTACAGAAAGCTATGCTGATACTTGAAATGGAAGCAGATTGTATCACTGGTTTTGATGATGAATTCTTGTCTTCTTTAGCGAAATGTGGAGTATTGGTTTTATTTTTATTTTCTGCTGGGGCAGAGGTTTTAGGAATTCCAGGCATTTTATGAGAAGTGCCTGCATGATAGAAATATCCCAACTAATGTCACATAGTAAATCCCTTATGTCTAATCAACTGCAAACCTGAAAAAGGTAGGGAGTGCATTAGGAGTTTAATGATTGTCAGCAGCATCATCATATATCTTACTACTTTTTGTATAAATACCCTTTTACCGAAATTCCAGGCCACAAGGTAATAATGCAGGAGAATGCATCGCTCATGATGTTAAATGCAGCAGTGGACAAGACTTGAGGATGATACATCTGTATCTGCCTCTCCCTGGTAGCTCCTGAAGCAAATACATCAGTGCCTTAGGCAGTATTGGAGAGTAGGGGACCCAGTAGTGCAATTTGTTCTACTTTGATGCTCAGTCCAAGGCTTTGCTGGGCCATTTATGCAGGGTCTTGGGAGATTGAAGCTGGCAAAGCTCTAAGAAAAAAATGTTTTTCACCGTTTCAGAGCACATGAGGGGGGCCTACAGTAATTTTCCTTTTTACTGGATATAGATGAGCTTCAGCCCCACCTTTGTACTGCTAAGGAGCTTCTCCTCTCTTCAGCTAATGCAACTCCTTATGAATGTTCTTAAAAATCAGGAAGGGTGGGAAATAAATGCAGCTTTCAGACTGAAGAAATGGAAATAGATTTTAGAAATTAAAACCGAGAAGATAGTATTTTACCACTATATATACAAGTTAAAATACTTTGCCAGTTAATCTGCTCACATCCATTTGCAGTTTGCTTATATGCCTCATGTAAGATGAGCAGCTATTTGATTTACTTGTGGGTGATCCAAGTGCCTTGGCTTGCAGGGGAGAAAATCATTTTTCACAAAGATTAAATGCTTTTTATATTTTCAAGAGCTGATCAGTTTTATAGCAACATGATGACTTCTCTTGAAGAAGTCTGATTCGCCATCATACACTATCTTCATAGAAAAAAATACCGTATCTTTGTACTTAATCCTCCCCATCAGTAAGGATTTATGTTTATAAAGTAGGAAAATATTTACTAAAAGAAATTTAGTATTTACACTACTGATCTATATTTTGATTAAAAAAGAGACACAATTCAAGTTGTCTCTCCTGGTTTATGTGGTATCTTGAGGGTGAAGCAGGTTTATTTTTTTACATTACACATGATAGATGAGCATCATTTGTCTGTGCTTTTACCAAACCATCCATTTCAGTTTCACTGTGTGGGAATATCTCAACTATATCAAGCACATGCAAGATATGCAGGACATATAATTCAGGTCTTGCATAGCATCCTGGTGAGTATCTTACCACAGGGAGATCACCTACATGTGTAAGCATATCTGTGGATTTAATAAACACTGTCACATCTAGAAAATATCCATTTTAGATTTAAAATGAATGTAAATGTGTATATGTGTATACATATGTGTGTGTAACACCTCCACATTATTTCTTGACAATTATCTTTTACGTAAGTTACGAAAGAAAAGCTTTTGGTTAAACACGTCACTGTAGTTGAGGTTGAAGTCAAACTGATTAGTTAATAAAGCTTAGTTACAAATCTTTTTTTCTCACCCATTTGGTACTTTGGCTTACTTAGGCTTGCTGCTGACATCTGCAATTGTGAGTACTCTATGATGACTTAAAAGAAACAGAAAATAGAGTCAATAAGAGCTGCATCTTAGTATGACTGAAGTGTTTGTGGTACCCAAGGACAATGAAAAGGCTAGCAGCCACTCCAGCACGGAGGGAGTATAATACAGCAAGTGTCCTGGTGTACTTACTGCACGTTTCCTTAAGTCATAGATCGACTGTATCAATGCTTTTATTTCATCATTTGATTTAGGATCCCAGGTGCCCTATAGTATTTTTTATGCTTGGGATAAATCATAAGAATGTAGAGGTTAATCAGTAAAATGCACCTTTGTGGTAAACTATGACTGTTTCCCAGTTAAAGGTAAAGTAGAGGGAAAATAAAGTTACTTAATTTTTCTAAGACATTGGAGATTTGCAAATTAGTCTGTAGCTGGAGGAGAATCTATAGTGGTTTTGGTTTTGGTTTTAGTTAATGTGAGCTTAGAAAGAACAATTTGTTTGAGTACCAGCGATAACCTTTTCAATGTTATCCTCCTGTAAACCCCTGCTATTCTCTTTATGGAGATGCAGCAATAGGATGGAAACTGGGATTTCAGTGGTTTTGGGCAGGTGCTGAGCTCTGCAACTTTAATCTGAGTTACACAATCTTAGATCCCAGTGACCTGGAGAGGACACAGTAGGATCCCTGCACTGATACATCAATTAATGCCATTATAACCTGTTACACTTTTCCAAAATGATCTGTTTAAATGGTCTGTGTAACTATACAATTTGTTGTTCTTCTGATATCCTTTCCTTTCCTTTTTTTTTTTTTTTAAGACTATGTAATATGTCATTTATATAGATAAAAAGGGAAAAGGCACTATTTTTTTCTGTGAAACAGGTTTTCTTCATTTTAAAATTTGCTACCTACCCCTCTACATAGTACACCCATCACAGAACATAGTTTTCTGGTGCAAGTGCTATTTTATTATGCCTTTTCAATACATGTTTCAGCTGTGATCTGCAAGACTTATGATTTTGTTGGGATGATACCTTTCTTAGGAACCAGTAGTTTTTAAGAAGCAAGTCAAAATAGTTAAACTTGATTTTAAAAAAAATAAAAGTAAATTAAGTACAGTACTTCATACTTTTTAATAAAAATGTGCATTGAAAATATTCTTCACAATTTTACTTGTGAATATGGGATTTGTTTGATGTTCTTTGACCAGAATAGCTGTATTTTTAATAACAGGTAGATAAATACTTATCGCTTTCAGATTAAGATAATGAGGAAATTAAATTTTCCTCTGTAGACTTTGTTTTGTATTTGAAATAACTGCCTCCATAGCTTTTTATATATATATTTTTTTTTTTTTTTTTTTTTTAACTTGCCTGTTTAATTTCAGAAGTGAATCTGCTGACAGAAATCTGTGAGATTGAAAGAGCTGATACACCAGTTCCAGAACTGGAAAGACTGAAGCTCAGCAGGGCTTTTGTATTTCCCCAGCTTTAATGGACAGATGCAATGACGGGCTAGGAGGGGGCCGTAAGAATCTCAAACTTCTTCCCCACAAGTGAGCTGAGACTTTCTCAAGCTCCTGCAGAGCAGGATTAATCAGCGGGGGTTACAGCCCATCTGAGCTGAACGCGATGTCCCTGATCACTGACCCCACTCCCCCTTTAGGGCAGCAGCGGCAGATTAAAGCATCTTAATTTTTGCCTGGGAGGAGGCAAGAGATGCTGCTCCCCTGTCTCGAGCATCTCCTATCAAATCTGCTTTTACAGCCTTGGTGTGGTGGGCTGGAGACCAGGCTTCAGTGCTTTGTACTTTGTGATAGGACAAACACACCTCTATATTCCACTTCAGCTGCAGTGACATTGGAACCATGTTACAGGACTGGCTGCTCTATGCTTCATACCCAGTGCCTTTTCTTCTTTAGAGCCACCTCTTCTAACCAAGCCACTGACACATTGCTGGTTATTTGGGGTCTAAAATCTTTCTAACTTCAACTATTTTATTATCTTAGTTTTACCTCATTGCCCATCCAGGGCGAAGTGAAGGAGACTAATCCTGTAATGTCGTGATTTTGGAGAAGAGCAGGGAATCCACTGGGATTGTGTACAGGGTGGGTTGTCCTTAAAATAATGAGGTTTGATGACCTTTCTGTTTACAGTCAGCAGATCAACATTTAGAAAATAACACCTTTAAGCCACTTATTTGCACTTCCTTCATTATGAAATACTGGAAAATTCACAGTGTTTTCTTCAGATTTTGAGCATTCCTTGTATACTCTGCCTTCAGCTATGAGGATTGCTAGCATGTAGTTTTGAGAAAGCAATCTTCAGCTGATGTTCATTTTGTCAAGAGAAAAAAAATAATGAAGGTCAGGTCTATTTGTAAACTTTACCCATTTCAGCTAAGAAATGAAATCAGTTTTGACAATGATACTGATATTATTTCTCCTCAGCACAGAAGTGTGTGTGGTAATTTATGCTTTTTCAACTATGATAGTCTCTTCACGGGATTTTTTTTCTTTTTTTTTTTAATAGTTTGGAGGGCTTTATTTTTGCTTGAGCTTAATTAGCATTACACTGCACAGAGAATACTATTTATTCTTGATCTGTTTGCTCTTCCGTGCTCTCAGGTTTGATGTCTCAAATGTATTAGCTTATGAATAGAATCAATCAAATAAATAAAGGGCAACAACTTCTCTCTGTTCAGTTCTGCCATGGTAGAAATGGTTTCAAAATTTATCTGAGAACTTATCTTTCTTACTGAGCTACCATAGCAAAATAGAAAATGTCCCTGTGTTTTCCTTGTTTTAAAAAGCCGTGCATACATTCAGCAGCTGATTGTATTTCAGATTCCAAAGTACAGATTGTTGCTTTTCATTTCTCTGATAAAAAGCAAAATAATATTGCAGAGCCCCTCAGTTCCTGAAATGGGTAAGCATTTCTCAGAAAAATCCAGCAGCTCATTTTCAATTAATTGTAATAAATTAACCATGACAAAACAATGGTAATTCTCATGAAAATTTGATTTGGATCTGCTGAAAGCAGACGCATGTTACTTATTGCAGACCACCACAGTGACAACAGCGTATGTCTCAGGAATCTATCAAGGCAGTTATTTTATGTTACGGTTTCCAGACACCTACAGTATATCCCCGAAACGTGCTTCTCTTGTGCTACTGCAACTGGTAGCAGCACCTCAACAGCCCACTCCTGCCACACTTGGGCTCTCTCCCTGCACCCCAGTCCTTCCCCCCAAACAAGCTAAAAGTGTTCTCGACAGCAAAACCCCCATGTGAAATAGCTCGTGTTTGGTGAAGATAGAGATGACTGAATGGAAATCCAGGCTTTCATCCATTGGAGGGTAGAGATCAATACAAAAAATGCTCAAATATATGGATATTTAGTACTAAAAACACTGTTTAAAATTATGTTTTAGGACTTCGCCCAAAAAGGACTCTGCGCTTGGTGCTATGGACAGCAGAAGAGCAAGGGGGAATAGGTGCCGAGCAATACTATCAAATGCACAAGGTAAATGATGTCTTCAGAATATTTGCTTGACAGCACTTTTCTCCCTAGTCTTGTGACTTGAATATTATTTTTGTCAAAATGTTCAGCTTAATATCCAGCTGAAACTAGTGAATTTATTTCTGCATGAAAGTATATTTTATGGCTTTAATCATAATGTAAACTTCATTTTACATTTAACAGAAAGTGATGCCACCACACATATACATGTTCCACTTGACCTAAGATCTGTCACAAAACTGTTCTGAAACAGCTATTTCATGATGATATCTTCCATAGCTTTCAGACATAGCTAACTTTCTGAGAATTAACGACAAATGGTCCACATATGTTGGCAGTATAATAAATTTTGTTTTCCTTACATATTTCTGCTTCGTTGCATTTTCCCATAAAATTTTACAATGTAAAAGATAAAATAATACAAAGAAAAATCTTTGCTATCTTATCTTAATAGTGTGTAATCTAAAATTCTCTTTGCCAATTATTAGTTTTATGGGATCTGGAACATTTTATATGGTTTATTTCTGATGATTCAAGGAACACACAATGCTATGACTGGTTATCAGGGTAAAAATATTGTGTATTGTCACATCTATTTCTCCTGTCAACAACTGCCTTTTCAAAGTACATCATGACATAATGGGCAGTTGCATAAAACTATTCTGGAGATAAGTCTTTGGAATATGTGTGGAGGTTTTTTCCTAGAAAAATTATGCTGTACCTGTATAACTAAGCTAAAGTAGTTATCTTTTATTCTTTTCCCTAATTTAGTAGTATTACTCTCAGCAATGGTTAATATATTCAAGGCAGAGACAAGATGAATGCAGATGTGTTTAGGAAGTCACCTGCGTATAATAGTGTGAAATCAAACTTACAAGCAATCCCTAATAGTATGTTTTTAATGGTAAGCAACCGATCAGAACAAATAAATTGAAATTTCACTTTGAATCAAATTCATTGGGATGAACAAAACTATATCAATTTTCATATGCAACAGAGTTGCCAGAGATAATATTACAGCAGTTATGTTTTTCTGGCTAATCGATGAACCATCAGTTATTTCCCACTAACCTGTCTACCATTACTAAGAAGTATATTTAACTACCCATATTTCCTCCTTATATCTCCAAATTATAGTCATAGCTCAGCTCTCTCATTTGGAAGAGGTAACCTAATAGCTTGCTTTCTCAGATTCAGGGAGGTGACAGGCTGCAGTTTAGTATGTATTAAGGACTGTGGATTTACAGCTGGTACTATGGTGTTCGGCAGGTTTAAACTAGAATGAAATGTTCTGGAATACGTAGCACAGGAAGGAGATGCTTCTCATGTACAGAAGTGCGTTTTGGAGGAGCTGGAGGGATGCTCTGTGCCTGGTGCCCACCGCTCATGAGAAATGTATCATCACCTCTGTAGATTTCCATGTTGGACAATAAACTCCATGCTATGGTGGTGTTGAAAGTAACAGATGAAATTGTCTCATGCATGTTTCGTCTTTTGCCAAAATGTCTGCATTTCACTGTTGTCTCTAGGATTTACATTCAGACATAATATCATAAAGCAGGCCTAAGGATCAGATAGGGAAATATAAAGCAGGCTGGGTGTTGTTTGAAAGATATTTGGTTACTTTGCTTTTAAAAAAAATGAGACAAAGATGTGTCTCAATTTTTGCTCTGCTGATGCGATTCCATCTGGATGCTGTTCTCTGCAAAGAAAGCCCCGTCCAACATAACAAGTTTGTAATTTACATGGAGAATTTAAGCAGAAATGACATCCGTATGTTGTTTGTTTTTCTTGTTTCCCCCCTGCCATGTGATCTGGCATAATTATAATTTGATATGACTATAGGACATCGCATTACTCATAATAACAAAATAAAGCAGATGAATACTGTACATTATATTTAGCATGAAAAATAACTTAACCTTTTAATGATTTACTTGCTCAAATTTCTGGCAATTAGGATTGTATGGCACAAACACTGCTTGCTGATGGTAATGAGTACAAGTTAACTAAGAGTGGTATTTAAAGATGCCTTATTAAATGAAAAATGGCCTGTATGACTCATCTACATAGCTGGGCTTATTATGACTTAGTTCGCTACAAACAAGTAGAAATATGAATGCAGTAATTCAGCACAGACAGACACGGATTTCCTTGACATTGTAAATTACCTCCTCATGTCAGTGGAAATGTGGCAAGGGAGAAGAAATGAAGACAATATAGTACTGGACAAGTACAAATACTCTTACTTTTGTAGCTTATTTATCATTTCTTTCAGTTTAATTTCAGGTGTTTCTTCCTCATCTGTCACTGTAGGTTGCCACTGCTAGAAAGTGGATAAGCTACTGCAGAAACAATTGAGATAGCAGCAGCATAGTGGTTTTACTATAGTGCCAATAATTAACTAATATCCCTGCATAATAACATTATTTTTATCACTCAAGGATTTCTGTAGAGCCCAATATTATAGTTTCTGATTATTAAAATTAGTGATAGGGTATATTGGCTGATCACAGCTTTAGGAGAGTGTAAGAGCTGCTATATTGGGTTGACCAAAAGCTCAGACTAGTGCTGTCTCCTGTTTCTGATATCATCCTGTAAATAGATGCTTAGGAAAAGGATATTTGCCCAACTGCAGTCACAATAAGCTCAGACACATAGATTACTCATTCAACTGTGCTTTCATTTTATCAAATATTTTTCTGGAGAGCATCTCATGGTCCTCACCTGTTGTTTCCTTTGTATGATTTTTCTAAGACATTTCCAAGAGTTGAAAGCCAAGTAAGGTCCAACAGTGCCTCCTTTAGTGCAGGGGTACCTGCCACCCACCAGTACATCGCAGAGCATCTGCTCAGTTTCAGTCATGGGGCAGAAGCCTGCCAGGGGAATCACCAGCACCTTTGCACCCAAAGGAGATACCTGCTGAAGTGCTCACTGCTTTTAACTGTTAGCCAATAATTAGATTTAACCCCAGCCTGGAAAAAGGCTTGAATTTCCTTTACAGTAAAGATTCCTTATCTTGATGAAATTAAAGTAATTAAATTAAAGGATCTACGTGTAAATCAGGCTCCAGATCTTGGGGTTCAACACTACATCTGTAGTCTTTGCCCCATGCTTAGTGTTTTGTGGCCCCGTTGCCGAGTAGGGCTCTTATATACAGACAATACAGTAAATGACTTTAAAAATGTGAAACCTTGCAACTGCTGCTTTCCTTTTGAAGCTGAATGGCAGAAGCAGGAGGAACATGGTTTAGTAATTCTGGAGGACCTCATGTTGCAGCTATTCAATACAGATTCTCCTACAGCCTTTCACAACGGTACATGAGTGCCCTCCAGTAAGGTTTTGTAAGTTTTTTGTATGCTTACTCTTATGCTGTCTTCATGAGGGGAGAAAGAAGTATATGTAATGAAGTGTCTGGCCTCCTTTTCATTGCTTCGGACTAGTTTCTGTGAAAGACCTGTGTACCATGAAGACAAAGTTACAGTTATTTACCCAGCTGAAATAAGAGAATATGAATGGCTGATAATATTTATTTTGGAATAGAGGTATTACATACAATCTCCTGGGAAAGCAAATACACTTTGTAATTAAAAGACTAAGAGATCCTAGGCCACATTCAGATTTACTTTAGTAACTCTGTTGTGATCATTGGAGTCATTAATGTGTTATGAATTTAATTCAAACCGCATTAGAGAAAGCATTTTTAAAATATTTCTGCATGCTTTTATTCCTATCTTAATGATGTTTACAGTAGTTACCTAAATTTCTGGTGCAAATGCTGTACACTGTTTTAACTTTTTAGTAAAGGTTTAACTCTCTGAAAAATATCAATCACCAATGTTTACTATGGGTTAGATTTTTTTGTGTTTATTACCAAGAAGATTTGATACTTTGTCCAAACTGTGCCTGCATGAAAACAGGACTTTCTGAAATGCTGATTCTCATTGTTGTTAATTTAAGTACTCTTTGTTGATGCTTACAAGAGGTTCCTACTGTGATTATCTAATGAGTTACCTTCTCTAAAAAGCAAATATCCCAAAAATTTCTTGTTGCTTTCAGGTGAAATGATGCTTCCCCAGAAAAAAATTGGCTCCTCAAAACCAGAGTTTTCAGAAAACTCATGTATTTCAACATTCCGTTTATTTCCCAAGGTACCAAGTACTCCAGAGAAACATGAGACATGGATTGGTGTCTGATTTGAACCAAACACATCAAGGATTTTAATATGGGTTCTTTTATCCCAGCAAAATATGTTGACCATTTTCCTGTTGACTGCTCTCAGGAAATATTCTCTGTAATCAAAAGTTCTGTAAAATTACTGCTGGTAGTTTTGACCACTGCTGTCATGTTGATCCCTCTCATTGAGAAAGAAATTCATAAAGATGGAAATGTTCAGTTACAAAACTACACAAAGAAAATTATTGCATTCTATTGTCCAGAATCACAGTTAGCAACTGGTAGCACACTTGATTGTATTAAGCACAGTAAAGCTAACATAATTACACAATTACATTTTACGCTGGTTCTAGGCGAGTAGGATTTCATAATTCTTAATATTGTAGTGTCACATTCCTAGTGAAAGCTGCAGAGAAAGCCAGATTTGTCTAAAACACAAAACCAGGTTGATTCCTTACCCTTCCTGAAGCAGGGAAGACCCAGAGTCAATCATGACATCATGTCTCCTGGTTACCTAGTCTTCATTCCATGCAGGAAAATTCCATACATACCTAGTGTTAGGAGAACTTTTGTGTTTGCATCTTTCCTTCCTTTCCCTCGTGAGTAGCAGAGCTGCCGTATGGAATATGTGAAAGATGGTGGAGACATCTTCTGAGGATTGCTGCTCTGCTTTCATACTCCAGGCAGATGCACCTGACCACAGGTCATTGGTGCTTTGGGATGTTCTGCTGTAAGAAAGCTGGGCTCCTTCTATCCAAACTCCCCACAGCTGTGAAGGACACAGAAAATTGTCACCTCTTGTTGACTTATCATGATGAACTTTGTCCTCATTGACTTCTTTTCATTTTAACATTTCACCTCTTACCCAGATGAGAACCTAAAAGTGCTCTGCATAAAACCAGGAAATGTTAATGATGTGTCTGCTGTGATAATTTCTAAGGTGTTGCCAATTTATTTTCATCAATCTTTTATTGAGAGTTACAAAAGTACCCATTTGCTTACTGAAAGAATAAAAATCATCTTTGGTTGAGAGATGTAAATCACAATTTTTATTTTTGGCAATGTTGCCGATTTTCAAATGAAAACCTAGAACCTTTCAAAAAAGGACAAGTCATTCAGAATCATAGACAGTGTTTTGATACCCTTGTATTTGAGCAGTAAAAGGGCTTAAGTTGTGGGACATTTTCCAGGAAGAGTGTTTCTCTTCGATATGCCTCTTTGTCAAATTAAAAACCTCCCAAAACAGGTTTCAGATAATCTGATTCACACCTTGCTTAGTGTGCTGCTGTCTTCAGAGCTGTCTGCTTTTTCTTGTCTATCATCCCAGAGAACTTACAATACTGAATGGTCATCTCTGTGAGTGCTGGCAAGTGGTTGCAGAGGGAACAGTAGCGGCATTGTACAAGGCAAGACATGCTAGTAGTATGTTTTTACTGAGTGAAATGCTAATAACTACATGACCAAATACCGTTGCAGGGTTGTTGAAGTTACTGGGACTTTTGTCATTGGCTTCTCAGAGGTCAGAACTCCATAACTCTGATAGAGAACAAGCCATAAAAATCTGTGGACTTTTTTTACACACTGCTTTCCCATAAAACGTAGCAGAAAAATATTCATCTTTTAACAAAAGTATGAACCTTATTCATGCCTTGTCATCTGTCAAAAATCATGCTAATCTTCATCTTTACGGCAGCTATATTCCATATAATGATGGTGTAATATAAAAAAAATACATAACTCATAGTGTTTCTGATTTTCCCCGTCTTCATTCAGAAAGAGTGTGAGTGGTATGATCACACTTGTGGCTGGTGGTTGTTATGCCTTGATGCTGGCACATCTCTGCTTCCTAACAGCTGTTCTGGTGGTTTTTTTCTCTGGTTTCCATTTATGCTGTTTTGCTTCATTAAATAATCTTGATCCTAAACAGTCACTCAAAATTACACTACGCTATGTTTACATATTATTAAATACTTAGAGGATATGTTTTGTTTGTTTTTTTTTTTTCTTTTTCAGCTGTCACATGCACATAGGTATTTTTGGTGTTTTCTCTTGTCTTTCCTGTAGTCTTAGTTGCCAGCTGACAAACCTGGGTGTTGATTTAAACACACTTTTAGTACTGCAAGTGGGATGACCATCATTTCACTGTAGGTTCTACAACACAGTTGTCGCCATGCTATATTTGGATCCCAACTACTCTGAGTCAAATACTTGAATCAAGAATATAAGTGTTGGTGTTTCCTAAAGTTAAGTGTAAATCAATAACAGAAAGCTGAAAATGCACTCTCAGATTAACTGATGTCCCTTATTACTGGAACAAATTAACCATTAGTCAAGAACAGTGCTTTGTCATTACAGACTTTAGTATTTTCCCTGTAAAGTGGTAATTTTTCTCAGTGGAATTAAAAAGCAAACCAGTAAATGGACAACTCATAACACTATTTTAAATAGCCCCAACTTACCGAAGGCTTTTAGGACAGCTGTTCCCTTCTTTATCCTTTCAGGTAACTCATTGCTTTAGCTGAGTAAGAGGAATTACTGTCAGTGACTTGGTAGATTTTTCATGAGACACTGGAGTTTAGTTTGACATTTGGTAAAAATTAACACCTGGGATTTTGACTGAATAAGTAGCTACCTGTAGGGTATACCTGCTTGGGATTGCCAGTGTCTACACTAGATGGGACATGTTTTCTACTAATAAGAGTACTGGTCATGTGTATGACAAGAGTTTGTTTTCTTAATTGAAAATATTTGACTGTAATTTAAAGTTTCCAAGTGTTTGCCTTAGAGATGAGAGGCATTTGTATTTTTAGCTTTGCTTAACAGAGATAAAAATAGATTGTTTATAGAGAAAACAGAAATAAAAGTAATTAAATAAATTGAAAATAAGAGAAGTATTGGCAAGGATCATGCCTATTTACATATTCAATGAAAATTGTAAGCCACAGAAAGCCAATTTTCCCATGCAGTATTTATTGTAATGCTTGATTTAAAAATTCAGTCGAAGAGCTAAACATGATAAGATAAAGAGAGGTGACCTCTTCTATGACCGAGTCATAGGAAGGTAAAGGATAAAAGTCTATTCTGATGTTCACAGAATTAGGTAGCAGGTTACACCAACAAGATTTAATTTTCTGGTATGTGTGTGCTGAGAGAAGTGGCATAGTATCAAGATGCAGGAAATGGGATTACTTTCTGAAAAAAATGTGTACTGAGTTTAAAATGCTTGTTTAAATTATACATTCACTATGAGGAAAAATGAAGAAAACAGCTGAGCCTGTAGTTATTTTATAAAATCTTACTGATTTGGTGTTCTGTTTCCTTGAATTAGTCCACGGAGCAATGTATGGTCTCACCCTGCTTTGCTAAGCGTCAGTTATTCCTGCACCATAGAGGGCGAAGGACAAGGGAACAACTTCCCCATAGCATATTTTCCAGCATATATTTCTTTCTGCATAAGTAGAAATGCCAATATGCATATACAAAAATGGGTACGGTGAAACCAACCTAACCCCTGTTTTTTTTAATATTGCAACTTTCAAACTCGATAATTAATAGTTTTATAATTAATCCTGTCTTCTAGTGGACAGAATAGGGGAAAAGCTTTCTCAAGGACACATGGTACTTTAAGTAGTTGTGACCTGTTTCTTTTTTGTCCCCCACTGAGTCTAGTGGCTCTCCCTAGGGTGTCCTGTTTTTGTGCCACTCCAGCACATTCTCAGAACTGAACAGCTTTCTTACTGAGCAAGAATATGGTGTAATGTATTGTGGGTGGTTTGTTTGCTCAGTTTCATATTAAAAACACATGCAAACATTTATATGAGAAAACACAACTGAAGACTGCAGTAATGCTGCTATATGAGCAGTTTATGAAGTTTTGGAACTTAAGAATTCTGTTCTTTGGAGTGGTAGGTGAGATTTTTTCTCAGTATCCTCGCTGTTCCTGTGCTTGCTCTTCTCACCTTGCTGCCCTGAATAGTCCCGTCCACTTGCCTTACTCTTACCCTTCCACTGGCTCATACTCATTGCAGCTTCTTTAAAAATGAGCAAAAATCCTGCTTCAAAGACTCATCCAAAGAGGCCATTTCTGAATTATTTCCGTCATGGTATTTATGCAGGGCTTACTATAATTGAGTTAGCTGTCACTGGCAATCCACCAGCACACCAAAATGTGTATTGTCTTCCCTATGTCTTGCTCTTTGGGCTTGTGATATAAGGAATATTTACATTTTGAGACATTCTTTCTGTTGTACCTGTGACTGGAGCATCACTGGTCCCTTTTATCATGCAGTGTGCTTTTCTTGGCCTGCTTCTCTCCCACTATGTTCAGAGAGTCCATGAATCACAATTCGTGTTGAGGCCCATGACCTGTAATACTGCATTTGATGATAGGCCTAGCCACCACATGTATCCTAATTCTTTACACTTAATATTTTATAAACTGAAGGTTTTTTTCATTGTAGAAAAATAGCAATTGCCAATTTGGTGACAATGTTGGTAATTTCCACTTTGATTTCCAGCAGTTGGGTGGGTGGATGGGTAAAATGGTTATTTTAAGGTATTGTAACATTTACAGTTACTTCATCATATGCAAAGATTTTGTATTAAATTTCTAACTGCTGGATGTATTTCTAAGTTAGAAGTGGATACCTCTGCTGTGCTAGAACTGGTTTCACTCAAAACATAAAAGTTTTGGGAAAGCAGAGTGTAAAACAGTTCTTGGCAAATTCTATAAAGAACTTCTGAAAACGTATGTGAATATCACATTCACAGCCACCTGTAGTTTTATAAACAGAAAAATGTATAAGAATTCTTTACTGAATTGTAGGCTTGTGTAAGCTGCTAATGACATGGATCTGTTACCGCTATCACATATGTCTTGTAAAGATTTTCTTGTAATAAACCATGACAGCCATAAAATTCTGGAATGAGATCTGGGCATAGGAGTAAAACTTGCAGTAAGTTCTCTTAGTCACATTCAAGGTAGTCTGAAGTATATCTTCTTCCTGCCTGACCTGACCATAAACTGGTTTATTCTGCAAAAAAATGTCACATGCCTCTCAAAAAGAGTGAGACCTCCCTTCATGTAAAGTCCTTAAGTATTTTATTCCAATTAAACTTTTGTGACTGAGCATTCTGAGTGTATGGGAAGCAAGTAAATGGCTGTGGATGCTCATTTTTGTTCTATTAGCTAAAAAGAATCTTCCATGTGCACACTAAAAGCAAACGTATTATGCTGTTTGTACACATAATCTTAAAATTCCATGTTTCCTGTAAGGACTTGCCCTAGAATCACAAACTTCACTTAAAACAGACATTATTCCTTCAGATCAGGAGGAACCTTGGTGTTTCAGTCCTCCAACTGAAGTCAGAGTTGACTGCATGGTATATTGAAAAGAATGTGTTTCTGAAGAGTCAGCAGCTGTTTTGTTTTTTTTTTTTTTTTTTTTTTTTTAAATGGGATAGCCTTCACAGTCTAAGCAAGCTTTGAATGCATCTAATTTTAAAGCCAACCAGACTGCATACCCCTCCCCCCCACCCACCCCCCCAGCAACAGAAGAATTTCTGAGTTTCAGGTCTGAGAAGAAAGTGAGAGGTGCAAGTGAAAACTGAAATACAGTGGTAATGGCTTACATTTCTAGGTGGCACTTCAGAAGTCTTAAAGCAGTTATTTGGGGACAGCAGGTCAGTCATGTTGTGGCTCCTACAGAATATTGATGCCTCAGAACTGAACTTGAACTTTTTCAGCGTTTTCATACAGAAGGATTAGGTCCCTTTATTTATGCGTATATACATATGATCACAGGAAGCATTTCTCTGCTTCTTAAACAAATTTGTTATGGTATGTTCAGTGACATCTAGAATCCAGTATACGGTGCTCATTAAAATAGCAATCACAAAACAATATCTTCTTTCCTTACGTGTTTAGGAAAATATCACCAACTTTGATATTGTCATGGAATCTGATGAGGGCACCTTCAGACCATCTGGGCTGGGTTTTACTGGCAATGCTAAAGCTCGGGACATCGTGAAAGAGATCATGAGTCTGCTGCAACCCATCAATGTTACAGATGTTTATGACAACGCAGACGGAACAGACATCAATTACTGGATGAGAGACGGGGTCCCTGGTGAGTGTGCTTTACAGGTGACACCGCTCTTCCCGTGCTGTGGCACATCGGATGGGTGGTCTGGTATTTTGAAAGTAGTAAGAAATGGTTTCTCTTGAGGTGCAAAATTTACCATAGGTAAAATACAGAAATCTTAAAAGGTGACCAACAGAATTAGGACATACAGTGCATTTGAGCTGCAGTTTAATAATAGTATAGATTATACGTAGCATAACATGCCTAAAATCTTCTTTTCGGCTTTAAGGATTTATAATAATTAATCCCACACTGGTGGTTTATAAATAGTAAGCTAAGGCAGAGGGGAATTCTCCAATGCAGAACAAATAATTTTTTAATTATTATTATTTCAACTTTGAAATACAGGGCTTTTTCTCCATGTTTTATAAGCTGAAGAAACAATGTTTTTCACATGTGACATTTAAAAGGTTATGGGGCATTAAGGTGTGCTAAGGGGTAAAATTCTGCAAAGTTTGAAGTGGTTTAGGCATTTGTTTGGAGTATTGTATCTGGCTCCCAGTGAGGAGCAGCTTGTTGGCAGAGTCTTGCAAACTGTGAGAGAGATCTGCTGCCAGCATCACCCCCGTGCAGGAGACCCCACACTAGCATGGGGGCTTGCAGAGCACAACAGCCCCAATTAGAAGCCAGCCTGGGTGAGCCTTAGTGAATTTACATGGTAGTTTCCACACCTGGATCACAGTAGAAAGAAAAGTTTCATAACACTGATATTTAAGAAATTATGATCAGTTTTAATAATTTAAGGTTCTTTTTCTCATGCGGGTTTTACTAGTAGCTACTATATACTTAGAATCTATTGATATTTTATTAACTAACTGCCTTGCTTTTTGCCTGGTCTTGTGGAAGACACAGTGGGTCATGAAATACATGCTTCTTGTTTATGGTCATAACCCTTTGCTTCTCACTCACCTGGGGTGTACAAAGATACCATGAAGTTGACTGCCTCAAAATATGTACAGATGTCTAATTCTCAACGCAAAATATCTATGCTAGGCAAGAAGTATGAAGAATGGATATTGTTAAGCAGGTGGGGATTGACCTTCAGCTGATGTGCTGCTTTCCTGGTGAGGTGCAAGCTGTGCGGTTCAATGCCATGCAGCTGTGACACTGATGTGCACTCGGGTTCCTAGGCTTTGCAGGTGCATCCTACATGAGTGTGAGGACCACGTGCTGGGTTGAATTGAGAGACTGTATGTGCTGCTGAGAGGCTGTAGCCATGCATCATCCTCCACAGCCTGGAAGTACCCATGCAGCGATGTCTGGTCCAGAATTTCAGACCAACATGTCTGTGTGGTAGCTGGAATATGAGAACTCACCACTCAACCTGTGTTTAGAAAATATAAATGTATCATAATTATTTCCTAGGTAAGGTGTTGGGATTATTACAGATGGTCCTCAGTGACTTCTATTGTGCTTCCCATCTGACTGTGACAGATCATAGAAGAAGAGAGAAAAATTTAACATTCAGATGCCTTGTTTTCAGTTAATAATGTGCATGGTGCTTGTGATGGCAGTGTGTATTGAGCTCTTGTACACCACTTTTCATTAGCTGAGGTGCACCTGGAGCATAAACAACTACAGCTTGCCATGGTCCTCTTGATTAGTCACCTGGACTACATGTGTAAAGTACACTCAGCAGGAGCAGGGCAGAAACGGGAGCCCTCTCCCATAGTCATCTGCACCCCTCCGAAAGCATAAACTATATCATAAACTATAAGCTTAACCTTTGGAAAATATAAATACACCAGAATCGAGACCTCCGTTTTTAAATATATCTGATTTGATTTCCTATAAAGAATTTGGCACATTAATTGATGACAGGGGGTTTTGCCGTCTGATGCTTTGATTCATTTAACTTCCCATTAAGCAAATAACAAAAGTGTCCTTGCAGCATAATGGAACAGTGATTCTTTTTTTCCTCATTGAGCCCTGGTGGGAAGGAATTAGCTCCACTAAAAAAATTTCGGCTGCTTTAGATTGTATTTCATACTGTACCAGGGAGAAGTCTAAGACATCTTGTAATCTTCACGCTTTGTCTGCAGTATTCTCACTGCTTGAATGAGCCCTTATGGTATATAATAACATTGGAACAAATTGAACACACTGTAACAGCTTTTATAATTCTGTCCAATTTAAACAAGCAGTCAAGTGTTGACACTTCATCAATTTTATTTAAATATTTTCTTGAAAATACACTTGGTGGCTTTGTTTCTGCAACAGTGAGAGAAAATATGGTGTACTTCTTGAACAATTAAAATGGTTTCAGACATCATTTCTCTAGAATTTTTCTCTTTTTCGGTGTTAAATACATTCTGGGATTCACCTTTTTAGATGCTATTAAAATTCTGCTCCTCCTGCACCTTTTGGTCTGAAAGATCCACAGAGGACAACAGTACGTATGTTTTTCAGAGCTGTTCATAGCTGCTCCTGAGACAGGCAAAGTGCCTCTGGCTCCTTACTCTCTGCTATTTGCAGCATGTTTATTTTTAATGGGCATGCAATGAAATGTTATCTGTAACGTTACGTAAACTTATTTGCGAGAAAACAGCAGTGACTATTTTGAGATTTTAGGATGAGAGGGGCCAGGAGAGTTCAGAATGCTTTGCAAACCATAGACTGAAGCTTAGCTAATGCCTCTAAAGCACAAGGAAGGTCATCTGCACCAAACACAGCAGTTTAATGCTTTGTGATTGCAGAGTATTAGAAATATTTCCATCAGTGGCCTTTACATTGGATTATTTTGAGAACAGTTCAGCCCAGAAATGAGGAATGTCTGTAGCTGTGTTTTTCTAGTGATAGCCAGTTTTCAGCTACTGAAAATATTTGTATAACATATGTTTTGCTTTTTCATGAAGCATAAATCAAATGAAATGGGGTTTTTGTGATGTCATTTTTTTATGTTGTGGTTTTACAGTTTGAGGTGACCATTGGTTTATTAATTATGCAATTATCTTCCCCAGCTTTCTTTTTAAGGGTCCAATTACGTATTTCTTTTTAGTTAGGGATACATCTAAACTGTGGCACGTAAAGCTGTTCCTTTCCAACACTAAGTCCTGATCAAGTTTGGCCAGAACTTGCAAATATAGGTGGGGAGATGGGTTGGTTGGGTTTATTTGTTTGGTTTCTTTTCATGCATTTTCACAACAGGCTTCTTTCAGTGTCTGAAAGTGTTAAAAAACACATTAAACAAGCCCTGCTAGACCAGCACTCAGGTATTTTTGTTGAAAAAGCAAGGTATCTGATGATCCTAAGGATGCTTCAAGCATGATTTATACCAGTTCCTAAGGTAATAGCACTGGGGCTTCGTCAGCCTTCCCTGCAAACCTTCAGAAACTGAGAAGGGGGAATGAAGTGATTGTATTTATATTATGGTATCCAATGAACATTAGTTCAGCTTTAGGTGTTAGGGAAGAGGAAAACAGATGCTCTCCTATTTTTGCAGAGGGAAGGCTGTTGTGACACAGTATTTCCAGGAGATCTGGTTCAAGGATGCTCCTTTCTGCTGGGCTCATCAGGGAGGTTATCTGTTGGTGCAGTGCTTATGATGGGAACACTTCTCTGTTAGGAACTGAGCTGTATTTGTGATCAAGCTGACCGAGGACATCAAACAACTCCCCAAAGGCATGTGGCAACCCCTCTATTTAAAATTCAACCAGTGACCTAAAGGTGAAACTCCTTTTTACAATGTCACTCTGAACCTTGATGGTTGGTTGCATCTCTCTGTCTCCACAGGGACAGTGTCTTGCTTTTTTGTTACATTACACAATAGGAGGAATTATTCTCCCAGAAACTAATAAGCCAGAAGTTCATCTAACTTTAATGTTTCTTCAGAAATCAAAAATTCATTGCTAACCCAATCTATTAGTCATTTTCTCTGAGGTGGCAAACAAATACTATCATATATCATTTCTCTCATTTTTATATTTTCATAATGCTTCTTTATTACTTTCATCTACAATAAAATGTATTTTATCCTTAGACACCAGATTTTGACATGCACAGTTTTCCTCTCTTATTATGTAAGAGGTTAAACCCTTCAGTTCCACCCCTTTTCCGGAGCATAAGGCCTCCTTTCTCCCCCCATCCCCATCATCCCTCGTAGCACCAAACTCCAGTGTGAGCCTGCCAGTATGCTTGAGCCAAGCCTGCTCCTCTGCTCAGTGTCAGCCAGGGGCATGTTTGAGAAAGTGGTGTCATGGGAAAACTCACTGACTTGAGGTTGCCGGCTGGGCATGAAGAATTGGGTAAACTCTGTATTTCCCCAATTATAAGTGGGTAAACTCTGTTTGCTCTTGGCTGTATCACTGTTTGGAAGGGATACTCCACTGTGATGCATAAAGCATTGCCCTGCAGCATACCTCCCAATTTTATACTGTCCACAGACTTGGGTAGACTCTTTGGATCCAGCTTCTAGACTTCTTTTTATTGCCACAACAATAAAAACTGTAAAGAAAAAGAGGAAAAATCAAGTTCACATAGTCTAGGACTTCATAGGCCAGTGCTGAAAAGCCTTTGGCTAGATTGTGCATGGGTGAGGGATGTTGCACTTGTCAAAGACCTTCCTACAAGACGAAGGACAGAGAAAAAGATTTCCTTAAAAAATACATTGAACTTAACTTCCTCACTTTAATACGTAGCATTTGTGTGATTCATGATCTGAGATGTTTAGTGTAGGGTATCATGTAGAAAGCTCCAGTTATTTGACCAAGTGACTAACACAAATGAAATGTCTCCTGCTCACTCATGAAGCAAAAAGTTGGACAAAGCACCTGAACACTACTTGCAGAACTAGCTTAGTGCATGGTATTATAAATACTTACACAATTTTAGTTACTCCACAGGTGCCACAATTTTGTACTTGCTGAATTGCCACTCTTCTGGACATGTGTTGAAGCACACCACCAACACCAGCCACTATGGCCCTGATTTATATTTTGTGGAAGTGAAGGGTAGGGGGCTTATGGTATACACCTATGTCTTGCCTGACTCTTGATCTCTTGATCTGAGATATACCAGCACAGTTGTGTGGTGATTAGTAATATTGTATTGCTTTTTCTAGGTCATCCCTTTCCTTTTAAATATCTTATTTTATAATCCCAAAAGGAAATACGGTGAATGAGCATGTTCCATTGCAGAAGTGAACTTTTCTGCAACTTGGGAGGTATTAAATTAAAACAGTGTGCTAAACGAACAGTTATAATTGCTTGGCACTTAAAGAACTTACTATAAGTGCTATAGCTATTAGAACCATTTAAAATCTTGATTGCAGAAAGAAATGTGTGTGTTAATCTGTAAAATAATTAATCTATTCTCTAATTTATCATTGTTCCATAAAAATAGCCTTTTGAAATTAGAAATTACTCTAGAGTAATTAAATACATTTAATATGCTGCAATTTTTTGTGAAGGTGGATACCTTAAAAGGCTCATAGTTTAACATAATATCTCAGTTATATTAGCCTTTCATATGACCTTTTCTGCATTTAATAAAGTTAATAAAGTCTTTGAGACTAACCATTTAATGAAAGGACTAGTCTGTAAATTATGGTATGTTTTCTTATTAGTTATGCTATTTGACTAACAGACAAGCTTGACCATACTTTACATGCAATTCTTTCCACCTTTGTTCTTCTTGGGCTAGAGTCTTGTTTTGGCATATTGGAGTATTATGCTACTTCTAATATTTAGCAGGAAGCATCAGAATTGCAAGTTTTTTTTGTTTCACATAGACTAGGCACAGACCATGCAAATATTCAGCTGGGATAGTACTGTTGGAGGGAGGGATGGAGTTGAGTGATTAGGTACAATGCCTGAATGCAAATTCTACTGGTAGTTTTAAGAGGGCTTCTGTAATATATTTCTTATTAGAGCACATCCATTTCTAATGCGAGGGCACCCAGCTGTCATGTCAAGTCAGAAATAATGTGTCATCTTTGGGGCAAAATAGTTCATGATTGTAGCAAATAGTTGAAAACTGTTCGTTTGTACTTATTTTGACAAAAATGAAGACTACTTCTGAATGAACTTGCTGAAGTCTACCTTAACTATGAACTCCCATTTTTCAGTAATATGTTTTAAGAGTAATTTATTAGAGACTGATAGAAATACTAAGAAGAGAAAGGTTGACACAATCAAGGGTGAATGCTGCAATTACTAGCAGGTAGTACTAGGTGGCTTTACTTCACTCAGTATTAGTGACATTTTAGTGAGAGCAAGATCACAAAAGAACTGCAGGAAGAACTGAAAGTCTAGAAAGTGTAACTTACAGTAAAAAATGGGAGACATTAAATCTCTCTCTGTTTATGCAAAACTATGTTAAGTGATGTCTCAACTGCAGCATACATATTAGGCTGGGAAGCGATTTGTCTAGTTACAGCATCCTTCTCCCTTAGGAGAAACACCTTCTTCCAATGAGGTTAGTGAGCTACAGAAGCACCTCTCAGACTTGGTGAATTCTGCATCATTTTGAATGTGTAAAATAAGACTTGGGTGTCATTCAAAAAGTAAAGGGTAATTCAAGCAGGAGGAATGACCTTGATGCAGTAGATACAAGGTGAAGTTCCTTGCCACGTGTTATTCAGGTGTGATTAGATCGTAATGGATCTTGTTGGTGTTAAAAAATCTGTGAATCTGCCAGTAAATGTTCCAGGCATTTTCCATAATGTAATGCCTCCTTCCCCATTTAAGCCTCCCCATTTCAAACAGACTAGCTTTTTGAATATCAAAACCTCTTGTCTTTGATTTGTACAATGTTTAGATAATCCCAATTGCTATTTTAAAAATAGAACTATTAATTTGCCAATCCCTGAGGAAATTTGACCTGGGAAACCAAAAATATTTTCAAAACTCTGTCATGCATTGCTGAACATATTGAATTTCTTATTTAATTTCTAGTTACTGTCTTTTCTCCAGTATCTGTGATGCAGTTTATTTGGCAAAGTTTTCTTGGTGGTCACAAGCTAAGAATTACAGCACATGGGTTAAGCAGCTGATACTACATAACACTTAAATTTATCTTTCAAAAAACTGAGTCAAAACAGCTTTAAAATAATCTTATATGAATATTACAATAAATTAGTTTGAAGCACTGACATTCTCATTGGCTTTCAGAATCCTAGAAGAAGTAAAATTGTTCCAGTGCATTCAACACTAAATACTAAATAAGCTCATTAATCTAATAATGAAAACTTAAATTAAGGTGTTCCAAATAAAATCATAAATTCTAATGGTTCTTGCAGTTTTTGGCTAGTGGACTTCTTTCTCTTAAAGGTATTTTGTCACTGTCCCCCTGTGAATATTGTTAAGGTTGAATTTTTTCCTTACTTCTAGATGCTTACTCTTCAAAAAATTACATGAGGTGGATCAATGTAAAAGATATTTTTATGAAATAGGTTCCTCTGTAAGTACTTAAAATTCCTAAACATTTCAAAAATCATCAGTAAATTTGCTCCTCCCACTCACCTTGTTAGTAGGAGAACATGCTCTGTCTCAGAAAAGAAACACTGAAAATATCTGAGAATCTCATTTGGATTTGGGGTGTGGTTGTTTTTATCCTGGCTGTGCCTCTGAGAGTCATAGTAATTCTCTATTGTTTGCTGCAGGAAAGCTGAATTCTGTTTCTGTGGGTGGGAATATTCTTTTCATATGGAAGCATTTGCCATTTGTTGATCTTTAAAAAACAAGTGTCCTACATTAACACACAGAGCACAGTGTTAACATGTTAAATATGCAGTTTGGGAGTACAAGTTAGTTAAGCGTTATTCCTAGAACTGTCCCTGCCTTCACTGAAGCTCATGCAAATAATGAAGTAAATAGAAAAACAAAAAGGGTTTAATTTGTGATCTGTAAGGAAGTTGAAGGTGGAAAGTGTTTGCCAATGGAAAAATGTGAAAGTTAAATGTCATTCTCTCCACTTTTTTTTTTTTTTCTTTTCATCTTTTGGAATTTGACTGTATGAAAAATAAGACCCATTCATAGTGTGGAAATGTTGGGAGACTTCTCTCCAGATGTGTAATGATACAGAATGGCTTTTAGGAACGACGGCAGAAATATTTGTGGATTCATGGATTTCGTTCCTGGAAAACAAACTGTAATAGCATCAGTATTGAAAACTGAATAAAAAATCAACCGTTCAGTAGCATTCCAGGAAGACCATGCATACGCTGCTCTTGATGGGAGGAACACAGGTTAAATGGATTAAGATCTGGCTTGCAGCTCTCCCAAGTAGTTTCCTATATGAAGTCATATGATGAGTGTTTCTAATAGAAATCTTCAGGGCTTGGTACATCCTCAACTATTCAGAGTTTCCACTGGTGGTTTGGAATCAAGTTTAAAATTACTACAAAACACAGATGATGTAATTGCTATTGGAATGATAAAGAATGATGAGAACAAGCTGATCATCTGGCCAGGGTGATTGTTAGGGTGAGTCCACTCTGTCCACTTTGTTCATACCTTGCTTGTACTGGAGTCCAAAAAGAAGATGCAACAGTAGAAGAAATCACTTCCTTGAACCTGTTGGCTGCCCTATTGCTAACGTAGCCTGTACATTACCTTCATTGCCACAGGGTCTCACCCGTGCCTCTGCAGGTCCTGTTCTGCAGAGCTGCTACCCTGCTAGCGCACCTCCAGCCCGTACTGTTGCAGTGGGTTGACCTGTTCCAGTACAGCACTTTGGGTTTCTATTTCCTGAATTTTCTGAGGTCCTTGTCAGGCCACACCTGCACTTTGAGCTCTCTGAACAGCAGCTCTGCCTTCCAGCATACACAACTGCTTCTTCCACAGATCTAAGGAAGATGCAGGCCATCCCTGTTGTCTGGGTCGTTGCTGAAGATGCAAAGGGTACTGGCCTGTCACTGACCCCGGAGGGTCACACCTCTCACAACCAGCACCAGTTAGACCTCAGATTGTTTATGACTACACTCTGAGCCCAGCAGTCAGGTCAGTTTTCCACCCAATTTTGTTCCACCCCTCCAGTCCATAATTTTTCTGGGGACTGAGGTTAGTTTGTCTGGCTTATAGTTCTCCAGATCCTGCTGCTTTTTATTTTGCAGCGGGAATAACATTTGCTTTTTTTTCAGTCATTGGGGACTTCCCCTGATTGCCACAACTTTTCCAAGATTATAGAAAGCAACCTCTCAGTGGCATTGGCCAGCTTGTTCATGCAGCCCATCCAGTAACATTAATTCGTATTTGCCCTTTTTACTTAAACAATCCCCAATTTCAGCTTCCTATACCATGAGTAGTACCTGTTACCCCTTCTCCACAACTCTGCTGCCAGGCAGAGACCTGAGAGTTACTTTAAAGTTTAAACCACAGTGATTACTTTCTTACTATTCTTTTGTTACTCATTATAGCTAATATAGTGAATAATACAGCACTTGCACAGCATTTTTTCCCAAGCAGTCTAAAAGTTTTACATGGAAAGGAGGCTGTAAAAACATCTTGACTGGCTGTGCAGGGCACATTGGAGGATTGAAGCAAGGATCAGAAAGCTTTTTAGTGACAGAGATACTACTCAGAATACTTGTCCCTTCCTTAAGCAGCAAACACATCACGCTTTCATTTGCAGGTGACATTTTAGGTGTAAATGTCTGAGGCTTCTGAAGAACGCTTTTGATAGTAGACCTAGCTGAACAAATACGAAGCTGAGAAATCATTTATAGAGACATCTTCCTCAAAGGAGCAAGTTCAAAATTATTTCAGTGACAGTGTCTCCAGGATCTTGTTAACATTTATAAACTTCAGAATGGGAACCCTTCTATTTGTCTTCAAAACTGATTCTACAGATTTGGTCTACAGTGCTACTGAATTTCTGAAGAAGAGAATTTATTGAGCATCAATTTTTTTTCCCATATATCTCTCTTTCCAGTGGCATTATGTGTCTGTTCAAGCAATAATACCAGCCAAGCCACGGAATAGACCACAGAAAACACTTAAATGTGAAAGAAACTAACTATACATTTGTATTTTGTAGTGGGAATTCCTCAGGAAAGGATTGTGGGCTACTTAGGAATGCAAGAGAAAAGGTGCGCAGTTACTGTTCTGGCTCTGACATCAGCTGCCATCATCACTGAACAATTTATGCTTCCTCAGTTTCCCTAATGATAGCACTTACCTGACGTGTGCTAAGGAGCTACTTTTTGTCTGTAAGGTGCAATAAAAAGGAAGGAGTCTTCAATACTTTCCTAATTAAGCTGGTCTGTATTCTGCTGGAATCATCAGACCTTCCATTTATTTAGCACAAGAGCAGCTTTACCTGATCAAATGTTGTGGATGTGTGTAAAGAAAATAGCAGTGTATGTGAAAAGGGCTTCCTACAAATGTATTTTAGGGACATCTAAACAAACTTGTCTGCAAGAACAAAGCATGCACCTCAATGTGAGCAGCAGTTTATTCACATTCTCCCTCCAAAGAGCCAGGAAACCTAATTAAGAATTATTATCCATGGGGGCCAGTCTGTCCACAGCTCTTGACTGCTTCCAGTGTCTGTGACAGAGCACTATCTCAGTCACCATGTAGGCCTTGGAAATCTACCACAGAAAACGAGCACATTTCCTGTTGCTTATCTGGCTAAACTGGATTTTAAAACAATTCAGTTCTATTAACTATGTTAAACCTGAGCAATGACCTTCTGGGGCAGCAGAATTTTTATACTTGTTGCTGCTTTTTCTAAAGAAATCTAAAGTAAAGACATAGCTGAAGGCATGGTTATTCAGACTCTGGTCTACAGACTCCTGATTAATCCTAAAAATGTACAATTTCATCTGCTACTAAGAAAAGAACAAGTTTTTTGTCAGTGGGCTTGTTGGTTGGGATCATCCATATGTTAGAAAATGTTTATGGATTTTAAAGTTGGAAGCAGTTCAAAAACATTAATATGGCATTGTGGAGGGAAAAGAAGTTGAGCAGCTTGGTTTCTTAAAGGGTAGATTCTCCATTCCTACAAGCAGAGACATGAGGGTTTAGAGTATTGACATTTCACAGCTATCCCAGATTCCCTCGGGGATGTGTAATGTACAAACACCTCACCAGCTGGATGCTACTGGAAGCAACTTACAAAAGTAAATTAGAGATACAAGACAGAAATCCTAAAATTATCTGAGGACAGAGGTTATTGTGAAGAATCCTAAAGTAAAGTGGTTTTACCTAAACAAGGGTTGTCAGGATTGCCTGCCTGCTTCACCCCCTCCCCAAATCCAAACCCATAGCACAACAACCAAAGCACAGTGAAAGGTGCTGGGAGCTGGCTGAGAAACATCAGTACTTGCTTTCCCATCTCTGAACAGACAGATGTAAAGAAACAAAAAAACAAACTTATCGCCAGTGAAGTCACAGAAGTGATTTTCAAAAATTTTTATACCTTGTATTCCCTAAATAGGAAACTTCTAGATGAAGGACTTTTTCCTTCCTCTTTATTTTCCACACACACTTACATAACAGTTCATGTGAAATATTTAGGAGCTGGGTGTTTTTCTGATGTACAGTTCTTATTTCTAGACTGTTTGTAAAATGCAACAAGGTTACTCCGGAAGTTTAATGTCTAGTTTAATGCTGCATGCAGGGTTCATTTGGAATGATGATCCTAAATTTCTCTCTGCCTTGCCGGCCAAATTTGGCTGTAGCCATGGGTCAAGCGCCAGAGAAAGATCTGTAGTCTGTTAAGGAGCTATTTCAGAAATGCGTACAAACAGACGAGATTTCAAAGAACCACAGAGCTGGCAAGGTCTCTAGAGAGCTTCTAAACATCCTCCGTTCCAACATGGTCTCGCCAATGCCTCTGTCATTTCTTTCACATTTGTTTAGGCTGTTCTTGAAGACTTACTATAATGGAAACATTATAGACCAGCCGGTTTGTCCTAGTTCTATTCTTAGCACTCGGGGAGGTTTTTCTAATATCCAACCTAAGTCTTTCCTGCTGCAGTTTAAGTGCATTAGCTCTCTTTCCGTTATGAATCCAGAGATGTGGTTATATTTCCACTTACAGCAGGTTTTTACATGAAGTTCATTTTTTCCTTTCTTAGTGTAGTAGTGTATAATTGCTCCTACTGATCATCATCCTGGGTTTTTTTTCAAGTATCATGTTAGTGAAGATTACTTAACAAATTCTCATCGTGCTCTCCATGTCTCTGCTATATGGCCCTGATTATTTAATCTCTTAGCATAGAAAGACTCTATTCGTCATGTTGTTCTATAATGAAAATACCAAACAGCCTCAGATGCCTGTGGTGCCCTACTCTATTCATCTTTACATTTTTTATTCCCCAAGTATACTGTCCATCCAGTTTGGATCAACCTTATAATATACATAATTTTCTTTGTCCCTTCTGATGTCCTCAGTGATTAACATAACTTTGAACTTTTATACGTGTTTGCTAGGATCAGAAAGTCAGTTCAAAGGGAGACATCATGTATACTGAGGACGCAGACTGAGGTGCTGGACCATACTATATTCTGGTAGCATCTGGAGATCACAGTGCTCTTGTGCCTGACATTAAAATTATCGGTCCTAGGTGTGTGTTTTGGGGTTTCTTCACAGTTACAATGCATTGTAGAAGTAGTTTCTTTAGGTAGATTAGCTCTTTGAGTCTTTAAGGAAAAGAAGATACTGAGAAATGTTGATATAAGTAAGATCTGTTTTGATTAAATTAGAACAGAAAATAACAGAATGGTGAGTTCCACTGGAATAAACATTCAGTTAAAATTTAGAGCAATGATAGAAACTGATTTTTTAATGTTTTATTTTACGTATGTATTAAGTCAAGAAAATATGCCTGCTTGAAGTATTTGGTTTTACTATTTTACTTCACTCTGTGAAAAAAGTTTGGGGTGTCTTTTATTTTAATTTGAGTTGGGAAAAGAGAAAAGCAGAATTGTGTCATTTTCTACAAAATAGAAAGCCCAGCTTTTCCCAGCTCTGCCTTTCTTCTACCTGTCTTAAGCATTTTATGAAACTGCAGTTCTTTTCATTGTGTATTACTGCAGCAAGATAATGTGGGTTAGCAATTATTAGTTTAATCAAAGCAAACCAATCTTTATAGTGTACGAGCTGCTCTCTGGAATTTGATACAGACATGAACTAGGCTAGTCCCAGGTTTTATCAGATTGTCCTGTCATTACTTGAGATGGAAGCAACCAACAAGACTATCATCATCTCTGAAAGAAAAATTAAAAGTACATGAGAGACATATATGAACAGCACATGAAAAAATGAATACTTATCCTCTATAATATTACATTATAGATAATGCTCTATTATATTATAGAGAATAACAGTTCACCTTTTATAATATAGCCAGAGGATCAGAGCATCAACACTGACAAGAGAAGAGATTTTATGACAAAAAGACACACCTCTCTGGACAATGGATAATTTCATGGAGGAAATCAGCACCACAAGATGTTTTAGAGATCAGGATCAAACATAAATTTAAAAAGGATGGGTTACTACATGGGAGAAAGGTCCAACAAAGGCTGTCCAAAACAGTGATCTGAATGCAAATTCCTGTTCAGCAGATCCTTCATCTGTTGATGGCTGGACAGGCGTACTGAAGGAAGAGACCCTGTTTCTCCCATTCTTTCTCACAACATTGGCTGCTGTTTTGATGTCCTAAGTAGCACTAACCTGCATATAGTCCAAACAGTGCTAAATAATCTGGGTAACAAGACTCACAGTACTCTTTACAGTCAGTGGCCCTTTAGATGCAGGAATGTTCTGCGTGTTATTTAAAATGTTAGATGTAAATTATGATGCAGTTTTTCTTTTGAGCCTTTGTCTCTGTATAACATAAATCCAAGGCCCTCGTCCTGCAGCCAGGTGCCTGCAGCTTCCCACTGCAGCAGTTGGCCCGAGCTGAAAGGCAGTGTAACACAGATGGGAAGAGAAAGGGGAGAGGGAAGGTGAAGTGGCTGGGGTAGAGCTGTGTGGAGGCTCAGGCTCTCAGCTTTCCAGGCCAGCTACTCTCAAATGAAAGTCTGGTTTCCAGATTTAGGCCAGAGATAAGCAGGAAATATTAATGATACCAATGATCATTATCGACCTCTTGGGTATTAATTCTGTTCTGTGGTTTAAAAATGCTAACTGAATCTGCAAGCAGATGAGATGCTGCAGCAGCAGCCCTTCGCGTACATACAGAGTCTCTGAAATAAGCTGAATGGGTTTGAAATTAAAAAAAAAAAAAAAAAAGAAAAAAGTTAAGTGTCTTCATTTATATTTAAGAATTAAGGCCATGTGTACATGCTACATGTCACCAAAAGAAGACTTAAGAAAAATACTGCTGAAGGGCGGGCAGTTGTTGTTTTTCTTGCACTCAGGCTTTAACTGGTGTATCTTACAGACTGACCCAGGCCTTTAGATTAATAGCAGCCCCTGGAGAAACAGGCAGCAGCAGTTGTGTAGGCTGCAGTATGCACGTGCAGTCTATACCAGTTTCAAGCAAGCCACAGTGCATTCTCATTTTGTTGTCTCTTTTCACAGCCTGTAACACAGAAAGCTGCAGAAATAGATGGCCACTAGTATCTAAAAATCCCTATTTTGGGCAAATCCTAGGTTAATTCTTGGGGTGTTTCTTTTCCCCATGCAAAAGAGCTAGGGAGGTTCCTAAGCTGTTTGCACAAAAGTGCCACTGCCAGCCTTGAAAATTGTTATTAGTTCTCCAGCCACCATTACTCTCAAGCTCATAACTGCCAGCAGCATGAAGAAGATTGAGTCTGACAGAGCAGCTCTTGCTCTCTTGCCGTGCTGGAGTGTGCGAACCACAGCCTGAACATGTCAGGGCTTTGACACTCTGCTGCAGCAGCTTGTTTTCTTGGCCTGAACAATTTTAGCCCTTCTAACTTCTAGCTAAGAAACAGATTTCATTGTGCAGCTAAAACTAGTTGACAAGTTTTAGACATCGTAATTTTGAAAACATCCCAAATTATACATGTCTTTATTTGTAAACCCCTAAGATGTGCTAAATGGAAAGCATTGAGGAAAGTTAGTTAGTCTGCCTGCATCTTTCTTTAGTTCCTAATTGCAATGGGTACTTGTCCACCAAAACCTGCTGGCTTGATTTTAGTGCAGATGTTCATGTGCAGTCATGATTAAAAGCACATGCATTGGATACTGTTGAAGCCTCCAAGTGCTCTGCATTTATGTCTTTTATTTCAGGATGCTTGGGGGAAAGAAGGGATCATCACTCAGTTAAAAATGCTGTTTGCTTTCTTTCTTCTTTTCCATGCAGCTCTTCTCTTTCAGTCATACAAGTAGCTGCCAGGAAATCTATTAATGGTAAAACAATTTTGAGACATGGTGCAGTGTTTTTGAGAAAACGATCTTGGTATCTTTAAAAACTTTTTCACTCAGTATACTCAACCTAGTGACAATTTAATTTCACTGTCCCTTGGCCCAAGTAATGACTTCAAGTTTCTAATTAGAGAGCGAGAGGAAAAGGACTGTACGTGGTCCCCAGGGCCTGAGCTAAGAGACTGCTAAGAAACACTCCTGTAGTAATTTAGCAGGCATGAGAGCGCCTGCCTGCTGAGCCAGCTCGCCTGCCTCAGTGGAAAAGGGCAGGATCGCTGCTTCACCTGCACCTTGTGTCGGTCCTCCCCAGCCAGCTGGGTCTTGTTTTCACCTCCCCGAGTTGTGCGAGTTGTGTCTTGGGCCCCTCTCTCAGCCCTCCTTATGGCTTACCTGAGCAAAAACATCTGCCTCCCTGTATTAGGTGTACAGCATCCTTTCTGCAGCAAAAAAAACAGGCAGTACTGAATCCATGTCCTTCTCATGGAAAGCTTTATTCCATGCCTTTTGCTGCTTTTCTCCGGTCGTTCTCTTTTTCTTTTTGATTTGCAATGCATTTTAAATTCATTGAGACAGGAAAAAGTGTGATTGCTCTTCTACTGTTTCAAGAAGAGGATATTTGGCTGCTCCATTCACTAAAATAGATAGCTGTAGAGGCACTCTGGGTGCCTTGTCTAATTCCAGATAAGCCTTGGGCACTTGATACACAGCACAAGACAGAATCTAATTATTGAAGTAATTATTATTGCTTTCTCTGCTACACCGTGTTTTTCCAAACCCAGAGCCACCTTTGAAGTCAGAGCTGTGGACCCTGCTGGCAGTGGTGGAATGTGATGGCAATCTGTCAGCCTGGGAACAATTTGACTGTACTTACCTGGAATGAGTTACTTATTTAAAATCTCACTTATCTATTTTTTCACCCTGAAAAGGATATGTGACAGGGGAAAGTTTTCTCTTCTTCACTCAATGCATTCTGATTTTAATGGCTGCATTTCTGAAAAGGTAGTGCTTTTTTTTTCACCTCTTCTGAGGAATCATACTAGCTAAGGCTAAGGTTGGGCTCCCCAGGACTAATGAGACCTGCCAGTTTTTCTTCTTATGGGTCAGTCCTTGTAGGATTGGGAAATGGAAACTATTCAACCAACAATCATGCAAGACTATTTTGCAACAATGTATCTTAAAGAAAGAAAAATCATCCTCTTTTTTTACTATCAAAAGCCTGTCAGTTTTAAAGTGAGGATGTAAAAGTAAAATAAATACTGGCCAGAGTGTAAAAATTTTTCATTCAAATATTTTTAGGTAAGATCTTTAATTCCAGTTTGACTGAGTAGTCATTGCAGTCCTTTGAGTTTATAGCATGCCATTCTATTTAGCAAGTGCACATTTGTCTCCTGAAAGATTTTAAAGTATGTGTGCGTTGGTAGATGTAGATGTAGATGTGTATGTTTGCTGTGTAAAAAAAGTCTTCAATTTATGTATTTGAAAAGAAACAATGGTCCTATCTACTGTTTTCCAATGAAACCTGAGTATTTAGAATCTTTGGATAGACTGTAAAGGTTTATCTACATTCTCAGACTTCTCTTAATGATGGACATGATATAGGAAACATTTTAATTGATTTGAGAAGTTTATATTAGTACAGTAATCAAATGGAATGCAAGTTGATGAGGATAGAGATCTAAATCCATCTGATCTGAGTTTAATGCCCTGAGTGACTGTCATTTAGGATTCTGGTTATGAAAACTTGTATTTGGGGAGCATGTCTTTCTCCTACAAAAGACAAGCATAGCAATGCAAAGATTAATATTTTTTAGAGGAATGTATTAAATTCTAACTTCTCTTTATTAAAATAATTATAATAATTTGATAATAATCTTGCTCTAGGTTGCTAACACTCATCATCACTGGCTCTTTTTCCCCTTTGCATTAGTCTATAGGTGGTATTCGAATGTAGCACCATAAACAGCTTTACAAGAGGGTTCTTGTGCTTGATTTCTTTGACTAAATCCAAATCAAAATGTCTTCAGTTTATACATCTGTAAACACTGCTCTAAGTTTTAGCATGGGCACAATATATCAGAAGGATGGTAGGGAGTGTTTAAACTAATAGAGGTTTGTTTACTTTGCATTAGGTAGTCTGGTCACTGTTGTCAAATTATCTGCATTTGTTGCATCATATGTAAAACTTTGTGCCATTTGGAGCTGCTCATGAAATTATCTGTGAAAACTGCGCTGAGCAACACAAGCATATAATTTAAAATGGGAACTTGGACATTTTTATTCCCAAATGATGAAAAATATGTATTGATGTTTGACTTGTGTAAAATTATGATTGCGATGGAAATAGTCCCATGGCATCTGGAGGAGGAATTTCAAAGCTATGCTTACGGCTCGGCATTTGGGGCAGCTAGACATGCTGCTGCCTTGTTCTGCTTCTGTAAAGTTTCACCCAACCAGTCTTTGCTTTCATGTTTTAAATGGGGCCTTCAGCCATATAGATTTAATTTGAATGAAAATAAACCCCCCTAAAATTTATAAGAAAACAGCACATTCTGTGCATGGTAATACAGAGAATGCAGTAAGCCTATGTTTAAGGCAAATCCTATTTGCATTTACTGGTAGGACTGAGGCTCTGTCACTGAAAGCAAGTTAACCTTTCAACTTAAAATTAGTTGTCAGCTTCTTTTAGTGTTCTTTCTAAGCTTGTATGACTTCTGTTTCACTCTTAATATATTTGCATTTTGACAAGTCACTCACAGTGCACCATGGCAAAATAACTATCACAGCAACTCAGATTTACAGGTTGGAAGAATCACGCTAGTTAAGGATATTGCTTTACTTTGTCTTCTTTTAGGATTAGTTCTGCTGTGTGGATTAGCCAGAGCCCACATACAGTTAGCGATGCACTGAAGAGTCAGGGCAGGTGTGAGGAATTTCTGTCCTTCCCCTCCCTTAAAGGACAGAAATCCTTTAATTTCCCCTTTTATTTTCTGAACGAGGGCTCATGTAATTTTATGAAACATTAAGAGAGAGAAAGATTCTGAGATGGCAGAGAACAGTGTTGCAGCAGGTGTCTTCACTATACCTTAATTCTTTTTGTTGTTGTTGTTAAAATATGTTGTTTCTTTGAAGCTTTGCTGACAAAAATATACAATTTATTGCTTAAGAAGATTGAATCTTTAGAATTGCTTATTTTCCTTCTTACTCCTTTAGTTCACAGCCTGTGGGACAATGTGATCTGTAGACCAGAATGGGGATGTTTACTACAGCTTTGTGTCAGAAATGACTCAAAGCTCCCAGATCTGAACAGCCCTGAACTTTGCAATAAGATCAGATCTGTACTTTGTTTCAATTACCTCTGGTTTTCTATTAATAATGAACTAGCTAAATATACACTGGTTTGCAGATCAAATGAAAGAGGTATTTCATCACCAGTATCTGGAGCATCTAACATTTATTAGGAAATAAATTATATTGGTTTAAAACTCAAGTATGCATTAATCAAAGTAATCACAGATATTTTGAAGGATATTTTATTGTCGTAGCTGTAGTATTCTTCCAGCTTTGTCTGATCGTCCTATATCTAAAATCCACCATGACCTTGCAGAGTTTGGTAGTCTCAATGGGGTATGACAGTAAACAGGTAGCAAAAAACATTGCTCATCCTGTTATTGTGATTGTATAAATGCAGTTGCTGTTTATGTGATATAACAGCCTTGTAGTTTGCTTATGATGTATTTTACTTAAAGTATGGTGACCATTTGTTTTTGGTTTTTTTTTTTTTTTTTTTCTCAACTAGTTAAGTACCAGAATGGTCATTAACAGGTTTTTTCACCATCTGGGCAGAATAGAGCTCTGCTTAGTTGAGTCCTATGAATATTGGCATTTCTAGGAGTCATCTCCTTGCTAGGGAGGGCCCTACAGGAACTTTGTGATTAAACATCCAGTTGTGCTTCTGTCTAGGAGGGGAGATTAGAGCCTGAAGGGAACTTCAGTGGAAACTTCCACGTTTCCTCTCAGTCTCCAGCGTCCTCTGGGAAAACAGGCTTAAAGGCTTGCATTAAATTGGATTGTAAGTTTGGCTTAGGAAATAGCTCCGTTGATTGTAAAATACAAAGAAGCTTCTTGAATGGATTGAAAATGTAAATGAATGCAAACAGTTACTGCAGGCAGAAATGCTACTCAAAACCCTGATACGTGGGTCATTTTCATGGTTCCTGCTCCCCACATATGACCTTCAAATGGTCCAGGGGGTGCCTGTGTCCACCAAATTTCTGGGGTGGTTTGGAAGCTGTTGGCACAGGATGAAGCAAGGGTCTACCCCTGGGCATTAGCAGGAAGCTGTCTGGCTAGCAGAGGACAGTGAAGAAAGCACTTCAATAGATTGGCTTTCTAAGTTTATAACATCAGCTACATGGTACAGTTATACAGAGAGTATAGAGACATACAGAAAGGCATTTGGTTAGGAAAGATGGTTTACATGGGTCCCAGTCTTCACTTGACCCTCGTGTGACATTTAAAACTTAATGGCATTAAAATAAATCACATGCTCAAACTTTAACTGCTTTGCTGAGCTGAGGCATAAACAACCACATGAAAAAGAATTCTAAATTAGAGAAATTGCCAACTTTGCAATGACTTTCATCCATCTTACACAGTGTTTAAAAGAGAATGCAAAATGTAAAGGATTTATAAACCCAACAACCAATTTTAAAGCTATCAACTTTGTTAAGCAGTCTTTACATAATATATGCAGCCATATGCCTCATGTTAAAGCATAAATGAAATAAACTATATTAAAATATACAGAATATATACAAACATATACAGATATCCAATATAGGTATATAAGCCTTCTAAATTGAAATTCCCTAAGTAGGGAATCCCCTAAATAGATATCTGTGAATCACTGAACCAGGTTGATCACGGAGCCAAGAGAAGGGCTGCAAAGACGGAAAATACAAAAGTAATGGAAGAGTCTGTGTAACTTTTGAAGAAAGAAGTCATGCCTCACCCATGTAGCAGGGCTTTTTCAGGGGAGTTTATAACCATTTTTGTAGCTGGATCTGGTCAGCAAATTACAGTTGAGTCTTCAAAAGCTCCTGGATCAAAGACCCTTAGAGAAATAAGCTACTGTGAGATAAGAGGTATTTTCCTCTTGCAGAATAATACCTGATTAAAAGAAGGTAGAAATAAATTGTCAGTCTTCATAATGGAGAAAGGATTTATTAGGCTACCCAGCCATCTTTTTTTTGGCACTTTGGATGTTCACAAAACTCCAGGTTTGCTTCAAAAGGAGTGAATAGCATGAATAGCAAATTGGCAAAGTTTGCTGATGACTGCTTCAAATATTTCATATCAAATCTGATGCTGACTGTGAAAATGTCACAGTAATCTTATAGTAGAAAATGCCTAAGCAGTGCAACATCCAGTGACATTTTTGTGTCAATAAATGCAGAGTGATGCAGTATATGTGCTATGCATACAGGACAACAGGATCCACGTGAGTAATTTTCAAGAATGATCTAGGAATCACTGTGGATAATTGTTTGAAATGGTCAACTCAATTCCCAGGGCTGATAAAAAAACCACAGTGTTTTGTGCAGTTGGGGAGGGAAGAGATAAGAAATAGAAGGCATCCATAGGTACTGTGTTGTGATATGCCCCAGTCTCATCACGAGTCCTTTCACACGGTGGTGTTTGCAGGCACTGTTGGGCTTCTCATCTCAGGAACGGTGAAACATTATTAGAAAAGGGAGAAGAGTCACCAGCAGCCTGCCTCCTCAGAGATACTAAATAGTTTCTATAAGAGGAGGACTTTTCAGTTTGTGAAAAAGCTGCTGAGTTAGGGTTTGAGAAGAGTGTATTAAGCTCCATCAGTAGTAGAAGGAGAAGGTGAATGAAGAAAGGCAGGGTGCTTCTACAACAGCTCACAAAGCAAGAACTGTAGCATGCCCACATGAAATGCTCAGGCACACCATGCATTGCTACAGGGAGATGTGGAGGGCAGAGGTGTAAATAGGTTCAAAAATGGGATTCATGAGCCTGTGGAGGATCTCTTCACCCCAGGTAGCCAGCCTGCAAATGTGGGGTCATGTCTGGTCAGTGCCAGCTAGGAAGACTCACCCTTTTATTGTCTTTGTTTAAAAAAGGAGCCTTACTGATTTAAGACAGAGAGTGGATGAGTGGAGGAGGAGCTTCCAGTGCCTTTTACTATTGAAGCTTCATGTGTTTGATGTTTGTTATTTTTTTCCAGTCAAGGGCTGTTTAAGATATTATTTTAGAGTCTAGTCAACCTGTACTCTATGGAGTAGAACTGCTTCCTTCCCTCAGACCTCATTTCACAGGATTTCACGTGAGTTTAGATTGAAACCCCAGCTGTCACAGGTCCTTTGCCACAATGAGTGAAAGGTTAATGTGTTGCAAAAGTAACTGTGATAATCCTGAGCTGTAATTTAGTCTGTTTAGTGTATCCAGAGGATTAATTCTCAAATGCATTAAGCAAAACAAGAAATAATGCACACTTCATATTGTCTCCCTTACACTGTAGTCTCATTTAATTAGCCACTGAAACAACCAACTGAAAGCTTTCCCTCTGCCTTGTTGTTTGAATCATGAATTTTAAAGACTTTTGAGAGAATGACTCAGGAGGTGAAACAGCAGGGCTTCTGGTGTTATTTATAAGCTCTGTACTGGAAACTATTTCAGTGTCTGTAGCCATGAAACTCAAGCAATTTAGCCTGTAATTTCATCATTTGAGACTAAATGACAGGAGAACTAATGCTGTCAGCGCCCCACTAAACAGCATTAGCATTCTCCATTGTCTCCACTTACTTGAAAAATGGATAATGAAATAATTGGCATTAGAGCCAGCTATCAACCACAGGTTATCCCACGAAAGAAGAGGTTAATATGTGCACCAAAATACATGCAATACATGTCTGCAATAATTGAGTTTTCATTACAGTAATAGTTCTGAAGGCTGCGATTAAGTGAGGGCAGCTCACAGAACGTCTGTGCAACACCTAGCACAGGCAGCCAGGCGCTCCACGGGGCTTGCAGCAACGGGGATGCTGTGGCACGGGGGGAGCCTTCCAGCCAACCCACCCCAAACAGAACTGCTCTTGCAGCAGATCTACTCCCGGACCACTTAAGATTTGTGAATTTGCTGGGTTTCAGAAAGACACAAAATGAAACTAAAAAGTAGAATAAGAAATTATATTCCTGTTCACATCTTTTATCTGGTTTTGCTTTGGTAGCTCTTTGGCACACATCTTTTGAAGGAAAAATCATGTGTCTCCCCACCTCTGCCCTGTAGTTTTGATCTTTCAAAATGTCTGGGGCAGCAATACTTCAGCTATGAGAAGTGAGAGGCTATTCATTCTGCTACTGTATGGACATATGTGTAGCCCCACACCTCCACTTCATAGGGTTTGTAGGAGCACAAAACTGAGTTAGCTAGCACTCTGGTGTGAGGAGGAGAATGCTCTTATCTCAGTACTTATGCTTTCCTGGTACTTAGCAGTTTTTAACTATATAGAAGATTGTGATGTGTTCCTCTGCCTCTTTTTTTCCCTATTTCTAAGTACTCAATATAAAGGAAAAGGACATCTATATTTCATCAGGTATTGCTTTATTTCCAAGGCATTGTAGTTTTTTACTGTATTCCTGAATAGTGTCATTTGCATTAAAAAGGTCCAAGATTGGAATAAACTTGATAATGAAGTAAAGCAGTTTTTTCTTGTTTCTTAAGGAAAAAGCAAGAAACAAAAACAAACTTTAATACATGGGGAAAAAAGGAATCTGTTTTTTCTAGCTAGGAAAATCAATGCAGAAAAAAAAATAAGATTTCAAATAGGGTGTTTGTGTTGCCATCTTACTACAAGCAGTACCTTTGATAGTATGGAGATTTGTCTTGACAGGGAGAAGAAGCTCAAACACATAGGTACTTGGAGGTTGCAAGAGATACACACGTGTTATCTTGGGAAAGCCTTTTTTTTTAGCTTTGTAAACTTGTGGAAACATTGAGCAAAATATCCCTTGTTAAGGCATTACCAACTTTGCTGTTAAGAGGTATTACAGCTTGCTCAACAGGCCACTGGCCTAGGCTCAGATGTCTGGCATCTATTCCTTTCTCAGCTGCTGTGAGAAAGTGAATGTGCCGTTTCATCTATGCATGCCTCTCTCAACGAGCAGTCCCTCTTGTCTGTTTAGAGTGTGTGTTCTCCTGAGCTGGAGTCTTTTTTATCTAGAGAGTTATATATACTGTGTAAAATAGTGGAGTGGCAATTCTGTCAGCTCCTTTAGGGACTACTGTAAAATGAAGCCTAAACCAGTTATACATTGTTGTAATTCATTAGCATATTAACTTCACTATATATGGCAATGTGCATGTGGAGGTCAGTCTCCCAAAGATCTAACTGTAGTATTGAAGACCCAGTGTACCCAAGAGAGGTTATACAAACAGTGGGGAGTTTCCCATCATATTTGAAAGTTTCATGGAGTAGTTGTGCAGTTTACTTGAAAGCAAAGACAATTGGGAAGCCATTGATAGGGCTGTATAGCAAACATGTACTGACTTCAAGACTCACATTTGGCTTCCTTTGGCAATTAAATGCTATTTTGGATATAAAAAATAAGAGAAAGAAAATGTAGGGAGGTATGTAATGCAAATTGTTATACACTGAAAAAATAGTCTGGATTTCCTATACACTTTCCCCATTGAAGAGATCTGTGTTTTATGGAAACAGCCTTTGTAATCATTCTGATAATCAATAACAAGTCATTGTTTGCACAAATTACAATAATATTAATGCTTAAGTATCTGGCAATAGAGTTTAATCCTAATGATGACTTATCACAGCAGTATATATGAAGGCAGTAGTGCCTGACAGTGATTGACAAGAAGCAATGGTCATCACTGACATGTTCATCATTCATTTTGTGGTTCATTCATCCTTTTACCTCAATAGCAGCATCACATATTCTTAAGCTGGCAAGAAAAAAATGTGTCAGTTTACTAATGTGTGAAGAATTGGTGTTTAATGTGGACATATTGTAAGGCAGGTAAATATTCTGATCATTAGCTAATTAATATTCACAGTGTGCATTTCATGCCGAGATTATAAGATAGAAGGGATGGGCTGTTTTTCAGAATTCCTCTATGTACGTATGTGTATTTTCATCATTAAGCTCTTACACAGCTAATTACTGAAAATGCATTGTCAGTATCAATTACCAAAGCAACTGCTTCTACCTGCCTTATTCAGTGCATCAAACTGTGTATGAACTGGTTATGCAGAGACTCATGAAATGAGTTCAATATATGAATGAGCTTGAATTGAAGAATTTTCTTATGGTGTGTCAGGTATAAGAGACATCTGAATGAGCCAAGGAAATGGCACCATGGGTTAGAGAGTCCCACAGAATGGTTGAGGTTGTCAGGCACCTCTTGAGCTCATCTAGTCCAACCCCGCTGCTCAAGCAGGGTCAATTGCAGCAGGTTGCCCAGGACCATGTCCAGTCAGGTTTTGAATACCTCCAAAGATGGAGACTCCACAGCCTCTCTGGGCAACCTGTCTCAGTGTTTGACCACCCTCTCAGTGTGTTCTGGTGTTCAGACGGGATTTCATGTGTTTTGATTTGTGGTGATTGTCTTTTGTCCTGTTGATGGGCACTACAGAGGAGAGCCTGGCTCCCTCTTCTTCATTACCTCCCATCTGGTATTTATACAGATCTCTTCTCCAGGTCAAACAGCCACAGCTCTCTGTCTTTCTTCATATGAAAGATGCTTCAGTCCCTTAATTATCTTAGTGGCCCTGAGCTGGACTCCAGTAAGGAGCTCCAGATGAGTAGATGGAGGATGCCATTTCTGGAGATTGTGCCCCTGGTGCAGTGGCACAGGAGGTGTCATATCTTACTCCGGCTCCATGAGGTAGCTACCATCTGGGGCTAGGAAAGAAGGTTCTCTTGGCATGTTCATGACAGTACCTCGGGCAAGTTACAAACTGGGCAAATGGAGAGGATGGCAGGGTGTTGTGGTTTGAGCCCAGAGGGCAACTGAGCACCACGCATCTGCTTGCTCACTACTTCCCCCTCAGGGTTCATGAGGAGAAAATACAACAAAAGAGTCCGGAATCGAGGTAAGGACAGGGAGTGATGACTCACCTATTATGGTCATGAGCAAAGGACAGAGTTGTTTGGGGAAGAAAAGATGACATAAATTTAATTTGAACACCACCACCACCAGTCAGAGTAGGACGGTGAGAAATACAACCATGTCTAAAGACCTTCCCCCCAACCCTCCCTTCTTCCTGGGCTCAGCTCTTCTCCTGATTTCTCTCCCTTCTCCCCTACAGTGGCACAGGGGGGCAGCGGATGATGATTGTGGTCAGTTCATCACCCACTGTTTCTGCTGCTCCTTCCTCTTCAGGGGGAGGACTCCTCACACTTTTCCTGTGCTCCAGCATATTGTCCTTCTCACAGGAGACAGTGCACATGAGCTTCCTCCAACATGAGTCTTTCCCATGGGCTGCAGCTCTTCCTGGGCTGTTCTTGAGTGAGTCTCTTCCATATATCGCAGTCCTCCCAGCGACAAACTACAACAGTGGAGGATTCCCTCAGAGTCCTGGCCTTCTTTGGGTGTAGACATCTACTCCGGCATGGGGTCCTCCATGGGCTGCAGGTGGGAATCTGCTCTACCATGGACCTCCATGTGTTGCAGGGGGGTAGTCCTGCTGTCCCACCATGGGTTGCAGGGAAGTCTCTGCTCTGGAGCACCCTGCCCCTTCGTCCTCCTTTCTTCCACTGACCTTGTTTTTTGCATAGCTGTCCTCCTTGCAACTCCAACTCCTCCCCAGTTCCCCTTCTTAAATACGTTATTGCAGAGGCATAGCCAGTGTTGCTAATTGGTTCGGCCTTGGCCAGAGGCGGGTCCAACTTGGAGCCGGGGGAGCTTCAAGAAGCTTTTCACAGGGGACACTGCTGTAGCCCCCTCACTAGCTACCAAAACCCCGCTACAGAAACCCAATACACAGGGTTGGCAACAGTAGCATCAAAAGGTTGACAGATAACAGTTGTTATATTTGGTTGTTGCTTCTGGTAATTCACTTTAATAAAACAAAAAGCAGTGGACTGCTTTTGTGCAGTTTTATCCTGTTGCCCTGTTTTTCTCACAACTGCGTGACAGTGAATCAATTCATGAAGAAAAATTTGTGCTTGGTGGCAAAGCTTGGGAGATGGCAAATCTTCAAAGAAGGTGCAGCACATGGGGAATGGAGGAGGGATATTTATATATGAGCGACTAGTTGAATTGTGTGTAGCAGACCTGCAACGTCTAGGATCAGTATGTTTCCTAGGAGCTGGATTTGATCACAGGACACCTGACTGCTGTGCTAAGGGTACCCCTGTGATTAATGATTTTGTCAGATCAGATGACACCAAGTACCACCTCAAACCCCGCAGTGTAATTTGGGTTTTCAACAGGCATTTGATCACACAAGAGCATACGCTGGTTGTGCATGTTTTTAAAATTATTACATTTATGGAGTAAGTTGATCCGTTTGGCAAGTGCTTCCTTGCTCTATAATCTGAGGGCAAAATCGGTTTCATCTGCAGCCTGCTCAGCGTGCAGACTCACTAATACGTCAAATATAAGGAAACAAGCTCAGAAAGGTTTGAAAGCAGAAAACCAAAACAAAGTAAAAACTCACAGCCTCCACAACAAAGAAACCAGAAAGCCCAGCGTGAGAAGTTAGAGGCATTACCAAGTGTTTGCCTCCGACCCTAATTACACAACTATTTCCCACAAAGGGCAAGTAAGGTGGTATCTTGGTGTGACAATGAGAACCCTGCTTTAAATTCCTGAAAAGCACACAAGTCATGCTACCAAATACCAGACTGCTTGGCCCCAGCTGCTGCTCTGAACATGAGATCTGTCTTCTCTGGTCCCTCCACCAGACCCATGTCAATGGGTCCCACCAAGCACCTGGAGGGTCACAAGTGGCACTGGATAGCTGCCGTTAGGTAACTAACTGCACCACTGTGCTAAAGAGGGTTTTATGCCACTTTGTAATGGAATTATGAATTATCTATGTATTATCTTATTGAAGCTGTAAATGATTAGATATTTCCAGTTTTTAATTTCCAGTATTTTTGATGCATTCAAATAACAAGTACTGCATTTTTGGCAGCAGTTTTTAACATCCCTCTTTTCATGCCACACCACCAACTGCAACCATCTAGAAGCAGCTTCTTACTGATTTTCTTACTGGCCAGCAGTGTTCCTCATGTCATTTGCATCACTGTAAACATGAACAGACTGAAAAAGGACAATTAAAGAGGGTTGTTTGGCAAACATTCACTCTTTCTTTATGGGTATTCTTGCTCTGCAAACAAAGAGAGCAGCAAAGTGCATAAAACGTGACAGTGGAACACCCAGCCTGTTGCTTGATTCTCTGTTTGAATATTGGTTCCACCTGGAAATCAGAATTAAATATGTGATACATTTCTACATAACTTTTCCAATCTAAGAATTTTTTAGTAATTAATTAGACCTTTCAAACTCTTGTAAGTCTAGGTGTTGTTCTAGTCTTGTAAGTTCTAGGTGGCTAGTGTGGAGATGAGTGAATAATTTATAGGTCTATGAGACGGCTACTCATCTGTTTTACTTGACTGCTAGCTTATGTAGCTGGCAAAAAATAAGCCTCCATTTGTTACTGGCCGTTGTTCCTTAGAGAAATGTCACATCATAACAACAAAAACACTGCTTAGATCAATTTTAGGTGAAAGAACAAAATGGTTAGCAATTGGAGTTTTAAAACTTGTATCTAGGTGAGTTTTTCCAGTTTCTTTCAAGCTTCTGGAAGCAGTATGTTTGGGTTGCAGGCAGATTTTGTTTGAGAAGGGTTAATAATTCAGTGGCTGTCGAGGATATAGTACAGTCAGCTAGATGATGTGCTTTGAAACCTCACTGTTTGAAGCATTACGCAGAATTCTTCTCTCCCTGCCCCTGCCTTCTGTAGGATGGTTGCTTGTGCTCACAGCATTGCTACTTCTTTATTTAGGTGATCCAACATGACTGCAGTCCATGGGACCCTGCAGAATTTCCCTCTTCACGGTCATCTGCAGGGGCTGATGTCAGTCCTGGATGCTTTTACTGACGAAAGGGCACTATTCACTGTCTTGCTGCAGCCGGGCGACCTCTGGAAGCCACAAATATCTCCAGGCAACTAACATCAACATGGAGGAGTCTCAAGTTTGGAGCAGGAGACATAAAAATTGCTTGCAGTCATATCTGTGCCCCAGGGTGTTTCATGCCTAGAGGCTTGCGTGAGGCCCTTGGCTGTAAACTGTTCTTGTGCTCAAAGCCAAGTACATGGATTTTCACTTTTGTTTGTAATTACATAAGATAAAACTGCTTTCTTAGGGTCTTTTCCTTAGTCTCACAAGATGTTTGCAGGTCACTGACATCAATGCTAGCCCAAGACATGAAGGTAACAGCACAGCCAGTGTAGGAACCCCTCGATATTCTCTGTACTCACACACAGTGATGTTTCTTGTGCAGTAATTGCTTGATGTCAAAGTTAGATAATTTTCTGATTTTTAAAATCGTTTTAGAGAAAAAAGTCTGTTTCAGTATTTCAGGGAGTTAAACATTACAAAGCAAAGGGTATTTATCCATGTTCCATTCACACAGGTAAAACACTACTCTGTAAATCCATAGTTCCTGTGATTAGAGAGATGTCTACAACAGATGTTAGACAACCAATTTTTGTCTTGAGTCTTACAAAAGTGTTCAAAAATTGTAATGGGTTTGCCTCAGTGGCTTAACTTGTAATGTGTCTGTAGTGCAGAAGTACATCAGTTAAAAAATTTATCACTGTTATATGGTTGTATATATTTAAAAGAATTCAGAATCAAATTTTGAAAGAGTGCATGAGTTGACATAAATTTAATGCTAAAATTATTGCAACATAATTCATCACCTGTAACCTGCCTAGTGACTTCTGTGGGATTGCATTGCTTCAAATCAGTAGCAAACAGGTGTCTTAAGAGCACAAAGAGCCTCTTAAAAGGAAATCAATCACAATACTGTAAAACCATATGGTACAGCATTTGGTCTTCCTGCATATCATCTCTCTTATGAAGGGATCTTCATCTTAGATGGAATTATAATATGCATTACCTTTATATTCCTTCTCTCTAAAATAGCAGTGAAACAAGCAGTCCAACTCAGTCCCCATTACAGCAATAGAAACAAGCCTTTTAACCACAGTGAGAGCTGGACTCTGTCCTGAATGGCTATACGAGTGATCAAAAGATATGTATTATACAAATGTACGGTTATGCTGTGAGAAATTTTGCTTTCATTCTCTTCAAAGGCTTCATGCATCTCAGGAAAACCAAGAAAAATCATAACAGTAAGTCTTAAGAGCACACAGGAGTTTATCAAAGCCCTCATAACCTGATACTGATTTCCACTGCATATAAATAAATATATGAATAGTTTATTTACTTCATCTTTGTAATCAAACAATCCTGGTTTTTTCTGTCTTACTTGGCATGGTAGGAGTAGCCTCAGTCTGTGTTCCCACCTGGGGCCCATAGCTCTTACTCGTGAATTCACATCAGTGCTTGTTTTCTGGGTTTGATGGCCAAGTGAGGAGGGGGTCCTGTTGTGTTAGGTGGATCCTACCCTGGGAACTGTGCACCTCCCAGCCCTGATCAGTGGGCAGGCCAAGGGAATCAATGCAAAGGAATTGCAAGCCATGAATCAATGTGGTGGGGGAAAGTATCACATTTAATTGTTTTCAAAATTTGGGGTGGAATTCTGTTAACGATGGAAAGGGGTTTGAGATTAAAACAAAGCAGATGGAGGCTGATCAAATTGGAGAAGAAGAGGCAGGGGTAATGAACTGGCAGAGAAGAAATTGCAAGGGGACAGGGATTCAGAGAGGGTCAGTGGGGACTGGACCAGGCAGAGAATGTCCAGGGTGAAAATCCCCCACTAGCATTTCTGCTGCAGCACCCGATGGGATGGCAGCTTCTCCTGCTCCGCTTGGCTTTGGTCTGCTTTGGGACCTTGAGTGCCTCAGCAGCATTATCTGTGCTCTCTGAGCCCACATGGATTGGGGAAGATTAGTCCTTTCCCTGCCGGTGTGCCCCCAAAGGGTTGTTCCTGAATGGGAAGAACTGTGGTTTCACCCAACTTCTGCCCCAGCTGATGAGGACTCCCGACTGCAAGGATAATGTAGTCCTGGACTATCTGGATTACCCCAGGTTATCTGGAAATCTTCTCTGAGACAGCACAGGCTGCCGTGAACAGATGCTCAAAAGCAGGAGCAAATTCCAAAGCATTCCCTAACACAAATAACAGCAAGGAGAGGATCCATAACTCAGTCGTAACTCATCATTGGTGCAGTGGAATGAGGAACAGAAGAAGCACCACCGCATGTGGGGTCGCTGTAGGGGTTTTCCTGCTTGGACTCTGGTAGTCTTAGAGGAAAATGGATGTGTACTGCTGCTGAGGAAATGAGTCTCCCAGGGGAAGGTCAGTTTTTCCCCGGTGTGAATTTTTGCTGCCTCATGCTCACTCAAGTCAATTAACCCCACACCTACAAACTGCACATGCCACAGCTTTGTACAGTCATTATGTGGAACTTTGTACAGTTGCATGCCCAGGAATAAATTCCAGTTGATATTCTTCTTTAAATATTTGTATTCCGATAATGGAATAGTGCCCATTTTTCTCTGTAGGTGCCAGCTTGCATGATGACCTCAGTAAATACTTCTGGTTTCATCATTCTCAAGGGGACACAGTAACAGTTCAGGATCCAAACCAGATGAATCTTTGTGCTGCTGTTTGGACTGTTGTCTCCTATGTAATTGCTGACATGGAGGAGATGTTGCCAAGGTAATAAAACAGCAAGAAAGAAGATTTCTGTTCGTCAGTAAAGACTGTGAGTCCACTAATGCATGTGGTCTACAGCTGTGGGAAATTCTGTTTTTCAACCTGATTTTGTGCATGATTCTATCTGTTTTCCTCAAGGCACATGCTCTTTTACACGTTTCTGTTTCTTTTTGCTGTTTTGATATCTTCCATTTGTGATTTTCAATTTAAAATTCTTCTTTCAAGTACTTTAAAAATTTCTGATGAAGGTATGATACCTCTTTGACTATGATATGATAACCTTTTGTATGCAAAGTGGTCCTGTGCAGCAGGAAAAATATACCAAATAAATTTGTTGCATCAGATTAACTAATGTATTGAGTTATCGGTTTGTCTTCTTTTACTCTATGCATTAGAATAATGTACTATTAAGAAAACAACCCTTTCTTTTTACTCTCTTAAGATAATACTGTAGTTTCTATACAGTTTTCAGGTTACAGGAGAAATTAATCTTAGCTACTTTAATGGTAATATATGGTAAAATGGTCAAATAATGGTCAAAATGCTAAAATAATAGAGCTTTTAATACCTCATTCAGCTCCCGCTGTTAAATCTTGCTAAGGGTTGCTTCATGTGAGACTCAGATAAACCAGGACACAGAGGATAGGAAGCCAACCACAGGACTCCCAGATCTCCAGTGTTTCTTCGGGCACCTTCCCGTGGAAAGCTCTGTGTGTCCTTTTCTTTCTGATGAAAGACTCACCGTAGTGACATACAGAGATTTTCATATGGCAGTTTTTCTCTGAAATGCCATGATGTTTCAGAAACGGCATCCCAGCTGTGATTTGTGACCCTCACTACCTGCCAGCTGATATCCGAACAAAGTGTAAGAGCAGATTTTGATTCAGGGTCCTGAAGCCAGTCCCAGCTGCCCCTCTCTTTCGAGGATGCTCTCCCCTGCTGGAAGCTGGGCGGGAGGATGCTGGTACATGCACACTTTGATGGAGGAATTAATCTGGGAATTTGATTCTTGTATACTTTGTTGTGTTTTGATTTTGTGGGTTTTTTTCCTGCTCAAATATTATAAATATTCAGATGAGTTTCAGGAGTATCTGTAGAGAAGATATAACTGGTGTTGGGGAATGTTTTAAGGCATATGATTTCTGCTCATTTCTTTGTGACATGATCCTTGTTTGTGCTTCTAAATTTTACAACAAGCAAACTTACTGATGTGAATAACTGCTGCAATATAATCAACACCAAACAGCTAACGTAACGAACAACACAGAGTATTAAACCAAATGGCAGGCAGTCCCTGGTGCTGTTAATCAGTTCTGTAGTTGAACAGTAGCTGAGTGATGAGCCATACATTTTTATAGAATTAATAACCATGATACGTTTACCATGATAATAGCAGTTTTACATCAAATTTATTAAATATTTCATTTTTCCCTCCAAATCATTTTAGGAACATAAAAGCTGCCTGGAGATACTCTGCTCTTTTAAAGAAATAGTATTTCAATAAAGTTTGCAGAACTTTCCTTTGCTTTCAAGGCATGATGCCTATGCTTCTTTCTTTCTGATTTGTTTGACAAGACTGTAGCTGGTGGTGCTCACCACTGACAGATCCTCAGCTGTCCCTAAATTCAGCCTTTTGACATTCACCGAATATAACTGCCTGTGTTCCACATCTTTTTCCCTGCAAGGTATGCCACTTGGTACATCAGAGATTCGGAAGGGTTTTCCATGAAGTTACATTTATTGTTACAAATCTTAACCTGTGCTTACTTGGAAACAGGGTTTATTTGTGGTTTTCTCCATTGCCTCAAGTCAAATGGAGAATCTCTGGAGTCAAGAACACTCTGCAGAGAAGAATGCTGCAGTATGCATGTGGTGCCACAGTGCTTCCCAGGATGTGCTTCTTGGCTCCTGGGCTAGGTAAGATAGGCTGTAGAAATGAAGACTGTGACGCCCCTGGAGAAAATTTAACCTTTATATCAACTTCAGACACACAGTTCTGGAGAGAAGCTTTACAGAGTAGATTTTGAAAAAAAAAAAAAAATGTTCAAAAATCAAAGTTGCCATCTTATTTTTATAGAAATAGTAAAATTAAAAATATTTTAGTTCTCAGATTGAAAACCAAAGGTTTTTTTACATGTAAAACCAGATTTCATTAAAATAAGACATTGTCTTTTTGATTCACCTGTTCTTATTTGTCTGATCTGTAATAGTTCTCAGACCTAAAAGTTCAGCTGTTCACAGTGCTGTCCTGATAACCTGCCTGTTCAGACATATCAATCTCAAAAATCTCAATAAACAGAGAGATGATAATAAATGTCTTTCATTTCCCAGTGGATTGTACCTTCGGTGCAATAGCTCATCTTTATCCCTGCTCAGTGTAGCAATTACACTGTTTCAATTGGTAGCAATTAAACATATATCAGTTGGTCAATTTTCAATTCAAGAGTACTTTTGAAGCAATCCAGGTAAGCCAACATAACTTTGCTTTTCCACTGGCATGCCGCCTTTGATCTTTGAGAATCTTTCTCAACTTTAGTTGAGAAAGTAGTAGCTGAGGATATTATTTATATTACTGTTATTGTCAGGGTCAGCTGCCATAAATCTGTGCTTTTAACAAGTATTTTGATGACACTCTAAGATAAAGGGACCATGTGTACATTTCCCCCTGATAAAATAAGCATGGTCAGCTATGGACTAGATTGCTTTTTACCTGCAAAGATCTGTGAGCTGAGAGTTAAAAAAACAACGATAGTATTAAAATATATGTCAAAAATTTAAATTTCAAATAAACATTTTCCTCAAGGTATTGCAAATCTCTTGCATCTGCTGAGAAGGGAGACCCCTGGGTAGCCTTCCTTTCTGCTACAACTCAGAGCTTTCAGACATAGTTGCAGAGGGACGGGTTGGATACATAATTCATTTACCCAACTAGACTATAGCACAAATGCTGATGAAACGTCTCTTTTCAATGCTGCATAATGTAACGTAGGTAATTTTGACAGTAATAAAAGAAGAATTGCAGGATAGGAAACCAAGTTGGTGGTTTTGTCCTTCGTGTGTCAAGATATTACTGAAGTTTCACTGACTCTTTGAATGATTCGGTTCCATGTGATCCCACAAGATTTTACTACCCTTAAAATAATTAAAAACAAAGAAAGAGAGCGATTTCCTGGAACAAGAGATGAAGTGGTGCTTCTGCTGCTGCTACACTGCAAACATCTCTGGCTGTATATTTAGTTAGCATGCTTCCCCCGTAACGATTTGAGACACTTCCATTTACCATGAGTAAATATCAAACTGATCTTGATATCTGTATCTGTCTCATGAAATATACATACCATCTAAATGTGCCCAAATGATTAATTTACTGCTATGTAATGATTAGCATAAAAATCTCATCACTGCGCAGGATAGAAATGTTACCACTAATTGCTGGTTGAAGTGAACAATGTTTTCTGCATAGAAATTAATGATGCATGCATTGCAGCTCTTGAATGGGAAAATTTAAGACTTTCTGGAAGAGAAACATCTTTTTTTTTTTTTTTTCCTTCCTCTTTTCTGCTAAATGATAGGAGAACATGATCATGTGTAATAGAAGGGAATATTATTTTGTGCACCGGTCCATTTTATCTTCACACCACCCTTATGGAAATGTTTTAGCTTGCACCTTTTGTAATCTTCTGTATACAGCAGATGCATGTCCACACACACACCTTAGCCTTTCATGGTCATTACTTCTGGAAGCTCCAACCCTTTTGCACAGAGGTTTGGCCAGCTACAGAGCTGTGATTTGTAGTTACAATTGCTTAATAAATAAATACATTGTGCTAGCACCTGATTAAGGCCTTAAGGCTCCTCTCTACTTAATAATCCTCTTTGCCCTTGAAGGGAAGATCTCGATGACAACTTCATCTCCAGCTTTGTGTTTAGCTTGCTATTTGGTTTTACTATAGGACAGTGAAGTTTATGTTAAGTTTCTATTTTCTGGGCTTTTTTCGGTCCTTCAATCTGTCTTTCTCAGCATCTGTACTGTGATATGGATGTTAAGAATGACTAATCGAATGAAAAAAATTTGTGTATCTTGTGCCTTGGGGCTCAGGAACGACAAGATGCAATTGAGATAACTCTGAAGAGAAATACATAAGCACATGGGTGAGAGGTCCATCAGAGCCACCACGTGCCATTATCACTGGCCTATATTACTGACAGACAGAGCTTTGTTACCAATACAGTTTTCATCACCAGTCATGATTTTCTATATAACTATGTGAAAATCAGGTTTATGGAAACCAAAGAGGGAAGTTCTGGAAGAGAGACCACAAAAATTAGAGCAAGGTGACACTGAGGCAGGGACTGTGGCTTCAAGTACCAGTGTTTTACTCTGCTCAGAACCTACTTCAGTTTCACTGTTCAATGTTGGTAGTGGTGTTTGATGCTCATGTTTGGTGTAGCCTAATTTAGCAACACTGTGCTAAAATACATGACACATGTAAAATGTAAGCTCACAGCAGAGGTGAGGTTCAGTTGGAGGAGAGCAATAAGAAGTTAACGCCTTTTAGCTGCATGAGAATTAATCTGTAAAATGTATCTATTAGTAATTACTATTTGCATTTGCATTACTTGCATTATTCACATTTGCATCACTATTTGCATATACTATTTGTCATGACAAACAAAAACACATTTTCCTCCTCCTAATACTGCCATTTCAAAATGGAATTTGGACATCAGGCATATGCATTTTTAACTAATGGTACGTTGCATCCAGGAATGATGTGGGACAATTTTGCATGCAAAATGGTTGCACATATTGCCATCTATATATATATATATCATTTCACAGCTTTGGACCATCACACGCATGCTAAGTCTCTTTCACAAAATCGGTGGCTGTACAGTGGGGCAGTATGGGAAAAGAGGATAGGTCAAATAATTTTCCAAAAGCCATACAGCCAGTCAGTTCTAACATTAAGTTTAGGATAACAGAAGCTCCTACCTCAGCCAAATTGTGCTACCCACAACTGAGTTGCTACTTTCTTTTTATATTGCTGACATAATTCTGAAGTGTAAAATTTTGTGCAAAAATGACATTTCTTACTGAGCATATGCAACACTATGGACTGCAAATTCAAGAGACAGAAATGAGAAAATAATTTCTGTGTTTTCTCTCAGTTAACCAAGTTAGTGATTCCTGGCAGGAAAACAAGTAGGCTTACACCAGTTATATTAACCTTAAAACGTATTAATACATGCCTATACACATTTCCCTCTCTATGCATAATACAGAAAAGTTTTCTTATCCTGAAGTTGACTTCATTGCTGCTTTTTATCAAAGCATGTACTTTATAAGCAGAAGTTGCCAAAAAACTTCTGGATTTACAGAGTGGCAACTGTATTCTTTAGTCTTAGTAGGAATTGAGATAATAGTGCTGTGTGCATCTTGATAAAACTGACGTCCTGTGCATGGACTGAATCTTTGGGAAAGTCTTCAAAACTGTGATTTCACTGAGGTTCTTTGTGACTTATGTTACAATCTCTGGAATATTTTGACTTCACCTTTATGAATGTGATTATTCAATCTGTTACTTACCTTAGATAGTCTATATCTTTTGCTTTTTCCAGAGATATTATGTCAGTGATACAGCTGCAGAGAATTCATATAATTCCCTGTACCTAAAAGCAACTTTCCTAGTTCTTTTACACTTCAAGCAATAATTTTTAATTTTGCTTCAAATTTCTAGCACTAGAACAGAAAGGTATCACAGCTTATAAAATGATACATAATGTAGAGGCTAATGATTGTTCAAAAGCAGATAGCAAAATATCCACATTTTTAAATGAAACAGCTCTGTTGTTCTTTTTGTGGCTATTATCAAGCTTTAGCTCATTGGTAGGATGAGTCTAATAAAAGGAATTACTAGAAAGCGAGTCATGAGACATTTAACCACGGAAAGTTTAACAGGCATAAATCACTGCATAGTTTCTGAATGGAAATAAAATGTTGACAGCTTTGCCCCTCCAAATTGCTCATCGTAGAAGCAGAGAAAGCTATAAATATGTACAAGAAAATGCATGCTTCTCTTCAGCAGTGATTCCCAATGCTAAGTTCTGTGTAGTAGTTATTTTAAGCCTTCGTAATGTAGCCTGAACCTTTAACATGAAACATCGTGAAGCGAATACACACTAGTTGTTGTGAATTCCTATATGCCTTTTTAGCGGTGGTAAACAGGTTACAGCTCTATTGGGAACTCAGCCTACTTTTAGTATTGCTGTCCCTCCAAGCAAGAGTCTCTTCTGGATGTATGGCAAGCTTATTGGAAGGATAAGTGTGAGCAGTAGAAGAAAATACTTAAAACTTTGGTCTTGTTAGATCGTCACAACATGATGAAAGTGGGGGTTTTTGTTTTGTTTTTTTTTTTGTTTGTTTGTTTTTGTTTTTTTTTGTTAATGCACAAATACCCTTGGCTTGTTAAAAAACTGAGCTTAGGTTTTAGAACGTGCAGTTTTTGAAACCTCTTTTCATTCTTCTCATAAACAGCAGTGTGTCCATAGGTATGAGAAGACAATAAATGAAATAATTCAGTAAACTCTGTATAAGTAAAGTAACACATGTATAAAACAACTAAGTTACAAAAAAATGAATCCATTTATCAACAGGAACAAATTTTTAAATATGAAGAGAAGATTCATTTCCAAGTTGTTAGAAGGAAGTAGACGTGATACAAGAAAGTGTAGACTTTTACTTTCAGTTGAGCAAAATCTCATTACAGGTGTTTCACATTGCGTATTCTCTTGAACTCAAAGGAGACGTTAGAGAAAATGTGCCTATCCTTCTTTGTTGAGCAAACTCCCAGCAGTGCTTGCTGGTACCAGCAGAGGCTGCTCCACAGGAGGCTCTCTGGTTAGGAGGTACTCAATCCCCTGTGCATTTGATAGCACACTGGGTGTGCTATATTCCCAGAACTGTGTAAGCTTGAATTTATAGGGTGAGGACCAGAAACGTTCGTAAGTAATGTTCTGCAAGAAGTGTGTGACACAACTGTTCTTGACACCACATCTTTGTGTGACAAGCAAATAATAAACTAGCCGTTGGTAGCTCAGCCACTCACCTCAGCCTGGGTGGTTGCCCTGTGGTCCTGTGGAAAGGGTGATCACTCCACACTTCATCTACAGAAAAGAGAACTGAAGATTGCCGACGAGAGTCCATGTGTTTGGTTGACCTCTTTCTATACAACTGATGTAGGTTTACCAGGGACAATCTTTCTACTCATCCCCTGGGTGCAGAGGTCCTTTGCATCCATGCTCCCACAAAAGTAGAATGAGAGTGTTCGTGCTTGGTGACTGGGTGGAGGTGAATACTTCTTTTTGCACTCCAAATGCTAGACGTTCAGGAAGAACTCAGGGTCACAGGCTTTTTTTTTCCTCCCAAATAGCCTGAATTATAGTTCAAACTGCAGTGCTTGTATGTCTTTTAGGCTTGGATTTGCAATGGATTTGTAATATATAACATTGTCATCACACTGTGAAATCACCGAAGTCTAATACTTTTCATGTTCCATATCTCTGCGTTTCAGAGCTGTGTCTAAACAAGCAGGAACAGTAATGGCTGTCAGCGGAGCGCTTGACAATATCTTCAAAGCAGAAGAACTGAGTAAACATTTGCTGTGTGTGCTCTATTAGGTGTCAATGAAAATTTTATCCCTCTCTCCCTCATCTGTGAAGTGATGGATGGGGAAAACATTACTGCTCTGTCTTTCTGCAGCAGTTAGTCTGAGAGTTGCTGCTACAGTACTTCTAAATCAGTTTGAGGTGTAAGATTATATGAGACATCAGGATTTGGCACACTTCAGAGGAGTTGCAAATGTAGCAACGTTGTTTATTGCACAGTGTTTATTCATACAGTAGTATATGATCCTTTAAAACAGAAGTATAAGAGTTTTGCACTATTTGTAGAAACATTTTGCTGACCAGCTAAAGCTTTAAAAGACCTCTGTTACTTTATTGTTGTAAACTAACAAAGTGAAATTAATACTTTTTAACTTATCACTTTTAGATTTGTCTTTGGAAAAAACCTCATCAGCCCAGTTTAAAATAACTGTAGGAAGAGCTCGCAGAGTTCCTTTGATTTACACTGTCTTAAAATATGAAAAAACAAAGATTGCAGCTTCAGATAAGCATTGGTCAAGCCAGTAGGAATTTCTTTAAAAACATTTGCAAATGTGGGCAGATGGCATCTGGTGTTCTGCACTGTAGCAGAGCAAGCAGTTACATTAGACTCTTTCTTTTTCCCAAAGTTATCCTGATTTTTACAAAAATCCTTCTGTTACCATTAATCTCCAACATTCTAACAAGCTCTAAATTTACTACCATGCTGTAAAAGTTTGCTTTCTGGCCGCTTTTTTATCCCCTTAGAATAAGCTCAGTCTAGTGGTTTTGACTTAAGACAATAAACCAGGAACTCCCAAGTTCTAATTCTGCCTCAGTAGCCGCCTTGCTGGGTGGTCTTGGCACACCCTAAAGGTATGCCTTCTGAGCAGGTTTAATTCGTCAAAAATGAAAAAAAAAAAAAAAAAAAAAAAGTCTGTTTCCTAGCCTGGATGCGGCCAGAGGTGTGGGACAGTGTTTGTTCTAATGAAGTATTTTATTTTCAGTCATAAACCTAAAAACAGCTGAGGTTTGTGCATCTTCTAATTTACACTTCCTAGGTGAATTAACCTTGCATCTGAATAATACTCCAGCTTGGCTGAAATCTGAATATTGTTGCAGTCTGTCTTCTCTGTGGTTGATTCACAGTTTGGAATGGAAAAGACATCAGAATTTGGTGGGTTTTTTGACCTCAAAACAGATGAAACCTTGGAGTTGTGGAGTATTTTCTGTTGGTTAAAAAACTGGACCCTCTGTGTGAAACTGTAGATGTTTCCCTTCAGAGTTCTGCACAGAGACTTCTAGAAAATAACATCGAAGGTAAAAAGTAGAAATGGTTAGTACAAAAAACATCATGCATAATAATACAACGAGCCTGGAAACAGAATATATTCCAAATTTGAAGTGTTGGTTTGTTGGTTTTTGTTGGTTTTTTTTTTTTTTTTTTTCTAGAATAAGAGTTAGGATAATAAAACTGCAGAATAAATTTAATAAAGTGTCTAATTTATTCTTAATCCAAAGTCATTTTCTTAGAGCTGCAGGAAATAAGCCCTACTGGAGTCAATTCAGAGAAAATTCAGCAACCAAGAATAGGTCCCACCCTTCTTCATTATCCTGAACAGAAATTTACATGAATCTCACGTATTCTTCTTCTGTTCCTGGTGCTTACTGAGCCTTTAGTACAAATAATTAGGAGTCATCCCTCATAAAGCACTTACAAGTTAGTGAAATGTCAGAGGATTTCTCTCTGTGTTTGGTTTTATTACAAATTCACCTACTATCCTCTCAGTTTTCTTAGTGGATACAAGTAATGACACTGAAGACTTCTCAGGATATAAATTAAAGTTAAAATTTTAAATAATGCTAGTGCCTTAAGAAGACAATTTACTGATAACTCAGTCTTCAAACTCCCCAATTCATCGCTTACTCTCTTTTTCACCTGCCAGCCCTGACTCTAGATTTGATACAGGGTATTAACTGCAACACTTTGCTAAAGGAAATTGCAGCAGGCCTTACTTATATAAAACTGTTCTTCTTTGCACTTTAAGGTGAGACTAAAACTGTCTTTAAAATACTCGTTGTCCTAAAATATTTTTTCCAAATACTTTTTGAAAAGTCAGTTTCCATTTTTGTCACTAGTAATACACATATTCACAATTCACACAGCCGAAAGCAAGCAGTGCGGGGAGGATTTATTCTTCTTGCAGGTACTAGCATATTCAAAACGTAGTGTTTGAAAAGTAGAATCAGCAATTTACATACAGTAAGTCTGAGATGCTGCCATTCTTGTCTTGTATTTAGGGTGGAAGAAAACTAAACATCTTTAGGGAAGTGGGATGTATAAGGTAGAATAGCAAGAAGTGCAAATGGGAATATGAGAAATTCATATTTTGCCCAAGTGAGGTAACGCGGCACCAAGATACCTGAAGCACTCAACTATTCTGGCAGAAGTAAAAAAGGAAGAAGACACTGAAGAGCAAAATGCCTGTATTCAGTACAATTATATAAAAAGTAAGGAATTTGTAATCCAAGAAATGCTGCAGTTGCCTCAGATGTTGTTACAGGACCAAGAGCTGGGCCAGGCTGATGGCAGGCTTAGAGGTTTAAAGCAGCTTTAAGCAAACCTAAGCCATCTGGATGGAAGAAGTTTATAACTTGTGGGTCCATTATCCTTCAACACCCAAGTAGGTGAAAATTGGCTGATCTCAGTGCACTTAGATTAGAATTTTGGTTCAAGGGAAATTTGGAACAACAGACCTTGATGCCAGAAGAATTGTGTGAAGTTGTGGTTGGAAACTGCAGTGTGTAACACTGTTGTAGCAGGGCTTTTCATCTTTCTTTTTCCTTCTGCTGAGGATTGTTTCATGCAGTCAGTGCTGTCTTTTGTCAAGGTTTACTTTGAAGTTTGAAATTGATGGGCGGCATCCCACAATTTCCCCTGAGCAAGTTTTCTTTGCAGTGAATCTTCTCTACAAACTTCTTTGGAGCTTGTAACTTACCAGTGGGATAACGCTGGCGTTCAATGTGCTTGCACAAGTTTCAGGCACAAAAAATCTGCCCTTTAGTTTGTCTTCTAGGAGAATCCAACGTTCATGTGACTGGAGATGCTGATGATTTATTTTCATTACATGCAGTGATTCTTAATTGAAGAAAGAAAGAAAGCAAAACCCAACTGTTTCGCTGCTTCTCCAGCCTTTTGAGGTTGGTCCCTTTGTGAAACCTCAGCAGCAGCCTGGGAATAAGTGAAAAGAAAACTGCCGCATGGAAGGCGCAGGCAGGGCTTGTCGGTCATCCCATTGCTGTTCTATTTGCCTTCAGTATGTCACTACAAATTCAATATCTCAACATCACATCCAGAGAAGGCTTACAAAATCCAAAGGGCATTTACGCCTCACCTTGTTCTGAAATGTCCAGACTTGCCTCCGTTCCCCACAAAGGGTTTTATGTAAGGTTGCTATCTATTACGTTAATGTATTAGGAATAAAAGACCACCAAAGGTTGTTTTTACACTGTAATCCTTCGAAAAAATGATTTCACATTTTTGTATTTGATTGAAGCAAAAGATACTGCACAAATGAAGTGAGACATTTCCCAGCAGGAGGAAGGTGTGGTTCTGTGAGACAAAAGGAAGGTGTATGTTTTCTCACTACTGAATTTGTCTGAAGATACATCTTACAACAAATCTCCCCTTAATGTTGTGAGTATCCATAAATTCAGGTCAAATTAAATAGCCAGCCAATCTGCATTTTAAATAATAGTGTGGTTAATAAATAGAAGAAGGATCAGAGAGATGTGATGTAGCAAGTCCTCTGAAAGTCTCTTAATGGCAGTTAATAAAGAGAACTTTAAAATCAATATATGACTTTCCTGGAAGCCAATGTCAAGTCATTAAATAGGGAGCAATATAATGTAAGCTCATATGCCTGCAAGAATTCAAGCATTCGTGTCCTGGGCACTTTGTGTCTGGGGAAAAAGATGATCAAAACTTCTGTGAAGCAAAGCAACGTGTTACAACACTCTAATTTCTGCAAAACAAGAGCTTTCACAAGAAATTGAAAATCCTTCCCTCAAAGTAACTATATCATCTTGGCACCGTTTCACAAAAAGTTGCATTCTCTCCCTGACTGGCTACAGAGGGACAGACTGTTTCATTTGGTCTTGAGAAAAACCCACTACTGTCTTTCCTTTGTAGTATGTGAAATGAAAGGACTGTGCCTGGCACAAAGACAAGCCCTCCTGTGAATGCTACAGATTGTTTTTCATTGTATTGTTAAAAGTATTTTATTTCCAACCTCTCCCCATTTCCTAGACCTGGCTACCAAAGCCCAAGAAGACCTCAAGCCAAACAAGCATTTAACACAACAACAACAAAAGCCCAACTATATTTTAAGACTTTAAATTATTTTTCTTTCCTCATTCAAACAGCTATCTATTTACCTTCAAATACAGGCAGTCTCTGAGGTTCAAGCTGTTTATAACAAGAGACTCCTCTCCATCCTCATCTTCCAGTAAAGCCTTCTGAATGCTTGATATTAACTGTAACATATTTATGCAGCTCTGTGGTGTTTTGTTTTGGTGCAACGTAGCATGGTTTCACTAGCATCTGGAAAAGCTCTTGAAGGTTCCTTTTATAGAGGTTTTTTTTCAAATTTCTCTCCTCTATGTTGATTCCTATGGGTTTGAGTGGTGACATTCAGCAAACATCCCTTTAATTCTGACTGTGTCTTAGGAAAAAAAATATTAAACATGAAAAATAAAAATAAAACCCAGAGAAGAGTCTGTCCCTAGAGATTTCCCTATAGATGAATGAGGTGTTCCTCTTGGCTTCATGGAGAAGATATGGTGGAAAAATTAAGTTCCTCAGTGGATGTAGGTTGTTGCTATATATAGACCTAGTTCCATGTAAAGGCATAGGAAGCTTAGGAAAGCTGATAGTGAAATATATGTTAAGGTACAAAGCCAGTTACATTCAATATGATTTCAGGTTTTATTGAGAAGACCCTATAATATATTTTATGGAGTTCATAAAGCTGACAATATAATAAAACCAGACATAGATCTTGAATGCACACAGGTAGGCTAGCTCCCCTCATTCCCAAATTCAAATACTCACCTTATTAGATCTTCTCCACACAAGATCTTGCACCAATGCCATGTAACACACAAAGTTACATTGACTTAACAGAAAGTGGTGCAAAATCATACTAACATCTCTGAAATTGAAACCTGAGTTCTATCAGCTTATACTACTGAAAGCAGACACTCATGACTGAAATCAGTGTTTACTTAAGATTTTGCACTTACTTGCAAAGCAAATTTTAGGTTAGTGGTGCAACTTTCTGTTGTTGATAAGCCCTAAGGCTGCCCGCTGCCGATGTGCTTGTGGTCTGTGGCACTGGCTGCCTGCTCATGGGTGGATGTGCTTGTGTTTGATCTGCAAACACTGCTTGATAAAGTTGAAACCACTACGCTGTGGGCAAAAAGGAACCCAAAACTGTCCCTGGAAGCGCTGAGGAAGGACCGCTGGTGTGGGCGCCCATGGCCTGGGTCATTTCTGAAATGAGAAAAGTTAATTCCAACATTATTTCTCCACCCAATTCATGTAACCTGTATTCCAACAAGTAAAGTAATGGTTGTCAAGAGGGGATGATTTCCAAGTGTGTTGTCTGGGCATCTTGGACATCAACAGCATCCAAGTGACTTGTCCAATGATGTAGCTGTGGTGAAGCAGGAGCTCAGCATTGGTGTTCTCCTACTTGCTGTGCCAGGGCAGTGCTGGAAGTGGAGACTCTCCAAAGAGCCCACAGAGAGTGCAAATGCTGTTTGCCACTGAGGGCCAACTGCTGTAACACACAAGGGCTGCTGAATATGAGTTTAAGGGCTTCTGGCCAATGGACTTGTTTTCCATCAGGCAAGCTGCTGCTGCTGCTACTGCTGCTGCTGCTGCTTTGGTGTAGTGACAGCAGTCAGTCCTTCCCCTAGTCCTAAAATAACCCGTGTCATCACTGTGACAGATCAGCTGGTAAAGCATTAGCGTGAAGTGCACTCAAGTGAAAGACTGCCCTGATCTACCCATTCATAATCTGAAAACCATTCCTTGGCATCATTTATTCCTCAGCACTGGTGGGCAACTCTGCCCTGTGCAGTTTTGTACACAGAGAAACAGAAGCAAGTTGAAATGATTACTTCAGGTTAATCTTTGTTTACTGTTTTGCTTTTTAATAGAAAAACAGTTGCACATATTCTTCAGGAATTGCTCTCATGATAATAAAGTGAATAAAGCTTCTCTGCCACCAGAATAAAAAGACCTGGATGTGAAAGTGTTTCACAGGTCATAGTGGGCTGGGAGAAGAGACAGTTACTGATATCCACGTAGAGGGAAACCTATTTAGCTCTGTTACATCGGTATTACTGAAGTATATAACAAACAGTAAAAGTACTCTGTAATATAATGCTGTAAATTTGGGTTTGTTATATCAGACATATTACATGGGAAACACAGATTTTGTTTGCAAATGAGTATTACAAATATTATGAGGTTTTTGATCCTGTGATAAAAGTCTTTAGATGTACAAAGGAGATATCTGGAGGCACATTCCTGACTTACAGTTACTGGTACATATGTAGAAGGGATGTCAAGTCTAACAAAAATCAGATCACACAATTCTAGAAATTATTAATTGCACAACTTGCTTTAATTTAAATGCATTCAAAAACCAGTTTTTTGTTAGCAAAGCAAAATAGGGTTACCCATTTTTTAATGTATAGAAGTGAAGTACTTGAAGGTAAGTAGCAGCTGTTTTGATAGTAAACTTTTTTCCGTATGTAAAAGGCAGGGTAAAAAACAGAGGTCTTGGAAGAAGCAAACTGGTGGAGACAAGCATTATGAAAAGGAGTATAAACTGGGAGACAGAACTGAGCTTATTTGTCTAGATCATTTAGTTCACCCAAGCTACAGACTCCTGAGTTTGGGTAAATAGAGTTGTGATTTAGGAAGCTCTCTGTCTTTGTTGCTCCCCATGTGAGCAGGAAAGAGCCACAGAGGATGGCAGAGCCTTCAGCAGCATCCCTGTGTTCGGCTGGACCAACACCATGTTTGGGTAGTTTTCCACACACAAATAAGAAGGAGAGAATTTCCATGCCACCTCCCATGTTTGGCTTTTTCTCATATCAAAGTCATTAAGGGACATATAAACATCATCTTGAAGGACAATTGGTCAATGCCAGCAAAAAGAAAACCAAGCTGTAATGAGAGCTGATCGTTGTGTTTAATAAAAGTAAGTAACTACTCAATTTTTCATTCTTACTGTACTTGCTCCTAAAAGATGCTATAAAAACTGCAGGATTTTTACTTCTTTCGGTTTCTTTTGCAGCACTTCAGGGAAGGAACAGAGGAGACCCCTCCATGCAGCTTTGTTGCCTTTCACTGAGAGAGGCCTAAATCTCACTGTGACATCTAAGAATTATTGCATTGTCAGCAGCTAATAATAATTCCCAAGCGAAGCTTTCCTTAATGCAATCTCCTGGAATTTAGGTTGTCTCAAAATCCAAAATTTGTCCCAGTTTTTGGATTGCCTACACATTTTAAAACAACTCTGAGGTTTTAAATTATTTGAGAAGTAACTGAATGCACAGAAAAACTTTATTTGACTTGTGTAGCAGTTGGAAATACAGACAGATCTTACTGGAGATGTATAAAACACATGATATTTTACATGCACACCCAAATCTAGGCAATAACTGCCAAATGAATGATAAATTATTTAAAGAAGGAACAAGCAGCACTAATTACGATTAAGTAAAGGGACCCAGAGTGTGTTAATAATGCCAAATGTTAAAAAGTAGCAGGAATCTGGTGTACAGAGTGAATATTTTTGGTTGACTGGCTATGGCTTATTTCACAGTCAGGCATGCCAAGAGACTGACCTGGGAAAGGTTTCTTTCCCCACTCACCCTGTCCAACTTCTGACAACATTTTTTGTTTATTTGTTTATTTTTCACAGCTCTAACACATTAATTGCATTAAGGAAGGCATTAAAAATCTTGGCAGAATTAACCCAGTCTTCTCTTTTCATACCACTCCTACCAAAATACATTGAAATTTAAAGTAGTTTGAAACAATAAACTTTCATCTCCTTCCCACATCTGCACTCAAAATTAGAGCAGGTCCTAATTATTATAATAAACTGTAATTCATGTAGATACCTGTGAGTCACCAGTAAAACTTTGTGTTCTCTGGTACTGTAAGTCTGGGTATGTATGTGCATGTAAATGCCACGCATAAAATCCAGCACTAGAAATATTAAAGCAAGAAAACACCATTTAAACTCAAATGATCACCCTGGATCTGTGCTTCGTGTGCTTGCTATATCAGGCAACCCCCTGTCCAAACAGGAACTGCATATACAATTGGCCATACCTATAAGTAAGCAGATGTGATATAAGCTAAACTCCCAATTTGCACCTGACCTTCAGAGCTAGCCCTGGGTTTTTTACTTAAACAAACATTTCATTAACTTCATTGGGACCTTAGCCTAACCTTCGCATCAGGCCTTGGGTTTTGGAACTGAAACTCTGTAATTAAACATATAGTTAAACATCCACTAACTGTTGTGTTTCTTTTTGGGGTTGTTAGGGGGTTTTTTGTTTTGTTTTGGTTTTTTTAACTAACACACAAAGAATACTGATTAGAAATCTAAAACGCCATCGATTTGAACACTGTTTCAGGAATGATGAGAGATAAAAAATTGCAGTGCAAGCTTCACGCTGTGTACTTCCTAGCTTGCACAGTACATGCCTATAAAGAGAAATTGCTGTGGAATGACTTTCCTACAAAATAGCTCCATTTTCATGCATTGTAGAGGTTCATCATATCTTCTTTCTGGGCTGTGTTACTTTCCACCCATATGAATCGTTTCCAGTTTGTGATTTCTGCAGGATCTCCATAACTGGTTCTCATTTTATTTGTCAAGATACTCCCTTTTTAAAAAAATGGTCTGTTAGTTAAATATCATGACAAGATGATGTAAAATAAATTAACCTGGTATCAGCTCATATTCTTGTATGTGAATGGCTAAGTTCAAGGTTGCATACCGTGTATGACATAAATATCCATAAATGGATGTAAGAATGCAGTTTGATTACATACCACTTCAAATAGCAAAGATGTTACAACTGGACCTGGTGGAAATTTTCTGCATGAATCATTTTCTTTTTTACCTCAAAGAAGGACTGACATTTATGAAAAGAATTAATTTCATTTTGAAGTTTGGGAAGGAATGGGAATCCCCCAAAACAGACATTTAGGTATGTCCAAATTTGAGACTTAAATGGTTTTTATTCTTTTCTTTTTTCCCCCCTCTTTCTTCTGTCATTGAATGATTCTGCTTTCTTCTCCTCTCACTAACTTTTCAAACAATGGGGAAGCATAAGAGAGACTTGAAAGGTAAAACTCCTCTGATATTATCTATTCTAATGCGTTCAGGAGATAACTCACAAATTCATTTTCAAACTTCTTTTTTATATATATTAGTGTGTGGTGTTTTCTTTCTAGATGTTACATCTCTTTGAAATTTTCCACTAAATTGTTTTTTTTTCCTTTATTCAGCTCACCCTTTTGACAGTGTCTTGAAAGATTGAAAAATAGCCTAGCATTAAATTACATTATGGTAAAATTACAAATATAATACAGCACATTACCATTGCATTTAGAGTTGCAGCAAATCTCTGAATTTTAAACTACACTTCAATCATATTTACAGCTGTGATTTGAGTTGCTTCTGATAGGCTATACTTTTCCCTGTTTGTCATCTTGTGCTGCTTGTTTGCAGCCTATAATTACAAGGTATGTTACGTCTGCCTCACACAGCCGTGGGGTAGATCTGAGCACAGTGCAATGGGAGCTGATGGCTGGGTCTCCAGCACCTGAGCAGTCAGAAACTTCAAGCTATTCCTGCTAATTTTGCTCAGTATCCAATTCATCGTCTACTATGACCAGATGAAAAACACCCCCAAACACTATCAAAACCCTCTTCACGACCTCTCCTCCTCTCTTTCCCTGGGTCTCCCTCTCTGTGCAGGCAATAGGGGAGATCCGTGCACCCTCCTGCACTACCCTGAGATTAAACACCTGCACCCTCAGATCAGACTAAGACTATGCTGGCACAAACTAATTCAAGGATATATTTTTTTTTTTTCCACAGGAGTCTGTGCCCTTTGCACACCGCACAGTATATTTCCATAGATCTCTATTGCAGCTTGATTTCTGGTATAAGCATAGCCTCAGTTTATAGCCCTTTTCGGTTTAACTTAGGAAAACAACCCACATTAAAGGCTGTGTAAATTCCTTCAGAAATGCCAGTGGATCAAATGAAAAGCCAGAGGTCCCAAGGTCCTCAGGGTCACCAAGCTCTTCCACAGTCCTTTTGGGTCTTCCAGGTTAGTTTCCAAATAAAGAAATTCTTAATTGATAGAAACACCCCAAATAAAAACACACCCAAAACACACCTTACGGCTTGGAGGGAAGTCCCTTGCCTCTGCCAATACCCCAAGGTCTTTCCATTTCTTGGGTTCCTGGGATCTTGTGACAGTTTTCTGCAGAGGGTGGTGTTTTGGGTGGTCCAAGGTAGGGCCCAAAGGGCTCAGTCACCCTTAGGACCTTCAGTTTCCACTGAATGACCAAAGACAATGCTCAAGGCTTTAGCCCTCACCCCTCTCTAGCCAGCAGCAGGCTTAGAGGAGATGGGAGAAGCCTCTCTCTCCTCAGCATGATAACTTCACCAGTGGTCAGTCACAGGAGGGCTGGAAAAGAAGACCTGTAGAGCAAGGGCGTATCAACTGTTCAAAAACTACTGCCACCCACAGAGGTCATTCTGTCCACCAGGGAAGAGCAGATGTAGTATGTTGAGATGAGACCACCTGTTCTGAACTGGATTTCTAACATGTACTGGCCAACCAGTGCCTGATTTTGAGACAAGACAGCAGTTTTTGCTTGTTTTAATGCAACACTGCAGTTTATCAGCATTAGAGTTGGTCAGACGAATGGGAAGGGTAGGACAGGATGTATCAATATGAGTCAGAGATGCCAGTAGATCCAGAAGGATGGTGCGTATGCAAACCTAGCTGCTGTTGGAGTACTTTTGCATGCTGTCTTCTGGTTAATCAAGATTAGAAATTGGAGATGGTGGGCAGTCATGCAGTGCTGGCCAGTTCAGCATTTTCTGGTTGGCAGATGTAACTTCACTGAGGTAGCTCACACATCACTTCTGTGGAGTAAGCATCACCTCGGCCTCCTGTATGGTGTTGCAGGGGGCATTTGTCTTGCAGGCAGCCATCAAAGGGGAAGCTGAAAGGGCAGACTCTGTTGTGACACTGTCCTGGGTTTGAGTGAGTGGTAGGGGTTTTTGGTGGTAGGGGAGGGGGCTATAGGGGCGGCCCCCTGTGAGAAGCTTCTCGAAGTTCCACCATCTCCAAGTCGGCTCCACCTCTGCTCGAAAACAGCCAATCAGCTGCGCCTCTGTGATAATGTATTTAAGAAGGGACATGGTGACGAGCAGTGGGACTTGTGAGGGGGAATTGTGGCAGCTGCATGAACACCAAGGTCAGTGGAGGAACGGAGGAAGAAAGGAGGGGGGAGGTGTGCCAGAGCAGAGACCCCCCTGTATCCTGTGGTGAGACGGCAGGACAGCCCCCCCTGCCACCCATGAAGATCTACGGTGGAGCAGACATTGATTTATGGCTTGTGGCTTCTGCCTGGATGATCAAGTTGCTGTGCCTGAAGAAAGCCGGGGTCTCGTGGGAAAAGGTAGCCCCACTGCTGTAGTTCAGCACTGGGAAGATTGCAGCATGCGGGGGTGTCCCACACTGGAGCAGCTCGGGAAGGGCTGCAGCCGTGGGAGGGACTCCAGTTGGAGAAAGTTGGTAACCCATGACGGAGCAGTGTGGGGAACACTGTGGCCCATGGGAGGAACTCATGTCAGAGAAAGTTTGTGGAGGACTGTCTCCTGTGAGAGGGGGACCACGATGGAGCAGGGGGAAGAAGTTCCAGAAGTTACCCCCACCAAAGATTGAAGAAGCAGCAGCACTGACTGCATCCCCCATTCCCTGCCCCTGCACCGCTGGGGGGAGGAGGTAGAGATATCAGTAGCAGAACTGATCCTGGGAAGAAGAGAGGGGTAGGGGGAAGGTGTTCTCAAGATGTGGCAATGCTTCCCACTGTCCTACTCTGTTATGTGTTGTCAGTGTCTGTAATAAATGTATGTTTGGTTTTTTTTTTTCTTCCCCTAATGAGTTTGCCTTTTGCTCGTCACCATAAAGGGGGATTTTTTCCCCATCCCAGTCCTATCTGAAACTTCAAGCCTGGCTCTGTCCCTTCTTATTGCCGGAAGAGAAGGGAGAGAGAGTGGCTGCATGTTGGTTGGCTGCCGACCAGGGTCAAACCACAACAGACACCCTCAAGAGCATGGTGAAGACAATGTGTTGGGTTTGGCCTCTGTGGCACTGTGGGGGCACTTTTACAGCATAGCCACCGCAAAGCTGGGTCAAGGTGTGGGTTGTGGCTTTGGGGTAGGGTGGTGAACACTTGAAATGGTGGGTGGGACACATCATGGGTTGGAGGGAAGCTGTACAGGCAAGGAACGAGAACCGTGTGTCTTTTCAAGAACTGTTAGAAATCCTACAGAGGGTGAGCTCCTTTGAAATGCATCTTCCACTAAAATTCTGATGAAGTATTTCAGAAGCAAGCTAAGACAAAAACTACTGGGAACTAGGAGATCCCTACGGACAGGGTACATTTTTATTTCACTGTCTACTTTAGTACTCAGATATGTCATATTTTCTTGACCAATGGATAGTGGGAATATGGGTGAGCTACTGGAGGTGGAGGGAGATGGAGGTGGGGAGCTCAGCCAGGTGGCCAGCAGAGCCCTGTTCACTTCTGCTCTATACTCTCCTGTGTGGCCATGGGCAGGTGGTCAACCTTGATCCCCTCCTTCCTCAGCTGTGGACACCTCACAGCAGGGTTCTCAGGTTCAAGTCATTCTTACTTGCAGAAATGCAAGCTATGTTTATTTCATGTCTGTAGGGTGCCAGGAACCTTTGCTGCTCTGTGAACAATACTAATGGTGGCTATGTCAGGCTGTCTGAAAGGTGAGTTTATCATTAACCACCAGCAGTGTTTATGAGAGATTTGCACTTTTGAGAACAGTTGAGCATTGAGGAAATCATAATTTATCCTCCTAGTTCTTCTTTGGTATGATATATAGTTGTTTGTTAATATTTAAAGATTTCTTTCAGTAAAATTATTGGTGCTGTGGATTCAGCTTAAAACATAGGCAGTTGCTGTGAGGGCAAGCCATGAAGGGGAAAGCCAGTGATTTGCCCATCATCCCAGCACTGCCCTTAGGAGCCAGATGAGGAGGAGAATCCCTTCTCTGGCACAGCCTGATGCAGTAGGAGGTCCCCTCCTATCAGACCTTTCTTGTGCTTTTCTAGAGACACTTCAGTCTTTGCCACAACCTTCATGCTGATGTCTCTCCTGGGGAATGGAGGGGAGGGGATCCTGCTCTCCTGAGCATTCCCTAAACTGGGTGGATGAGGGCAGTGGACCCTTCCCTCTGGGATTTGCTGGGAACTGCAGCATGGTGGTGCCCAGCCTGGAGTCCAGGGTCCCACTTTGGGCTACCATGCAGCAGGGCAGGAGCTAGCAGAGGACACCTCTGCTCAGTGCCTGTGACAGTCACCTGCCTCTTGCTGAGCCTGGATTCATTTCTGTGGTGTGACAAGATCACCCATCACACAGGGACTGTTATTACCAACATAGCAATTAATCCTCTTTCATAGGTGGGAATAGACACCTGGATGAGGCCAGGAAGATGCAAAATGCTTTTGAACATCCTGAAGACAAAAAATGTTAGAGTAGTGGCTGTTACCTGCTGGTAACTGGTAAGAGGACAGAGAGGGAACATAAAACAGGGAAGGTAGGGAAAAATCACACTGGAGTCAGCTGTGAATACAGGAGGAAATAGGAGCAGTATTATTAAAAGACGGATGCACCAGAGAGTCCAAAGCCTAAAAATCCCTTCATTATCTAGTTAAAGGCTCCAAAATCTGTGGCTAAAGTGTGAGATATTGGCCTAACAGGTCTGTTTATACAGACTTCTCTAAACAGTTCCCCAGTCAGATCTTTCGCTTCTGCAAAATCTTTCTTTTTCTCTTGTGCTTTGCTTCCTTTCATCTTAAAGGACACCCTGCCATTTCCCAATCTGTAAATAAAACTTGCTGTGATAAAGGTCACAGGCTCAGTTGCTGGGAAGAATTACCCCACAATGAAAGGTAAAGTCAATTTGGGGCCCGCTAGTACTGCCCTTTGTAGGCACTGCTGCCAAGGCCTGATGAGCAGTGCCTAGCTCCTTGCATCTATTCAGTTTGCATGAAAATCAGACCTTCCCCTTGCAATTATCTTGTGCTACAAAAAAAAAAAAAGATTTTATGAGGATTTACTAAAGGGTCAGGAAGGAGCATCACAGTGGGCAGAGTGGAAGAGCATCATCAAACTTGAGTTTTGGCCAGTGTGGTGGAAAAGGTCCTTCACAGGTTGGGTGTGGGTTTTGCTTGCTGTGCGTGGCATGTGTGTGCATACTCGAATGCCTCAGTCCCTCCTTTCAAAAGCCAGCTCTGTTGGCAGCTCCTGCCTGAATTCCACGGGAAAATATTTGGCAAATCACATGCTGACATGTTTATCTTGTTAGCTGTCAGGATGAGTAAGTGTGCACGCTGAACGCTATCATTCAGCTTGAATGGAGCAATAGCTACCACTCATGAAATCTGACAGAATAAATATATTTTCAAACATGATTTTTGTCAGTCTCATATTAATCCTTTGTTCAGTTGCTGTCCTAAGTGACCTTAAATAGACCCGTGCTCACTGGCAACCCCAAACTCCAGCTTAGGACTCGCGCGGTGACTCTATGCAATCCAGAGATGACAAAGTGACACTGTTGCCTGCTCATAAGCGACGGATTGAGTTAGCTTATGCCCTGGTATATATACATTCACATATCTTCTAACATCTAATTACACTGAAGCATCCCACAGAAAGCTCGTATTTGGGCTTTTAATGCTAATCCAATAAAAAAGCAATGCAACCATTTCAAGATAATTATGGCATCTGCAACCCCCTGCCTGCTTTCAGGCAGGCATTCATGGGAACCCCACGTGGGTGTTCAAACAGTGTGAGAAAATAGCGAGTGCATTGAATCTCATTTCTATGGCACAAATATTTCAGTGTGTTAGAGTACCTCAGAGCTAAGAAATCTCTGAAACATCAACATTTGGTTTCCTGCTTGATCTAAGCTGGCCTCGCCTGAGGCAGGGGTCGATAACATACTGCTCCGTTGTTTGCCAGAATTAAGAATAGTGGAGCTTGTCTGATCAGTTCCCTCTCTGGCAACATCAAAGTGCCTCATTCACATTAAAAAGCATCAAGCTTTGGCCCGCTTCCCTTCTGATATTGGCAGAAGGGCGAGCAGGAGGGAGGAAAGGTAGATTGACGGTTTCCCCAACTCTGGTTTGTTTTGCTCTTTGCTTCAGCTTGCCCGAGAAGTGCCAGCATACCCCAGTCCCGTGAGGGGAGGCTTGTAAAGAGGTGGCTTGAACAGTTCAGTGTAACACTTGCACATGAAGGAATGAGGCACTTAAAAGCCCTGGCCAGTCTTCTAGGGCTGCTAGTATCAAGCAGGTAAGGACAGGATTAAGTCAGAATTCTGTGCAATAGGAAAAGATCTGGAAATCAGCACGAGCTCTGGGAGGACAGAGTGGAGGCACACAGATTGGAAGGAAAAATGTGGCATGCCGATGTGAAATGGCAGAGTGATGAAATCAGGGCTTTTAGCAGCGTGATGCTCTATTTCAGCAGTGACAAAGACACACCAGAGATAACTTTTTTTCTCAGAACCAATCACATTTCACATTCAGAGCACTTAAAGGGTACAAGACGGGCACCTGAAGTGTGGAAAAGTCAGAAGATGGTAGCAGGACCTGCAACTCCTCCCTTTCCACACCTGCATCATCCTCTGTGCATTACTGCCACAACAAGAGATTAATTCTCCTCTGGGTTGTCTCTTCCTTTGCTGTGCAGGGTGAATAATGCTGCCTGAAAGAGCAGCTGTTCAATATTTGTTTTCATCTGCAGAGTTCAATGCGTGGCCTTGACTGGCTGTACTGCACAGCACTGAAACTCCACATGCTCCCCCCTCCCCATCTTCTGCAGCAAACACAGCAGGGAGGCAGCAGGTCCCTTTGCACGTTTTGCCTTGGCCCATGCTGCCTGCTGAAGGAGGTGGAAGGGAAGGATGTCCGTTCTCATTATTTAAAGACCTTGCCCTTTTGAAGTACTATTCGATGAGGGGAGAGACATTTCTTTTCGGAGGGGAGCTCTGCTGGTTTTGTTTGGAGTGGTTTTGTACTGAATGGTATGTCATGAGAAAGAGAAGGTTCTTCTGTGCTGTCCCAAGGAAAGCATCCATGTGAAGCAGAGCATTACAGGAAGCTCTAAGAGGTTTTCCTTGTTCACCCACTTCAACAAATCAAAGACAGCACTGTACCTCACATCAGCATGATTTAAATTAGGGTAAAGTCCTGTGTAACGTTGCTGCGGTAGACGACACCACAATTACCTTTTGTTCCCTTTTTCTCTCTGTTCTCAGCAAAAGGCAGCAAAATTATTCAGCTCAGCTTTATGAATTGGAGGACTGAGCAGCACCTGTACTTTCACATCGTTCAAATTAGCTTTTATCTCTCTTGACACAAATGCCAGACCCTTGTGTGCCACTGAATGGGCTGCAGGCAAGAAACTGTGGCCAAGTGAGTTATGCCAGTAATCGTCAAGTCTGTCAGCCAGCATGGGCTTCCAGAGAAAGAATAAGTTATGCCGGGGCAGGAGGGCAAATCTGATGTGACAATCTATTTTTTAAGCTGAAGGAGCATTGGTTAATGTGACTGCCTGAGCCCAGGTCAATTTTCACTCCAGATTCAATGTTTTACCTGGAATAAACCTGAAAGTAATAAAGCCTATTATTTCACAAAAGACTTCTATGACTAGCACATTCATTCTCCCCTTCCAGTGGAATGACCTATATTTGCTTTTGATATAAAATTCTTCATAGGGAAAAATTTCCCCTTCAGCTGTGTTTTACTTGCATTCATCACATGCGTTTTATTGGCAGAAAAGTCTTTCTTTTAAAGTGCACCTTTTCTCTTTCTTTCTGTTCTCATTACTCATTCAGAAAGCTCAGAAAATCTTTCTAGAAGTACAGTCAGCTCACTAGCATTTGAAGAATGAGCATCTTCCCAGGCAGTGTAACATCTACATTTTCATTTATAATTTAAGCCAGAAAAAAACAATCACTGTCTTAAAATGCAGCTCTGTGTGTTGTTCTACTGTTCCATGGTTAAGCCACCCCTGAGCCTTTGCCCAGCAAGTCTTATACCTATGTACTGCAGCTCATTCAAACAGCACTAGAGGGACGGGGTCCCTGAGGCAGACCAGCCCCTCAGAGCACACCTGGATAAGACAGTTGCTTTCTGGCTATGAGGAACTGAAGGAATTAATGCCTCAAGCATTCACTGAGGAATTAACAGTTTGCCTAAGGAAGTGCAGGGTGCATCGAAGTGTGCACAGTCCTCTCTCTTGCAGTTGTATTGTCAAGTTATTGAATGTACTGCGCTGATCTTCTAAGGAGGGACGCTAAACATTGACTTTATTATATAAGCCTGATACTTTATATAAACCATGCAGGCCTTGCTAACGATTATATCCTTGAAGAAGAGCTAAAAGATTGATAAGAGAGAAACATCCTGCCCCAGAAAGAGCCAAAGGCTAGATGATTGCCCAAGAAGCATGAACTGGGGGAGAGGTAAAGGTGGCAGGGGGAGATCACCACCACCAACTGAAATGGTCAAAAGGGTTAATGCACCCCATCTCCCTTCAACGCATGCGCAGAACCCATGCTCCACCTTTTCCTTGCCTCTCATCCAAATGAGTCTGTGAAGAGCTCACCTCTCTTCATCTAGTATGCAAATCAGGAGATAAGACAAACTTAAAATGCAATAGAAGGGTTTGCTGGGTGTGCACCCACCACCCAAGATTACCGGACCTGAGATAATGCTGGAACCTGAGATGGTGGTCTGTATTCTTTGACTCTCTTTCTCTCCCTTCCTTTTCTTTTATTTCCTTTCTTTTCTTTCTTACGGGTTTTTTAATGAGGATACACTGCTTACTATTCTTTTCAAGTTTCAGTTGTTTCTACTGCAAATTAAACATTTTAACCAGTCATTTAGTGTCTTTTACCTTAAATTAACCCAGGGGGATCACAAAACATTTTACGACTCTCTGAGCTGCCTGGTCTGGGTCATAACGCTGGCCATTTCAGCAAACAACTGGAGAATGTGGCCAGGCTGCCATCATTTCTCTGGGGTGTCTAGGGCTTCTTCAAAATCCCACAGTGTAGTTCTTTCATCTTGAAGGAGGGGAAATCTCTACTCATTCAACAGTTATTTTCCTACTTTACTCCGTGCTCTGAAGATGCATGGTTCAGACTTAATCCCAAAGGCAGACATGCATTTCTATTTCTTGTTCATAAATATTAAAAGACTACATAACTAAAAAGCACCTTCAGTACAGAAAAGGGAAGGATGTTCTGCTGGTGCGTAGAAGCCTCACCTCTGCTATCATTCTTTTAATGATGTTGAGTTAGTCTCTTCAGCTGTCCCTTCCTACATGTGCCAGGGTAGGTCTGGTATGCCAGGGCTGTCAGTCTTCCCAACAGGTGAGCACCTTGTTCTCTGCAAAGGAGTAATCCAAATGCAGGCTTTCTGCCCCAAATTCTGCAAATATGTCCAAGCTTTGAGTGTCTTGTGCTCAAAATGCAGTTTGTCTCTAAAAAAACCCCAAATCTGTGGACCAGCAGAATGAGTGAACCCACTGGGGTAAGTGCTGTATCTCTCCATGTGTGCTTACAGAGTAATCAGTGGCAGCCTCAGCTGTGGTCTCTAACAACATCCCGGAAGGCAGGTGGGTTAAAAAAGTCATCTTTATGTCCTGAGTAATTTCTCTGACTAAAAGAAAGAGCTCCATTTGAAGCATGTCAGGCCTTTCAGGAAAAATGTAGCCACGCCGAGCAGAGCTTTTGGAGATACAGAAGGAAGGCTTGCGAGCTCGAGCAGCCGCTTAAGGATTGCCATTAATATCCTCAGACATCCACGGCTTTGGAGTCACCCACCACTTCTTTGAACTGTTTTGCTGGTGCTGAAGCTGCATCTGCCCAAGATAAACTGTGCAGCCCTGATCTAGCTGTGGGGTCTGGCAAACCTCAGAGAGAAGCCTTTGTCATGCTCTGTCACATTAATCTAGCTAGCAAGTCGACGCTGCTGCCAAAAGTCCTTGTAAAATATACTCTCATTAGGCAATTTTACAAAGCTTACAAATGGTATTGGGAGGGGGATGCTTGGCTTTTTTTTTTTTTTTAAAAACCTGCTGGATTATAATGTCTCCTAACAGGGTAGTTATGGTTTAGTGTTACAGTCTTGCTTAGTTTGCTAAATCTGGCCTCTGGGTTAATCCATCAACTGCCAATAATTTATGCAAACTGTGCAATCTGAAATATATGGGACATTTTCATAGAAAGTCCTAAGCAAGGGAAAATTATGATTTTAATGTACATTTGGTGCTCCCCAAACTGACCACTGTTTTCACAAGTAGACCCTTGTGTGAAGTGCCAAGGCTTGTACAAATGTGCTCTTGTACAAATCTAAGGAGAGGCAAGACACAATGAAGTCCCAAGCAGCTGACTTCAGCCAAGGCCCTCAGAGCTTCCCCCCACACCTCTTTTTAGAAAGAGGCTCAAGAACATGTGTCCTTCTGCCACAGTCATCAGCAACATCACACAGGCTCATCCTTAGTGCTTAGCCACTGCAGGGATCTTAATGCCTTTACTCTTCATGTTGTAATTTTTTAGAAGAGCTTCTATTTTTCTTTTCTTTTATTTTTCTTTCTTATTTTCTTTTTTCTTTTCTTTCTTCCTTTCTTTTTTCTTTCCTTTTTTCTTTTCTTTTTCTTGCACCCCAACCTAAACGTACCAGGCAGATAATTACTCATCTTGCTCTACTGCCAAAGTATGGGGGGGATCATCAACTGCCACTGTTTCCAGCTCTACTCTCCGAACTTTTCCTTGCATTAGGCATAAATGGCACATTAGATTTGAGGCTTGGAAATACTGCTGATATTTCCTTTCATAAAAATAAAAAAGGAAATAGCATTCTCCCACAATTCCCAAACCTGTAATGTTTTTCTGGACAATAACAAGGGCAGTTAGTGAGGCGGAAGGTTTTTAAATGACTGAAAGACATTTAAAAGACAACTACTTGAAAGACAACTACTACCACTGGTGTTCAAGTGGAAACTTAACAAGGAGTTAATAAAAAAAAAAATCTTTCTCTTCTAAATCAGGGGGATAGCTGGTTCTTGACTCACTGAGCCATTTGGTATTTGAGCATGCGAGAAACCCTTGACATTTTGGAGGAACCACCATGACAGCAGCTCATGGAGGTGTGCTCAAAATCACTTTTGGCTCTTTTTTGCCCTGGGTGCCAGGAGCAAAGCCATCATGTAGGGGGGACATGAAACCTGCCTCCTGCTTACACTGCAGTTTCACAGCGTGCCACCTCTAAGGAGCTGCCAGGCTCTCGCAGAGCACTCTGTGGAGCTGTGCAGTAACCACACTTTGGCTTTGAGCTTTTTTTCTGCTTGTTTTTAATGGTTTGCTGAAGTCAGTGTAATCTGAAACAAGAGTCTCCCACTCTTTGCCCACGCTGGACTATCACCCACAGCAATGGGCTGGAGTCCTGGTGTGCCTCTAAGGCATCACTGAAATGTCTACAGAAATTGCAGCCCAGCCCTGTTCTCCCTAACATGGGTTTCAAACAAGTGCAGCGCCATTGGATGCAGTGCAATAAAACTTTGTTCTTCTTGGTGTCAGGGAAAGTTGTTCACTGACCGGCTGTGGGTGTAGCATAACTCTACTGTCTCTTCTTACCCATCTGTTGATAAGAATTATCCTGTGTTTATCCTCATCTACATCTGCCTCATGATCTCCCTGCTACCCCAGCACTGCTTGGGTTTGGTTTTGGTGGTGGAAGGGACTGTTCTGCCCCAGGCAAGGGGAGAGCTGGAGGTGGCTCTGGCCTGGGGCTGGGATTTCTTATAGCAACCCAGTGCCCACAGCCCTCTGTAACTCTTCATCACCATAATATGGATGGATTTGCTAAGCTATTTCCTTCTTGTTCCCCTTCTGTAAAACTGAAAGATCATTAACATGTTAATCATTTTGTAAATTGGCAAGGACGTTTTAATTGAATTTGCTCTCCAAGTGGATATGGAGAAGGAGAACAGCATTAGAGCAGTTAGAAATGAAAGAAGTCTATTAGATCTTGCTTTTCCCTCTGGGACACTCACTAAATATAAAATTGGATTCCACTTGCTGGTAGATTGGTGGCCATAGAGAAGACGGTAATATGTGTTTTCAGTTGTCTTCACAGGCTGCTGGCTTCATTGCAACGAAGACCTCAGACAACCATTGAACAAACTGGAGGAGAGTCAGCAGTAAGTGAAATAAAATGATCTCCACAGGCGATGGTTCTGGAGCCCTCTGTTTCGGAACCTCTGGCCCTGTGCCCTTGGTGTTCCCCAAGAATAAGCAATGGTGGTCTCTTGGTGGTCTCCTGGCTGTGGCAATGAGGCTTGAGCCTGAACTAGGTCTGAGCTGGAGCGCGGGTCTCGGACAGCTGCAGTTGTCCCCAGCGCTGCCACTACGGGCCTTGGCGCGAGGCTGGGCACTGGCTCCCTGCATCACGGCTTTACAGCATCCCTGTCCCCATGGCATCCCTCTGCCGCCGGCCCGAGCGCTACGCCGATGGGAAGGAACTGTCAGTTTACTTTATTATTTCCGTGAGAAACTATTAATCATCCTGTTTCTCTTAATTCTGTTATTTTCAGAGGCTCAAAAGGAATATTAAACAAATAATAAACTTCTTATGACTAAGGAGGATTAAAGTCAAATGCTCAAACAAAGGACAGCAGGGATTTAAGGAAAATTGTATTTTCCATTCGTCTTTCTTCCACACCAAACCCCAGGGCAATAATCTCAGACAGCACATTTTGCAACTTTAAAGGAGCCTCAGCAGTTTTATTTCATCTCAAGCCTGGTACAAGGAAAACTTGTGAACAGGGACCCAGATAAAACCATTGAAGTTTAGTTCAATCACGTGCTTTGGAGGAAAGCTGTGTGATACAAAAGGAAACATTTTCAAAATCATCTAAAAACTGACGTCGGAGTCCAACACCATGCTGGGGACCTGTCCTTTACAGCCACTTTGTGGCTTTTAGAAATGTTAACCATATAATTTTGTGTGGATATTTCTCCATCACTCAAGACTAGGAGATATGAAAGTAAAAGTGAGAAGATTGCCCTCACAAAGCTCTCCTGAAGACAGACACAGCATCAGAGCTGGCAGGGGGTAAGCAGGAGGCAGTAAAGGAAACACCTTTTCACCTAGAGAGGCCTTCGAACTGCCTACAAAAATGCCCTTTCTGCAAAAGTCAATCTGCACCTTATTCTTAAAGGAATCCAGCTGGTACCAGAAATGCCACATGCCAGCCCAGGAAAGACATTCTTAAATAAATATATATTTTTAATAACTTCCAGCTTCAGCTGGTTACTGGTGGCAGACTGAGATATTAATATGCCTCCATATCTAAGGAGTTTTCAGTTATCATACATATGTCAGCAGAAACAGTAGCAACTGTGAATTATACGTGATGGGGAGTGAATGGAGGATGATTTGGGATAACAATGGGTTGACAACATGAAGATGCTATGGAAAAGTTTTGAAATGGGCATTTACACACCTTCATTTATTGCTGCCAGGTCTGTTTGTTGCCACTCCTTACCCTGCCCCAAGTCTTGTCCTTGCATGATCCTGCGCAGCCAAGAGAAGTTCAGGGGCAGCTGCTTAATGGCACAAAAGAAAGTGAAAGAAGTGGAGAAAGAGTTTGAATATGTCCCATCCGGCCAAAAGGACAATCTGTGTTATGGAAAAAGAGGTTCAGGATCATCAGCAAAAGAAAGAGACGGAGGAGATGCCTTCCTCATCCTTTTGGCGTGCGGGCTGCCTTAGTGCTTTCTTCCCTGACTTTGCATAATGGCACCGGAAGCCTGTAACGTATTTATTACTGTTGGAAATGCTGAGCCTGAATATGGGAGACATGTGGGACAATGGAGGTACTACAGAGCAGAAGCTGTGAATGCTGACACCAAGTGAGTTGCCAAAGCTTGTCATGAATAATGTAAGAAAAGCTCCAGTCCTTTTCCTGCCCACATGGGGAGGTTTGAATGAATTCAGTGCTAATGCGCTCTCTGAGAATGTATGCTGCCAACTGTATTTTCATGGGGTAGAGTGGGAAAACTTAAAATCAACCATCAAAGTTAAACTGCTTCCCATTTCTCTGTAAGAAGGTTACTGCTGAGCATAAATATGCATACGATGAAAATGTCCCTTTTTCTGGGCAGAATGACTGCAGGTAACTTACAATCGGCGTTGGATGCTGATACTGCAGTGAGAAGTTCCTCTTCATCCCCAGCGCTGGCACAGCTCCATAGAAGCAGTATTCAAACCCACTGTTGCAAACAAATGGCTGTAGCTCAGAAGCAGCACTGCTGCTGGTGCACACAGCGTGCTGCACCCGCAGCTCCGCAGCAGCACATCAACTATTGCAGCCTACACTGCCTCACTGGAGGGGAAAGAAGTGGAAAACGACACAAAATGGAGAAATCAAGGAAGACTAAGGAAGGTAGCCCGGACATCATTTGGCAGAACAATGTCTGGGTTAATTGCTGCCATGATAGTTGGCCAACTGCTCCCAAACTGAAGTACCCATGTTCTGGCCATGCAGAGGATCAACCATCTTCATACAGTGAAACCCTGCAGTGGTGCCCTCAGGGGTGTGCTGCAACGGCACATGTAGAGAGGATTAAGACAGGAGGAAAAAGGTGGTGCTTTCCCTCATGGTCCCATGGGTGCATCACAAACTCTTATTTCTCAGTGTTCATCAGCCTGGTTATCCAAACAAATTGAGGAGGATTTGACAAAATTCAGCTCATTGTTCCTCTCACTGACTAAACACTAAAACAAATTCCAACTGATTCACAGGGTTTAAGCCAAATCAGAGTTGAAGTGGTGTATTGATTTATTAATGATATGTAATGAACAGTCAATCATTGAACAATATATTCAGGATGGATATCAGCCATACAACAGCCACAACACCAGCCACAAGTGGTAGCATGCAACTACAAATTTCTAAATCACTTCTGTAACTGATTCCAACGTGTGCCCCAGCACACACAGACTTGTGTGCACACACACATTCCCTTCCCAGGATGTGGGGTGTCACACACACCCTTCCTCGCCTGGGCATGCAGGACCCCCTGCCCGCACACCCCTGCTGTGGGTGGCATGGGTGTCCCAGTTCTGCGTGGTCCTGCCCTGTCCCATGCCCCTGCCACCCCAGGTGTAGGTGAGTACCCCATCCTTGGAAGTGACCCTCCTGTACTGAGGGTGTAGAATCCTGTGGTGCACCCATTCTGTAGGGGACACTTCAGGATCCCCAAGATATCCCCTCTGCCAACATCCATTTTACAGTGTGGATCTGTGATGGTAGGGGTAAGGTCACTCTTTTACATGGCACCATGCAAAATGATTTCTTAGTTAGCATAAGTACACAACCACCAAGAAAGCCCAGAACCACTTTGGATTTGGGCTCTTGAGCACTGTGATTGAAGTGGAAGGGTTTACCAAATGATCTGCCAAGAAATAACTCCAAGGTCTGCTTTGTGCACATGCAACAGCCCTTCCCAGTCTCAGAGGGAAAGACCTCTCCCCACTGTCTGGTCTTTGTGTTTTTTTTTCCTTTTGTTTTGGTCCTACTCTTAAAGTAGTCTCTTTCCAGGAGACGTGCATTGCACAGACTTACTGCAAATGTGACAAATGTACCTCTATTTGCCTGAGCTTCAAATCCTGTTATTGCAATATGGCAAGTTGGAAGGAGTTTGCTCATCAAGACCATCATGTAGCACAATAGGTAGTTGTGTGTCAGCATGTGTTGTGACTGTTTTGTTGTGTGTTGGTATAACAGGCTACTGTGAAAAGTCATATTTTTAATGCTTTGTAACAGTCTTAAGAATGTATTAGCCTTACTCTGAGGAGGTGGAGAAGCAGACCCCTCACCCACCCATGGAGGTGAGAACATTGCAGTTGGAGAGACTGTGAATGGATCTGACCCATATAAATAAAATACCTTTCATCATTTGTCTGTCATCTTTACAAGTCCCTCATTTCTGCTCATAAATGTGTTTTCAGATCCTGAGTTATAGATTATCCACTTTTAAGCTCTGAAACCAAGATATATTTTAACAAGTTTTAAGGTATGATATCTGATTCTTCAGGGGGCCCAGAGTCAGAAAGTCAAACAAACCAGAGCACAGTCCTTTATGCAAAGACCTTGGGTCGTGGTTAATGGAAATAGCAGATATTGCAATACATGTACACTGTCTTGGCCAAGTTCTACATTTTGTTGTAGTCAGTGGTGATAGGGAAAAATCATCTGATCTCTAGAAAGCTTCAGCGCTACTCTTCAGGTTTTTTCAGAAACACCTGCAGAAGTCAACTCGACTCTATTTACTATCAAGGTCTACTTCTTATTACTTGAATGAAGAATAAAAGTATAGTGAATTTTGGAACAAAACTAAATTTTACAACATGAGAACTCATGTTGGAATACAATTTTGAATAAGCACTCCCTTTTCCATGAGCCTTTGCTGTCTGGGAAATAACTTCTGCTCTGTCATTTTTCAGAAGGGACAAGGGTCAATGAAGACTGATGTCTACTTCTGTATGCAAAACACATTTTACAAAAACAGGTAATTCATTAATTTTAATTTTAAATTTATTTTTAAATTTGTAATTACCTAAATCCTGATTTTTATCCCAAGAAGACAGGAGAGGGAAAACTCATTCTGATTGTCTTTTTTATTTCAGCTCCTGTGAAATAATTGCATTCGAGGGTCTGAAGTAATTCAAGTAGCACCAGGAGCACACTGGGTGAAGATCATCATATTTCACAGACAAAAAGGAAGAAATTCTCTCTAGGCTTGAGCCTTCAGGGTGAAAAACCAGAAGGGCATGGTAGTCACTCCACTGTAAACTCCCTGATTTATTTCTGTGTAGTGATAGATGTTACCACTTTTACAAATGAATACTAAAATTAAAAAAGTCTTTCCTTGTGTCTTGAAGAGAGTACTTGTTCTCTAATTCGAATGAACTAAAGAAAACAAAATATGTTTTAATGAAGACCTAAATCATCAGCTATTAAACCGTTTGAGATTTGTACCTAGTCCTAGTCTGGGCTTTAAGTGAATAATGTAGTCCAAAGGAGCTGTTTAATCTGAAATCAAAGTCTGTATAGATGAAGCGTTGCTTTACTTTTTAAAGAAAAGATCCTATGTTATAAAAGATTTGTTTTCTCTTATTTGAATACTTCTGTAAAGTATTTTGTAAAGGCTGAAAGTGGCTCTTCGAGGAGAACATATAGTGTCCTGGTGCCAGACAGTGCTAGATTTGTAATAAAACCAAGGTATAATACTATAAAGAAAATACTAAAAAAAATATTTTAAAACATGACACTTGTTTTAAAAATATCATTGCTTTCTTTTTATTCCACTGGGAGCAGCAAAACCACATTTAATATACTCACTGCTTGGAAGCCAGTATCTCTAGCTGTCCTAAAAGATCATCTGATGTGATTTAAAATCCCGTGCCTTGTTTCTGCACAAAAATTTGATCAAGTGTACTTTGTCAAGATTTCTGTCATCTCAATGTGTAAATGACTGTCTAATCAGAAACACTTTATAAAAGCGGTTTGGTACAAAGTTCAGATTACCTTTGGGGTCTCCCATGGAATAAATATAGAGACTTTCTGGTGATGTTAAATATACATCATTGCAGCTGAGTTTACTGGACAGGTAGTAAAAGCTTTTGAGTTTCTCTCTGTATTGAATGTGATTTATGTAACCTCTTTACAACAAAGCAGGCCCTGACCCCAAACATGATCTGAGCATCTCTGACATCTTTACTTCAGGCTTAAGCTTCTTGTAAGGCCTTCTCATAGGGCTTGCTAGAACCACTAACATCTGTTGGTACTAGTTCTATACATCTTCTATAGACAAATGCCACCAAGCAGGAAGAACAACTTCATGTTTTATCACTTGCACTTCCCTATGAGGCCCTTGAATGCCGCTTGGCTTTTGGGTATGGTTGAAAAGAAAGGAGTTCAGACCCAATTTGTGAGGCACATAAAGGAATGCTCTTGTGACTTCTCAGTCTGCTGATGTTACTCTTGAACAATTGCTAGACTAACATCTTGATGGATAGACATGAATTCTGAAAATTGTAGGGGTGCTATTCATTCCAAAATTCAGGCTGGAATCTCTAGCAAAAGGATTTCTAGGATGGACTCACATCAAATTTGAAGTGAGCAGGCTGATGACTGTAAATAGTCTAATGGTACAGGACTGATGAATGACCATGCAAGCATACTGTAGTCTTTTTATTTATAAAGTAAACTCAGTGCTCTAACATCTGATTACACAAAGAACAGCCCTATCCCTCAGCATCACACTACCTGATCATACACTTAACTGAAGAGCTGATAGAAGTTGTCATCTCTCAGTGATCCAAATATCCTATTTCTCAAATGTTCCAAATACCTTCCTTCCTTCAGGGCTTCAGTAATACTGGGATTTATTTGCAAACAGATTCCTAGTAATAAGCCTTACCACCAACTGCTATTTTCAGCAAATCAAGTATCTGTAATAAAATGTAGAGAGCTAACCAAATTCTAAATGGGAATAAAATTTATTTCAGAACTTAAAAATAGATAGTTTATGGGGTTCAGATTTATGTAGTGATGTAAATCAATTTAATTTAGTAGGATTATGTAGCAGAAATAAAGCCTAATACATCTAGGCTTACCAAATGGTGATACTCACTGAAGACTTAATCATTTGTTAATTTTCCTGATGCGTATTAACAAATTCTGTATTTTTGTGAGCTATTTCTGGTATACTTTCTATGTACTATACTGCAAAATTAAAACCTCAGCCTTTCTCTTGAGCTAGCTACTTAATTACTTCTGGTGATAAAATACACCAGCAGCAATATAGATAGATGGTGACATATTTTTCTCAATAGTGAAAATCATTCAAGTGTATCATTCACAGCAAAGAAAAGCCTTTGTTTATGGTCTTTCCTTATTAAAAACAATTACATGTGTTTCCTTTGTTGATGCTTTCCTGAGAGAGAGAAGTCTTTGAAGGGGCATGCCTAGAGAGCTGAGTGATGTTCGGTGACAGCAGGTACTCAAGGGATCCCCTGCAAAGGAGCGGTGCCTGTGCTGGAATCATCTTTCTGCCCAATTCCACCCCTTTGCTACAAAACCTACGTGGTGTTTCCAGGAACTATGTATCGCATGTGTCAGCCTGAGTGTTCATGTCCCAGATCAGTGATTAAAGGCTAGCTGCATGTGCCAGGAAATGGAAATCTTCTATTATCCGTCTCAGCTGAAGAAGTTGTTTTGGTGTCTGTTAAAAGGAATCGGTGAGTTCTGCCCAGGTTGAAAAGTAGCTTACAAAGCGGCTGGATGCAGTGGCTGAACAGGAGGAGGAATAATGTGCTCCCCCGAAGGGATGCAAGCACCACGGTAACCTGTACAGAAAGCTGTAACAAGATTTTAGAAAAGTGATGTTTCTTTCAATTAAGAGCCAAATCCAAGAGTTCTGAGACTGGAGAGAGACTGACTAGACATGATTTTTGTCTGTTCTAATTATGAGAAACAACTTAATCTAATGTCATGGGTAAAGCTGACAGGGTTTCTGGACTCCTGCAGTTATAAATCTGACTCCATCCCTGAGCTGGTCAACCCAGGTAGCCTTCTGGGTTGTCTGCCAGACAAGGTTAAGATTGAAGTAGGCACAGCGATATAGACAGGGCTCAGACAAATGTATTCACAGTGATTAAATAGCCCATCATTTGCAGTCTCTTGGTTGTCCTTTGGCAGCTATTCACTCCAGAGTCTGTCAGCCAATCTGAATTCCCCTCCGGAGACCCATCAGTGGCTTCCAGTTGCCATCTGTAATGGTGGGGCCCACCTCTACACATAAACAAGTCTGAGAGTACTCAGAGAGACAATGATGGGCCCCAGGAGCAAGGTTGTACTTCCCCAGGTTGGTGTGCGGCCTGCTCGTTGCTCTCATTCCTTTCTCCTGCCCACAAGCAGAGTGAGGCTTGAAAGGTGAGATGAAGCCCACAGAGAGGCCCACAGATGGGTGCTGATATATGGCCAATTAAGGTGGCTGTGCCCAAAGGCAGCAGGGATCCTGTGGGAAGAAGCAGCCCCACTATTGTTGTTCGGCGCTGGGAGGATTGCAGCATGCGGGGGTGTCCCACACTGGATCAGTGTAGGGAAATGCTGCAGCCCATGAGAGGGACTCAAGTTGGAGAAAGTTTGTGGAGGACTGTCACCTGTCAGATGGAGACCACGCTGGAGCAGGGGGAAGAAGTTCCAGAAGCTCCCACCACCAAAGATGGAAGAAGAGGCAGCACTGACTGCACACACACACACACACACACACCCATTCCCTGCCCCTGCGCCGCTGGGGGCAAGGAGGTAGAGAGATTGGGAGCAGAGCTGAGCCCAAGAAGAAGGGAAGGGTCAGGGGAGGTGTTTTCAAGATGTGTTAATGCTTCCCACTGTCCTACTCTGTTAAGTGTTGTTAGTGTCTGTAATAAATTTATGAGGTTTTTTCCTTCCCCTAACAAGTCTGTCTTTTGCCCATGACAATAATGGGTGATTTATCCCTCCCTGTCCTATCTCGAATCCCAAGCATTTCCTTATTTTTTCATTCTCAGAGCTGGGGGGGGAAGAGGAGGTGTAAGCAGCTGTGTGGTGGTCAGCTGTCCTCTGAGCTCAAACCACAACATCCCAGGGTACTGCTGCCTTTGAGATGTCATCCTGGAGTTGACAGAAGAGGACACTGCCTTGTTGGGTCTGACAACTCTATGGCGTTTTGTCAGTACTGAATAGCAGCGTGGATGGACTGTTAAATGCCAACTCTGCCTGCCATGCCACTCGATCCTGCCTGCCTCACCACAGATGGCTAAGTGGACTAGCTGAAGGTCTGACAGCCTGGCACTGTGGTCAGAAAGATGGCTATTATCTAGCAGTGGTACAAGCAGACACTTGCCTCCTGCATGGGATGTGACAGCCTAACAGTGTGCTTGCAGAACGACAATGGGATGATGCATCAGCTCTGCTTTCCCTGGGTTTTTGTTTCAGTGTCATTTGAGCTGGTGGGATTACTCCACAGTGGCGTGGCAACCTTCACCCTACTCATTGGGTCTTAAAAGGATGATGCCTTCTAGGTGGTTAGGTACCAGCTGACACGTTGCCCTGTGACATTTGGTTAGGTTTTCACTCTGAAGTCATATGGGAAATAATCAGCAGTACAGATGCTTTGCAGCTTTAATCTCTTCCCACTTATCTTCTTCCAGCAAAACAATTTGCACATCTTTGCTCAGCAGATTTCCCCAAACTTGCCTGAGAGCCTTATCTGTGTTAAGTCAATAAATAACAATATGAAAATTTAAACAAAAAGATACTTTCTTTGCTATTTAATTTGAGACAGGGGAAAGGAGGGTTAATATGTAATTTGCAGGACCTAGACTGGAGGATGAATCAATTCTCGATATAACTCCATGGTTCGGCAGCCATGGATGAATTCTGCCTAGTGACAGGCAAAATGTTGATAAAGCTGAAAAGCCAGCGGGAGGCTAGTGATGGGTTTCAAGGCATAAGGAGAAATCAGTGTCCAGTTGCTAGGTGATATGTGTCTAGCAAGACCACTATTCTGAAAAGATGAGCATGAGTTTCCTTTGTTTTAGCAAATACGATTACCTCTAGCAAGTCACATACATACACGTACACACAGCTCTTTCTCTTCTCGTGCTTTTCCTGACTGATGGATTGATAGTATCTTTCTCCCTACAGTCCTCAGGCTCATAGGTTATGTCTGTCTTTCTGAACAGAGTTGTCTGGATCCATTCAGTAGCACTGCAGCCAGGGGATAGGGCTCATTAACATGGGTGAGCTCTACCTCCTTCACCCCATGACAGGGACATTTTGGCAGTGGTCCTTGGCATACACTGTACCCTGAGTCATGCCTGGGCAGGGGCCAGGAAAGTGCTTGTTGGTTGGCATGGCCAAAACTGGTGCTGGGGAATGTGCTGAGAGTTAAGGAGTATGGACAGCTGTGGGAGAGTGCCCCGTTCAAGCCCAACTCAAGTTTTTCTCTGGTTATACGAATTAATCTAGGTGCTCCTTCTTTGCAGCTACTATGGCTTCTATCTAGAGCTGGCTGAAATTTCTTGTAGAGGAAGTTTTCCTAATTGAAATATCCCACATTCTTTTGTATTTGTTTTGTTTTGTTTTGTTTTTTCCCCGCCACTGGAAGATGCTAATTCAGGTGAAAACATTTAGATTTTCTGTGGAAAATTTTGAAAACAATAGCTTAATTTTAAACATTTACAGCATTGAGCATTTCCAGCTCAGGAGAAAAAAAGAAAAGAAGCCATTATAGTTGAAATATTTTTTTCCCCTATTTGAATTCATTCTTAATTTCCTGCAGAAAAAAGAGATGCTTCATTTTACATTTTTCACTTTACATTTCCACTGAGAGAACCTCAGTTTTCCAAATAGCTTTGGTTTTTCTTCTGAGAAATTGTCAGATGTAACTTACAACTTACATTAAACTCTCATCTTCAACAGACGTGATATAAGCTCCTTTAGCTGTGAAAAAGGAATTGGTTTTGCCTGAATTACAAATATATTAAAAGCACTTCTCTCTTGCTTGTGAACCCAGTACTTTATTTCTTATTCAGGAAAAAAATATCCTGCTCACATAACAGAGGCAGGACTGGCATAGTAACATCATTATTTAGGCTTGATAACACCAAGTGGGATCAATTTTAAGTAATCAATGTCCAGTGCCGATAACTATTGAAAGTGCTTCTACAAACTTATTAATTTAGAATTTTTTATTGTTTTTCAAGCAAAACGTATGTGACTAAGTTTCAGCTCTAAGACTTCTTTCCCTGAATGTAGCAAAACCAGCAGACCTTTAGTATGAATTCTGTGTGCCTTAGGTCATCCTGTGCTTTTGATGAATACAGCCAAGTCCTATGACTTTGATTCATTTACAGTAGAGATTCTTAGTACCCACTGTTCTCTTTTCACTCCAGCTGAAGCTGTAATCAGTGGTTGTGGTGACCAAGACTTTTATTAGTGTAAATTAGAGTGGTGTATTGCTCTGCTTTTTTTTTTTTTTTTTTTTTTTTTTTTTTTGTCAAGAGATTGACTAACTTTTCCTCAATTCCCTTTTCCACTAATGAGCTCAGAGCAGCAGGAAAAAAGCCCCAAAGGCATGGAGACCAGACGCACTGCTGGGACTATCATTTCCATGCAGATACACTGGGATCTAGAAATGCCAATCTATCAACAGCAAGAATGTTTTAACCATTTAAGATGTTGGAACCAGTTTCAGTCTCCCCTCTGATTAAGTGGAATTTCTCCAGGGGTAAATGTGGCTCCCGATGCTATGTGCAAAACAAGCTAGCTGGGTTCTAATGTGTACAGACTCTGGAAAAAATAATAAAGAAAAAGACTTTAGAGGAAGATGACGTATATTGTGGCAGCTACTCTGGCTCAGGAAAAATACCCTAATTTATCATAATTAATGAGTTTATTTAAGATTACTGTATCCTAAAGATCTAGAATGAGAATTACCTAATTATTTTTTGAAATAACAAGGCCACTGATTTATGGAAAAGTTCATGTGGCCTGTAAGATTACAGTTCCTTTCTGGAAAGAGGAGAGAAGATGTAGATTTAAGGTCAACATGCATAATTAAAAAAGAAAAAAATCCAACAGCACAAAAAAACATGCCTTCAGGAAGGGGAAGGGGTGCTTCTGAGCATGGGACATTGGTGGAATAGGCAATAAAATAAAAATTAAGAGTCTATTGCATCAGAGGCACTGCTCTTCTGCTTGCCCAAGAGGAAATGGCAGGTTTCCTGAGATAGGTTTGTATTTAGACACCAAACATGCTGAAAGGGACGGTGTGAGCAGTCTCTGGTCTGCTGGGTCATCCTGTCCTGCTGGAAATGGGCATCTCTGCCGGCAGCCCCCCGAGGGCATTTCTCCCCAAGGGAGCAGGCAGTCCTGACATCCCCGGGGGTCTGTGAAAAGGCAATGGAAAAATGTGGAAAGGCCTTGAAGCCTGGGCTTGGCAGGATCTCAGGTGAAGCTCTTGAAGCCGCCCCCATTTCCCTGCTGCTGTTGGAAGGGGTTGTCCTCTGAGGACAGGAATTACACAGGCTCCCTGGTGAACAAGGGGCATTCAGGGATATGTTCCTGGAAGAGCAGGAATTATGGCCATCATCAACCCACCACAGCAACAGCTCCTCAAACCCAACCCATCTGCAAGCAGACCTTCCACTGCTGGAGATCTTACGATACTTCATGCCTGCAGCATTACATCACTAAGCTGAATCCAGCACAGGGCCAAAGCACTCTTGATTTAATGTAATGAGACATTGCCTTTTTGGCTACAGCAGAGTGATGACCTTGAATGATGGCAGGAGTACCAATCTGCAGAACGTTTATGTGCAGTTCGAAATTAGATTAACATTTGCCGTCTATTTGGCTGTTTGGTAATGATCTATCATTTCACTTTCCAAAAGGGAGAAGCAGAAGCCAGGGTGATTTTCTAAAGGGCATGTAAAGTGCTAAACCCAGAGATGGTGCAGGATACCTCCAGAGAACCTGCTGCCCCAGATACACTGTACTTGTTTGTGTCAAATCCCTTGTCTCCTGGCTTTTGAAAGCAGGCTTCCAAATTTTTCATGTAATAGGTGTATCACAAAGACAGTGGACTCAGTCCACAATAGATATCGCTCACGGTGTAAAATATTTGGTCAATCTGCCATCAGTTATAACTGACTTCTTGGTTGTAAACAGTAGTGGTTGCACTTAATTGCTTAAAGTTACAAAACCTTCATCTTGACTCTTGTCTCTTGAGATTTATTCTTCTTTTAAATAAAATCTAGCTGGTGATTCTCTGGCCATAGTTGCAACATTGCCTTTCCAGTCGCCAAAACAAGAGAGTGTCTGACCTGCTAGTTTCACTGAGCATTGCTCAGTTCTCAAGACTTAAAAGACCAATAACTGTGTTTTGCTACTTATAATGTGATGTGCTATACCACTGATGCAGCAATACGTCAGAGTTAAAGGACACCCGAATAGCTGATGTCCACTAACAGTAAAAGGCTATATATAGCAATTCCATAAGTGATACTTGCATTTCCCATGGGAATTGAACAGTTTGATAAGCTAAGCTGTTCTGAAAAGCATCTTAAAGCTTTCTGACAACAGGGAAAGATCATGTTTAATTTTTGCAGTGATTTTGTGATCTCAGGAAATGATAGTCTTAATGAACTGAGGTGATGGGGAGCTTTAATCTCACTGCTGTGTAAACAGTTCAGGGATGTGTTGTTAGTGCTGGTAGTCACTGCCACTGCCTGGGGTGGCACCACGGTGCACCACTTGGAAGTAATGACACCATGTTTGAATTATGGGTGCAGTAGAGACCTCTGGGAGGTGGTACCTCTTCCAGTTGGTGCCAGAGCACTGTATGAGCCATTGGCTGCCTGAAAATGGCATGTTCTCATAGGAAATGATGAAAAGACAGATACTCATGTTTGAGTGCTTCAATTACATTGGTTGCAAGCTTTCTACTTGCTATTTATAATGGTGGAAAAAGTGCAACATGGGAAAGATCAGCATGAACTTGAGGCTGGAGCTACACGCTCCTCCATGCCCTCTGCTTCTCATGGCTAAGAAAATGTATTTTTTTCCTTTAAAATATACAAGAGGGATGAATACCCCTGTTACCTCTGCCATTCCCTCTCTTTGGACCTTGCCACCGGACAGTCACAGCGCCCTGGCTCCCAGCTCGCTAGAGAGGACAGCACTTGTCTCAGATGGAGCAAGCTCCTGGGGCTACAGGAACTGCTCTGCCCAGCCTCTGGATCTGCTGAGCAGAGGCATCTGGGTTTGCCGCCCCGTGTCTCATGAGTTAGGCAGTTTTTAAAAGGTTCTTGATACTGATGTATGATTTTTTTAAATAAATAAATAAATAAACAACATGTGGGAGTTCAGACAGTATTACCTGTGTCTTAGTGTTGTCTTGTTAATGTCGACCAGTAGTGGCTCAGTCCTTTGTCTTCTTTCTCTGACTTATACCTTCTTTCCTATATGTACCTTTCAGTGACAGTAACTTTTTGATATGTTTTAGTACCAGAATTTCTACCTAAGTGTTTTGAGAGAAGTAGATCTGAAGATGAAAAATCTCACTGAATAAAATTCTAAAAACATTTCCTATGAAGTTTTTAATCATCTTCCAACACCTCTTGACAGAACTATTCAATTCCTGGGATTTTTTTTTTTTTTATTCTGTTGCATATATTAATGCCTAAATGAATGGTAAACAGGACACAGGAAAGGGAATGACCTGGGGAAGATTGATTTCTATGTTGCAGGAAGGACATATATATACCCTTGCTTCACTCACATGCTCTTGAGAGAGTGTGATGGACATGGAGAGAGGGACAGATTACTGGGAGGTAATATGTGACCCATGTCATATGGCAAGAAAAAATACCTCCCAGTATTTTTTCTTGCCATATGACATGGGTCACATATTACTTTCTTCTAACACGCAGCAAGGAACATCATTAGCTTAGAGAAAACAGTGCTGCCAACACTTTTTCCTGCATTCATCCTTCCTGTTTCCATGCAAGACTGCTTAAATTTTTTTTTCATCTTTCCTACCTGGTCTCCTACCTCAGTTTTAAAGGGGAAACATATATATCCTCCTAGCTCTAAAATGTAAATAATAGGCAGAATGCAGGCCAGCCAAGCTACAGTGGTAGAGGAACCCTTCTGTTTCTGGATTATCAAACATTTGTATGATTAAACTCAAACTGGGTAACATACTGCTTTTACAGAGTGCTTTGTTTCTCGCTTGCTGCCTTTAACAGCCTTTGGACTCTTCAGCCTTTCACGTGCGACTCTGACTCTATTTCTTAAAACAAACACTGACACCTGCTTCAACAACAGTATCTCCTGGGCCACATAAAGACTGAAAGCTCGGTAACCCTAAAGCAATTTCAGATGCTTGGCTTGAAGGCAGTGCTAAACATAAGCCAAAGACTCCAGCCATAACCGAGGTGCTGCAGTTCAGCTTGCTGTGTTTCTATTGCACTGCAGTCTTGAAATTTTCGTTTCAGAGCATTCTCACTTTTCCCCTCAAATTCCACATTTTAAAACAAAAACAGAGGTTGATTGTTACAACATGACAGCAACAGGGATATTTTTCTCAGGCATGAAAAAAACCTCCTGCCGACCCCTTCCTGAACAGGGAAATTCAGAGGCAAATTTAAAACACTTTTCTCAGTTTATTATAGGGTCTGGTCATTTTGAGGGTCTTTATGTGGATGCATGAGCTTGTGTAAGACCTGAAGCATCATGCCTGAGCTTGAAGCTCTTCAGAGAATCCACCTGAGGAGAGGGTGTTTAACAACTCACAGCCACCTTCATCAGCTTCTGTTGGGCTTCACTGTCTTTATGGCTCTGTTTACAAAAAAAGCAAAATCCCCAGTTTCCAATTTGAATGCCACTAGTCATTTGTAACCTTAGAATGCACAGTGTAGCCAAACATGAAATTTGCTCCTTTTTCATTTCCACTCCACCACCCCCCTCTTCCTCTCTCCTTTGAACTGTTCTCACCGCTTGCTAGTGTAGTACAGCTTGTTAACTGGCTGCCACTCTGATTTTTCACAAGTTTGCCACGTTGCAGTGACAAGACCATGTCGGGGCCCAGATGCTTCAGAGTAAATAAATAGCGCAACTGGGATTTGGAAACGGGCCGGCTCTATATTATGGAAAAAGCTGGTGTGGAAACACATCCAAAGAATACACAGCTGGAAACTGTTAACTCTGGAAGGAAAAAAAAAAAAAGAAAAAGAAGGCAAAAACTCAGGAATTACTACCGCTTGAGATCTTGTGCATTATAATTGCTGAGAAACAGAAACTCAGTTTACACAGCAGTTAAATTAATGGCATTCCTGAAAAATTGATAGTTTATAATAATTGACCTCAAGCAACATAAAGGCAGCACAGGGTGGGAGGCTTGACTCCTCGCTGTCTGGCTTTCTTGGATGTGTTTGGTAACATCCCAGCTATTTGAATTCGCAGGCGAGCTGGTGGGAGGATGCTGGTGGTAGAGCGATGCGACTGCCCTTCTGGAGCCACGCTGCTGAGAACCGCCGCAGTTTCCCAGGCCCCCGAGCAGCCTGTGTCACTCAGGGTGTGCCGGCCCCAGAAGCGCACGGTGGAAGGAGGCCGAAACGGAGGCGGCCGCGCTCGTTGCATCACTCCCGCAGCCGGACGAGCAGCACCCCTGGTAGATGATTCAGGAGGGTGAGTCAGCAGCAGCAACTGGGGGGGGGCTGCTCCCACCCACTCCCTGAGCCAAAATCATGTGCTGCTCCCACTGAGGGCAGGGAAGAGTTTCAGCAAGGTAAAACCAGGACAGAGGAGGCAAGAAGGAACCCAAAATAGAAGGAAATTGTATCTTTGGACTTTTTTTTTTTTTTGGACAAGGATCCCTGCATTTAAAAACAAAACAAAACAAGCCAAAGCAACAAAGCCCTCAGACAGTGAAATGTCTGTGAGCAATTATTTTAAGCCTTGCTCCAAGGGAGGCAGGCATCATGCAGAAAAGCTCCTACTTCTCACATGGGCATCAGTCCTAGTGTAGAGCTATCGATGGAGTGCCAGACACTGCTACAGTCGCCATGCTCAGGGAGCCTCTCTCCTTACAGACCCCAGTAACTCTTTAAGAGCTCTGAATGATCCTGTTTTTCCCAGGTGAGATAACCATTAATTACAGCTCAGAGCCAGGCAAGCTGAACCACCAGGTATCCTCCGTCCAAAGACAGTGGAGCAGCTGTGCTTCTGCAATAGGTTCATGACATATCAGAAAGGAAAAAACATTTTTTCAGTTACTTTTTTCCCTTCTTGTTTGCCAGAATTCCTTTCCCTGGTACACATTAATTTGGATTTGTCATTGCGTAAATGGAAAATGTAGTAATGGAGCAAACCCAGATTTCTAGCTCAAAATATACCCACTCGTGCAGCTATGGGTCTGTTGCCTATGTATAAAATAGGGCTAATCTGTGGTGGAGGGAGGTGATGCTACAGATGCTTTACAGTAGTCTTGTATGTTTAAGCAGCCCTTTCTTGTCCCAGAACAGATGCCATTTCATTTTCTGCATGCCTCATAGTGATGCCTGAGTATTTCCTAACGTTTATTTTATTTACCCTAACAACTCTGTTTCCATTTTATGGTTAAGAAACAGGATATGTTGGCAAAATCCTTAAAAGATTTTGGGCAGAAGAACCTAAGGACTGTCTCTGAAAGCTTCCTGCACTGTAGATATAGGGCTGTGGAGTAGAGACCAATGTTTGGTGTTTCTATCCCCTGAATGGAGCATGGGAAGGACAGATGGCTCCAGAGGCAGGAAAAGCCAAGTGTGATTTTGCCTTCTACCTGAGGAAGACCAAGCTGATTCTTCTGTTTCCAAGGAGTTCCCCTTGGCACTCAGACTGTTGTGCCAGCCACTGAGGCAGCCCTCTTACATGCACCTCCACCTGCATTTCTGCTATGTCCTCATTTATCCCTTATTTAGCCCTATGCCCTTATTACCTTAATTCAGGTTAGGCTGAAGGCAAGTGCTTGGTTGCCTGCATGGAGAAAAAACCTAAAGCCTGAGGCTAAGAGCATGACACTTTGGGAGGGTCAGAGTTAGATCAAGTAAACAGTGTTGAGCATGCCCATGTCAGCAAACGAGGAGCGTTTGCTTGACGTGATGCAGGGTGTTCTGTGCTTCGTCTGAGCATTGCTGACGGTGCCAGCAGCAATTGTGACTTTTACTCTAGTCATTTCTTGAAGGATTGGACATCAGCTGATCTACAGACGCAGTGGGTTCTACATCAGGTTATTGGGTTCAGTTGTGTTATTAAAAATTAACTGAAAGAAATTGTATGGCCTGGGCAATGCAGGAAATACATACCATAAAACAAATCTGCAGGAATTTCTGAAGCTGTGTTAATCCAAACAAAACAAAATATCCCACAGAAGGCTGGAGACAAGTCCTGGCTTCCCAACCACTCAGCTCCCTCTTCCCCAGAGCTGTTTTGAAAGCAACCTTTTCTCAAAGCTCACTTTCTCAAAGAAAGGCCTGGGGTACCCACCCCTAGGAGAGGGAGTGGAGGGAAGGTCTGGAGTGGAGATATCTCCTTGCAGAGCTATCTATGTCTGTTTGATCTTACTACAGGATCATGGTTTCTATTGACTCATTACCATGGTTTTTAGGGACCCCCTTTCAGAGGGACTGGGCACTCCCTGAGGGAATCCAAACCTGAGTTCCCCATCACAAATGGTGTAAGATTTTCATTACCCAAGATTCACTGAAAGAGATAAACTCTGACTCCTGGCACCAGGAGGATGCTCCTGCTCCACCTGCAGGTCTGCAGCCACAGGGTAGCTCAGTCTCTGGTAAGAGAGGAGCTGAGATCTGTGTTGAGAAGGAGCAGATGGATCCTGTGGGTCAATAACTGATTGCACAGCTGGTGTTGACTACATAGATTTGTTTTCTACAAGCTCTTTGAGAATCAGGGACTTTGAGGATCAGTCAACAGGCTGGCTAACCCAGCGAGGGGTGATTTAAACTAGGAGCCACCGGGAGGAAGATGATGACCCACAGCCAAGCGAAGAGGAGGTGAACCAGGCTGGCAAGCTGAGGATGCAGGGTGATGTGAAAAAGAGACCTCATAAACAATAAAACAAAGGTGAAGGGAGCCCACCACTGTGCCCTTCCCTCCCATGGCTGGTAGAACCAATGCAACACTGGGCACCCATGACATGGAATGTCCTGTTGCAGTTGTGCCAGGTCAAGCATGGCACTGCAGACCGTGAAGGGCCGTGGTGGAGCTGCTGACCTTTGGTCTGCCTTTTAGAGTCTCCCCTTATGTAGTCAGCTGTCTGCATGCTCACACTGCCTTGCTCCTGGAGACAGTCACAGCAAAGCTGAAGCACACGTTAGAAGTCTAGCCATGTGACCCAGAGTAACAGGGCATGTGTAGCATCATCCTGGGATTAGGACTTCGTGGAAGCTCTGGAAGAAGAGCAAGGAGTTACAGAAGATCTGGGCAGTGTATGTAACCACTAGGCTGGTTATCCTATCCATGAATGTTTTATGGAGACCAAGAAGGGTCTGCGAGGTGATACAGGTGATATAGCCATAAAGGCCATATGGACACAATGTGGGGATGTGTATCCTGTCAGTGTCACCACTTTCTAGCAAGGGAATTGTCTCTGATCAGGAGATTAGTATGACAACTGTGCAGGGGACCTGCAAGATGGCATCACAGTCTACTACCCCACAGCAAATCATTTGTCCAAAATGATTGGGGGCTGATGAGTAGAAAGGTTCATGAAGACCTCCCTCGTGGTGGGTATAGGTGCCCAGAAGGCAGCATGCTGTCCCTGGAAGGCAGGTTACACCAGTGTGAATGAACATGGGCCCCAGACACTTACCAGTTGCTCAGTTGCTGGTCTGCTGGGCCCAAGCTCTGCTCTCAGGGAAGAGGAGCCTGTACACACTGTGTCCTGGTTCAGTGCCAAAAACCTTCAGGCATTTCTTGTCCTACAGATCCTGCAGCATAATCTCCTCCAGACTGGGAAGGTCAGCCTGCCGCATGTCCTCTCCACAGCCCAGAGGAGGAGGCTGGCTTGGAGATGGGCACCGTGGGAGCCAGGGGACAGGCAACAGCGGGAACAAGGGCATGGTGGAAGGGAGCACGTTGTCACTGTGAGAGCCAGGCATACTTCAGAGCTGCACAGAGAATGCATGGGGCTGATAAGTGCTCGAAATGTCCGTGGTCGCAAAAGGCTGCAGAAGAGATGTTGCACACGATGTGCTCCGTGCAGCACTGGGGTACCTGCTCTGTGCCAGAGGGTCCTAGCCCTGACTATTATGTACGCAGGCAGCTTGGCAAAGATCTCAGTGGGATTCAGTGCTGTCATCACGAAAGCCGAGAATGGTTTTGATTTTCCAATCAATTGATTTTAGGGAGCAGAACTACTTCTTCAGTGAAAACCTAAATATTTTTTTGTGTAACCTACTCTTAGACATTAACAGACATGACTTTTTTTCCTCTGTGAATCCCCACATAGTAACAGTAAAAATAGATTTATTTAGTACAACTGAGTGTAAACAAATGAATAAAAGCCCAAATACAAAAACCTGTGACTTTGATAGTGCTTGAGTTGAGCTCAGAATCATCTAGAAATTTCAGGGCTGGTTTTACATTGGTGATGCTTCTTCCAGATGCTGACTGGTTACAGAGGTGGTCCACATTGCATGGGTCTGCATTTGTTTCACAAGCTGAACTATGGCTTTCTAGTGAACATTTAGGTTTTGGACCAGAGTTTGCAGCTAGTTAAACTACTGAAGAAGAGCAAAAAGCTGAAGTCACCGAGAAAAGGGCCAGTGCCTCTCAGTCTGAATTTGCTTGTGCTTATTTGAAAATATGCCTTTGGCTCATCTGGCTTTGTAACTTTGTTTGTTTGTTTGTTTCTTGGGCTTTTCTTGTTGTTGCAGCCCATTTGTTGCTTTTTAAGGATGATGTGGTTTTAGAACTAGTACATGATGGAAAATGTTATGTCAAGCATTTCACTGCACTTTCAGTTTAATCTATTAAAGATGACTTACTGATACACTGATTGTTTTTATTAAAAAGGAAGAGGTCCCTATTTCTAAATTTCTCTAGAATGCTACTTTGTTTATTTACAAAGCACCACTTCTTTTTTTTAAAAAAGCATAGAGTTTTGGGTGGGGTTTTTTAATAGGATAGCTAGGTTAGGACTTGGGCTGTGTGATACATGGACGACCTAATTCTGGGTAACACACCTCAAGTTTTCCAGAGACTTGTTTCCCTGCTATCCTCTCAGGACTGTCAGCATAAAGCCCTCTCCATCCCTGAACTTGGCTTCGGAGGGAACACGTTGCCTCTGACCAGGCAGGTGGCTGAAGAGCTTGGAAGGGGCGTCAGCAGAGGGCTGGGACCATCACCTGCGCTCCCCTCCAGAGGCTGCTGAGAGCAACCCCTGGCTAGCAAGGGACAAGACTGGTACTTCACAGCCTGAGAGCATCCTGCACAAAGACAGACTTGCAAAATCAGAGCGCCTGTCAGAAGCACTGAGTATTTTAGGCCCACAGCTTTGTGGCAATTTTCACATGACCGTTTAGACAGGTCACGTCAATCCATCTCTGGCACATTTGAACAACTGGGACCACGTCTGACCCCGGAGCTTGACCAGACGCTCTCTTGGCCAGATAAAATGGTCATCTTTGCCAGGTTTTGAGTGCATTATGAGGCTGTATTATTCCCATCTACAGTTCCTTGTTCATAGGCATATGCTTAGTGCCACTGTTAATTGTTTTCTCATCCCATGCCTGTGTGATAGGAGAGCTCATGGCTGGCTGTGTGGTGGTCTGCAGCTCTTGTCTGGGTTTCTACCAGGGCGTTTTTTGGATTTCAGGAATGAACATTTCCCAGAAAGGATCTGCTAACTTCTTGTGAAGGCTTGTGAGGTTGTGTAGGTCAGGATAGTACATGAGTTTCCTCAGTTGGGTAATTAATTTCTGGTTTTAGGCTTAATCTTTTCTCTTGTTCTCATGTTCTTTTTTCTTGTATTAGACATCTGAAAGTGTCTTGGATCAACACAAAGCCTCTTACTAGCATTGCATGTAAATTCACAGTGATGTATCTGCACCTGCATCTTCTATTAGTCTATTATATTTAATTTTCACCTTCTGTTTTGTAGCTTTTGATGAACATTTTCCCCCCTGTTGACAGCCTGACCCTACTACTGAATGGCTTTATGATAGTGATCCAGCTTCACAGTGAACTAGCAATTTCACAGGCATGCTGTTCTTAGAGATTATATTCACTGGCCCTTTTCCTTCAAGATACGTATTTAAAAACCTAGTAGGAACATTCAGCTAAAGTTATATGCATATTATGGGTTTTTTAGTATTGTATTCAAAATAAGAAAAAGAAAATAGGACAGATATCGTACTTGAGTTAAATCAAAACAATGTTTTGGGGGGTGACTGATGAAACTAATTGCAATATTCATTTATGTTATCAAATTTTCTAACTTTGCTTAACCTTTTAACTTAGGTTAGTTTCTTTTCATATTTCATAATACAAGCTGAAAAGTTTAATTAGGAAAACATCTGTGTGAAACATTATAGCAGTTCCAAAAGTAAACACTTCATGTCAAAATGGTTCTGCATTGACAGCTTTATTCCCTCCTCAAGAATTTTTGGCTTAAAAACCTTTCACCAAACTAATTCAACCCAAAATCAGAATCACTGTGAGTTTAACTGATATTCCATTTTTGCTATATTCTCTACTAATATTTTTTATATATCATCTCTGATATATATGTAGCATCTCTAATATAAATATAACATCCCTGTAGCAAGCATCTTGGTACAGAAAATCTTTTCCTTTACATTTTTTTTTTCTGCGTCTGCTAGTATTAATTCCTTGGTAGGTGTTAGAAACCTTTCCTCCAGTGCCGAAATCTTGCACTGAGCACATGATGTTTTCCCACAAAGTACTCAGTGTACTGCTTTTTGTGATTAGCACTGCTTTTCGTGTACATTTCCCAGAGTACTAATCAAAACAAATGGAAATACTAGACAAAACCACTGCCACTAAGGAACAGAAAAATCTGCTTCTACACCTTGCCATTCTGCACAAGAAGGAAGATCTGTTTTAAGTGGTAACTGGCTGCTGGTGCACCAGGCAACTCTCCATCACCACCTCACTGCTGTCACCGGGGTATTGTCAGGCATGTTTTGAACACTAATTCGATTCCTTCTGATGTTCCCTTTCAAAGGGAATACTTGTCTCTGGGCATTTTATTTTATTTACTGTGTCCTAACTGTCTTCTTTTTAATTCTTATTGGTCCATGCTTGCTTTACTTTCTTCTTTTAAAAAATCTCTCTTTTTGATCTTCTGGGTTTTTTTTTTTTTTTTTTGTAGTCAGATATTCATATCTGAACTGGAATGGACCTCCCTATGCAGTTGTATATTGGTGTTTCACTCTTTTTTCAATCTACTCATGGCAAAGCAGTTAAGAAAATATTTCTGGAGGCTACAGGATTCCTTTCAACAAAAGAGTCCTTTCTTCTTTATAAAAATAAAGACCTAGAAAAATCCAAGAAGAAAGAAGAAAAAGACTTTCTTTCTTGCTAAGCCTATATATATATATATATATATATATATATATATATATCCCAATATATCTGACATTTTTCAAGGATTTCTGTGCTCCTGGAAAAGCGTCTTACACAAAGAGTTTCCAAAGTTAGTGTCCTTTCAGGATGTACTGAATTATCTGTGTTGTAGCTCCCCTTTTGAAGGACAAACTAGCAATGTGTTGAGATGCAAACTCAGTCACCAGGCTCTCATTTCCATATCTGGCAGCGACAATACCTTTTTTTCCTTTCCCTGATACACTGATAAATAGTCAAGATAAACAGAATTATATTCTGGAGAGTCATTCTCTGACAAAAAACACAGTGTTTTGGATCCCAAACCACTCCCTACTTAAATCCTTTCTCCCCTTTTAATTTATCTATATCCTCAAGCCCTAAAAATTTAATTAAAATAGCTCAATACCTTTCACTGGTCTTCCTGTGCCACTGAAGAGGATGTTGGGTGTATAAAGAAACACTGCTCTGACTTACTATGTGCAGTAATACTAATGGGAAACAATGAATAACATATTTATTGAAAATCATATTCATTTTTTTCTCTGTTGCTACTATTAATATCCTTACCTCTGGACACCATAGAAATAAATACAGTATAATATGTTGTAGAGGCAATGCTAGGAGCAGAAATGTAACTGAAAATTACTCAAGGACGGTTCCAGCCTCCTCCTCTAAAACATGGACAAACTTTTGGAGTCACAGGGTCAGGCTTGCCGGTGTGTTTCCTTCTGGCCACCTCCCTCTTCTCCTTTTGCAAAGACTGACACTACAGAAAAGGGCAGTTACACATGTTTCTGCCCTCCTTTCCTTGTTTCCCATTTTGGCTACCTCCTTTCCTTTGGCACCTTGCTTCCCCTTCCACCAGATCTGTCACTTTTTGTAAGGAAAAGCACACATGTGAAGATGTAAAATTATGTCATTTGTGAGGTTGCCTGTGAACATCTGGAGAAGGCAGTGTGTGTGCTGTATCTTCTTGAGGCAGTTCAATAGAACAAAATTACCAATTTACTGTCCTTTGTCCTGCAGCAGGGCAATCTTTGCACACACACAATTCGCCTATCTTGTCTCTCCTCTTGTTTGTCCCTTGGGTATCAGTGGTGATGTTTGACACCACTGTGGGGCCAGGCATCTCCCCAGAGTCCCGCTGGGTGTGCTGGACACCATGGTCAGGCTATGGGAAGAGAGGAGGGCCACAGTACTTATCTAGCATAAATCTAATGGGAAGAGATTTCAGCCTCTGCAGAGCATGTTCAGTTCAGACTTACAAGCAGAGATTTGAGTCATCAAAGGAGAAAACCTTAACACTCAAAACCAGTTTGAAATGCAGTTTCCTCCCCCCACCCACTGTTTTTCTTGTTCCCCAGCACAAGGGCTAGCTAGAACTCAGTCGTTCAATGAGTGACAGGCAGGAGCCACATCTCCATCCACAGCTTTTCAGTTCACTGGGGAATCTTATCCTTTTAAAGGCACATATTCCCCAAATTAAGCTACCAGTCCCAAACAATGCCTCGGACAATTCTGACTACAAAGAAAAACCTTCAGAAAAATGTACTGATGCAGGTCAATGTGCCACACTCCATAAGGATTCTAAAACAATAACTTCAGGACTTGGGAACTGCCCTCTAAGTGTCAGGGGGCATTAGTCCAAAGCCTTAACTGAGATTGCAATACGTATCTTGCTGAAAAGGGAAAACACAATGAGAGGTAAAAAACTAATATAACAAAAGAAATTCAATGAGTTTTTGTTCTGAGCTGATTATACATCTTCATAGCTAAGCCATTAAAAGCTATGGCTACTACAGCTGGCTTTTCTGAAATCAGTGAACTGCACACTCTTGCACACACATCCATGCACAACCTTCTATTTTTTGCTGCATGCTGCATCTTTTTGCAGCACTGTGAGATAAATATGAAAAAAAAAATATATATGTAATGAGTAAAAAACTACTCCCAAATCATTCCCTGTCATTCATGAAGTTATTTGTACACTTTCAGCCGTGAAAGAAGCTACACCTTGCTCTGCCAGCTCAAAAAAGTCTAGAGTGTCAAAGTAATGGAAGATGGGAATTGGCATATAGGATGTTCGATTTCTCACCCCTAAAACACTGTTGCTATTATTGAATAGGGTACTCATAAGATTGAAATACAGGCTTTTGACATGGTTACTTTCTCACATAGCTTTCTGCCTTTCTAGAGATGGAAGCATAGGCAGACTTAATCTACATTTGTTCAAAAGGAAAGCATTTATTCTTGTCAGAAAAATCAGAGAAAAGAAGACCTGAAGAAATATTAAAGTTGTAAAAAGGTTTGATCAACTGGAATGAGATAAACTCTTCAGTCTGATGAGAAGTCTGGAAAAACAAGAGACTCGGTCTAAAAACTAGGAAATTAAGAGTGAAAGGGGAATTCAGGCACAGCTATTTCAATCAAAAAGTAATAAGCATGTGGAATAAATTATTGCTAGGTGAAGCTATTGAAGCAAATAGCAGGAATGAATTTAAAAGACAGCTAGACATCTTTATGGAGAGAGCAGAAACTTCACATTTTTCCTACTTATATGCTTTGGGTTAGATCCAGCAAAAGACTTAGTGTCTAAAAAAGGACTTAGGAGGACTTTAACTGCTTAATTCCAGAAATACATCCAAAAAATCCTGACTGACTACTGTGGATGCTGAAAGCACCTGGATTACATAGTGCCAAACAAACTGAGACCTAGGACAGGGTCTCCATGTCCTCTGGGGCTGTGTTGGTCCCAGCAGCATGGTGCTGCCTTCCACCCCAGTCCAGAATTGAGTTGGTGTACCACAGCGGCCTGATGCAAAAAACATTTATGAAGCATGCCTAATGCAAAGCAGGGGACCAGGTCCCACACAAAATACCATAGTAGCTGTCACTTAACTTTAAAATTATGAAAGAAGTAGTGCTAATCCCGGTCTGTACCATCTTTGATATAATGCTTTGATAATAACATCATGGGATGTGGAGGACCCAGATGTTTTTCTGCTTGGTGGGACTAAAATCTGAATGTCCTATGTGCCAGGAAAAGGTAAACCCCTTTTCTTGTAAGAGGTTGATTATGCAGAAGGGCATTTCAGACGCACAAAATCAGAGAATAAGTGAGAAGTTATATAAATACCTCCTACTAGGTGGGCAGATGGGGGAAATACTACTACACGGTTGCTCTTTCCCAGGATTGTTGCTGTCTTTTATATCACACAGTCTTCCTATTGTCACTGAATAGCAGTGATAGTTACAAAATTTTTATTATTATTCTGGGACACTTCTTCCATGGCTGATAAAAGACTTTCATTAGACTTAGAAATTTTAAAAAATATTCCTTTCATTATCTGTTGAGCAGTTTGAAGCTGCCAGTGGAGGGCACCATGGGAAGACTGTGAAGGTAGCTGTGCTTCACTATTTGGAAGACATGAGTTAACTGGGCAATGTAAGCCTCAGATCATAAATACATGCTGGGCTCTGACTAACATTTACAAGAGCCAAAGAGAGACTGCAGGATAGATTTCAGAAACTTTTAGGACACTTCAAGCTGTCTGCAAGATGTCCGCTTCTCTCCCTTCTGCTCCCCACCCACCTAAATTACAATCACGTGTTATCAGAGTGACTCTGAACTGGCTATGACCAAAAACCATCTTGTTTTTCATTTAGGCTGAGTCATGCACCACTGAGCTGTTGGGATAGATTTTCCTAGGGGCACTGGGTTTGCATGCACTGTGCATCTGGGGCAGAGCTGCAGGCAGCTGCAGGCAGCTGGAGGAAGGCAGGAAGGGCTGTGTGAAGCTCTGCAGGGTGCCTGGGCAGGATGGGGGGTCCCAGGGACACCCTACTGCTGGGAAGCCCCAGGGAGGCAGCACCTCAGTCGTGCCAGGTCCTGGCTTCCTCGGGTCTTTCTGTAACTCAAATCGCACTGCGTAATCACCTCAAGCCCATGTGCTTAAAGATCAGTGTGCAGCTGGAGCTGTTTTGCTATGAGTCCCAGGTGCTGAGGGAGTTAAACCTCTCAAAGGTTTACACTGATTTACACCCCCCCCTTGATTTAATACTAAAAAAAAAAAAATAAAAGATTTTTAAAATCTACCTTGACAAGATTTGTACTGATAAGAAAGTATCCTGTTAAATTTGTACTGATAAGCACACTGCACTGTTTTTCTGAATTAACTTTCTGCATGACCCAGACAAAATGTGCTCAGTGATATAATTACATTGTGCTTGGATGTCTCTGATAAGACTTTCTTCTTTACATCTAGTTCAGGGGGCAAGTGAACACACCTAATGCTGGGGGTAGTGTTGGAATAGGGCTGGCATCTGGCTAGGAAGGCAACTGGGTTGCCATCTGAAAGTAGGCCTGGGGATAGCTTGACTGAAGAAAAAGGCAGAGGCTGTTAAGAAACAAAGAAACTCATCTTGCAAAACAGGTGGGCAAGCGTTCTTGCCAAACTGCAAAACACAGCAGGCTCCTTTTTTTTAAAGAACAGAGGATAGTTAGAATATGGAAGAAAGGTGAGAAATTACTTCTGAAACATCCAACTTATTTTTTTTCCCCTTAAAGAATTTGTTATACTTCTATATTTGAATTTCTGGTACAGTACAACAAGTGATTGCTTGTATGAAGGTCATGGGTTAAGTAGGGAACACAGAGGCAAAAATCTGCTCATATCTACTCCCGACTCTGAGACTGATTTCAAGCTTTGACCTTGAGCATATCACTTAACCTCAAAAGAATAACTTGAGGCTTCATTAGCTGGTCCTTGTGGAGTGCTTTGAAGATGAAAAGGGCTTTATAAGTGGCAAATATTATTATGTGTTCTGGGACCTGGAAATTTTCAATCTTTGTATATATAATCATTTTTACAGAGGATTTGCTACATAAAAGAAACCGTAAATTTTGCTGGAAATTGCTGGAGTGAAGATAAGAACTGCCTTTTCCAACTGAGAGGATTTTTCATTGAAATCTTTCTCTCTGTTTCCGTAAAGCCTTTACAACATGAGTCAGGGATGACCATTTCGCTCAGCTGCTTGTCTGTGGGCTTGTTTTAAAGGGAGCGGTTGCATTGCTCACTTGTTGGACAACAAGTGCCAGGGTGAGGGAGGAGATTTATGGGGAAGATGCTCCTACGTGGCGTGGGCTCATCTCCAGCCAGGAGGTTAGGCAGGCCATGTGAGGTGATTCCTACAGAGACTCTGTGCATGAGGAATGCAAATAGGCAATCACCAAAGCTTCAGCACCCTATTGACAGCAGATATTAAAGTAAGCAAGAGAATGGAAGCGCAACTGTAAGGAGGTGGTTGGCTCCATAGGCTTCAAAGGAAGATTATGCATTAATATCATATTAGGATTTCTCCTTAGATTCAGCTTTCAAAGAGGAAGGCACCTGCACAGAGCTGTTCCATGCTGTATATTGTAAGACGGATTGTGATACATTTATGAACAGGATTAGCTGGCACAATGCCTTCAACAAAATGGGATTGAACTCTAATTCAGGAGATGTCTCACCTTTATAGGTCCTACCTTTCCCTACATGATTCCAATTAGTGATAGTGCTATTGACAGCAGCAACGTGAAGTTTGTGTGCTGATGAAAGGGAAGAATTGTCATGAAAGGGCTGCTTATTTTGGGGTATCCTCACCTAGCAGTGAGGTAGATGAGAGCATGGTTATTGATTACATGGTTGAGCCTGCATCCCGCTGACAAGAAAGATTGTGATGCTCTCAGAGGCAGAACTTCCTTGTGCAGCTTTTAAAGATCTATCAGAGACAAATCTGCTTCTAGCCCATGTACTCTTATTGAATTTATATTAGTGTTGATATAGCGTGCATGAAGCCTACAGGCTGTGAGTACTCAGTGGACATAAGCTTGCTGCTTCCATATCAATCAATTTCAGACATGTTTTCCCCTTAATCTGGGAGAAATTGGCTGACTCGAATCATAGTCTCCACTTAATCAAATTGCTTATTGAAATCAATGGAGATTCCAACTGAGTAAGGACCACCTTGTTTGTCCTATTGCCTCTGCATTAGTCACGTGTGTTTGCATATGTGAAATAAAGAAAAGCATAATGTAAAGAAATTAAAATTACACAGGGATATTTAAGCACACAAGGAACAAAAATAACTGAAACTGTATATCCTAAAGGTGAGGACACTGAACATTGCTTCTCAAAGAGGTTTTTTTCACTTTTACTTGGCTGACAGTAGCTGATTTGCTATGAGCTCAAGAAACATATGGGGAAGAAAAGGGAGACTTTTTTATATCCCAGAATAAAATACTCTCATGAGCAGGAAAGGATTTTGTTTCTCACACAGGTGAAAGTCCCTCCTGCCTCCAAAGTACTCACACAGATCTGGGAAATCAGGAGCTTCCAGTAAACAGTTATTTTTGGGATCGTGCTAGAAATGCAAAGCTGCAGTTAAAACAAAGTAGATGTGCTCATGTTTGAATCTAAAACAAACCTAAATGGTTGGACAAAATGGAAATAATATCTGGAAACTCCTTCTGAGGTTTTCTTTTTCTCTCTCATCTCACAGTGTTTTCTCACTGTCCAGCACCAGGAAAAACCTCCTGCTGCAAAGGCATTTTTTTCTGCTCCCCATATTGACTGGAAGACTTTTTTGTTTCACACTAGGCACAAATACCGGCACTAGGGTAAGTGTTTGTTCTCTGTACCTCCCTTTTCTCATCTCCATTCCCCAAATATCCAACAGGCATAAAGCACTCTGCTGAGGAATGCTCTTGAACAGGTACCTGCTCTTCATGTGTGCAGCACCCAGCATAGTGGGACTCTCAACCTCTCCAAGGGATACATCTTATTGAATAAAAAGTACGGAGATTCGTAACAGCAGTGAGGTTATCTCAGCTCACCTCATCACAAATGGGAATTTGTGGGAGAATCATATTTTGCACAGCAGGATCTGGGAGTAATCCAGCATCTGGCACAAGCAAACATTAATTACCTGATCTGGTTGGAGAGAGAACTGAAGCATGGAGAACATTTAATTATCTGCACTATCTTTAGCACGTCTAAAGTATTTTTGTATTTCCTATTACCTCTGTAGCAGAGACTTTATTTTTCCACGTAAAGGATTTTAATTATATAAAATGCTCAATTAGAACCTTGATTTCCATTTTAGAAAATAAATACATCACGCAAATCACTGACTTGTTCTTAATTTTTGTAACAGTCCTCTCAAACTTTTCAACAGATGCTTCCAGTTCTCTTCCCATTAACAATGTCTGTGGGGATCCCGAACACCAGACTTATTACTATTGCTTTCTGCAGCTTTATTTAAAGGAGAAAAACCTAGATCCTGTGCCAGGCCTTCCTTCCCTCAACTTCTCCCTCAAATATCTGTCCTGCAGACAGCCTGGAGGACAGCCAGACTGCTGGTTGGAAAGGTCTGTGCTATAGGAACTGATTTTGGCAGTCAGCAACTGGACATGTTGTAGTGAAGTTTGTATTAGAGCAAGTCTAGTATAAAAGGAAAGCGCCCGCCCTGGACAAAGGTGGGATTGTATCAAGTAACCAAGATTGCTAAGGGTGGGATGACCCAAATTTGGCTTTGTGGAGGCAGGGAAGTGAATTGGGAAAGGAGAGAGGTGGGTAAGGTAGAGAGCTTGTGAAGAGCTGGGTTTGGGGGCAGAGGGAGGAGGATGGGGCAGGAGGGCCTCTGGGGACTGTCAGTGTGGAGATTGGTGCAGGGAGGGAGAAGACCCAAGAGGGGTCCCAGAGGCTTGGGGGGGTGAAATGTGTTTGAAGGCTGTGGCTACAGCTCCTTCCTGGGGGTGGAGAAGTCTCTCAGTTTTCCTGAGACACAACTGAAGCACAGGACAGGCTAAATGACTTGGTGAGAGGATCCATCATCCACTAGCATATTTTTACATAGAAAAATGTGACTTGACTGCACAGATGGTGTCTTTTTTCAGCAGGCCTGAAATCTTGATTTTAAAAGACCATACTCACTCTCCTAATCACTTCTGGCTGATATTTTTCAGTGGAAAAAACATAGAAACCACTTCTTCCCCCAGCTCTTGTACCATAGCTATAGTCACTCTAGAAATCTGTGGCCATGCTACATGCCAGCTGAATGCCTTCTTCCTGCAGCTGCCCTTAGAGCGTCAGCATGAGCAGAAACGTGCTCAGGACATACTGGTGTACTCCAGCAGTAGAAGGACTCATCCTGGTACTTTATGCCTGTCCACACAGGATCATGCATCAAACTTGAACAAGCCTTGAGCCATCTTGCAGAGGCTCTTGAAGGAATGCTGACATTTTAGCAGCACCCTTGCCTTGGCACCAGCATCCCACCTCTCTGCGGAGTTGATCAGCCTGGGCAGAAGCTCATTTATTATGTACTTACACTGCCTGTGGCTGGCTTGCGGTGCAGATGGGCCCTGCAGAGGTACCCTCCCTGCAGACAAAAGAGTGATCTCAAGTTGCAGAGGCTGGCAGTGTTACGTTGCTGCAGGTGTCTGTGCCCATCTGCCAGCAAGGGTGGTCACAACAGCCAGGGACGCTGATGGAGAAGATGCCAGAGATGACATGCAGCACCTGAACATATGTGATGGGCTCAGCTAACCCTGGGCATAGCGTAATGGGGTGAGCAGACATAACAGAGAATTGCTGAAAACAAAGTATCTCGTTGTGAACAAATGTATGGCATCCGTGGAAAAGTTCAAGGAAACATATGAAAAGTAATAAATCCTAGCTAAAGATCTAGGCATTATCATGACACCACGTGTTATATTACTGCAAGCTTCTTGCTGTTCAAATCAGAGAGCAGTAGGCATCAATCTGTTTGGGGATGAAATTATGTATAAGCAGATAACCAGAGCATGAATAAAACAAAGTGAAACCAACCTGCATATGAAAGGAATATGTGACAAGAGACACACTTTCACATGGATGACTGAAAGTGGGAAAGAGAAAAATGAAAGGTAGAATTGAAATACAAATGAATGAGAACTGGTGGGGAAAAAAAAAAAAAAAAAAAAAGAAAAGGAAGCCAAAGAAATTTAAAATAACAAGATGTGAAGCAAACTAGAGTTGACTGCGGTAGGATAAAACACTTCCTCGATGTAATATCACTGTCTTCCCAGGTCTTACACCAGAGACTGACTTAGCCCTCTTATTTAATTACATGCTGATACACCATCATAAGACCTCATGGGAAATCTTGAAAGATCTTGTGGCAGTTATTAAATTAACATTTGCCGTCACTGTAAATATAATCTGATCAAAAACATTTCGTGTGTGCAAAGAAGCCAAATTTGAAAAAGAATGATTCAGCTATAAAAAGAAATAGCATCTACTAAAAACAGCTGTTGTGGAAGAGAAGTAGCAAATGATCGGATATTTTTCTTTGAATATGCAGCACAGAAGGGTTCGTATGCATGATTTCAGATGTAGGTGAATCCCCTACACTACACACAGAGTCTGATCAAAATGTGGCTGCAGTTTCCCAACTGTGAGCTGCTATCCAAATAAGTGATGTCTAGTCCTCTACAGCAAGCCAGTTGTTCCCACCTCCTCACCTCTGCTCTATCGCAGTGTTAGTGGTGAAGCCCATGACTAACAGGGGAAGGACAGAAGGTAATATCCTTTAGATGGTTCTCTTATTTTTTTTTGTTTGTTTTCTGGGAGTTTAATATAGGACAAATGCTAAACACTTGAGTGTTTGTCCAAACTAGGCATTCAACCCTTTCAAGCTTTGCTCATCAATGGGGATATGACATTTGTCGATGGGGATATGACATTTTCCAATGGGGATATAACATTTATTTAGATTCACCAAGAACAAACACATAAAATAAATAAAGGTTTTGGTGAGTTTCTGTTACAGCCTAGCCAGTTCCTGGTAGAAAGGGAGGCAAGTTTTTTCACAAAGTGAGCAGTGACCCAAAGGAACACTGTTTTTTTCTCATGCATCGTATGACTATATAAATACATTAATTCTTATTGGAACTGCTTCTGAACAGAAGAAAAGCAAACAGGAAGAAATTGGACTGTTAAAGGACAGTGACCTTTGAAAAGAAATGGTAAATGTTTTTAGGGCAAAAAAGAAAGGAGTAGATACTGGCAGGACTATTAAACAAGTAGTTTGATGCTCTAGCATCAAGCTTTCTTAAACAAGCCTATCTTTTATATATATATTTCACATATTCTCATGATACTTATTCTCATGATGTAATTGTTATGAAGTATGTTTAATCAGACTTCGTAAAGACAGCAACTACATTTCCTTTCTGGGTGGTACCAGAAGCTGTGTCCTATGAGAAGTAAGTTCCTTATGGCCTCCTAAGTATATAGCCTTCACATTGCTTCCAGATGGAACAAGAAGTGAAGGCGCCAAAGGGGAGAGCTGGGTTAAAGTTTGGAAGAAAACAAAGTGTTTCTTTTCTCTCCACACTTACAGCAACCATACAGATTTTTCTCCAGAATTTATTTCTCTGTAACATAGAAAGTCACCCATAATCCACGCTTTCCCATAAACTGGAGAAGAGAGATGAGAAATCCAGGATGATTGCTGCATCTGGTAAAAGAGGTGCTTTACAGCAGCTCAGTAGCTCCAGTGAAAGGTAAATAAGGTGTTTTCATTAATCGCACGTGTGCTGCCTTAGTGGTTTAAATCACTGAACAGGGACTGGCTGCCCTGATTTGGAATTCTGCAGACAAGAGCCTCAGCTGCAAGTCCAGAATACGTGATGGAATGGAGAAAACATCTTTCCCTTAAATCATCTGAATTTCTGCATATTCCTTGAGTTAATGCTGAGGTTTGTCACATTTTTTAGAGAAACTGCTGGGTTTCTCGAATGCCAGTCAGTTTTGAATGCTCCCAGAGGTCATGCCATGTGGAGACTCTGTGAGGCTTCGGGACATCCAGGTCATGCTGCTTCTTTCCTGTGTGGGAATTTGGAAGGGCACAGTTCAAAGCTCCCCAAGCTTTATACACCACCTGGAAATCACTCTGCCACAGCTTTGCTTTCAACATGCAGATCTCATGTCACCTCTTCTAGGATGAAGGACAGCACAAGGACAAAGGACAGCCAGATTCCTGTCATTTGTCCTCCAAGATTAGTGCTATTTTCTCTGTTACATGATGTTTGAGGTCTAGCCCAGCTGACACTACAAATAGGTACCTTATCTGATTGAAAAGGGAAGACTGAATTTGCTTTCAGTAGTTTGTGTCAATCTTTTCTTGAGCTGTGCTGTATAGTTTATCTCCTTGGGGATGCCAAGAGCGCCGTGTTGGGCTGCCTGGAAGGGAAAGTGAACCATGGAAATGTTTTCTCCAATGGAAACAAAGACTTAGAGAATATCTTCCAGTTTTTAGACATGACCAAGTACATAAGAAAGTAGCGACCATTGACCCATAGATATCTCAGGACAGGGTGATGGGACAGCAAACCACAACTGCTGGGAAAGAGATGTCTTTGTGAAGAGATCTGAGTTGTCCCAATCACAGTGGGTACCACATGTTCCCCCTTCCTTACCGGGGGTCCGCATGATCACCCCGAGGCTGCCCGCGGAGAGGCAGCCCCCCACGTGCCAGTGCCGCAGCGCCCGCCTCCCCCCCAGCGCACCCGCACACGTCAGCTGAGCCCTCATCGCGGGCCACAAAATGTGTCCCCCTGGGACACATGGGTGGGATGCTAGGCACCAGAAATGCAGATTCAGAGAGGAAGGAGTCCGTGGAAAGTGCATTAATATGATTCCTTCTTTGTTTCTCACAGGTGTTTTCTTGGCAGTGAGTGTGAGGAAACATTTGTCAGGTAAGATGGTGCTCAGGGAACTTTCATTCTTCCTGGAAAAAAAAAAAAATCGGGTAAACATTTAGCAGTCTTTTTACATAGTCTTTTATACTTATTTCCTACACTTTGTATTTGAAATTAATTTTCCTGATACAGTTCTCATTGTTGTGATCTGTATTCTCATGTATGGCTTTGCTGTCTGCAAACAATTTTGCTGTCCAAAATGTTCTACACCTTTTTGCCACACATATTCTTATTACATAAGCAGTAAATTGCTCTATACTTTTAAGGCCTTGACCTGTTATTAATAGTTTTGTTTTATAAGTGCAATTTAAAAATCAGGACATTCCTTGTGCACTTACTCACCGCACAGACTCCTAGTCCTCGAGTCTTTACACAGGAGAAGTGCCAGAGAGTTTGAAAGAGTAATTTTCTTTAACAAAACATACAGAGTGGTCTTTCAGTATTTCTGCTTTGAGAAGGGTTTGCTTTGAAATCCTGAATACATACAAAGACAGGACTGGAGTCTACTACACTGTGTTGAAGTTCTTCAAGAAGTATATTTAATAAATAAGAGATATGGCACTTTCCTATGTGGTTTGAATTCAGGATAGAATGAGACAGACAGAATATTAGAAGTATAGGTCTGATTTTAAATCAGCTTTTAGAGATGGAAAATTAAGAAGCTGACAAAGAAATGTCTAGGTCAATAAGTCATTGTAAATTGTGTGTTTGAGTATTATCACTGCTGACAGAGTGCAACATGTGTATCCTAGTCTCATGCCATGTGTCAGATTAGGGCTGCACTCTCTCTGCTGGGTGCACATTAAGGGTTAATCAGTCAGGGCAAAAATCTATCTAGGCTAATTGGAAAAGAAGCAAGAAGATTAATGACCAATGACATCCATCAAAAAAGAGAATACACTGTTGAATAATTAAATTAAGAGTCTCCATAATGCCATTAATTATAAAAAACATTGAACTAATTAAGCTTTGAAAAATTGCTTTGACAAATGACATGGCTACTTTTTGCAATATATATGCTACAGAAACTGTATTCTAGAAACATTGCTATCAAACACACTGTATGAAATTCACTCCCATCCAGAGGACCTCCCAAAGGTCAGTGTGCCACTTAAACCCTGTGAGTGAAACTGCAGTCCCATTGCAGTAATAGGAATTTTAACACTGACTTCAATGGAAACATGCTTTCCCCTATATATTTTGAGAAGTAATTGAGCTTAACATGATGAATAGACCATCTGTACTGTCATGAATTTTAGCCATAGAAAACATTCAGAACTAATAGAAAAGGAAGATGTAGGACCTCTTTGAACCAGTCTCCAAAGGGCTGGTATTTCACTGCCACAGGTAGTAAAAGAGGACTTGTGGTATCGAGAAAAAACAGGTATGTTTAATAAAGAATGTTAAAAAATACTTAATTCTTCCTAAAAAGATTCAAACCACGGGTGAATAGACAGTTTGATTCTATCCTAATAAGGTGCTTTTAAAATACACGTGTGTGTCTGTCTAGCTTGACATGAATTATTGCATGTCTTTTCCCTAGCAAATTCCAAATCTGGAAACGAATCACCGTTTTTTACAATTCTGAATCAACATATTATTTATCAAACAGATAAATAAAGGTGACGCAACAGAATATTGAGATGCAGATATCTGTATTTTTTTCTTCTGTCATTAACTTCTTAATTTTATTTTCTTTATTATAAGGATAATATTTAAACATTTGTTTGACTTATGATGGTATCTTCCTCTTATGAGGATCTTATGTTTCTATAGGTATTACTTTAGAAGATAATTTGGCTTGTGCCCATTTTTGGGAGGAACTTGTAATAGGGCAATATTGTTTTTCAGCCATGTTAAACATTAATCCAACCAACACATAATTTATGTTATCCCGAAATAGAGCTTCCTGAAGGGAACAACTACAGTTTCTTCCAAGACTATAGATTTTTTTCTAACTTCCAGGAAGAAAATTTCATGTGAGCATATTTTCCTAAAGCTGCCCATACTCGTAATCTTTTCTTTTTCTTGCCTTGCCTTGTGTTTTAGTCCATCCCCCCAAATTATTGAGTTATTAAATAATATTTTTACCATTTTTTTCCCCCTATTCATGCAGAGAAGCTGGTTGTAGTTAGGAAAAGATGAGTCTGCTTCTCTTTCATGTCAAGACCCTTCATGCCGTTGAGGTGGGGCAAAGGACTCTTGGTCATGTCACTAGAGGAAAGCAAAGCAAGTACCCGAGACCCTGCAGGAGAAGAGACCTCCAGAGCAGGGGCAGCACAGAGGAGGCTGTGGGCTTTATAAACCCCCCACAGCAAGAAGGGGATTATCTCAGACTGCAGTTGGAGTACATCTGCTAATGAAAGCAGATGTAGAAGACAGAAGAAAAAAAAAAAAAAAAAAAAAAGGCTAAAATGCCAGCAGGAAGGAATTAGTAACTTTGTTGAATATATTGCATTAAGATGCACTAAGGGAAGCGTAGAATGGCAACAAATTGTCAGAGATCTAGAAACACCCCAAAAGTGGCTGAAGGACCCCTGACTTGTGGGAGGAGAGGGCCTGGAACTTGGAAGCAGCAAAGGGGAATGAGAGCACCCGATGCCTCCTGTCACTGGGAAAGAGACCCAACGTCGCCTTCACCATCCGTGCAGGGAAAGGGTGTCACTGGGCAGTGCTGGCTCTGTGCTGGGTCAAGCCGAGTGCTGGGGCTGGTCGTGCCACCAGCACCCTCCCATGGCCTGTGATGCAGGTCTGCATGGGGCTGCTGAGTGCCATGGAGGGATCACTATGGGGTCATCTCAAAGCAGGGAGTGCATCTGCACTAAAACATGTGTACTTTGTGTCCTGGCTTGTGTCGAGCAGTGGGAGAGTTGGGTGCTGTAGGACTGTTTCTGCCTGGGAGCAACGTTGGGGATGGGGCTCAGCAGCTACTCCGTCCCCTTCTGCTGACAAATCTTCTGTCCATCAAACCACGGTTGCACACGGTGTTGCACTATACTGTGGGGAGCAGTAAATATTTAGCTCCTTGTGGCTTCTGCTTTGCATGTGCTTCATGAAAAAGCAAAATAAAATCACCATAAACCCCATCCTGCCATAAGGCCTCCCTTCCTCCTAATAGGGTTCACCTATCCTGCTATTGTAGTAGCCCTGAAGTGGATAATATTCAAGAGATATATTACCCTGTAGTTTTGCAACCTTATTTTTTGGGAGATTAACTCCGAATGTTGTCAGTTGCAGTGTATTTTTCTTCAAACATGCTATGTTTGTCTATGGAGCTAGTAATTTAGAGAGTGGAGTAGATGTTTAACAGTGCAGGGAAACACACAGTATAACTGACACCTGCTTTATACAAACCTCACACTCTGTATACAGGCAAAGTTACAAGGGAGGCATTTGTTGAGATCTTTGTTTTTATTACATAAACACTCTTGACAGGAGAAAAACCTGCCTTGATAGGCCGATTTGGAAATATTTTTAAATATCCTGCAGGCATATAAATTTTGGAAACTCCACAGCAAATAGCAGCTTCCGTATTAAACATACAGGAATCACTGTTTAAAAAACATGAAGGCTGTGATACATATCAGTGTGTGTCAGGAAGTTAAAATTTAGGATGGTGCTAAAGTCTCCATCTCAGCTTAGGTCTTGGTTGGCCAACACAACCTAGAGTGCAACCCTGACTACGTCAAAGACAGTTGTGCAACAATGGATTCCCCCTCTGTGTTTCTTTCTACAATAAAAGTTTGTGCCACAACTTCAAAGGCATATAAGCAGCTATTTCTGTGTTTATGTCTGTAAAATTTATCCTAATATTTAAGTGGAGGTAACATTAGCTGGTAATATGTATGGAAATATGTCGTAATAAGGTGGCATATTGGTCACTTCTTGCAGTAGCCAATTCAGCCTCTTTGAACTTTTTGTAAACAGACGCTTGAATGCACCATGGAGCTGCTGTGGCTGAAATCCTACTGTAAATATTGTTTTCTCACTGGAGAACATTGCTAGGTTTGTAGTCACTGCTAAGATTTTACTTGGCAGTAAAATCATCATCTGAATTACAATCCAATGTCATTATATCATCTGCAACATCTGCAGTCAGGATATATTTGGCATTTCAAGGTTGGGAGGAGGGAGCAAGCATCTTCAGTAACACAGCGGTGCTGGGGCTTGGAAAGAGCCGCAGGGGAATTAGGTTGCCTCCAAACACAATGCTGCTTTCAGATGCTTATTGTGTGGTGGGGAATGGCCTCTGGAAACTATTATTTTAGAAACAACAACACAAAACATCGCTGTTTTGGGGAAACTTAGGACAGCCAACTGTAATTGCAGGGTCCATAGAGGAGCACAAATAGAAAATCATAATGATAATGCTGTGAGCAAAGGAGCAGTGGTTTCAGGTCTTGCACTGCAAGCAGACAAATCTTCAAAGACACTTCAGTACAGAACTGTGATCACCTGGGCAGGAGGATAATTGTAGAAGAAGAGGCTGTGCCTATATTAGACAAAACCAAAAAGCCCCAGCTGGTTCATCTTTGGTCTTCTGCCTCTGCATAGGCTGCTTGCTCCCATCCGACGGCTGAATCAAAGGATGTAACTAAGAGCCTGGTCCTGTTCCTTTGGATTTATTGCTGCAGTGGGATTTCTTCTTCCTGCAGTCGGAGATAAGATTTTATTTTTGCTTGAGGCTTTTCGATCATAAGGCTGGCTTTGTGCTCATCATTCTGTGTCATTCATGCCTGTTGCTCTTTCCATCCTAATAAATAACAAGGAAGAGAGAGTGACTTGTAAGCCTAAACCTGCCCCTGTGACCATTCCTGGTTAGTGATTATCATTAAGGTCTATTGAGCTTCTCTCTTGACTAGATGAAAACAATTATTATCATGCTCTTTACTTCATTTTCCTGATGTCTATTTTGAGTGTCAACTGTAATAATTATTTTATAAGGCTCACTTCATTTCTGACCACTATTAATAAAAGCAGAATAGCAGAGCATGTACAGAGAATAGGGGGGAGGAATAAGCTGTCAGGGAATGAAGATGAGAGACTCTCCCCGCTCCTCAGCCATGCTGCTGTCAAGCAAGAGCCTGATATATTGCAGATTTTTTTCAGGAATTCATCTATAACCCTCAGGGTAGAACACCCCTGCAAGCAGCTTGAGTCATCTAATCCACTTATGTTATGGTCTTAGTTTTCCAGGCATACCAGAATTAAAAGCATATTTTATACATATTTTCTACTGAGCCCATTTTTTTTTCCTTATGATGCTGTTTGGAAGACCCAAAGCTGAGACAGCTGGCAAAACATACCTACAGAGGTGCAAGGATGTTACATCATGAAGCAGAGAAAATGAGGCTTTGGCATAATAGATAGGGGAAAAATGATGATGTTCCTTTCAATTAAGCATATTTTTCAAAGGATACTTAATGAATTGCTGCTGGGAAAAATAGCTTAATTATTTCTGATGCTTGTTAAGAGCTGCAGAAGTGGATGAATGGAGAACACTCTGCTTTCTCAATGATGCCCAGGTAAAAAGATAAAAAACAATGATAGCTCCATGGTTTGGAAATATATCTTCTAGCTGCAATGTCAAGCTCTGGAGGATAAAGCAAAAACAAGCTTGTTAGTTATGAAAAAGATAACTAAGAACATTTTGTCACCAACTTTTTTTAATGAACAGCCATTAAGACACACACTAGCCATGAAGCTCCAAGGACCTCACCAGCGACAACTACTTACAACAGTCCCCTTCTCCCAGAGTTTAGTTGCACAATGTTCAGCCTTACTTAGCAAGTAAGAGTTAGAGCAAAACTCCCAAGTAATTAAAATCATAAATAGGCAGAAGAACATAAGCCTGGGAAGGACCTTGGGAGGTAATGCAGTTGATTTCTTCCCAAAGAAGAACTACCTTTATCTATATTATTTTGAGTAAGTGCTTCTCTTGGCCTTGTGTAAGGAAGGTCAGGGGTGGAGATACCAAGGTGGCTTACTGCAATGGAGATTTTCCTAAGTCACCTCTGTGGTAACTCAGTCACACTGCTCCCTTTCCACTTTCAATTAATTATGTCACTCTTCAAATCAACTTTTTATGTCTCTATAGGCTATTATCAAGCTCCCCTAATGGTTCTTTTTTTCAGAATAAATTTTGCCCAATAAGTCCTGAAGCGAAAGTCTGGTCCTTCGTGTTGCTCTCTGCCAGCTATTCCTCTCCAAGGGTCTCTTGCACTGTGGTATCTGACACCTTTCCTGGTGATGATTTCAGCAAGGACATCCACTTACCTAAGAGCTGTCACTCCACTCTGTTCTTTATCCTTCAGCGAAGAGGAAAGTAGGTGTCTAGTGACCTGTGTCCTGCGTCTCTCCGTTCCTCCAGACTCCAGAGTGCACGAGTGTGCTCGCGTTACTTTTGCTGGCATCAGGGCTGAGGCGATGCGTATGGCACAGAGGGGGTGCACACGCCGAGAAGGAGGTCTGAGTTCTACAGTGGGGGCTAACCCATCACACGCCTCTGTCCCCTGCACTCGCCAGCCTCATCGGGAGGGACCCTTTCTCTGCAGGCACCTCAGCAACAGGGCTGTGAGGGACGGAGCTGCCTGGCTTGTGGGGAGGTCTGGGCTGCGGAGCAGTGCTGCACAGCCCCGGTGCCCGTGGGCAGTCGTGACAATCTCGGGGGCGAGATGAGGTGCTGCCAGCCCTTGTCCCAGTGCCATAGGATCTTCCTGGCGGTTCTTCCCATAGAGAGGCAGCTGGGTGCAGAGACCCACATCGTTTCCTTGATAATGTTGTAATGGAGCCTCAGCCACCAATGGTATGCATGAAGTCACAGAAACCAGGGGATTAAGCTAGGCATGGATATTATTTTATATATGCATGTGTCTACATGGTATTTGCATATTTATTTCAATTTAGGGAGCTTAGTGTCTAAAATAAGACTAACTCCACTACAAACAGGTTGTGTTAAACAGACAGTAACTGTTTTTTAACCCAAAGCTCCTTTATACCTATCACATTGCCTTGTTCTGATACCATAGCAAAGTCAAAATAAGAAGGAAAGAGGGAAGAAGATATTTGAAATGCTACACTTTTAATGTAGCTGTTTCTCTGTGCAATTTTTCACAAGTATGACTGTGAAGATACACAGGGGAACCAATATGTTGAAGGGCTGCTTTAAGTAGGATTTGATGTTTATGGGATTGTCAGAAATCAGCAATGGTTCATAATGGAAAGACTCATATTTTGAACCGGATTACAACCAGATGAATGGCCTCAAATGAAAACCAGTGCTGTGAAGCTGTGCAGTGTTGAGGATGGGTAAGTTCTATATTCCTATAGTTCTGTATTTTTAAGACTAGATACAGTAACGTATGTAATGATCCAATATCTTTTCTGAATCATACATCCAGTATAACTGAATGAAAGCTTGATTTCTAATTCCCATGTGTATTATATATCTTTAAAATAATTGTAATCACAAGAGCTCAGTAATTTCATAATTATTACCTCTAGTGAACACAATATTTCTGTTAATAGAATTTAATTTTCTTAAATACATTCAGTGTCTTCAAGCATTCAGTGTGTGCCTTTCTCATGTTTTAATTCTATAAATGGACTGCTATTCCCTCACCATGCTCAATATTTTGAATTTTCAAATAAAGTCAGATAAATCATATTGTACTGAGCCTCTTTCCTGCTAATATAAGTATGTAAGTATTACTGCATGAGGATTTTTTTGAGAGATTTCTTGTTTGGTGTATATTATTAGATGAGCCTTTGAAATCCATTTCCTTCATACACATACCAAAATGCAAATGTAATAGTACAGTTATACATGCATATAAAATTGAGCAACATATGTAGGAAATACAGCACACTTAGAGGTATGCTGAGCTTCAGAGTTATTTACAGCAACATTTTTTTTCAGTTGTCGCCCCATAAATCTTGAAAGCATTTGCTGATGCAGAGCAGTCAGGAAGCAGAGGGGCAGCATACTCTTCTCTTTGGGGTGCTTTGGGGTGCTGCTAGCTGGCTGGACGTTGGCAGATTCTGGGGTCAGGGCTGGGCAATGCTAGCACAAGCTGGGGCAGGGAAAAGGCTCCCCTCAGTCTCTCTGACCTATTCCTGTGCCAAAGGGGCCAGAACAGGAGTATCAGTGGGGGCAAGCCCGAGGGCTGGGTCTCCAGGGTCAAAAAAAACACAGCCTCCAGCAAAGCGCATTTTTTTTCTAACTCAGTAAGTTTTCATGATCACTTACACTGGAGTTTTTACTATTATCATGGAGTTTTCATTAATAGTAATTTTTTCTGTGGCCATTTGTTTAAATGGCAGGATTTTTTTCCCCAGTGCCAGCAAAAGGTGACTTACTTTTAGAGATATGACAACAGAATCTGCATTAAGAAAGTTTTTGAGCACCCCTACTTCACAGCAATCACTTTCATTTGTGAGCTCTAATCATTCCTACAACTCACCTGCACTTTCATTACCACTTTCATTGCTGGTGGATCTGAGTTAGGAGCTGAGCTACTTGGGCTGTCTCTGCCAAGAGCAAAGCAGGGGGAGGTCCTGCACACCTGCACGCTGAATGTCCTTGTGCAGCCGTCTGTCCACACTGGCTGCAGAGGCAGCCCCCAGAGCTCAGCTCCAAAGTCAGCTGAGTCATCAAGTGATGGGCCTATGGGTCTCAGCACCTGTCTTTGACAGGCGACAGACTGTGATATTCCAAATTGCTGGGACACCAGCACTGTGCCAAAGTCTATTATTTCAGGTTTGGTGCTTAATATACAGCTATACTGCTCTGGAGAGCCAAAATTGCATTTTCTTCACAGTCTTGTGCTTTAGTGTGCTTCATGTCTATTCAAGGTTTGGTCAGTGCAGCATTGGGGTACTGTGAGGTTATGCTTTTAGATACACCCTAAAGAAATAATGTGTATTCCTCTTCCCTTTGCATGTATCTTTTTAAGCCTTCCTCCTTTCAACTTGTCAGACAGAGCCATCAAAAATCCAGCTTTACCATCTAATTTAATTGTATTCAGCTTGTGAAGTTATCTGTGCATTCACAGCAGCAGTCAGTGAAGGCCAGTAAATAATGGAAAACTGCTGCATCTGGATTAGCCCCCTCCAGGTGTCTGGGGTGTCAGAGGTGGGCAGGCACCTACTGAGGCCTTTCTGGAGGTGGCCTGAAGAGCCTGGAGGGAAAAGGATGTGTTTCAGTGTGGCTTTTGTTTCTGTTCTCTGACATTTGCAGCCCCTGTGGACTCCCCCATCTCTTCTCAGGACAGAAGGCTCAATTCAGCACAGACAGTGCAGAAAAGGATGCAGAACTGATAACAACAGTGGTGTGGAAGATCGAGCAAGCCGTGCCATCACAAGCAACTTCACTGCAAATATATTCTCTCTTTGGAGGCTCCTGCTCTGGCAGACAGCTACCACAGCTCTTCAGGACTTCACCTTAGGAGTGCAAAGATCATAGGGAGTATCACTGATCTGTTTCCACCTTGCCCAGTTCGTCTATGATGGCTGTATTCTTTGGCATATGGAGTATGAGAAGCCTTCACCTTACTCCATAAATGTTGGGAGCTGGAGACAGAAGGCTGTGTTACCAAAGACCTGTTGAGACTGACAATGTGCATAATCAAGAGCATCTGGAACCCCATGTTCAGTGTGTAATTTCAAACAGGAGTTAATACACTGTAGGAAAACGTCACAGAAAACTCCTCCCTTCAAGAAACAGATACATGAATGATCCATCTCCTCCATCTCCTTGGGACCAGATCCAGAGTCAAAAGTGCAGTTCTCCACTCCAGAGAGGATCACAGCTTTCTGTCATGGCCCCTCCCTGTGCAGTTGGTAGTTTCCCTTCAGCAGGTTCCCAGTATTCCTGCAGGCATCTTTCCTTTCCTGGTCCAGCATCCACTTTCCAAGCATTGGCTTTGGGTATATTCTCCTTACATGGGATTTCCTGCGGAAGTAGCGAGCCCGTCTGTGCTTTTTGGGGTATTTCTGCCCCTTGCCGAGTGGCTCTGAGGTGTGAATTGGCACTGCTGACTATGCCAAAGCTGAGACCAGTGGGCCTTGCTAAGTCTAAACTTTAATTCCAGAGTGATCATGTTCCTTATTTTGCAATGTCAGACCACAGTTACAGCTGTGTCTGAGTGCAAAATGCTTGCTCTGCGATAGTCAGTCCCGATGGTCACAGATTACACTGCAAAGTCGCGGCATGCTGAGCAGAAAATCAAAGTACAGCCATAGCTATGGACACGGCACCTTCCTGCTTTCACATTTTTCCTGCCTGCCTTCTGAGTCACGGCACTCAGCTTAAATGGAAATGAAAAGCACCAACAGGAGTCAAGCTGACAGAAGCAGGATGGCTGCAGCACTACACACTGTGTTCGGCACTGCCTTGCGTATCAACAAAAGCATCAGGTGAGCTCCAGCTGCATATGCTTTGTTCTTATCAATGAAGTGCAAAGCAAGGAGTGCTTTATTTAATATTCCAGATGCAGGGATGAATTGGCATTTAGCAAAGCACTTTGCCTGGTCAGATGGAGTACTCTGGAGGTAGAAAATATGGAAGGGTAATAAATACAAAACACCAAGCTGTTTTTCTTAACCGGGTCGCTTTTCTGACCACAACCACACAGACTCCTTCATGAGTGACTGTCAACTTGGCAAGGTGAAAGCATTCCTCTCTCCCACACTCTCGTTTTTGCTTTGTCCCTCCTGCTAAGCATTGGGTGCAGACAGCAAACCTTAAACCATCCTGTGTCTGCTGGAATTTGGATGCCTCAGCCTAGCAACTGGTGCAGAAAATGGAATGAGCACTTTGTAGCTCACAGGCATGCGGGGTCAGGAAGCTGCCGACTTGCTGCCTTTGGAAAGCAGAATGCCGTGGTTGCCTGATGGGGAAGAGCAGAAGTAATTGCAGGAAGTCAACTAATTCATGCAAAATGAAGCTAATCATTAATGGTGGGGTACACAGCCATTCTTCTGCAATGCTGAACAATTACTTCTAAGTCATGTTTTAAGGCTAACATGTAACCAGAGTGTGGTTGAGTAGCTGGAGCACAAAGCATCTCACTGAGTAAGCTGATTTCTGTTCCCTCCCTTGCCCCTGCTCCTACAGCTGGAGGAAATCCCCACTTCTCAGGCTGCCAGGAAGGTGTCATTGGTTACTGATAAATATATTGCTATTAAAAGCAGAAATTCAAAGGATCAAATCCGGCTGGGATTTCTGCTCACTAGACATTATTGCAGTTCAACTCCTTTGTGCCTGTGTTTGTCCTGGAGAGAGAGAAGCCCAGAGACCTGGCTCTAAACAGGGACATGGCCACCCGGATCCCAGTGGCAGTCAGTCTCTATTCCTGTTATGAGTGATAAAGATGAAGAAAAAGAGTACACCTGAAAGGTGGGAGATCCAGAGGATGATCTAGCTTTGCCCCAAAACCTTTCAGTTCTGCTTTATATCCTACTCCACATCTTCAAGTAAAGTGTTGCAAGCACAGTTCAGTGTGGGTTGCTGCTGGATGGGAGAGAGAGATGCTCTCTTCTGACTAATTCCCATTTAAATGGCCAGGGACAGTGTTAAGAAGAGGCGCTTGGCAAAAGAAGAGAGCAAAGAACAAAACAGCCCTGGACGTAGCAGCTTCTCAGTGAAGGGGCACTGAATGGCAGGGAGAAACAGGAATATAAAAAGAGATAAGGTTTGGACAATTAAAAAGATGAAAACTTTGTATCTAGTCTCATTGTCCCAACATCCCACATGCTACTGGAAGTGGCTCAGCTCTACCTATGTGTTTGTGCATGTATATGAAGTTCCAGTCGCCAGGAAGCAAAATAGTAATTGTTTGGGCTTTAATGGGTTTTCAGTCTTCTTTCATGAGGAAAAACAAATCCTGAAATTAAATCTTCACTTGGTACTTAAGACTGCAATTTCTAAGTTACATTAGCAAGCACCTGGCACTAACACAATGAATATGCTGAAAGACACTGATATTTAAGTCGTAAACAGGTACGACATGACAGTGCCTTTCTGCTGGATGCCTTGCTTATACAACCATGCAAATACTTCCTGGAGAATAAATTACCCAGCCAATTTCCTATGTATTCCTGTTTGTAAATTGCTTCTAAGTACCTCCTGTTTCTCTTGAATGTGCTTTTAATAAATACATCAGGCTATGGACAAACAGCTTATTGTGACTGCTCGATGTTTAAGAGTCAAGTTGGTTTAATTAGTTTTCATTTCATACAAAAGCTATTTATATTTTCTGGATGAAAGTCCCACAAAGCCTGGTTTCTGGTGTGAACACTCTGGTGTGTACAAGCTCCAGTAGGCAGGAGATGCAACTTCCTCAGGGATTCAGGAATGGCTGAATATCGCCAAATCTGTACGTTGATCTTCATGGCATCTTTGGGGCTGCTTTGGTGCTCCATGTAGCTCCCAGAAGCCTCAGTTCAAGCCATGAATAACACCAGGCTGGATCAGACCAATGGCTGGAACATGAGTCACACATGTCTGTGTGTGGAAAGAGGGCACTGAAGGGGGTGATTCCCACAGGAATGGCTAAACCAGACTTTTCCCATTCATACTGTCCTGGTGCATGAAGTACTTTTGCTGTACTATTTGGAAAGGCTCATGCAAAGCAGCCACTGCTTGAAATAAGACCTGACCCACACCGACTCATGGCAGAGCCTCTCCTTTATTTCTGACCAAAGTGTTTATAGGATAGATCCATAAGGATATATCCTCAGCTCTCTCATGCAGAGTTTGTTTCCCTTACCTTTCAAAGCAGGCAAAGCAACAGCTTCAGCTGCCCCTGGGTGCCTGTGGACACCCTGCTGTCACAGAAGATACTGGACGGGGCTCCTCCAGGCAGACCTATGGCCAAATACAAAGACCACAAATGTTCCCTTTAAAATGTATCACGTGTGGTGTAGGCACCCTTTTGCCATAGAGCTCTTCCTCCTCCACAAATATCAGACAAACATTACACTCCAAGAAGAGCCTGCTAACTAGGAAACACTGCAGATGCAAGTCCTCCTGTGGTTGCCTTTGCTGATCTGGTTCATTTACACACACTGCACGTTTAACATCGCAGACCACAGATATCCCATCAAGTGGTACCAGGTCCTTACACGCTGGCACGCGTTATCCAGTGATGAGCCTGCTCCCTTCTCCTATGGGAGGGTCACACATGACAGTGCTGAAATATGGAGTTTGGAACTTTAAACCAGCCATGTGGGGTAGGGCATGATATTGTCTTTTGCTTATACGAGGGTACGTGTAACTATAGTATTTGGATATAAATAAATCTGCAGCTTCAGATTTTCACCAAAGCATTTTTGCTATTATTTTGCCAATAAGCATCTGAAATGTTGAAATTTTTGATCTTTTATATAGCTGTTTGAAAAGCATTTTTTTTATATTCTTGAAAAAAATACAAGTTCTAACTATTTCTAATCCAGTCATCACATAAGTTGTTAAACGCAGTAACCAATGTTCAAGAATATTTTAACGAGAATATAAGAAGACTATTCCTTTGAATAAAAACTGAAGACTGGCTTTATTGCTATTCATTAAGCCACTCAGCTGCATTCCACAAACATTTGTGTTTACCAGAATGTTCGTAAAAATAAAAAATGTTGTAAACATTCAAGTGAATGTGGATTTATACAAAAACTTTTGCTGTCAGAATATTAAAGTAGCTGCTTTATAGTGTCTCTCTTGCTTTGGGAGGGATCTTGTGCAAGAATAGAAATACTGTATAACAGTAATCATTAGTGGTAAAAAATATCTAAATAACTCCATTGCCTTTGATGTACTTATTCCGGATTTAGAGATATATGCTGAAACCAGATCCGAGATTTTATTTTTACAAGCCTTTATTTTTTTATCTAAAATGGCTTTCAGAGGAAATACTTTGAATCAAGTTCTGTCGTGTTTGTTTGTTCTGTGCTTTATAAAACTGTTAAGAATAATTTAATCTGTGCATGAGGGTGGGAATGAAGATAATGTAATAACAAGACTTACTAATAAGACTTACTAAAGTCACATCAGAGAAAAATATGATATATTATGAGGTCAGGAAAATGCTACTTTATCTCTGAAAATGTCTCATTTTCAGTGAAGTTTGCCAGAAGAATGGCAGGTATAGACTGCTGTGATGTGTGGTCTTTCATTATCTGATGCCCCAAATAATGTGCATGTCCCTGCACTTCTTCTAGGGGACATGGGGCACCCTATAGCCACTGGTCTCTGGGTCACTCTACTTTCACCTTATTGTGATCCTTCCCAGACCAGGTCAACTGTCTGGAAACCTTACATCATCCAGGAGCTGAAGCTGCAGGACATTGTGGTATCTCTGACTTTCTCAAAAAATGGAGACGTATTTTCTAGCCTCTAAGGCATGAAACTGAGATGGCAAAATCTCTGGAAGCCATAATTCTTGTAGTGGCAAAAAGATCTACCCAAGACAGCAGAGTAGAGTCCAAGAAGTTCTAGGAGATCAAACTCAAGCTGCCAGTGACTGACCTGGATTGGACGGGGCTCCTTCAACTAACACAAACTCCTAGGGAACAGCAGGAGAACCCTTGGAAATGGGGACGCAGACCAGGAATCCTTAGGAGGAAGACATCTCCATTTCCTTAAAGAAACACGGATCAATTGCTTCCAGAAAAATTAGCATCTGAAACACTTGTTCCATGGGGAATTTAGAAATTTCTCAGGACATTTTTTTCCTGATTTGGAATAAAATTTTTCATTCTAGCCAAATTTCCTATTAAATGTGAGTATTTCAGTTTGAATCAAAATATTTCTTTAACAAACAATTCTAAAAGACAATATCTACCCTCTATTCTTTTCCCCAAATGTCCTTACTCTTGTTGATAATCAGATAAAATGCTAAATGTTGTGCCTCTGCTCCACAACTAATTTGGCTGTGTCTCTTTGTGATAATGGTGTATCATGATGTGAAGAAGAGATCATGTGACAGATTCAGAGATTTTGGCATGAAAGACCTTCAACTGGCTTTACAGCACCTTGAGGAAAGTAGCATACAAGTTTGATTGCAGCAAGCAGGTTTTCTTCTGGTAACACACTACAGATTCCAGCTTCCGCCATGTGAGAATTGAGAGCATTTGGCCATGAAGAGTACAGAACTTCCACAAGTGTTAAATTTGCTTAATTTCATAGGCCAGGATGTTTGTCTACAGGCTGAGGTATAACACTTATGCCAGACCCCTTTTCTGAGTAGCAAAGAGGAACTGTGGCAGAAAATCTGGAAGTATTTTCTTGTCCGAGCATTGAGAGCAGAGGGAGTGCTCAAATCAGTCAGATTTTGAGGGCTGCAGCATGTGCCCAGGCCGTTGCTGGTCAGCTGTACTGCCTGGTCCATGAAGATGCCAAATCCAGAGCTTGCCAATCATTAAGGGAGATGCCGAAGGAATGGATTCTCTGATCCTGAGGACCAGGAGCTGGATTAATTCACTGCATTTGGTTTTCCATCTAGCCACTAGAACAGCCTGGCTTGAGTTGGACCTAATTCTCTACCTGTATTTCCTCTACCAGTCATTGACCTTGCTGTTGAAAATACAATAATTATTGAGATTCAGTAGCCACAGCAAGAAAAAGCTAGAAAACAAAACTCTGCAAAAGTTCAAGTTACAGACTTTCAATCCCATTACCAAAGCATTTGCAATTCTCATTTCAAAGTCAAGGAAATAATAACTAATATTGAGAAAAAATAATGAGATATATTTAATCAAAAGTTAGAAAATGTGGTGAATAGCCAATGGCAATGACATTTCTGATTACCCGACTGTGACAGAACAGGTAGTTCACAAAACAGAGCTACCACTCCAGAGATTTTACATTCCCAAGTGAAAACTGTAGCAAATACAAAATGGGTCAATGAATAGTACATTATTAAATTCCTTTGGAGAACTTTTAAATCAAACCCTGTGCCATGTGACTGCATCTATACATTCTTTACTGGCCAGGATATGCAGTCAGGAGTTTAAGAAAAGAAACCTGATCTTAACCTCGAACCATTAACTGTTGGTTGATGAACCGAATCATGAAGACTGGTTGTGCTTTGGTGAGATGAAAACAAAACCCCTTGTGTAAATATTCACTTAGATAAAAAGTAAATTCACTGTGGGTGCATTTCTGCCATTTCCTCCCACTCACGTGTGCTCTAGCCACTACGTTTTATATGAATATTAAACTTGAAAATAAGCAGTCATCTTAGTAAAGGTATCATTATATCTGACCAAGGATTTGTTGAAAACTAATCAACAGGTATGGTATGTCATGATATGGAAACTTCAGTAAATTTTGTGTATGACAAGTTATGGGGAGTTTGTCTGTTTGGAAACAGTGGTCAGCAAACCAATCCTAACTGTACTGTATCACCACTGTGTCCATGAACATGACCTCCATGGGCAAACTGTGCTGGGAAGTCTGAGCAAGGTAAACAATGAGACAGCAGAGGATGCTATTGATAAGAGAATAGAAATGATCTCCTGTCTTGCTGGTAGTCAGCTATTTCTGATAGAAGTCCTGGTGGGACCAAAGCTTCTTAAAAGATTTGGATACAGAGAGGGGAAGGTACTTCTCATCATCTTCAGGGAGGAACATTCTGCATGTAAGGAACCACAGAGACAGATATAAGACTGTTTTCATGCATTAAAAACATTAATCTAAGCAGAGGTTTACATTCAGACCACCTCAATACTTTTTGCACAGTAGCTAAACAATGTGTAAGAATGACCAACAGCACTAGGAAGAGGAGAGTGTCCCATCCTGGGTCCAGTTATTTGCACATTGTATACATTAGCAGAAACAGTTTGGGATCAAGAGCTGTTGCTCTGCTCCTGCTCCTTCTACACATTCAATGCTTTGATTTCCTAATTGGATTAGGAAGGCAACATCTGTCAGCTAAGATGTGGGGTTTTGTCTTTGAATTTCCCATCTACTCCTTTTTAAGAGCATCTTGAACTACTCTTGCTTTCATTGGAAAAAATAAGTTACTTGTCAAGTTAAGGAAGCAAGACTGAGAATTAAAAAAATAAAACAACCACCTTCATATATGTATTTTTACTAGTTATTTGCATTACTGTAACATAAAAGGAGATTAAAAAAAGGAAGAAATGGATGGTTTACTCTAGGCTCCCCACTTACATCATAGCAAGGTTAATCGAAAGATCTCAGTAGGGATTCCTTCCACAGTCTGCTCATGTTACCATTTTAGGGTTACTCTGCTGGAGTTTTGCTGGGGTTTTCATCTTTACTCAGAGGCAGTAGTTTTTTCTGTTCCGGTATACAGTACCACTTAATAGATTGAGGATGTAAGGAATTTTCTGGCATGTAAACAGAATATTATAGGGGAGACAGTAGATTTTTATTTCTAATACATTTCCACTAAATGTATCTCAATTCTTAGAGCATTTTGATTTCACTCACATTTTCCTGTCTGCTAATTCTGGTGATGCCCTTTCCTAATGATGGTGTCCTTTCCTATTTCATTATTTTCTCCTATTTCTTTCATTTGTCTTTTGACCCTTCACCCCCGCCTTGATTCCTTTGTCTTTCACTTGTATGCTACGATTTTCTCCTGCCTCTAGTTTCTTTCATTCTTCTGTCTTTTATTATCTTTTACCTCTATTTCTTTCTTCATGTTGTCCTCTTCTTTGACCTCACATCCTTCACTTTCTAGCAAATTGCCACACTGGCATGAATTACTGGGGAAAGATTGGAGATACATGTCCTTTAAGGATAGAGGAATTTATCAATAATGAACAAAAGCCAGTTTCTATTTCAGAAAAAAAGCTAAAACTTTAGGAGAGAGGGAATTATTTGAAGACTGCAGCTGGAAATCAGCTTAGGAGTGAAGGTGATAGGATCTACTTTGGCTATACAAGCTTGTTGTGTGACCTTGAGTAAATTACCCAACCCTCATGTGCCAGGATGAACAATTTACCTACCTGTTAAAATTACCATAACAATATTTCTGTCTTAGGAGCTCTGCAAAGTTTAATTAAGCTTGGTAAGCACTGGGACATTCTTCATTTAATATAATTACCACCATCATGCATTAACCCACCATGACATTTTTCAGGCAGTAGTTGTCTTAACTACTCCATTCTAGACTTAAACATGACAGTATCCTTCAACTACATTTAGCCAATAATTAAATTGTTTTGGAAAATATATTAGTTATGGTTGGAATTAGAGTGATTGGTTGAAATCTCTAAAAGACCTCTGAATATTGCAAAAGCCCTGAACAAACACACAGCTGCTGAACTCACCCATCTCCTCTGCATAACACAGGCCCAAACTCCCCAGCTAACTGCATACATCTACCTTCACATGCCTCTACCTTCCTTTCCTTAGAGTAGGACATGCCTTGTCAAGGAGCTCCGATGTTGCTTAATTGCTTACATCAATTCAGTGACTCCCTGTGGGACAGGATGCTCTGAGACAAACTTCTCCTTTGTAACCACTCCAAAAATGCCTTCGAAAGTGATGAGGTGCTTCAGTTTCCACAGCAGACCAGTGCCACCAGCCACCTTTTTCATGGTGGAGTTTCAACCCAGGAGCAAAATGGCTAGAGAGCATGCTTGCTAGAGAGGGCATGACAGCAGGGCTGTAGGGCTGTGTGTCACCCCTGCTGCAGGGCTGTGTGTCACCCCGGCTGCGGGGCTGTGTGTCACCCAGGCTGTAGGGCTGTGTGTCACCCCGGCTGCGGGGCCGTGTGTCACCCCGGCTGCAGGGCTGTGTGTCACCCCGGCTGCAGGGCTGTGTGTCACCCAGGCTGCAGGGCTGTGTGTCACCCCAGCTGCAGGGCTGTGTGTCACCCAGGCTGTAGGGCTGTGTGTCACCCCGGCTGCGGGGCTGTGTGTCACCCAGGCTGCGGGGCTGTGTGTCACCCCGGCTGCAGGGCTGTGTGTCACCCCGGCTGCGGGGCTGTGTGTCACCCCGGCTGCGGGGCCGTGTGTCACCCAGGCTGCAGGGCTGTGTGTCACCCAGGCTGCAGGGCTGTGTGTCACCCCGGCTGCAGGGCTGTGTGTCACCCAGGCTGCAGGGCTGTGTGTCACCCAGGCTGCGGGGCCGTGTGTCACCCCGGCTGCAGGGCTGTGTGTCACCCCGGCTGCAGGGCTGTGTGTCACCCCAGTTGCGGGGCCGTGTGTCACCCAGGCTGCAGGGCTGTGTGTCACCCCGGCTGCGGGGCCGTGTGTCACCCCGGCTGCAGGGCTGTGTGTCACCCAGGCTGCAGGGCTGTGTGTCACCCCGGCTGCAGGGCTGTGTGTCACCCAGGCTGCAGGGCTGTGTGTCACCCCGGCTGCAGGGCTGTGTGTCACCCAGGCTGTAGGGCTGTGTGTCACCCCGGCTGCGGGGCCGTGTGTCACCCCGGCTGCAGGGCTGTGTGTCACCCCGGCTGCAGGGCTGTGTGTCACCCAGGCTGCAGGGCTGTGTGTCACCCCGGCTGCAGGGCTGTGTGTCACCCCAGCTGCAGGGCTGTGTGTCACCCAGGCTGTAGGGCTGTGTGTCACTCCAGCTGCAGGGCTGTGTGTCACCCCAGCTGCAGGGCCGTGTGTCACCCAGGCTGCAGGGCTGTGTGTCACCCAGGCTGCAGGGCTGTGTGTCACCCAGGCTGCCAGAGGTGGCCAGGAACCCCCCAATTCTGTCTGTGTAGCTGTTTTGTCAGTAAAATATATCCTTTGGCTTTGTGAGAAAGTCAGGTGAGTGGCAGAGCTTTGGAATTAAGCTTGATTTCAGCACCCTGTTTTTTTATAAGCACCTATTCAACGTAATTCAGTTAAACACATCAGAGAGAGGACTAGATTTTAACACAGGTTCGTGCAAGGATTTTTCACAATTGAAATCTGGGTAATTCTTTTTATCAGAAGTGGATAAGCCTCTTTTGATTAATTTCTGATAAAAATGCAGGCTGACATTTTGTTCATAACTTTAAACCCCTACCTTCGAGGTATTTCCAAGCCATTTCTTTCCACAAAGATCTGGATAAGATCACATTTTTGAGACTCTCAGCTGACATGGCTTTCATATGAATTCCACCTCCCTGACAAGGGAAGCTAAAACCTACTTCTCCCATGCATCTCAAAGTGAAATTCAGTACCTTTTTGTCTGACTGTTTATCATTTCGTGCAAATACTCAAATCCATTTCCTTTGGAAAAGATTTGTCTTTGTATGACAGGCATACAAATAGGTTTTATTATAGTACTCTATTCACTGGTGCAGCTTAGCCTGAAGATAAAAAGGAATTCATTTTCTAGATTTTCCCCAAATGTCAGCTCTACATTATCAGAGTTCTTAATTCAAGAAGAATGGGCAAAAGAAAAAAAAAGACGAACCAATATATTGTATCTGACTTCATGTTAGTGACCAAGAGCCCAAACTTCCCCCCCAGTGAATTGAATCAAAGTAGAATCAAGAGTGCAAGATTAGGCAGAAAAGCATCGAGCCATCTGAATTTCGATAATGGTAACTTAGACAGTGCAATCTTTTAAATATTAATGGCAAACTCTGCTCACTGCCTTAACCATACTGCTGTGTATTCCCTAAAGGTCAGAAAAATTGGATTTTCTTTTCCTTCTTTTTTCTTGGCAGTCTTTGACATGTATATCTAGGCTTCTTTCTAAAAACAAAAACAAAACAAAAAAAATACCACACTATCACACTAAGACACTTCTGGCCCCATAAAACAAAGCAGTCCATCATGACAGAGGAGATGATAATCTCCTGATTTGCCTATTTTTTTCTGCCGGGACTCGAAGGAAACCAGTGCAGGACACTCTTCAGGCATGTTTGCTGTAACTGCTCTTGCCACCTTGGCCATCATCTGTCAATATGTAATTTGTTATTGTAGGACTATTATTCAACACTATGTAATTAGGGCCAAAGCCCAGCTGACATCTGGTTTCATAAGTGGCAGCTGTGATGGCCCCTTCTGCCAACCAGTGGGTGTTCCTGACACGGGAAACTCATCTCCACTTTCCAATCTCCTCCTCACAGTAGATTGCCCACGGCTTAAGATACTTCTGCAAGTAGTGCTGACTGGGAGGTATTCCAGCATCATGATTTGTGGCACCCAGAGTGATTTAGATGTGCCAGCAACTGAAGAGGTTGTGCTGATTTTTAGAGAAAGGAAGAAGATGGGTAGAAAGCTTCACATGGTCTATCAAAGTCAAGGTAAATATGTTTAGAAACAGAGTGGCAAAAATAACAAAACAAAACCAAAACAAACAAAAAGCAAACAAACAAACAAATCCAAATAAAAAACCACTACCTGGAGATTCACACTGCCTGCCTCCTCCCAGTGTCCTCTTCAAGAGCTGGACTGCTAAAGCAAGGAGTGGCTTCAGCCTCCGTGAAGAGGCATCATGTAGTCCACAGCCCCGTGAGCATGCTGGTACAGGCGTGGGCTCACTGTGTGATTATGCAGGACGGGCAGCTCACAAGCCCTGTTCTCAGAAGGAAGCCTAGCTCTCATCTTGTTAAACCACTGTACGCATTGCTGTGCTTTTGGTGCAGAAGAGATATAAAATGATGCTCCCAGGGACTCCCTCTTTTCATCTCGCTGCTGAACTCCAGAGAAATTTCTTGAACTACAAGTGTAAGCTTAATTGATTGTAATTGACCTACAAGGAAGACACAAAACTCTTCTTATACTCATCAAATTGTGGCAAAGCAGATTAAGCAGTGTTGCTCTGCCCATTCTGCTGCTGCTTTCTCTCATTCATTCATTGCTTCCTAAATTCATGTGCCTGATTCAGACAGTCTCAATGGCATCCATGTATTACAAAACATATAAAATTATTTCAGAAATTAAAATAAAGCCAAGAGCCTCATCACAGTACAAACATCAGCACTGACAATAGCATTTTATAAACACCAATCATGAGCTGGAGGCACAGTGTATGAATGATCAGACTCCCTCGGTTTGCAGCCTCATCCCTTTGTTACTGCTAAGATCTCTAGTAAAGGCAATAAATCTGTGGTCTAATCTGATTTTGGAATAAATCTCTTTGGATCAGCTAGCAGAGTTTCTTGACTCAAACTAGGAAAACAGTAGAGTGCAAACCGAATAGAATGCTCTTATTTTACTGAAGTCTGACTATTTTCATGCTTAATGATCCAGAAGCAGTTTTCTCAAATGTTCTATGTTTTTGACAAAGAATACACAGAAATTTGCATTAAAAAATGCATTTCATAGAGTTGCCTCTGTTGCTTCTGTTACTGTATCATGTAGAGTTAGAACAATTTTGATTTCATTGTGAGAAAGCAATGGCATTTTATATGCTCTTTAAATCGTTTGTGTCCTTTAGCTTCTCTTTCCTCTAAGGATCAAACAGGAATTAGGAAGCACCGATAGGAGCTCACACATCTGGGTGGAAACCCAACCCATACAGGCACTCTCCTGCCTTGCAAGGTCCTGATGACATGGTGACCCTGTAAAGAGTGCAGGAGGCACCTCCACATGCTCAGACAAACAGGTCACTAAACAGGCTGAAAGAACCGGAGGACATCTCTCAGGACTGCCACCAAGAAACCTGAAATCCAGGCAACCTGGGACTTTGGGCCATACTGATGATCTTTGTTTTCTTTAACCGTACTGAATCTGGTGAATAAGACAGTGCTGCTGATGATTTAGCTAGGATAAGAGTCGTATTGCCTCCTGAGTGTCTTTCTTTTATAAATGTCATTGTTTGAATCTGAAAAATAGTAACACTTCAGACACATGGCAATACTCTGGTATTATACTTTTATGCAAGCCTTTGAATATTGCCATGTGTGTATACACACTTGGAGATAAGGGAGGCAGAGAAAGAAGCTTTCAAATATATTTTCTGTTCTCACTCTTCTCTTTATAAAGCCTAATTTTTAAAGGATCATCGAACTTTAAGTCATTTCTATAACAAAGTTACAAAATTTTGATCTAGAAAAAATGATCCATGAATATCTTCAAGACTAATTTGTGGCTTTGAAGTTTTTACTGCCCATTAAAAAAAATCCCTTGAAAAATTCCCAGAAACATTCACTATTTTTATCAGCTCTAAGAGAAAGCAAATGTCTCCACTATTTATTCTTAATGCAGTGTTTGTGATCCAAACAAAAACGTATGGACTTAGATTCTGCAGTAGATGTAAAACTCCAGAAGTTAAGTGTGATTTTGAAGGCTCAATGGATCCTAGTAGGCATTTAATTCTGCCCTGAACTGTACAGGAAACTCAAGTGCTAACCTGAACTGTGCATTTCAGTAGATTACAGTATCTAAAAGTGCCTAACTCCCTGTTGTGAATCCATCCAGCTAAGGACAGAAAAACTTCAAAGAATGCTCTTCATTGCATATGATAGAATCTATTTGCCTCATAATTGTAGTGCTGGTTCTATAAAGAGACCCCCAGCAGTTGCTAATTGCATCCAGAAACCTCATTACATTATACCAATTGGATTTTTAATTAGAAATGCAGATGGTAACTCATTTATTACTGTTGTAAGATCCAACTGGGAAAGAAATCTCAATTCCATTTTGGATGCATTTACCTCTTGGATGCTAGAAAAGAATGAGGAATGAGAATGGTGAAACTGTGACTGATGTTATGTCTTCCAATAAATAAGTATTATTGCACCGAGGCTGAAGGTCACAAGAAGTAAAAGGAAGGCGATGCATCTATGAAGCCAGTTTCAGAAAAAATAAAAAGCCCTCCAAAGAGGTCTGCTGGGAGAGTCAGCTGGGAAGCTGAGAAGTTAAAAGGTAACCAAAATGATTTTGTGGAGTTTCTTCTGAATGGAGAGAATGAAGTTGAGCATCTCAACCTACTATTGAAATTCACTTACATCTATAAATCCTTTACTCACTGTACAGAAAAGACCATAAATGTCCTGCCTTAAGCTGACGGCTGTATACAACCGCTTATGCCTGCATCGTTTGCAAGCTGATGTGCTTGGCACCAATTCAGATACCACTCCTGATTGTGGCCATGGCAAGACCCATCAGTCTCTTAATTACACAGCAGATGACGTTACAGCCTTGCACCTTTAGGGGCTGGAGATGACAACTCAAACTGTTATTTTTCTCTGTTTGCCTTGTCCTTTTGGATTGTAAATTCTTCAGGAAAGTGGCTTGCACTTATTATATGTTTGCCCAGCCTGGAACAAAGCAGTCCTTGACTCAGGGCAAACAAGACAGCAAGCTCAGCTGCTACTGCCTAGCTCTTCGCCCTGAAGGTGTAAAGGGTGGGTGGGAGCTTACACGCCATGTTTCTGCCCCTTTTTTTTATTCGGCTAAGGCTTCTATTTTCATTCTTTTTGTTCAGAATCACTCTGCTCTGTCTCTTCCACTTGTATGCCATCAGGAAAAAGAATAGTGTTTCCCTTTCTCTATAATGTAATCACTTGAAAATAAAATACCATTAGCTGTTGTCAACCTGGAGAGGTGAGGGCTATCAACATGTTGGTTGCTTTGTACAGTAGCTGAATTGTTTCCTCTACAAACACATTTTTGTGTGTGTGTAAATCTCTGTCAAATGGACCTAATAAGATGTCTTCTTGCCTGCAAATTATGTGAGCACAGAGCTATTGTCTCAGATCAGAAAGGAGTAACACAGCAGCAAGGACATGGATTCTTTTTAGAGTCTTCTGTTCTCTGTCAGGAAAGTGCAATCTTGCCTCTTTTCACATTTTTTTTTTTTGACAGTAGTGTTACAATTTCTACTGAGAGTTTGGGGGTAAAAAAAAAATAAAAGCTTTTACTGCAATTTTTAATCAAGAGTTGTTAGAATTACCATTTTGCTTTCAGAAATACTTTTAATCCTTTATAAGTAAATGTCAGAGACTGCTACATGTTCTTCTGGATAAGTGAATGATTGCTGTGCTTTCTTTGTCTGAAGCCAGAGAATTAAACGTAGGCACCATATAAGAAAGTAATCCTGCTACAGCCAGAGAGCATTTTCTTTTCCCTCTGAGTAAGATGGGAGCAGGAACAGCCTCAGTGGCTTCCAAAGGGCCATATCCTTTCATTCTTAGTCAGGCATGCTGCTTCATGCCAGAAGAAGTTGAAAGCGCCACATATAATTTAGCTCACTTGATGAATCCTGTCTTAAGATCCTGACTTTAATTCCTCTAACATGGACAATTTTAAACCATATAGTCTGCCTTTTTGCATTATATTTTTCCTGTTTTCTTCTCCTAGTTAAAAAAAAAAAAAAAAAAAAAAAAAAAAGTAAAAATCAGCAATCTACTTGGTGTAAAGTTTCACTCCAGCACAGGTATTTGAAGTTTACTGAGAGCAGCCCTACTGCTAAGAATCCATGTTGCTGTTCTGTTAGAAAAAGATAGTTTATTAAAGCCAAATGATGAACTTCTGGAACAAAGTCTGCTAACATGGGCATGGTAGCCATGCTAAATTTTGACAGCTGTATTCACCATGCTATTTGTCAGTAGCACTTGAGGTGACTCAGATCAAGGAGACTCTTTCCTGTATCCTCAGAGCTCAGAGGTAATCAAGGTAGTATCGAAGAGGAGAGATTGCCATCCAGACAAGCTTCCCGGGGGAAAGAATGGGAGGTGAATGAAAAGCAGGAAGAAAGGAAATAGTGGTAACTGAAAGACTGCTTTTTTTTTTTTTTTTTTAATGCAACCTTTGCATGATTCAGTGCACAGGGAGGACAGGGTGCAGCAGGCTGAGCAGGGCTGTGCAGAGAAGCAGGCTCTTATCTGTAAGATCCCCACTCTTCTTTGCAGAAGTTGTCAGGCAGTGCACAACGCCAGGGGAGCTCCAGGAGAAGTGACTGCTGTAGGATGCGTAAGCTGAATGCTGCCTTGGAGAACTGGGTTCTGTACCTCTCCCTGCTGCAGCATTCTACTTATGGGTTTATGGATTACAAGGTCCTAATTTTTGGATACCCTGTATAAAACTCCAGGAGCTGTAATGATAAAAACAACATAAAATTATTCTGTATTTTAAGAAATATGCTTTAGAATCCTAAAAAATGCTAAACTGCATTTTTCTAAAACTTCCATTGATTTGGCAGTTGATAAATGAGCATGGTTACAAGCCTCTGTTATGTGACATCAAAGTGAGAATTATGCACCTTGGACCTAGAGGATGCAGTAACACATTAAGAAGAATGCCAAGGAATGTGGCTAAGTGAGCATTTTTACAGATTTGTCATGCCCATTGACTTGATTTCACAAAAGGTCACTGGTACAAAACACGCTGTTCCTCTACATGTTTGCCCAGGTAAACATCTAATCGTCGCAAATATCATCCTGCACCAGTGAAGTCAATCCATCAGCTAATATCTTTCTTTTTCTCTGAAAAGCTGTAAGAGTTAAAGCAAGAAAATATTAAGCATAGAAATTGCTATTGAGTACATATGTGTAAGTGTTAGCACGTTGCTTTGGGCTGTTCATGAGGATAATTTTGGAAATGTAGCAAATTGTGGTACAGTTTAAAAGCTCCCTGATGCAGCATGACTTGATTTACTGACAATAACTGGGGAAAGGGGCTTAGCCCAGTTGCTACTGTACTATCTCAACTGGAAAAATCAGAACCAAGTGAATGGATATCCTTTTGGGGTACTTACCTCCACATATAGGAGGCAGATAACTGCAGGTATGTAATTACATATGGTCTTTTTCTCTACAAGTTTCAATGTTGGAACAGGCTTACTTTTAACTTTGGAGGAAAGGATCACCATGGCAACATAATAAAGTATGGGTGTGATCTGACTGATTGACAATGTTACAGTAAAGGAAGACTGACATGAAAGGCAGAGATAAAATTCATGCTGTTCTAAGGCATATTTCCTCTAGTAGCTGAATCATCAGGTCTCATTTTCCAGACACTAATATTACATGAGATTTTCTTGTCCTTATTGAAGAGGAATGCGTTCCAGAGGTCATGTTTCCCCTCTGACACACTGTCAGTCACAAAGATGGTAACAACACTGAGGGCATTTCTATTTATGTAACAAAAGTTTAAGACCTGAAAGAAAAAAAATTTGTCTGTATTAAATGCCACCCTGTTATAAATCTGCAGATCAGTTTGGGCTTGTCAGTACTAAAGCTAAATGAAGTTTTGCTTACCTTTTTTTATGGAAAAACAAAAGGTACTTGTAACCTTAAAATACTTTGCAAATTCATTCTGGTTTTATCATTTTTTCAGTCTATGGGAAAGCCAAGAATGGAAAAGGTCCTGGCAGAACAGTTATTTCAGCCTCTCATTTGGAAATTAACTTTTGTTTTGGAGCATCAAATCATTTTATTTTTGCTTATAAAATACAGCATTGAAAGAAAACTTTCTCAATCATAGTGAATAAAATATTTAATTCCATCTGAAAGGATCTTTTTTACTTCTTTGTTCATATTAAAAAGCCCCAACAAACTTTGACTGTTTTAAATTTAGGCTGATTTGACTGCCTTAAACTGACAATGTAGAGACAAAAAGTTAACTATTTCCATTTCTTGAATTCATCATTTCAAGCACAAACCTTCATTCTCCACCCTTGTTATAAGGTAAACTTAAAAATCTTATGTAAGAATATTCCTCTAATCTCACATGAGAGTTGTAACTTCAGAAGATGCCTTCATTTCTAGGAACAACTGAACAGGGGACTAATGCTATTAGCTTAATCTGTGATCTAAAATCTTGCAAAGAGGGTTGGTTTTGCCTGTTTGCTCAGCCCCAGCTCACTTTGTTTCATGGCTCCCTCTAGCTCATGCCCTTCTGTTCAATGACCGATTTCCTTATTCACTGGCACTTAAAAAAGTCCATTGAGCATATTTCTCTTTATTCTACAGTGTTTCCTTTTCTATTTATTTATTGACCTATTTCTACTCAGTCTACTCATTATTCTGGAGGATTTTTCAGCTCCAAATCCCAAAGCTCTTGATACACACTAAGTCTTTAAATTGGCCAAGAGCCACGGTTGGCATAGGCAGAAACAGCATTCAGGAACCTTACTCTACGATTTTAGGCCAAAATGTCTGATGTAAAGTGGTCACAGGACAACAGAATAATCACTTTTAATACAGTTTAAGTATGACAGTGATGCAGATGTTAAAATAAGCCCTGACCACAATGGCCCTTCATGGCTGTTTCTGGTTTTCACTTTTACACCAAGCAAAGAATAAACTCCAATTACCTCATTGAAAAGTCCATAGGGAGCCAAGCCTGATGTTATATCAACTGTGGACATTTGGTGGTTTGCTGCTGTGGTATGGAGACCTATGGGATAGTGCGCATTCTTCCTGTAATAACGCCTTCATCTCATTCTTGGTGCCGAGTCCATCACTGTGTGACTAACAGTGAATTGCCTTGTAGGGGAAAAGCTTGTGGCTATTTTGTGTCTGATCTATGTCCGTTCTGTCAGGAAAGCCAGCCAGAGTTCACCCTATGGACTTTGCAATGTGGTCTCTTGGGAGCACAAGCGGCTTTTCTGCTCTCTTAGTGATTGCTGTACAAAAAAAGAACCAGGAGTGGGAACCCTGGGGGAAGTCTCCACCGTGGTGCAATGGGAGAACAATAGGAGGAACTGCAGGGCTTCTACAAGGCACTCACAGGACAATAGGAAAAGGAGAGATGAAAAAAAGTTAGAGAAATAGAAAGATCAAGAGAAAAATAACTGTATAGTCAAAAAGCATCCTATGGGAAATATTTATTTACAGATGCAAGGGGACAAGTCTGCTCATAATCAGTAAGGATTACTCTGTCAGCAAATGCTGCAAACTGCCAGCCACTGCAGTAATACACATGGAGCAGCTTTGGGTGGGAAAGTCTCCTGGGTATGTCAACACCCATGAGTCTTGTCTCTCCTCTTCCCCAGATTTTCAACAAGTAAGTGTTTTAGGAACAGATTTTAAAATTAATTTAGGTACCTATTGCCTGAGAACTTGGTGTTTAAATACATTTAAAGATCTGAGCTTTAGAGACATACATTTAATGCCTTTCTGGCACCTAAAGACTTTCAACAGCACCAGGTTACTTAGTTGCCATTGAAATCAATAGGAGCTCTTGGCTTTTATCCTTAAAATGAGGAAAATAATAGTTTAATGAACACAGTTGCTAGGGTAGCTAGAGATACTGAGTTCTCCCTTTTTGTATAGAAGCAGGCACACTTGATTACGTGTCTGTCCTGCTAATGCTCTCTGCCCTGTTAATAGCTGGCAGGTTTTCCTTTGCCCTCGGGTGCTGGTGACCATGTTGCTGGGGCAGAGGGTGCCAGATACCCTCTCCTCTGCTTCCCTTAGCTCAGAGGGTCCAGATGTGCAGCACAGCAGCAACCAGCCGGTAGCGGGTATACAAGGTTATGTCAGAAAACACTGATGCCCCACTTTATTCATGTTTACGAGGTACATTGGGAACTGGTATTATAACAACAGAGACTTGAGGTTGCATTAGCTTTTTTTCGTTCCTGACGCCTGGTGTCACTCATATTGATGCATAGATTAAAAGTAATTTTACGGACTGATGGTTACTGAAAAGTCTTTGGGAAACATTTGGTGAGTTGATTAAAGAGGGCTTGTGAGGGGTAATTCCCAGGTGTGTCCTCTGGGCATGAAATTTCTTTGCATTCTCAGTGATAAAGTGTCATGGAGAGATTTCTTGTTCTGACAGTGCTGTGGCCCAGTAGGCCAGCACCTTCTCATATTTTGAACAGTGGTGCTGCAGCTTGGTGAATTAAGATCTCACCTAAGAAGCCTCCAACTGATATTTATGAACAATAGTGTTTTACAGACTTATGGGAGAAGAGGAAAATCATTATTATGAAGTTTGGTTGGAACGTGGTAATGTATATAGATAAACCTGGGTCTTTAAGCAGTTTGCCAGCTGCCAGAATGAAAGAAGAAATGTTCATTAGAGCTGCTAACACTCATTGATAACCCAAATCACAATTCCTCCTCAGGGAATATTTTCAGCCTGTAAACAAAAAAGCTACTGTAAATGCCACACTGATGTTAGCTCAGTACTGCACTCATTCATTTAGTAGAGTACTGCAGAAATTAAATGGCTATTAAATAATGAATTAATTATATATCTTAAAGTGGGTCTTTTATGGCTGTGATGGGTTATAGTAATTACACAACTACACACTCTGTGTTTAGTTATAAAATGGTATGTACTTGCTTTATTTTCCTTGTGTGTCTGTGCTTCAAAATCCTAATCTTTTTAGTGGAAATATCTAGTAGCACCTCTAATGTTAAAGGGGCAACAGTTATAAACTGAAAGAGGGTAGATTTAGATTGGACACAAGGAAGAAACTTTTTACAATGAGGGCAGTGAGACACTGGCACAGGTTGCCCAGAGAAGCTGTGGCTGCCCCCTCCCTGGAAGGGTTCAAGGCCAGGCTGGACGGGGCTTTGAGCAACCTGGGCTGGTGGAAGGTGTCCCTGCCCGTGGCAGGGGGGTTGGAACAAGATGACCTTTAAAAACCCCTTCCAGCCCAAACAATTCTATGTTTCTATGATTATAATGGATGGTGTTTCATGTTTAATAGAAATAAGAGGAAAAGTGAAAGAGCACTGACACTAAGAGATAACTGAGAAAGCAAGAGAGAAGCCTGTGGAAGCCAGCAGAATCCCTGGGGCAATACTCTTAGCAGAACATACATGACACAAGGTGATGCAAAAAGGATTTGAATGTTTTCTCTTATCGCTGATATAAGAGTACGTGATTGACAATGAATAAAAAGTGTGTAACTATCATCTATCTTGTCATTTAATGGATCAGAAATCAAGAGAGGGAATGGCTGCTGATTGTCAGGCAGTTTCATCCCACATTAACATACATGGCTATACATAACCGAATATTAACAAAGGAAAGCTCAGAGCTGAAAAATTGGATGAAACACCCAAATACCTCATGCAATGAAGAACAATCACTTTTTCTTGACACAAGTACAATGACTTTAGCTTGATTCTTTCCTTAAACTGATGTAAGAGGACAAATAGCTCACGATCCTGTACCTGAATTGGCAATACTGTGACATCAAACAATTTGTCCTGGGAGAAGGCAAAGTACTGTAAAATTCCCTTCCCTTCACTCCCACACTGCTCCCACTGGGAAGGAATAAAGATTGAAAGTCCAGTGATCTAGAACACCCTCCAAACAGTCTGATACTTGTTTTACAGATATTTTCCACATCTGGTCAACCATTTGCTTAAATTAACACTTGGCACCAAAAGATGACAAAGAACCCTGATGGGCCACCCTGCTATCTGAGCTATTTTTATGGCCCACTGGCTACCCAGTTTGGAACATCTATGGAGGGGTAGATAAAGGCACATTCTTGGTCTGTCTCACACTTCTTCTCCATCAGGAGAGAAACAGTTATGCACAGATGTATTGAGTGTACCAAACCACATCTCCTGTTTGTTCCTCCAGAATCTCTCAGTTCTGGCTACAGTTTTTCTCTCACCTTTTTATTCATACCCATCCCACCAAGACCTCACTGTGTTGCATGGTGTCTTTATTACCCTTCCTTTGGCCCTGGCCAAACTGCTCCTTCTCAGAGGTTTTGTGGGACATCCTGGTGAATTAGTTGGTGAATAAGTCCTCATCCTGCTGCATCACTGGGTAGAGCTTCTTGGGCACCTTCTGGGAATAGTTGGCATTGTTAGGAGTACTCTACTTGCTATCCCAGCTTCTATGTTTGTGACCCTTAGATCCTCTGCTCCCCTCCTCTTTTACGGTAATTTTTCATTCTTAGAATAATTTGGTGCTTTCCCTGCTCTCTTTTTCTCTAACCTCTCCCCTCTGAAGAAAATATTAGAATTTGTTAGGGACAGGCTAATGTTTATCTTTAAAAGGAAAGACCAGCAGAAACACAGTTCATAAGTAAATGTTTTGTAAGAGTAAGAGCAGAGAAAACATATACGATACCTTCCCGTTAATACTCTTCTCGTTGGCAACAGTATTCAGCTCAGGGGATTTTCATAACTTGTTTTTATTTATATATTTAGAAACACCCAGCTGGTTTCACTATCTTTCAAATATTTGTCAAGTCTTGCCTTGCAAATTTACTGACTTTTTGCATCCACAACATCCCTAGCAAGGAGTTCCACAGATCTGCTTCTACTTGTGTGAACAGGCAGGTCCTATTGATTGCTCTGAACCCGACTCCTATAAGCTGCACTTTTGAGCCCTATTTCTAGCAAGTAAAGAGGCAGAGAACAGTCAAAACTTTTTCCCTGTGGTGATTTGGTAAACCTTAAACATATTTTCCCTATAAATTGTCATTTCTTCATATTGAAGTTTTGACTAAGTCAATTGCTGTTTTTACAGGAGTTTTCTATACCTTTGATTATATCTATTGCCCTCCTCTTACCCTTTCCAGTTCTCATAAGTCCTTCCTTTTGACATGAATGTTTGGTTTGTGTTTTCTTAACTACTGTAAAGAACTGAATTGATGTTTTCATGGAACTGTCAATCATAACACCAAAATCTAGCTGCTCCTGAAAAGCAATGGTCAGTTTAGAGCCCTTGTATGAAGCTAGAATTGTTTTTTTCCCCACACAAATCACATTACACATTTGCATGCTCAGTTTCATCTGGCATTTTATTGTCCAGTTCCCATGAGTGGTAGTCTTTCTGAAGCTCACTAGGCTGTGCTCATCCCTAATATCTTAAATAACTGTGCATTATTGGCAACCTTTGTCACTTTGCTGTTAACCCCCTTTTTCAAATCATGTATGAACCAGTTGAACAGCAGATTCCCATACAGACCTCTCCACTGCTGACTTCCCTCTGTCAGATGAGCTGGCCATTTACTTCTCCGTTTTGTTTCTGTGTCTTAACAAATTATTTATTCATTCCATGACCTCTCCATTTATGCCACAAAGTAGAGAGAACTAGTTGGGTTAGGTAAAAAATATGCAACTCTTAAGGAAAAATACATGAGGAAAAGCTAGCAATGTGCACTTGCAGCCCAGAAAACCAACCATATCCTGGGCTGCATTAAAAGAAGCGTAGACAGCAGGTCAAGGGAGGTAATTCTGCCCCTTTATTCCACTCTGGTGAAACCCCACCTGGCATACTGTGTCCATCTCTGGGGTCCTCAGTACAGGAAAGACATGGACCTGTTGGAGTGGGTCCAGAGGAGGGCCACAAAAATGCTCAGAGGGATGGAACATCTCTCCTATGAGAAAAGACTGAGAAAGTTGGGGTTGTTCAGCCTAGAGAAGAAAAAATTCCAGGGAGACCCTATTGTTGCCTTTTAATACTTAAAGGGGGCTTATAAAAAAGATGAAGACCTTTTAATAGGGCCTGTAGCAATAGGGCAAGGGGTAATGATTTTAAACTAAAGGAGGGTAGATTCAGGCTAGATATATAGAAGAAATTTTTTACGATGAGGATGGTGAAACACTGGAACAGTTTTCCCACAGGGGTGGCAGATGCCCCATCCCTGGAAACATTCAAGGTCGGGTTGGACGGGACTCTGAACAACCTGATCTAGTGGAAGGTGTCCCTGCTCACTGCAGGGGAGTTAGACTAGATGACCTATAAGAGGTTCCTTCCAACCTAAACCATTCTATGATTCTGTGATTCTATGATAAAAAAGTGCCAAGAAAGAAGAAAGCTCTTTAGAATGGCTTTGAAAATTGCTGTTTGTCTTCTTCCACTTGACTACTTGAACAGATAAAGCAAAAAAATACCTTCCTTTGTCTAAACTGCTTATATCCAATCCAGTTCAATTGGGAATAAAATGTTACTGTTTTGAGGATGTGAAGAGAAATTGAGTACAACAGAGGACACGTTCTTTTCTTTGAAAACTGTCTTCATCAAGACTTACTTGAGAAAAAAAAAAAAAAAAAAGAAAAGAAATAAGTAGACTAGAAGAATCTCTCTATATTACAGAAACAAGTACTTCTCAATTGGGTCTTCCAATATTAAAATCTCTTCTCCCAAGGGACATGAGGAGACATTAATTTCCAAGACTGACACTGACTCAGAGTGAGCAGCTAATACACAATAAAATGGAAAAAGACACACTTGTCAGCTTCCCAGAAGCTGACATCAAGGACAGTGTTTCTAAATCATAGTCCATAGAGTCTGGAATTCAAGCAGCAATTAAAGTTGTTAAAGACATAGTAGAAAAAAACAGTGGACCAAAAGTAGAATATTGGACTACTGAAATTAATGGATTTTTTTGCTCTAGGAGTGTAGAAAAGCTCTTCTTGACTTCTAGTCACTGCTATGGAAACAAACTTGAATGAGCTTGAGGCAGCCCAAATATAGCAACTATGAATATAGCAAATTCAATTCAAATAGCTTCAGAACAGTATGACAAAATAAATTTTTAAAAAATCTTAAAAATGTCCCAAAATGATAGTTGGAAAGAGAAGCGTATGCAATACTTGTGGGATGGTGAGTTTGATACTTTCTCAGATGTAAAATGATCACCTTTGACTGACAGGTTGCATCTATATAGTCAAGCCGATAGTGATTATGTGTCCAGATTTTCATGAGTATCTAAGTATAATCATCATTCCTTTATTTTCTGAATGAGATGTAGTAGATAGTTCTGTCTGAGGTTTTCCTCAGATCCTCCAGCTTGTCAATCAAGGCTATTGGAGTTGCAGCTATTTGGGACTTCCACCTGTTCTTCACTTCTCAGGGGGATAAGGAGCTGTAACTTCTGTAACTCACACTGCAAGTCAAAGACTCAGGATATGCAACGAAGCCTAGGAAAAGAAATCCATACTCTCACAATTCATTATAAATCTGTAGTCTAGTGGCTCTCCCACCCAAGCCTGGTGTTCTCAGACTCACTAAATAGGAGTCCACTGTCTGTTAGCAACTAATACTCACCAGCTACTTCACGTAAGCATTTCTGAATCATTGTTATCTCGTGTGGTCAGTGTGGAGGTGAGAATAAAGTAAGTATTTATTGCTCAAAATCTCCATAGCCCAAAGTTAAAGAAAACCAAGTCACAGAAATTCGATAAAAAATGTATACAGAGACTTGTACTCACAGATATATCCATAAAGAATAACTACTTCCCAAGCTTGATGTCTACATTAATAATGTCTTTATATGCTGTCTAAATTTGTAACTTGCCAGATGTTTTGTAGAATGATTATACAATCAATGATTTATATATTTAATGTGAGTGTATTACTACTGCCAAAGGGTTGTGAGCTTCCAGGCAGTAGTACTATGAGATAGTTTTTGTGTCTGCCTTAAGGAGACGATAAGTAAATAGTATTTGGTATAATAAAATGATGATGTTTTCTGCATATGTGACCTTTGTTTCCAATCTAAAATCTGATCTTAGGTATAGCTAACACAGTTTATCTTTGCTTTACTATTGAGCTTGTCTGATGCTGAAAACAAGATGAACAAAAAAAATGCACCATCTCCCTGGAGGCAGCGGACCCAAAAAAGTGTGCATATAAAGCCTCACTAAGCCATATCCAGAGAAATTCTGAGGAGAGGGGTGGAACTGAGAGTGCTTTCTGCCAGACTGCACTGCCAAGTGCTGAGCTGTGGGAGGGAAGAAACCAGTGATCATTATACAAGGCAGAGATGTTGATGGGTACTCCATGACTCAAGGGTATCTCTAATCGCAGACTAGCACAAAACCTGAAAGTTACCCCAAATCAACAAAATTGGAAATCCCTCTGGCATCATTGATTGCAGAGCTTGTAAGGCAGTCATGAGAAGTCTCTTAGAGGTGATTCTGGAAAGCAGTATTGAGAAAAACTGAAAGAAACTGGTGCCAAGCCAAGAAAAATAATTTCTTTACATCATAGAAACATAATCCAAAGCATACTGTGAAAGAAATTCTCTCTGTCTAGAAGGCAAGTAAATATTAAGTTATGTAGTAGAACAGCATTATTATAGACTAAATACTAAAGCTGATGTTTGAAAAGTTTGAATTTAGAGAAGGAACAACCCCGTCCCATTTGTTTGCTTTTAAAATCAGAGATAGATCTGATAGAATCTGATGGTATCAAAGAACTGCTTAGCCGTAGGAAATCTTTTCTTATCTAGCTGCAGAGAGGCACATCTTACAACAGAATTTGGATATTCTAGGCACACACATGTTAATGAACAGATATGCAGACTCAAAAACTCCAGATATGGTTTTGCAATTTAATCTTGCTGACTTGGAATCGTTCAAAGAAAGAAAAAGTTTTCTTTCCTAACCATTACTTTGTATTTGCATGGAATAAACAGGTGCAATATTGACGTGACAAACTAGAAAGCAGGTGTTTTAATTAAAGCAACCATAGGAAGGATCATTTGCAACATCTCAACAACCACAATTAACTGATCTCTGTGCCTTAGTGTTAATGGAGCTCATTTAGGAGGAATCAGAACATTTAGAAAATGCTGCAAGTCAATTGTTTCCTATCTCCTAGCTTTAAGGGTTACTGCAGAATATTCATCTGCCTCCAACACGGCTTAAGTCAACATTAGAAAGTCCCCTGCATTGAAGCTATAGAGTTAATTGCCTTCATTTATGTTCAGTAGTTATTTACTATGCAAAGATCTGAACATTAAGAAGACCTCACTGTGGCAGTTAGGTAGTGTATAAGCTATGTGGAGGCCCCCTACACACAGATGAAATTCATCCTCAAGATGTGGGTCCATGGAGACATTCTACCCCCATGCCAGGGATGCAGTCCACAAACCAGTGTGATCTTCACAGCCTCTGGGTCTGGAAGGTCCCTCAATGATGTTGAGCCCTGTGTTGGGCTGTCAGGGCTCTCTCCAGAGGCTGTGGTAAAAGGAGAGGACAGTCTAGTTCCAGGGTCCTCGTAGAAGGACTGCATCTGATTCTTACCACTCCAAACGTGGCTAATGGTGATGTGGGGAGATGGACTTCTGCCTGACAGGAAACAGGCAAGCAAACAAGCTGTTCTAGAAAGACCTACATCCAAAAAGAAAAATGATCATTATTCTATTACTATGCTTCAAAGAGTGAGAATTTCCCCAATTGCATTTTTGATGAAGTATTCACTGTTTCTTTTGGTTCTAATCCAAGCTGTAGTAAACAGGCTTCTATGCCACAAAACCATCATCACGAATACAATTCCACTGAAAAATCCCAGTATGGACAAGATCTGAATTACCACAGTCTGAAATAACAACACATGCTGAACACTGCACTTCTATTAAATAACTAGTTCTGAAGATACCTTATGAAAGATAAATTATCAATAGAAAGAAACTTCATAAAATTTAAAATCTATCCACTATGAGAATAGAGACTGTGAGTTCAGATTACTGAACGAGGATGTTTTGCCTGGAGGTGCTACAGTGGTTCATCCAGGAGCTCTCCCAGGAGCCCATCTCTTAGGGACTCTCATCTCTGATGCAGGGAAAGGCCAGCTCTTGGTGAAGCAGTAGATAAACTCAACTTCAGTTGTTTACAATATGATGTGTCAATATAAACTGACATTCAATTTTTATTTTACTTAATATCTCAGGGTAGCAATGGTAGCAATCCAGCAACTACTACACGAGCTGGAGTTTCATCCAGAGAGTGAGGTGGGACAGGTAGCTGGGGACAGCACCACCATACCTACCCCCAAAACAGTCACCCTTGCTGCAAAGCAAACTCTGTAAGCCAGGCTTTCATAGTTGGCATTATCGCTCATCAGGTGGGAACAACCACGAGGGAAAGTTATTGTCTGCCATCTTAGAGCTTCCTGTGGGTTGAGGAGTGTCCTTGCTTGGGAGGTTATTCCTGTTAGAAAACCATCAGGATTTCAGCCTTTCCTGTGCTTGCAGGACAGGACAGTTGTTTGCCAACTGGGAACAGGAACCTCATCATCACCACACCAAGCTCTGCACTCCTGTTTTGTGAATTAAAGCTTCTAGTAATCATGTAGCATGCTGCAGCCATTTAGGATCTGATATTTTCTGACATGGTTGTCATCTGCACTTCCCATGGGTTTCAGCTATCCCTGAGGCTGATTAAATATTCTTCCTATAAGAAAATGGTGTTTCAACTAAGTTAAAATGTTTGGAGTTGGAACCTTTTTCTTTTTTAAAAAAACATTATTTCTGTTGGAAAAGCAGTAACATTCAGCTCTAAGCCTTTTATCCAGGCTATTTGATTTTTTTCACAAAAACTCAAAGCTCTCTGTGGGGTAAGTTCTCTGCATTTTATATCCAGATCTGATTATCTCATGCTTGCCTTGTCTGGAAATATAGTATGTTCTTTAAACCCTTTTGTCCCGTAAGTATTTCTGTTGCACTTTAAATTATCTTCCTTTTGACTGCTTTTTACTATAGGAGTTCTCAGCACCATGATGCTGTTGTTCTCATTCCAGTGCTGAGATCCATGTCAGAAACTTCCATAACAAGAATCTTTTATGTAGCTCAAATATTTTTTACCCTCTGAATACCACTTTCCTGCTTTTTGCAAGCCAGCTCTTCCTCATTGTCCCTTTCAGCCATACTCGTCAGCAAGGCTCACCTTCTTATTAGAACAGTGCCTCCTGGATTACTTTGCCCCCCCCAGCTCAAATGGTGTGATTTCCCACATGTTTTTCCTTTATGGATATTTATTAACAATCACTAGCTTGCAAAGTGACATACAAACCAGAAACAAGCTCACTCTCAGTTTAAGCCTGTAATCTTTTAGACGTGTCTGTATTTATCATTTGGTAACAACAAGTTTGTGTATTGAATTGAATGGGACCACTCGTGTACAAAGTCACTCACCTGTATGAGTTTGCAAGATTCTGGCCTAAATAAAGGAAAGAAATATCCAGATTATTTATAGCAGAACCACAACATGATCATCTGCTTAAACCAACTCTTTCTCCTGAGATGTTTTTTCCTTCCCCATGTGCCACCACCTTATTACACCTACTCTGAATTTAGGGCTTTCTCCCCATGCAGGTTGGCTTATGAGTTCTGTGGGACTTGCGTGAGCTATTCAGGTGCATCTGCAGGACAGGGGGATACACCTTCATCAGTCTTGAGGCACCTTTCCTTTTTTGTCTTCTAATACGCTTGGGAAGTTTCTGAACACTGCAGAAATACTGACAAAGAGACAAGATCAGGACACGGACCGTACAAGCTCCACATATTTTCAAACCAAATATGAATAAACTATGCTCTAGAGGAAAACTCATTAAGGATACGCATAAGCGATATCTTTTGAATGCATCTATTTCTTCATTCTCCCTGTCTCATTAAGATTTTCCACCCTACAGTGCTGCCCAAGAAGGTAAAATAAGATCTTATTTATTTCACATTAATACTGGAGAAATTTAATACAAAATGGCAGATCTGTGGGATACACCAGTGAGCACTTATATGATCAAGCTGTACCTTATGAAGCCAACTTGCTTAACCTTTAAGTGTTTTATTTTCTTCATCTGCATATCTGACACTATTAGAAAATATTTCTTTGTTTAAGAATTGTGAGTTAAAAGACAATGTACAGCTGGGAAAAAACAGGCAATGGATATTGCTAACACCATCCAGTGGACAATCAACCACATGAAGAAAAAGTTTCCTATGAGGACAGGCTGAGAGAGTTGGGATTGTTTAGCCTGAAGAAGAGAAGGCCTCAGGGGGACTTTATTGCCACCTTCCAGTACTTAAAGAAGGGCTTATAAGAAATATGGGGAGTTTTTAACAGGGCCTGTAGCGATAGGACAAGGGGTAGTGGTTTTAAAGTAAACAAGGGTAGATTCAGACTATATATATAGAAGAAATTGTTTACAATGAGGGCGGTGAAACACTGGAGAAGGTTACCCAGAGAGGTGATAGAAGCTCCATCCCTGGAAACATTCAAGGACAGGTTGGATGGAGCTCTGAGCAACTGATTTAGTGGAAGACATCCATGATCATTGCAAGGGGGTTGAGCTAGATGGCCTTTAAATGTCCCTTCCAACCCAAAACATTCTATGATTCTATTCTATAAAAATGAGAGATGGAAACAGAGTATTGTGTTCACATGCACGTGTGTGTGTCTGTGTATGTGTACGTTTGTCCATCACTGTACCTGTGACTAGACTTCAGAACATGAAAAGGTAAATCATTAAATAAAATATCTTCAATTGCATCATTTTTTTCAAGTGCATGAAGAACGTAGACCAAGCATCCTCTCACTGAGAGAGGAAGAGCTCAAAGCAAGGTTTTCCTATCTTTAAAAGGACAAATGTTGACAATATGTTGGGGTTTTTTTAAATCACCCTTGACACAGCTATCCTTGTCACAGTGTTTCTTTTATCCAGAACTTCCCTGCATATAAAGCAAAACATCTGCTTACGGATGTTTCATCATGGATGACACCTATATCTATTGTCAATTATTCTTTTTCCAGTTCATAACTGTTTGGCATTTATTTTAAAGGTGGCAATCTTAGAAAAGACAAAAATGACTGATCTTTTGAGCAGGCTTCAAATGTCACATTGTGAAAGATGTTGTTTTATCATCAACATATGGCATCTGTCTAGGCTCCTTAAAGAAGTCTCTAGCTAGAAAATAAATGTTCTCTAAGCAGGATCTTTGTGTCTCCAGCTTTTAGGCAGCCTTGACTGAAACACCATTCTGAATATTATTTACCTTCAACTTAATTTGATCCTCAGGAATTTACACATAGTTTAAAGTTTCAGAATAAATTCCTCAACTAACTCCTCATTAAATTTACTTGAAGGGTTCTTTTATGATTAAAACAAGCTGGTTCCCAGAAGACTGTATCTGCATAAATGTACACATTAGTCTTTAAGACTACCCACATCCTGGTACTGTGGTTGCTTGTGCTTTTTAATGAAGAGTGAACTCCACAGTATATTTGCTGTGCCAGGAATCAAGATATTTTCAGTATGCTGCCAGATAAGGAATTTATCCGAGCCTTTATTAGGGCCTTCTTACTTTGTATTCTACATTTTGTTAAAAAAATAATTTTATTTTCTCAAGAAATTATAGTTATAGTTGATAATGAAACAGCGGCAGAAGAGCAGCCAAACTGTGCAGTTATGGATGCTATGGCAACTAGACCAGGTAGGAAAAATGCTTTCAAGCACAGTATTTAAGTCAGAAAAATTATAACAAGAGAAAGCTAATTAGCAATTTAAGCAGACACCTTTGACTCCAGAAGTGAAGGGCTCTGGAATGCTAGCAGCTGATACTGTTACAGCCGATTTGAAAGTACTTTTAATTTGTTGTGGGTTGTTTCACTGCAATTCAAGGAATACAAATTTAAATTCATGCTAGCTTTTTGCCAGCTTCTTCCAGGGTAAATTCAGGATTCTGTAGCAAAATGTCTGCCAGGAAAAGAGGCTGTGGCAATGGAAAGGAGCAAGCAGCCAGCTACAGCCACACCATCCTTGCTGAGCCAACTAATGAATAAAGGTGGCACTGCTTTCAGGAAAGAACCACGGGCAGGAAAGTTGAGGAAATGGTGACTTTAATGTGTTCATCTCGTAAATGTAGATCAAAAATTTTCTAACTTAAAAATACAGCCCTAGCTTTGGAAAGTCCAATTTAGTGTAGCAGCATAACTCATTCACCTTTCATGTCTTCTCAAAGCACAAGTGACCAGGTTAAATTGGGGAAGTAGGCCTGAGCCATCCTTGTATGACTTGGCCTCTTCTGTTTTTTTCAGAAGCTATTTGTTTTCTTCTGGAGATGCATATAACTTCTATATACCTTCTATGGACACATATACCTTTGCATCTTTGGATTCCTTCAGTACTTGGTTTTCAATATGTGTTGGGCAGATATACTGAGCTGATGTTCAGTTTAGCTTCCTTCCAAACAAAACAAATCTTTCATCTCCTCTAAATAATACAGGTATATAACAGTTGATACTAATAACATCATTGTTTTCTCATGTTCCTGTGAGAGAAAGAAATATTAATTTCTGTTATGAAGATCAAAAGCCAAAAAACAAGGAAAAAAGTAAATACTAACATTTTATGGCAGGAACCCACAAGATTATTTCCTTGGCCATAAACGCTGCATCTACTGGCACACTGTGCTTTTAAGCTGTGTGTGCCCATCAAAGTCTTACAGACTGAGTGTGGCACAGAGACAGCAGCTCTGATTCACATATGCAATGCCACCAGGCTCCTTCCCCCTCTGCCCCTCTGCCAAAAAAATTCTAGATTCCTTAGAATAGCACTCTTGATAGAGAGTCTTTAGTGGCTTGGTTGAGCTACTAGAGACACCCGCTAGCAGGGTTTCTTTTGCATGATGTGCTGATTTTGGCTGGGATGGAGTTAATTTACTTCATAGCAGCTAGTATGGGGCCATGGTTTGGATTTATGCTGAAAAAAGTGTTGATAATATAGAGATGTTTTTGTTATTGCTGAGCAATGCTTACACAGGGTTAAGGCCTTTTCTGTTTCTCACACTGCCCTGGCAGCAAGGTGCACCCATTCCACTGGGGTGGGGGGTGAGCAAGAGGCTGTGTGGTGTTTCCTTGCTGGCTGGGGTTAAACCATGACACTTGATGACATACTCCATTCTCATTGCAGTCCAAGATCTAGCTTGTAAGGTTGCTTAGCAATTTGCAGGATCAGGCTGCTTTGACATTTGAGAAACTAAAGGATGGTTACAGATGATGAAAATGGCCTGAAACCAAAGAGCTAGTCAGGGAGACATCTGCAAAACTTACAACTCCACTCCCGATTGATGTCGCATGATGAGGGACTGGGATGTTCCTTATAACAGAAAACCTTAGAAAATATGAGAAATGTTGCTGCCAATCCTGGGTCCTTCCATGAACATGCCAGGATGCAGGATGCAATGCCACGGGAATGTGAGGAACCAGCCAAGGTATCTGCTGTGAGCAGAAGCTTGGGGCAGAGCCACCTGGGTGGCTCTGGACATTGCTGGGTCCAGCAAGGCTGTCCTGGTTTGGGCTGAAATAGAGTTAATATTCCTTTTCAGGAACCAGAAGAGTGCTGTGTTCTGGATTTAGCTTTGGGTTTGGTATGAGGACAATGCTGATAGCACACTGACGTTTTCAGCTGCTACTGAGACTTCCAGGACTCTCCGACTCCCCGTGTCCTGCCCATGCGCAAGGGCACAGGGAGCAGGGAGGGAGCACGGCCACAGCACCTGACCCAAACTGGCCGATGAAATATTCCATATCATAGAACGTCATGCTCACTATATAGAGGAGGGGTGGTCAGGAAGAAGCTCTCTCTCACTTCCAGGATTGTGATTGCGGGATCTTGGTATCTCAGGGTCGCCAGCCGGGAATGGGCTGGGTGTTGGTCAGCGGGTGGTGAGCAATTACATTGTGCATTGCCTGTTTATATTTTTTTTCTATTATTGTCATTGTTCTCGTTTTATTACCATTATTAAACTGTTCCTATCTCAGCCTGTGAGTCTCCCTTTACCCCTCTAATTCCCTCCCCCATTCCCAGGTGGGGAGGGGGAAAGGAGGGTGACCACCTGTGGTGGTTGGTTGCCGACCAGGCTCAAAACACAACAACAGCTCACTCTGAGTCCGTGCTGCTCAGCCTGAGCTGGCTTCAAGGTCTGTAGCACACTCAGCACTGCTTACAAAAGCGAGCATGTGAGATATATGCTGCCATCCTAACTATCCCCTATGACGTTGCATGGCAAGGAGCCAGGCAAGGTACCTGTACCCCTGGCATGTGTCATCTATATATACAGATAACTATATAGACAACTCAATTAAAAGAGAGAGCTGATTGCTGAACGTATGCTATCCTCTAGCTTAATAGTCTGGCTCTGCAGTGGAAGAGAAGGAATCGATTAGCAAATCCCGGAATGCCTTTGTACCTTTGCTATAAGACTCTAAGACCACTTCTATTACTTCTAGATTACAGTGAATTGGTTCTCAGTGGTCCTGCAGTTTTATAGTAATTACATCCCATAACATGTAGCAGCACAACACAGAGCAGATCAGACTTACACAGACGGTTTGCTGTGCTAGTTGAAATATTTGCTTGTTCACCTCAAAGTCACAAGGAACTGTTCTATAGTCAGCATCTCAACAACAACAAATCACAAGAGTGTTTTTGCAGAGTCCAGGTAACTGCATCAAATTTGGCCTAATATAAAAGACCATAGAACAGAGGCAAGCTTCTATATACATCACAAGCTCTTATAAATTAGATGTTGACCTTTTGCTTCCACAACTTCAGAGACTATTTTCTTTAAAGTAACCTCAGCAGCTACTTTCTTTCTAAAGAAAATAAATGTTATTATAGTTCTGCTCCTGGGGGCTGCACATGGAGGAGGTGGTAACAGCTCCTTCAGGTGACGCTGAATGAAGCTGAAGAATTAAAATGCCCTCTCTGGTAAGAAAATATAGGTGACAGATAAAAACACATTTCTTGCTCATGTCCTGCACAGAAAGTACATGTGGCTTCAGTAAATTGATCCTGTTTTACTAAAACACCAGCTTGAATTGCAAGGGTAAATGGCTTAAAAATAGCCTCTCAGTTTGGGTCTGCAGTGACTCAGAAGCACGGAACTAAGGCCAGCTGGAGACCCTTTGCTTTTCTCTTGCCTCACTGGTGTTTTATCACTGCAGTCACACAGGGCAAGTCTATACCACAGTGCTATGAAAATGCTGGTTGATAGTCGTGGCTTACTCAGGTACAGTCCTGAAGAGCTGACTTCTTTTGCAGTTCAGGCTGGAGGAGAAAACCCTGAGTATATTTCATTAGCACTCAGAAGAGCAGGAGAGCATGCATGGGCTGACAGACCACCACACAGATACATGTTTCCAGCCGGGGAAGACAAGAGCCTGAACGCAGCCAGAGTCATACACAGAAAGTCAGACCCAAGATGACAGACATCAACAATGATGGTTAGGGAGAGCATTAGGCAAATTCAGCTTGCAGAGTGGATGAGGCCCTTCCAGCAGCAGAAAGCTGCATCCCAAATTTTTGTCCTTCTCGCCCCATGATGAGGTGAGTGGTGACAAGGAGATGCTACCCTAGAGCAACCAGCTGTGAACCTATTACCATGTTCCAGCACTTAAGCAGACTGAAAACATGAGTTACTCCCAAGAGCAGTGAGGCTAGAAAAAACTCAGCAGTGCACCGTTTTATCCAGGTAACCACTTCCTTCCCCATGAAAACAGGTATTGACATGTGGGACAGCATAGTCTCCCACATGTCATGGTGACAGTTAACTCCCCCACACCCTGTGGCTCACATCTCTTGATTTCTAGCCACTGTTATTGAATCCATCTGTCACACCATAACATTGTACTGGAAAGAGTGGCAAACATCCAAGGAACTTTTCCAGAGCTGTAATACTAGATATTCAGCAGTTCCAGTAAGAATCTCCTAACCCTCATCTAACTGACGTATTAAACGAATGAAAAAAATGCAGGGTTCAAAATAAACCCAAAATGTGAAGCTGCAATTTGTTTGGGTTTATTTTTATCAGTTCACTATACTGAACCCCTCTTTGTTTGTTTGTTTGTTTGTTTGTTTGTTTGTTTTTTTCCTACATGCAGCAATAGAGGCTTTATTAGAAACATCTATTGGGGCAAGGCAAAATATTTGCCTCCAACCTTGCTGAAAGTGACCCTGAAGTTTGCTTTAGGGTGCTTTCCTAAGAAACAGCCTATGGTCATGAAAATCTGGCCAATGGTTCTGATGGTTATATTTCTGTGCTCTCAGGTTTACGTCCACTCTGGCCCATGGAGTGTGATGCCACGTGCCAAAGGCAGCGACCTAGCTTGGAGCCAGAGACATGATAGTTGTATTAACAAATTGGTGCAAGTGTATGCCACACTGACATTTCTCCCCTGTTTTCAACACCCAAAAAAGTATCCTTTCATGGCTTTGTGCTATGCTATGTAGATACAACAGCTTGCTTGATGTCTTATGGACATATGATTCCTCTTTTCCAGCAACTGCTCCTCATTTTATTTTCCTGCTCTTCTTAGGTTGGATTTTTTTAATTCTTTCCAAGATGATTTAAAGCTAAAATTCCTCTTACGTAGATGGGAAAGGTTTAGTTGTGCAATAACACAGTCCTCTATTCCTGACTCAGGTCAGGTGTCTGGTAACAACTGTGGGACTCCTGTATGTGCACTGACTGTTGGATTGGCCCCACAACTCACGCATTACAAAAGGGTCTGTTCTGCAGGGTTTACTGGCTGCTACCTGCTGCTCTGCAGCCAACAGAAAAAGTGGAAAACACAAGGCCAATCTCCATTCCTGGTGGAACCCCAGTAGATTTATGTAAAATTAAGTTGGCTTCTAGGATGTGGTAAAATCCATTAAATGAATGGCTGTTGTTTCTGCAGAAATACTTCAGCAATGATGATAGTTTGTTAGTTAACTGCTGCTGCTGCCATCTAAAGAAACATAAGCACTGCAAATTCTTTAGACTGTACAGTATGGGGGGCTCTTAACTTTTGGAAAAACTTCTATTGATCTGTCTACTTAATTCACAGTAGTTAGAAGCTCAGTACTTGGTTTTCAACTCTTAATACCCTTAAATACCCTCTATTATTTGATTAAGATCCTGAAGTATTTTTCTAAAGGGAGAGATAATATCTTTTCAGGACAAAAAATTAAAAAAAAAAAAAAGTCCTGTTATTAAATTTTAATATTCATGAATCTCTCAGATTAAAATACTGTTGATACAAATACAATACCACAGTGGTCCTCTTGCATATCAGCTCTCCATGCTCCTGTGCCTCAGGAACTGCCTGTGTGTGTCTTTTTTTTGTCATTAATTTGTCAAAAATGCCTTTATTTCTAAGCTTAATAAAGTTTCTTAAGGAAAAATCTTTCTCAGATGAGTAGTTAATTTGATCTTCTATTGTAAGATGATGTTTTTAATTTAGTTTTCTAAGCAAATAAAAGGTCAATTAACACTTATAAAATAATGAAACAGTCTCCATGTGTCTTCCTTGAAATCTTCATCATTGCATGTGATTACATAAGAACATTGCTAATTTCATTTGCAGCTCTCCATTTCCCTATTTGAAATGTTCCTTAAGATACAACTTTAACTCTTATGTTTGGGAAATAATATTCTATTTTAGCACTAAAGTATAACACAAGAAGATTATCACACAAAGTCCAACCATAATTAAGTTCTAGCTACAAACTGGTCTATGCACAGATGCCTTTCTTGTTTTTCCAGTCAATATCAGAATTCCATTACCAGATACTTTAAGAAATACCATCTGTTAATTAAAAAAATAAAATTTACACTTGAAAGCTGAATCTAATCTTTAATTTCTCTATCTCCCCCAAAAATATCAGTATTCAATGTTCCCTAGAAAGAACAGATACATGCTCCTTCAGTGATATCCACACCTGTTAGAGAGATTCCCTCAGGTGCCTTTGCCACTTCCATTGCATTTGATTCAAATCTTGATTGCCAAAGGTTAGAAGGAAAATAACCTCCTTACCAAGGGAAAAAACATCTCATGCTTATCCTTTCTTACATGTCCTTTGAAGAACTTTTCCACCTGTTACAAACAGGATGCCTAGCTTTAGACTAAGCAGTTATTTATATCTATACTCATAGGTGATGTATAATCCTAGTGACAATAGCAGTTAACCCTTGACTGCTTCACTTTCCTGTGCAGGGCTGACTACTTTGGTGGTATTACTAAACAAAGTCTCTCCAAAATTCCTCCAGTTTTATGTCTGTGTGCTGTTCCTGCTTTGACATATTAAATCTCTGACATCACTGGGGTTTCTACCAAGACAATAGTCTTGTTGAAAACAGAGCTCTAGAATTTACATTTGATTTGTGCGTGGCTCACTGGACGACTTCAACTGTTGCAGAAATAGTTTATGTATACAACAACCAAATGTTGTAAATGAGAAACTGGAATCAAGTCAATATTGTAGCAGGAATTCAAGAAAGTTCATCAAGTTGTCTGTCAGCAGTCTCATTCTCTCTAATTCCTTTATTAAAACCAGCTTTTAGTAGTTTATTATATGAGATCATTTAGGTTGAAACACAACCCGCATTCATCCTGTGGCCAGAGAATCTCCAGGAGTGGCAGAAATGGTACAATTTCACTTTGGAGAGGGAGGAGCTGAAGAACAGTAAGGTAGCATAGAGAAATCCACAGCTTCCTTTTGAGTCCTATAGCCATGTCACATGAAGGCATTTTCTGTAAGCACGTGCTCTGACTATGCTGTAAATCAGTACATAGATGCCCTTCAGGTAGGAAGGGAAAGGTTTAATCTTAGTCTCCCCCACCAAAGCTCTTCACTTTTTCTTGAGATAAAATGGATTTCATCCTTAGATGATAACTAGTACTTTATGTATTCATTCTCTGCCATCTGGAAATATAAATCCTTTCACACTGGCATTTGAGTAGCTTTTCAGTGCTTTACATATTTGCACATTCAAGAACTAATCCTATCCTCAATACACAGTTTTGCGTGTTAGATTATCCCTGGCAGTGGGAGAGGAACAACTTCTCTCCCAGCAGGCTGGAGTACCCTATTGGCTGGTCCTTACTCCCTGGTAGGAAGGTAAAACCAAGATTTGTTGCAGCTTTGGCCTCTAATATTTCTGCCATTCCTGATACCCTTAGGCAATTACACTCTGGGTTTGAACTGAAAGGAAACTTCCACCGCAGCGCACATCCCAAGACTGGCCAGACTGTCAATCACTGGCTGGGTTTCTAACACGGCCACCTCTCCAAATGTGTCTTCAGATGCTTTCTGGGTGGAGGCACTGGGCTATTTGTCATGAATGCTGACTGGCAAGCATCAAATGCTCAAGGAAACAAGTACTGAGTTTTAAAACAGTTGTATACTGGCTCGAGCCAACCATGCTGGGAGGCTTTGGGCAGTCAGAGAAATAAAGAGAACATGTGGAGATAGGCCTGAAGACATTTTGGGTGTAGCTGGTGACAAATCATCTTAGACCAAGTACATCTTTGCTGGCTCCTGGCCTTCTGACCCAAGTCTCATGGAGACATATCATCCTGGCACTGACAACTGCCAGGAGCTGGGGCCACCTGTGGCCAGGGGGTGGTGGCAAAAGGGAAAGAGATGCTTTTGAGCTGGGGACAAAAACCAGGAACTAGAAATTTGAAATTTCAGAAGACTGGTGAGTTATTCCTGATGGTCCAACAGAGAGAGAAGCAAGAGACGGAAAATCTGGCAAACTTCAAGAAGTGGAGACACCGATCTCATTCTGTTGAAACCAATTTGAACAAGAGAATATGATCCCCAGAGGCCAAGGAAGAGGCATGATCGTATGGGGACGTGCAGGGCTGGTCTAAGAGATTTTAAGTCCCAGCTGATCTGGGAACCATTTTTTCCCAGAAACAAGAACAATCAGGGCAGCTCACAGCCATCCTCCCACACCCTCCCAGCTGGTCTGAGAACTGCCTTAGTGCAGCTGACAACCTAGCCCTTAATCTTGTTTCTCTGGATAAATGGTTGAGAACCATGTATCATCCTTCCCTTGATGACTTTTACTTCTGGCACCATTTGTTTCCATTTCATTTTATGGTCATTATGAATTGTCTTGGGCAAAAATGACTTAATAATGAAATTAATAAAATGAAAGAATGTTAAAGTAATACTATAAACACATCTTTTGGCAACCAGTTCAGCAAGAGAGGCCTTAGATCAGATTATTCTATAATTACTTTTTATAAATATACCTAAGCCATTCCTCAGTGTAAACTTTCAGATAGCACAGGCACTCAGCAGTCCTTTGTAGGCTGTGGATTCATATCTTTCAAAAAATTCAGCAAGGTTTGCTGCACGAAACTCTCCAGTCTAAAGACTGTGATATAACTGATTGCTTTAATATAATTTTCTAGCAGAATGTTCCATGGAACATTGTGCCCTGAGATAGCATCTGAAAGTGGTTGTTTGGGAGAGGTGTAGGAGGACCAGGATTCAAGAATCTATGGCAACTGAAAAAAATGGGGTCCCAAAGTCATAATAAAAATGATTCCCTGTGATAGGAAGTTCTGTTTACTCTTTGAAGCTGAGAGCAAGAGAAGAAAACTAATATTTGGTATCTAACCAATTGGAACAGGTGGGGCATTTTACACTCTGGTTGGAGAAGGTAAGTATGTGAATCATCCTGCAAGAGAGCAGCATGAGGTAACTAATAGAAAAGAAAAGAAAAATAGTTCACAGGAAGAAGAAAATAGCATCCCTGTAAAAAAAAAAAAATATTCCTTAGGAGTACCTGGGTTTCTTAGCCAGAGACATGGCAAATCACATCACAGGCCATGAAATAGCTAGTCAGCCCACAGTATTGCAAGGAGGAAATGAAGGCAAAAAAAGAGAGGGGACACGTTTCTTGAAGCAAAAGAGCATGGCAACACTTCAGTCAAGGCTAAGTAAGAACTGGGCCTGGAAGAGATTAATGAATGGACAATATAGGAAGTGGTTTTCCAGAGTTTTGCACATTGAGCAGAATCTTATGTCTACACTAAAATGTGCAAAAAGTGCTGTCATCTTGCAGCTGACTACCTGAGGAGCAAAGGCCAAGACAGTCAGGTCTTTCATCTCAATAGTTACAGACAGGAACCAAAGAGAACTGATGATCTTCCACTACTGTTACGATATAAATTTTTTCTTCCACAGAAGTTTAAGTATATTCTGTCAATTAACTTCTACCCTTCTCGTAATAAGCAGTGAAAGACTATTTTAACTAAGCTCAGCAGTAAATCAAATACGTGTGTATACAGAGTAAAATTGCTTCTTTCCTTTTTACAGTTACAAAAAGACCATCTGATTCCAATGATAATCAGTCACTCCACATGATCCCCATTAGCTCAGTCCATGGAACACCTGAACAAAAGCCAAAGGAACTTGGACATGTTCCTCATTCTGCCTTTTTGTTACTTTTTTTCATCTAAACATCTGTTTTCCCATGTTGACGTATGAGCTCATAACTTGCAGAACAAAGACAACCCGGGCCTTCATGTAGCAGCATGTTTATGTAGGTAGCACCAGGCTTTCTGACACTTTCTAGATATCAGTTCTACCCTTTAGACTGTTGCCCAAATTCACTGCCACTTTGTAAGGAATGAGCAAGAGGCGCTGAACACTTCTTATGTGTGGTAAGATTTTCAAAACATAATCTGAAATTATGCCATAATTTAATGAGGTTTATTGGTTAAATATAGCTTTATAAGGAAAATGTGATTGTGATTACTTCATGAATAGCAATGCTATGACCACTATCACAGATCACATCTATTTAGCTGCACAACACCATAGCATTTTCAAAACAAATGGAGCACATGTGCCCTATTCTGAAGCTCTTACATTTTAGGGCTATGATCCTGCAAAAGTTTGCACTTTTCACAGATCATGGGGACCTCTTGCAATACCCAGTGCTAAGTATGTGTGTGTAACATCTCAAAGGACTAGGGCATCTTAAACACAGACCACTCTTACTGTATTTAAGATTATGGGATCCTGTGGAATGTCTTCCATGTGGAAAGCTATGAAAAGTGTAAGTGCTTGCAGATCAAATAAGTGAATTTAGAAACAAGATGAAAGATAAAAAAGTTAGCGATTACAAAATGAAATACAAAGTGGAGTTGCTTTAGACTGTAATGTGGTTTGTGCTAGTCTTGCTGGTGTTGGCTTCTCTTTGTTTACATTATGAATGCTGTGTACCAGAACACACTTCCTCCCCACTACTTATATCCCAGGTTTAACTGGTGGTGGATTCAATGTTAATCACTGAAGTATTTAAGAAGGTTTTACAGTTTACAGTATTAAAGTTTTTCTTGCACTAATGCAATTAATATTATCATCAGATTAGAGTTTACATAAAAACAAATACCTTGATTTTATTACTTTGTTCTCAACAACATAAGAAGAAGCTGAAGTATTGAGATCGAGAAAGTGAAAAGTAGAGAGGGACAAGAAGATGATGACACAGGAGTTGTATCGGAAGGATTTTGGAAACAAATGAGAGAATGAGTATAATCAGTAGGTCAAGAAAGTGAAGCAGTAATAGTATGGATGTATGGATTTGTGGCCATCTGGGCAATTTAATACAGGAATGCTGGATACCAAGTGCAGTTCTGTGTATTCCCTCAGTAATGTAAACAGAGCTGTGGGCACCAAGAGCACAGCATCTGTCTCCAAAGGTGCTGGCAAGCTGCTGTCAGAGACCATGAGAGGGCACCAGATCCAGCACCAGCTCCAGAGACCTGGGACTTTAGAAAGTGCCTCTAGACACGGGTGGCTCAGAAGTGGAGAGGACTCTGGGGCTCCAAGTGGCTCCGTATTCATCATAAAAAGTCCAAGTTGGGGAGCAGCAAATGTGGTTGCAGCAGATTTTGTGTTTATTCAGGTTTCTTCATGTTGTGATTCTTCATGCACAAATTGTCTTATCTCTCCTCAGCTCACTTCAGGGATCCTGTACTTTCTGTCATGGATTTCTTGAAGATGCCTGTTTCCATAATGATTATTGTTTGAAGCCATAATTACTAGTGTTTCAGCCACAAAAGATAGCCGTAACTTCAAGTATTAGCCACTACAACCACCCTATCAGCTACAGCTACTCACATGTCTTTCTCACCTAGAAGGAGAGTTCAAATGCCAGTTTTAGTTGACTCTGGTCCCATGACAAAGACAGACATTATGAGCAAGGGATTCTTAAATCAGATCCACATACAGCAGATGGAAGAGAATGCAGCTTGTTTCCATTTTTGTCAAGATGTGTTTCATCAGAGATAAAAGCTGTGTTGTCTATATGGTACGCACTGAGAGGAAGCATTCATGCTGTGCAGTTTGAGGGGAAGGCTGAGGAGTTAAGATCCCTGTGTACAGGACAAATGGGCTCCCCTGGAGGGTGACATACCTTGCTGTATCTTCTCCACAGGCTCAGTATCTGTGCAGCACATCTGGCCAGCTGATGCCAAACAGGGCAAGAACACCCTGCACTCATACCTCCCAAATAGCTGGAGCTGTGTTTTTCATTCCTTCTCTTGCACTGGCACTGGCACTGCGCTGACACTCTCCGCAGCACCATAACGAACCAGGCTAGGTAGTTAAAGCAACACCCAGCTGTTTCCGTTTTCCAGTGCTGGTTTTCTGCTAAACTGGCTTCCTGGTCCCATTCCCTCTGAGAGGGCAAGGGACATCCCACTGCAGTGGTGCTGAGCCTCTGCATCCCATGGGGTGACCCCAGGTCACCAGGCTACACAGAAACCTGCAGCAGTCTGGGACCCTGCTTCTCCAGCCTCTCACTCTGCATACAGACCAGGGCACCCATCAGCACGTCTCAAGGGCAGGAGGACTAGCTCAAACCTAGAGAAAACTAGACAAAACTGTAAGGTGATTGAGGGTAGCTCATTTTCAGCAGCAATTTCTCCTACACTGGAAGCCCTGGGGTGCCCTCAGTCCACACCAGAAACCCTCAGTGTACGGAGTCACAGATCTTTTGGGTACTGTACAGTTGCTGAGCCCTTCTTCAGGTTTTGTCAGTTCTTGCTTCTAGTCTTTCTTCCTCCTCTATTTGTGCTTTTCAGGCAGCAAAGGGAAGCATTTCAGTTTCCAAGATGCAGAGGGATAAGGAAATAGGAAGAGGCCCTAGTTCTCTCCCAGATATTCTGGCAGAGTCAGGAAAGACTTCCCAGCAGCAGTGCCAGGATTTTCTGGTATGACAGAAATGTGGAGCTTTGATGGGTCACGTGAAGATGAAAGCCACCGTTATGAAGGTTTGGGACAATAAAAAAAAATGGACATTTGGGCTCACTACACAAGTATTTTCACACTATGATAAGCTGAGTTGTACCATAACCTGAGTAATGCTGCTGTTGTGCTTGTGACACAGGATACTTCTGAAGGATCTCTCTCTTCACTGCACAGGGTGCTGAGATGACTCTTTGTTATAAGGTTTTGTAGAGAGAAAGTGTGATGGCAGCAACAGCTCACCAAGGGTAAACGTTTTGGGTCCAGACACTTAAGAAGTCTTGAGTCATGTATACACAGCTATAGAAACTTATGAATCTGGTTGTAGCAGGCCCTGAAGAAACACAGCTAGCTGCTGCCCCTGCCCTAAGAGACTTACAACCCAATTTGGGAGAAGACCAAATGGAAAGGGAGAAATTAAAAATATCAAATAATAAGAGCAAATATTTATATAGCAACTACAAGCAGCTAAAGTCTTTAAGATTCAAACAAGATTAAACATTAAGAAGAAATACTTTATAAAGGTATGGACAGTCTGGGAAAGATTTCTTGGAGAGAAATAATGTTTCATGCAGTTCCATGATTCTGCAGAGTTGTATCAATCCCAGCTGTCCCCCAGATTTCGTATCTGACATACTCCTTCGAAGAGTGTGTAAAAGAGAATAGTAGTTTCTTACAAATCAAGTCAGAAGAGATAAAGGGGCATGTTTAAGGGGCACACAGCAAAGAGGCAGCCACAGCAGAGTGGATGGCTGAAGGAAGAGCAGTGTTACAAGAAACTCAGTTATGAAGTGCTTTCACAGAAAATTTACATGCAGTGAAACTCAACAAGTTTTACAAATCTGTTTTCATGCTCTGCATTTATATGTAGGGCTGATTTAAGCATTTATTTCAATTATAGCAGTTGTAGTACAAATTAATTTGCATAGTTTGGTTCCAACTGTTCTGCTTTTTCACTTATAAAAAAACCCCACCATAATGAATGAGAAGTATCCATATTCTTTAACTAACCTTCTGTACTGTGAACTCCAAGTGTTTCACAGTTATACTCACAGCCCTAATAATTAAGGAAAAGCTGTTATCCTCAATACTGTGAGAAAGCAAGTTACTGGTAGACAGACCTTTAAAGTTTTGAGGTACCTATCTCCCATGGGAGCTCCCAATGAAAGGGAATGTGGGTGTCTGATGATCAAAGTGCTTTGCAGAGTGGCTGAGAAAATTAAGCCTGACTCTTTGCACCCTCAGGTATTTTAACAAGAGTGGCATTCTTCCTATGAGCACTCAGCTGGATTCAAATTGCATCATCCATATTATGTGTTGAGTCAAAAGAGGATTCAGATTTTCCTTTCTCGATCCTTCCTTGCTTCTGTGTACACCCAACCTGGAAAATATTGTATATTAAGTTCAAGCAGTGTGAGGATATAGGAACTTTGTGCTTTGGAGACCCCATGCCTAAATAAACTGCCCAGGACACGACCAAATTCCAACTTAATTTTATATATCAGATAGTATAAACAACTTTATGTAAAGTAACGCTTATTATAATCACAGAGTGAAACTGCCAGCAGTAATAAACCAGATTTAAACCTCAATAGTTCTTCTTATTGCTATTTTCCTGATATATTCCATCATGTTGTGGTCTGTATAGATGCATAGAAGTGTAATGATACGTGTGCTACATACACCACCATTTATGTCACATCTAGCTTATATGTTTTGATTCAAGAAGAAAGAAAAAATACATCTCCTAAGGTTGATATTCTAAGGGGAGGATTGTTGTTTCACTTGATGCATAGAGACATTTCTGTTTCAGCCTCCCGGCACCTATAGCAATGAACAGGGAAGAAGGAAAGGTAAGCAGAAGTGTTTAGTCAGTCAGCCTTTATCTTTTTTCTCATTTTTGTCTTTCTCTCCTTTCAGATACATGAAAGGGAAAGAGCACACAATGGTTAGCTCTTAAAAAAACAGAGGAAAACCCAAGCAAATCTGATCCTTATCAGGGCAATGACACAGCAGCACAGTATGTTTAGAAGAATGAATGATAACATTTTGCAAATAAGTATACATGCTCCTGAGACACCTATTTATGACCAGGCATAACTCGCTTCCTATTCTTGATAAAAACTATCATACAAGAAACTGTATCATCAAGAAGACCTACAGTTCATCCACTGCCTCTTAGGTCCCCCATCTGACTGCACAGATAATTTAGAAATACTAAATTCTAAATTCTAAATACTAAATTCTTCTTATTCATATTTGAACTCTAACAGTCCAATGTTACATACTGATGTAGGTGCTACTAAACACTTCATGTTGTATTTCACACTGGCATGAAAGCTAGGCTTTGCAAAGTGTTACATTTTCTCCTGGACGTGCTTTTCCCTGTTAGTTACAAAGCAGGAGACAACAAGACTTACTAGTGGACAATTTCAATATTTAACCTTCGGCATACACCTCATATGAAATTCCCTTAATTCAGAAACAAATTCTGAAACTCTTATTCATATTAAACTGCCTTCAACAATAAATAGTGGCTGTGTCACTCAAGTTTATGCTGGATACCCACTGGAAAAATGGTTTTACAATCTCTTTGTGATACCTCCTGTTGTATGGAATGGCTTCAACATTAAGTGTGAGTAAAACTCCTACCCACGTAGTAATAGTATCAATAGAAATAACAATAACATTAATAATAGTATCAATAAGGAGTCATCTGGCATTATCTAGTTTTGCCAAGAGACTTGTTATCATAATGAATTAAAGACCTGTTTATTTCCAGGGGTTCATGAAGCATTTAAATTTATATTCACAGAACCATATTAAGCAGATATGTAGTATTTCCTGATAAGAGAGAAGATGCTGTTGGGAATGATCCTTGTTCTGGCACAACCTGATCATTCTCTAAAGAGTGTTTCACTGAAGAAAAGATCAGAAAAAGGACTGAAGAAAATATAAAATAAAATACTGGAAAGAAATGGCCTCCTGGAGTACCATATAATCAAAATAACCCAGACACATAGAAAAAAAAAGAAACCCAATTCCCAAGAAAAAAAAAAAAAAAAAAAAACTACAAAACTCATTAGTTTCCTTTGCATACCAATTTTAGGGTGGCAAGGAGGAACAGTTTTGGTCTTCTCAGCTGAACGGCTAATGAATAAAAGCCTAGATGCTATATCATCTCACACGAGGGAGCTTGGGAGCTTTGACTCAGAGAGTGTGTAAGAAAAATTAGTATGTAAAGGAAACTTGATATAATTCATATAGAAGATGGTCTTTCATACTGCAGCTCAGATCTGGAAAATAATTCAGGGTCTGCAAGAGAGGTCACTGAATTGTGACTGTTTGCAAATATCAAGCTATTTCCTGCTATTTCTTTTGCCTTGTCTTTCACCAGTTGGAACATTTTTCTTAAGCAGTAGACAAATAATAATAGAATGAAGCACACAGCAGCGAAATTAGACCTCTCCATCAGCTAGTGTATTTTATGCTTCTTACACATGAGGTGAACTTTACTTTAACTTCCCTGACTCTGTGGACTTATATGGAGGATACAGGGAATTAATGCAACAGTAGGATGAATGGCATTAAAAATAGAGCCTATTTCAAGATTTACTGTGAAGTATATCAGGGCTTTAAATCCTCAATACATTGGCCAGACTTGTATGAGTTGATTCTGTTACAAAACAACCAACTGACTCCAAGTCTAAAAGAATTCTGACTCATTAATTCACGTTATTGGTGGCAATTTATGTGGTTCAGTAACAGGAAATATTAGTAATCAAACACCATAAACAGATGCCCAATTGAGAACAGTTTCCCTTATTAACAGCTAGATCACATATCATTACCTCACTTAAATATTTTTTCCAAAAATACTTTAGTAAAGAAAGCATAACAAAAGAGAAGCATACATCCAGGAATCCTGTACTAACTAAATACATAAGAAATAAGGCAAACTATAATTATGCTATCCAAGATGCTTTTGAAAAACGTGTATCCTGATGATCAATTATTCAGGTTTTAGCTCCTGCTTTCATTGATGTTCCAAGTCCCACAGTGGCCCTACTGCTCTGAATGACAGGGTTACATTGGATAAGCAATATCTGCCATCTGCTGGAAGAATATTTTTGAGCACTGATGAAGCTGGCATTATATGGTTAGGTGGCCAAATACAGGGAAGCTGAACTAATAGCATTCTAGAAATTGAGAAATCGAAACTTAGTCTGCAATATATAAATACCTTTACATGCTGTTTACCAGTGGAGAAATGAGACATGGAAGAGAAATGACTTACAGAGTGACCTAATGGAAAAGGACTACAGACTTGATCTAAATCCTAATCCACTTTTCTGTATGGTGTCCCACACTGCTCCCATTTTAGCTCGTAAACCCCACTAAGGACATTTCTGTAGTCATAGCTTTTTGACAGAACAATCTTCCTCTATCCACTCTGCAATTATTTGTCAGAAACAAACATAGAATACAGCAATACTGCACATTCAGACAGAAAAGGATCTTGGTCCTCTCTTATTATTTTACATGAGGAGTAAAGCTTTTAAGTTAACCTCAATGATAAAACATTTTAAAAAGGGAATCAAACCTAGTGTTCCTCTGATGGTATTATTGCTACAGATGGCTACTGTTACACACATATACATTGCATACAGATAAACTTTCACATTAAATATCTTTGTGATTTTGACAGAACACCATTATTTGGCTGTGCTTCATAATGCTTTTGAAAGTATTCCATTAGGCTTCAAATTCATATTTCCATGATGTGAATTAATGGAGTGAAGAGTGAAATGTTATAATCATCTCTGAGAGAAAAGAAATTGCATGCTGCCTTTGCTACTCTTTGGTGAGCAGTAGTACACCACCTGATTTGGTTAATACATTGGTGTGTTGTGGTTGAACTGGTAGCATTATTTTGACAATAATCCACCACTTCTAAACCCACAGCCCTGTTATCTGCTGCATATAATTTTGCCACACGTGAATTTCTCAGTCTGGAATTTTCCATGCTGGATATTTTCCTCTGTTCAATTTTCTAGAAAACTTCAGTCAAAAGCTTTCAGCCGTTTCTGAAAACATAGCTAAGAAAAACAAAACAAAACAAAACAAAACAAAACAAACAAACAAACAAACAAACAAACAAAACCACCAACATTGTTTTGACCATGTTAAAAAATTGTGGCAGGCTTTTCATTAAATAGCTTTAGTATATTCACCCTTTGGTACACAGTCTTTGCGAGCTGGGTGGCCCATTTATCAAAGATGAACTTCTTGCTATCCATCCTCATGAAATTTTACCAAAGTTTGGCCATGTTATAGACCCTGGAGCCTATGCAAAATGGATGTTTTCAGTAGAAACTCCAGTTTTGAGTTAAACTCTCCCAGAGTCCATCCACCCAAGCAGGCTCCAACCTCAGGCTGTGCATGACTTTCCCCACATTTCTGGCTCCAAGCTGTTGTCGTTGTTGGATGAAGTCTGAGCTTGTGATCTGAGAGCAAGGATGCACTCTCAACAGTCACAACACAAGGTCTTGGTGATCCAGAATAGAGAAAAGGGAAGCTGGTAAGGACAGGGATGCTGTGTTAAGTGGTGTGGGAGGGGTGGGATGAGGTGGAAGCTGCAGCATGAAAGAAGAAAGCTGGAATGGGCTGCCAAAGTGCTGAGAGTAGTGGGATGGGAATAATCGAGAGGAGAGAATAGGCTGGGGTGGGTATCTTAGGATCCAGTTTGAGATGGGATAGAGATGAAGTTCTTGACAAGTCTGATAGTGAACAAATAGGTTGGTAGGAAGGAGGTATGAAAGGGAGATGGGTTTAATTAGTGATTGGATATGGTAGAAATGGTGGGAGATATCTAGGAAAAGACAGTAGAACAAGAAGCTGAGATCAGATGACAAATATAAAGGAGGAGACTAGAAATCATTGTGAATGGGGAAGCTGAGGAAGAAAGACTACATGATGAGTTAGGAGAGAAGAATCAGTATGGGTAAGGCAAGCATAGAAACGTGAGCTGAGGAAATGCCAAGTGGCCAGTCAAGGAGATAGGGTGGGAGTAGAGCTGGGATTTAGTTGAATCAGAGATTAGTACTGGTTTGAGAAGTCTGTCAGACTGAGTATTCCCAACCATCATTTATTTCAAGACTTCTTGAGCAATACGGGATATATGTCTCAGTGTGTCCAAGGCATGAGCCAGAAGATGTCATTACACACTCTTTTCCTCCCATTTCATTCACTGATCTGTTCTGATGCTGCATTTACTACTGTTGTAGTAAAGGAAACCGTGTTGTTCGCTGGCCAAGATGTGCTGTGAACAGAGGTGACTGAGGTCTTTCCTCTCAGTAAACATACCACCTATCAAAGACAATGTTTTTACTTAGTTTTATCACTTCTCTCAGAAATGTTGTGCATACGTGTGTATGTAGGCATTTCTCTTAGGTTACCTTTTATTCACAGAGTGGGAGGGAGGTATGAAGGAGAAGACATAGTAATGTATCAACCTATTGTAGAGGTGCCTCCCTCATTCTTACATGCTGCTTTAAAAATGAACCTTAGGTATTTACACGTTTCTTCTGGTAGGAAGAGAACTGAAAAGCATAAGCTTGTGTTCACAGAGTCAGCATATCAAGAACCACAGGCTGGAGAGGCCAAGATGCGTGGGCAGAGCTGTGGGCAGCTGGCAGTAAGTACCAACAGTTGCCTGGAAGTTGCTGCATTTCTTGCACTGGGTCATGTGAAGATCCCACTGTGTCCCTGGCCATACAATAATTTTGTTGAGAAACCTAAGCTCAAGAATTCTCATCAGTTTACTTATAATTTTTGAAGACCACACTGGTCTCAGGGGTACACTACTGATAGACAGCTAGTGATCCATTATTTTTGGATTTTCATAATCATGGTTAGAATAAAAGTTATTTTGTGACTTCAGCAATAAACAACATGCTGTTTTCTCATGTGACTGGGAAGCAGGAGAAGGCAGTAACACAGAGACAAGCAGAAGCTTTGCCCCTATCCACTGAAGACTATAGTGAAAATGCCCATTTCCATGAGAGCAAGAGGCAATATAAAATACATGTGAAACTAGAAGAAACTTAGTCAAGTGTATAACATTACGGATGAGTGGATTTAGATCGGGTACTGACTCACTGCTCCCTGAAAAACTGCATTTAAAATCTCTAACATCCTGTAAAACTGTGTGTTTTGCTAACTAGCAAAAAAAAAAAAAAAAAAAGGAGAAAGGATTCAAATATTTAAAATACTTCATGTGTATCTGGAGTAAAATTTTAAGACCATCTTACTAAGGCTTCCACAACTGATCTTTAGTCTCTTTAGTCTAAATTTAGAACAAATATGAAAGAACAACCCGTGTTATTCAGTGACAGACAAGGAAGGCTTTTAAACTAAGTGGGTGATGTGTGTACTTAAAGGCTTCCATTGCTCTCTGGTGGCAAAGGTTCCCAGGCACCAAACCTTTCCTGAGTGGTCAAAACCAGAGTTTTTTCAAGGTTCTCTAAATTCTAAGCTATTTTCTTTCATCTTTCTCAGCCCACCCCTGCTTGTTCCTGTCTTGGGTTCATGTGAGTGCCAAGAGAGTGCGGTGTTGCTGTGCTATTGCTGCCTAGTGCCCAGAAAAAAGCTGCGCTGCGCAACAGCAGCTCTGTCTTATGTGCTGCAGCTAATTAGTGTCAGGAGGAAAAAAAATCAGAAAGAAAAAAAATGACATCTTGAAAATATTCTTTTCTTTTTTTTAGGATCAAAAAATTATTTCACGCTCCTGGGCTGATGTCAGGAAGACAGAATCTAAAGCATGTAAATACACTTCAAATGTGGGGTGATGTATTTTTATTCCCCATGCACAAAACTTCTCCCTCCCCCTCTTAGCTGGCAACACTGAGGCAGAGCTAAAAAAAAGTCTTTTGAGACTCACTTGGAACTTTCTGCTGCCTCTCTGTAGCCCAGTTTCTGGATGTTTGAGCTTCAATTCACAGGCACATGCCAATACAAAGCCCCATATTGAGCTCAGTGGGATCATTTTGTGACACTTTTCTTCCTGACATGATTTCATGGTTTTGGCAAGTTTTACACCTCTCCATTAAGAAGCATATCAACTCCTTGGTCGCTGGGTAGTTCATCTTTGTTTTAAACTCTTCCCACTTCTTATTATAAGGCCAAATTTCCAAAGCTGCAGAAGTGCTAAAGTTGGGAGAGGCACAAAAGTGGCAAGGGCATGGCAAACATTTCTGGAAGAGGGCACTGAGTATCTGTGTAGAGGACCAACTGCATGTGCACAGCATTCAAGCTTTCTGCAGGCTGTGCCTGTGACTGAGAGTACCATGACCAAGGATTATATGTTCAATAAATACTTTTGAACCAGGTAGAAGGGACAGGAGATATGTACCATGATTCATCATTTAAAAAGTTAGTTCTCAGGGGCATGAACTGTATTTATTCTGTTTGTACACCAAATATCTCAGTGGGTTCTTCAAGGGAACTCACTCCACTATAAAAATAATAAGCAGGTAAAGAACTTGGACGATCCAAGGATCACTTAAGCAGTTAAATTATAACCCACTTTTTGTTACTTTTTTAATTCTGCACCTGCAAGGAGTGTTCAGCAACACCTAATGTTCAAAATGTGCAAGTCTAACATGAATTCTATCTAAAGACAAGATGAACCAAAGAGACTGCATGCTTTCAACACTGTCAGAATTGTTAATACTGAGTAAAAGCACAAGCATGACCAACTCCTCAGAAAGCAGAAAGTATTGTGAAGTCCTGCTGTTCGTCTGGGGGGCTTCTGGCCGAGAGGACTAATGCAAGGAAGGGATGGACAACTACGCTTCTCCAACACTTTGATCTTGGCATTTTTCTCCAGATGCTGCTCACCAGTTTTTTCTACTTGACACCACAGTGCAAAGCTTTCTAGGTGATCTGCATTATTTTTCAGCGCTGGATAAAGCTGTTGACAGTCCTACAGCAGACAAAATTCATTAAATGGGTTGAAGTTTGGTAATCCTGTTTTCTAAAGCTATACTGCAGCATCTTAACAACCACATCCAGTGGTCCTAGTCAGTGACTTCTTGTTAAAATGTCACATAACTGATTAGGAATCCTGATAATGCAAGGTAAGAAGCCATTTTTAGTGTAATAATGCAGTTTTCACTTTTCCCTTGCACCCTACTATATTGCAAGCAGTTGCTACCATGGCTGATTAAGGGAGCACAGGGGACCAGATGAAAGGTTTCTTTTTAAGTCATCCAGACAATTTCCTGACACTGTAAGTCTCTGACTACCCTTCACTCTCCTGATCTGCCCTTCTCCAACACCACAGCATTTTCTCCTCTTTCCTGATAATTAAACTACTCTAGTTCTCCCCTTCTTTAGGAGAAGACAGTTCCAAAAGCTGATTTGATTTGTGCTGTAATTTTTTAGAGGCTTGGATACTTATCAGCCTAGACAGACAATTTAACCAGGCTGGAAATGTGCCAGGTGCTCCCTAGCAGCCAAGACAGATACAAGATCTCTAGGGAAGAGCCAAAAATGGAGCGCACTAAGTCAAGTTCTTGTTATATAGGGATGTGTTGTTCTTCTCTAACGCATGTAACAGATGGAGCCTCTTTCATACTTTTCCCAGCCAGACTGATCCATTCAAGTGTTTGAGTCCTTACAGCAGTAGCTAAAAGCAATGTTGCAGACGTGCCCCAAGGCACATTATGAAGGGGACACCAGTGTACCTGACTCCAAAAAAAGATGATAATGATGAATCAAAAAACGTATTTTCTTACCCTGAATAGTTCGCACTGTAACACAGACAGGATAAAAGCAAGATGTAACATACACATGGAATAGCTGAAGTAAAGACTAGCAAACTTTTAAAATATATTTTAGTTCTTGTTTCTTGTTCAGTTATGTTATATATTATAGTGGCGTATGTTTAATGATTAAAAAAAAATCAGAAAATTAGTTACAGGGACTATGGAATTAGGAGAGGGTAGGAGTGCAGGCATAACTCTGGAGTGAAAACCATGGCAGGATACAGGGCAACAGGAATGGCTAGGAGAAAGGTAAGTTGGAGGACAAATAGATGAGGTTGCAGAAATGGCAGTACAAGAAACAGGGCTCAAAGAAGAGTAAAACACCTAACATCCATTCTGGAGCACAAAGTATGTCATTTGTGTCCTGTTGAATAAATAAACCATCTGTTGGCCTTTTTAAAAACCTCTTCTCTTTGCTACTGTTTGAATGCTACTGCAAGAAATGCCGTATTTCATGAGGAAAATAAGGAGGTAATTGGTGACAGCCAACATGGCTTCACTAAGGACAAATTGTGCCTGACAAATTTGGTGGCCTTCTATGACAGGTTACAGAGGTGGTGGATAAGGCAAGAGCAACTGACATCATCTACCTGGACTTGTGCAAAGCATTTGACACTGTCCCGCATGACATCCTTGTCCCTAAACTGGAGACACATGGATTTGACAGATGGACCACTCAGTGGATAAGAAATTGGCTGGATGGGCACACTCAAAGAGTTGTAGCCAATGGCTCAATGCCCAAGTGGAGACCAGTGACAGGCGGTGTTCCTCAGGGGTCGGTATTGGGGCCAGTGCTGTTTAACATCTTTGTTGGTGACATGGACAGTGGGATCAAGAGCACACTCAGCAAGTTTGCCAGTGACACCAAGCTGTGAGGTGAGGTCGACACCCTGGAGGGCAGGGATGCCATCCAGAGGGACCTTGACAGGCTTGAGGGGTGGGCCCGTGCAAACCTCATGAAGTTCGACAAGGCCAAGTGCAAGGTCCTGCACGTGGATCTGGGCAATCCCATTCACAAATCCATGTTGGGCGATGACTGAATTGCAAGCAGCCCTGCAGAGAAGGACTCGGGGGTCTTGGTGGATGAAAAACTATGAGCCATCAATGTGCGCTCACAGCCCATAAAGCCAATCATGTCCTGGGCTGCATCAAGGCAAGTGTGGCCAGCAGGTCAAGGGAGCTGATTCTCTCCCTCTACTCCACTCTTGTGAGACCCCACCTGGAGTGCTGTGTTCAGCTCTGGGGCCTCCAGCATAAGAAGTACACGGACCTACTCAAGTGGGTCCTGAGGAGGCCATGAAGATGCTCGGGGGGCTGGAGCACCTCCCCTATGAGGACAGGCTGAGAGAGTTGGGGGTGTTCAGCCTGGAGAAGAGAAGGCTCTGAGAGACCTTATAGCAGCCTTCCAGTACTTAAAGAGGGCTACAAGAAAGATGGGGAGGGACTCTTTATCAGGGGGTGCAGTGATAGGAAGAGGGGTAACAGGTTTAAACTGAAAGAGGGCAGATTTTTATTAGATATTAGGAAAAAAATTGTCACTGTGAGGTTGGTGGGACAGTGGAACAGGTTGCCCAGAGCAGCTGTGGCTGCCCCCTCCCTGGAAGGGTTCAAGGCCAGGCTGGACGGGGCTTTGAGCAACCTGGGCTGGGGGAAGGTGTCCCTGCCCGTGGCAGGGGGTTGGAACAAGATGATCTTTAAGGTCCCTTCCAACCCAAACCATTCTATGATTCTATGAGTCTATGATTTATCCCAGAGAACTTGGGGAAAAATGTTCACGATAAACAGAAATACTTTAAAAGATTATCCAGACATCAGCATTAGGAATCACATGTAACCATAGGAGGCACTTTGGCATCTGCATAATTGTATCACCTTGAATTTTAGTAGGAGTCCATTCTCTTGTAAAGATTTTTAAGTATCTGTTATTTCTTCCCTAATGCACATGGACTGCTGGTATCCTGAGAATATTTTCTTATTATTGTTCGGTATAATTCCCCAAAGAATATCCCACACTTCATAAGAGGATTTGAGAGTATGATTTTAATCCAGGAAATAGAATGTCTATTTTAGACACAGTAAAAATGGAGCAGCAATTGTTGAACAGTCTCCATAAACGACACGTAATAAACCTAAGTATCAGAAAAGTTAGTTCCTAGGTTAGAGGACTGTTTTTTGGTTGGTTGGTTGTTTTTTGTACTTCAAAGGGACTTTACAAACAAAATGGAAAAAAGAAGACAAGGGGTCGTGCAGAATTTTCTTAAAGTCAAAGGCTATAGGACAGTAAGACATGCTGATAGCACAGAAACAGCACAGCTGCAGGTAGAAACCTGGGATGCTGCTCAGAAATTCTGTGTGCACTCTGCAATGTTTACATCCTATTGGTTCATGATCATGAACATGCTTTGAAAAATATGTGGAATTAAACACCCGTGACTTTTTAGGTCTTCAATTTTTTTATTGAAATACTTAGGCCTGTTCACCTTTTGGAAGCTATTAAATACTTCTTAAAGTTCAACATACAAAAGAATCAATTAGTAATCAATATGGTAAAATGGAATTAAAGGGAAGTGTTCATGAATTTGAGTCAAACTGCTGACTAGTGGTTTTAGCTAGAAGACAGGGTGGAAAATCCATATAAGTTGAAACGGTTCAATGTCTGCAATAAAATATTTCTGTTCAGAAATGCCAAAAGCTTTAAAATACAAATTTTTGTTTCAAAGGAACATTTCCTCATTTTAAAAATAGCCTAAGTTAAAACAAGAAGAAGACTAAGCAAAAGATATAATTCTAAATGAAACAGGAAAAAAAGGCATGTTTCACATTTTGATTGGCCAAAACTGGTTTTGCCTTTTCAGAAATAAATTTTTGCCATTGTCCCCATTGTTCTGATTTAGCTTTTAGCCCAAAATATCTGTTTCCTTCCAAAATTTTTATTTACATACCAATTTTCAGGCTTTACAATGTACTTCCTGAGTGTAAAATTCACTGTTTTCTTAGTATTTGTTTGATACTTAGGCTGAAGCATATGACATAGAAGGAGAGTTGGTTTTGGTTAGTCTGGAGAAGGCTAAGAGGAAATTAATTGCTATCTTCAGCTAACTAAAGAACAGTTAAAGAGCAAACAGGGCCAAACTCTTCTTAGATGTGCACAACAAAAAGACAAGAGGCAATGACTGCAATCCACATCACAGGAAATTCCAGGTGGATATAAAGATAATATTTTTCACAACAGGAGGGTAGCCAAGCACTGAAACTTGAAACTAGGGAACCTGAAAAATCTCCATTCTTTAAACTTTCAAAACCTGACTGGACAAGGCTGAGCACCCTGATCAAACTTCAAAGTTAGCCCTGCTTCATGCAGGGGATGGGAATACATGGGTCACTCCAACATAATTTACTCTCTAATTCTAAATGTGAATGTTTTGCATAGTGGTGCTCTGGTTTAGATGAAAACCATACACAGAATGAGTAAGTAACAACTACATGATTACCAAATAACATTGGTCTGGCAGCTAGTGCACAAGACTTCATATAAATCTAGGTGGTCTTTCATGCTCTTTAGACTTTCAGGTTAAGCTTGGCTAATGTCTAGGAGGAAATTTTCAAAAGCGAACCCTTCTTTTCAGTACCTGTTAGATGTTTTAGATAGGTCTACTTATGTAAGTAAAATGGGAGAAATAGTAAATCTGAATCATTTATTCTGAGCATTCACAGTCCTTAATCATTACTTTGCACCCTGGGCTTGTTTTGGACCACTCCAGCTAACTTTCCAACCAAAATTCAGGCAGTGTGCTTACAGTTTACTGTAAGTACTGTTGACAAGGTTTGGCTTTGTCTGACCTACACAGTCTTAATGTGTTGAAACATTTTCACATATCCTTATGGCTCACAGCAAAGCATACACCCCTCAATTTCATTCTATAAAAAGCTCACTCTGGGAAGCTACAACACAGCCTTCACCTAAAAAAACAAAACAAAACAAAACAAACAAACAAACAAACAAAAAATAATAAAAAAAAATAGCAGTTATCTCTTAGGTTCATAGGAACTTCACATGATACCCAAATGAAACCCAGAGGCACAACCTATTTGGTATGGACACAGCCCACCAGCTGTAGGAGAGTCCGAAGCCGCATGGCTGTATGGATATGAGCCCGAGTGTATCACTCCAGGGCCAGGAACTGAAAAAATCCCTGGGATTATTTTATTGAGTACTATAGTCATACATACTCTAGACAGTGTGATCTTTCAGAGAGTCAGGTTTCAATGAGTTTTAAATGAGGCTGAGGTTTTTACTCTGTATAGGAATAATTTCAGTCTGAAGTAGATTTTAAAATCAGGAACATTTTTTTCCTCTTCAATTTTCTAAAAAGTCTAATTGGTATGTAAATTCTCACATTAAGAATAACTAAGAATGCCAAATCAAATACCCCAAAGTTAGGAAATGCCATCTCCAGCACTGACAGTGCAGACTGAATGCACATATGTTCTATGTATTATTCATAGTTTCATAACTGACTGGTTGGGATTTTTTTCCTCCTCCCATGGGACTATACAGCTTTCTATCTACTAAAAAAGAGACCGAAAACCCATGTTATCCTAGATCAGGCAATGGTTTGAGTTTTCTGGGTTTCCAAGAGTACAGCTGCCTAGAGCAGGTCCTCTGTGTGGTAGACCTCACAGCCAAGGGTGCTCAGGCTTCACAGCATCCTGCTATATGAGCTATAAGGAAAACAGGAGTAGACTTGGCTTCCTGTGGGAGCCCCAGGTGTGCTGTGTTAAAAGCTCACTGAAACAGAGACGTTTCCATCCGTTACTGTCATTTCCCTGTAGTCTTCTGATAACATTTGGTATTTTGGAATAGTCCCACCTACCTTCAGGTCAGAATGACAGAAACCAGTCCAAGTCTATAACAAAATTATTTAGAGTAGAACATATAGGAACAGCTAAAAGAGCTTGAGTACATCTACACTGATGTCCCTGTTGCTTCTGTCACTAGCTAGCTCAGGTACTGACAGCACAGGAGAGTCAGCAACAGAGACTGTAGTGTAAAAGGCTAAATGCATAAATGAGCCTGCACACTTGGATTCTGCAATTGTATTGTTAATAAATGAACCACATGGTTTCAAGTTAACATGGTGCCATCTGTATGGAGAATAACCACCTCTTGATTAAAATGCTGTATTAGGAAAATTATCTTGCCTATAAAATAAAGCTCTGAAAACTCTCCAAAGATAAACATTAGAAGATATATTGCAGGAGTTATTTAATGTACACATGAAAAAGTACAGAAAACAATTTTGCATTACCAGTGATATGAGCTAATAGGCTTATAATTTGGTGTTTGCTTTCCATTAATTCAAAGGGGTTTTTCTCAGCTTGGTAGCAAGTTTTTGCATATTTATTTTTCTCAGTGCTTAGGGCTGATAGAAATTTGAATGTGAACAGTCTGCCAAAATGTTCTTCACCTCCCAAGACACTCATGAGCTCTATCAGTTGTAACGACAATTTAGCTTTGATGACTAAACACTATTTATGTCAAATAAATAGTGTTTAATAGTTTAATGAGAACAGACTGATCCTTCGTACAGGGAAGTAAGTTTATGATATTTGTCAGAATGTTTCTATATTTGAATTATATGTTTATGCACAAGAATGTGAACTATAATGAAAAATAATGTAAAATCAAGAAAGACTTTGAAGAACACAGTACTCCTTAACAGTGAATTTTGATTTAGGATGCTGGGTCAGTTCAAAAAGCTGATCATGTCAACAGGAAAAATAAATCAGGTGAAATTCTAAGGTCAAAGTGGGACACGGATTATTCATCTAACTGAACTGTCCTCTTCCTCTCCCCTCAGCTGGAAAGAAATCCTTCCTGAAGCATTGTATCAGAAAAACTGCAATTGTTCAAAGACTTGCTGAAATCATTCACTGTTCTGAGAACAGTCACTGAGTGTTAGCCCAGATCCTACAGCCACAGCACAGATGAACAAGGTTTTCTTGCAACCTATGCCATCCATCAGCAATCTCCTTCGAGCCTCTCTCCAAATGGGAGCTCTGTGCTTTGTCTCTCTCCCAACCCCAAACCTTTGTGTTGGTGGAGACTTAGTCCCAAATACCCCAGCCGTTATGTTGGATGAGATTTAAAATATCCTAGCCGTGACTAAGATAAATATGTCCTCATGTCACTGAAGCTCGGCACAACATCTCATCCATGGCCCAGGTGGAAATGATCTCAGAATTCTTTTGACACTCTACTCTTCCCTTTGGAAGACTCTTTCCAGACCACTAAACCGGACCTGCCACTCTGTGTCTCTTCTAACCCTTACCCCAAATCTAGGTGTCAGGTGAGCTCTAGCCCAACATCTCCAGCCATAGCCCAGGTGAACATGTCCTCAGGAGACAGTTATTTTTGTCCCCTGTCCCTTCCTTTGGCAATCCCTTTCCAATCCCAGTTCAAATGGAGATTTAGGCTTTTTCTCTTCTGCCAAACTGAACATAACCAGATCCCTAACTGCAGGTTTGGGCTAAGACTTAGACCAAAGCCCCTAACCAACAAGCAGATGAGAAACTTCTCAGAGAATAGTTCTTTTTGCAACCCCTTTCCTATCCCACTGCAATTGGGGATCCAAATTTTGCCCGTTTCCTGTCCCTAAGCCTAACTGTAGCCCCAGTTCTAACGTCCGGTATCAGCAGACACTAGCCGAAGACCACAAGCCATAGGCATGATGATCAAGTTCTCAGAAAATAATTCAGCAGCACTTTCCCAGGTTGACTCAAAGTGGAGCTCTAGGCTCTGCCCTGTTAAAACTCTACCTTAGTTTGAATGCAAAGTATGGGTTGAGCCTAGGCTCACAGACCCTGAGCTACCACCCAGATTTAAAAGTTCTCAGGGAAGAAATATTTTTGCAGCCTACCCCTTACTCTGGCTGCTCCTTTTCTACCCTACACGAGCTGTAGTTCTAGGCTGTATCTCTCTCACAACCATACAGGTAACGATAACACTAACCCTAACTCCAGATATCAGCTGAGCATCCACCAACACGCCCACCCATGGCCTGGATGAAAAATGTCTCAGGGAAGAATCCATGTCCTACCCCTCTTTGGCTGCTCTTGGTAGCTCCACCCTATGTGCATCTCTAGGCACGATCACTTTCCTGCTCTGGATCCAAACCTTAACTCTAAGCCCAGTCCTCAGCCTGGGCTGTGTCTTAGCCCAAGGCACCCAGTCATCACCCAGATGAGCAATTTCTCAAGGAAAACTCTGTCTGCAGACTACTCATCCCTTTTCTGGGTATTTGTTAACATTGCCAAGGATGTTGATTGTTGGATCAGGGATTTTTTGTTGTTGTTCCCTCCTTCAGGATAAATAATGAGTATCTGCCTTAGCATTTTCAATTAATTGTGTACTGAGTTCACCTTAAAGCAATTTGGAGTCATGATCTATGTGAGATAGTATAATTGCCTGTTCTTCAATATTTTTTCAATTCCTGACACAAGATAAATGTTGAATGTGTTTTGTTAGGATTCTGCTTCTTTAAGCGCTGAGAGGCTTAATCGGCTTCTACTCTATCCATCTGACTTCTAGTCTAAAGAATATCTAGAGCTGCAAGACATATGGCTTCAATACTATTTGAGATAATCATAACAAATGCATGGAACAGGTATTTTGAGATCTATGAAGCAATAGTCACTTTTTCCTCATGCCATGCCAAATGGCTGGTGCCAAGTTTCAAATATGGTTGTGGAAAGGTATTATATAGAGTATGTCTAAGAGCAGTTGTGGTAAAACAAGGAATGTTTGCAGGGACAAGAGAGATGACATTAAAAAAAATAATAAATTAAGCTTTGTCTTCATTGTTTTTGGTTTTGTCATTATTTTCTCTTTTGTAATATGTCATTCAACTTGCTGCTGTGATCCTTGGGAGAACAACACAAGAAAGATGTTTTATGTTCAACACTGCCAGAAAGAGTCCTTGGGGTAGATTTGATCAAATATATTAAGGCATTTGAAGCTTAATACCAGAATAATATCAGTATCAAAATTAGTATGAAGTAGAATGTTTGCTTTATTTGGTAAGTACTGTCAGAGTAGCATGTTTGTTCCCACCATTTTTAATGTCACAGAAACTTTCTTCAAAATATTTAAATTGCTACAAATTGTATGCCTATTATGTCTATATCTCATTAGTTCAGAATAAAAATATATTTATTACTTTCAGATTAACTTGTTTCACCAGCTGAAACAAACGGAAAGCGGCTGTTTTCAAGCGAGGATATTACTTCCCCCCCGCCCATAAATCTGTTTCCTACGGCTGCTCGGATATTCACGATGCTGCCACTCGGTGGTGCCACGGTGCTGCATTTAGAAAGATTTAGCGGATCTTAAACTCAATCACTTGTATTGTGGAATTAAGCCCCACCAGGTTCTTGCACCGTCTTCTTTAAAATGAACAGTACCCACTGTTCTATGGCCTCGGTTTAAAACAAAACAAAACAAAACCCTTCCACTGTAGCTGAATCATGCTTTCTAATTTCTTAGGCATATTTTTTCAGCTAATGTATTTAGAACTGAAAGTGTCCCATCTGATCAGTGTTCTGTCACCTTTATCTATACAGGGCAATATCTTAAACAAAGAAACTACTTACAGAATAATTGCTTTGGCATGTTGGGGTGGCTGAATTGTGCAGCAACCAGTACAATGATACTTAATAGTTTCCAATAAATGTATGCAGTCTATGCTAAAGCATAAAAGGCTTATTAAAAAAGGAAGTATTAGGATTTTGAATAAAAATTTTAAAATCTCCTGAAAGAATATAAATGTCTACCAGTAAAATGCTCTGCCTGAGATTGTTGCTACCACTACTTACAGCAATATCCTTTGTTCCATCTGAAGTCAATTAGAAAAGCAGGACTTGACTGCCGGGTGGTATCATAGGGAAAAAAAAAAAAAAATAAAAAAAAAATTAGTACTTAGAAGCAGTTTGTGAGTACTTTACTAAAAAACTTTGAAAGCAGTAAAAATGTAAAAATACTTGTATGTGAAAATTATATTGACTTTACAGAATAAGTTACGAGTATATGAAAGCTGTGTAAGCTATCTCCATGCTGTTTAAACAAATGAATTTTATTTTACTACAATTTAGATTTCAAGTTTCCCATGCAGATTTCAATGCACTAAACCCAGATACTTTTCTAGAAGGCTACGAGAGAGGAACATTTTTTGTAAGTAGAATTGCAAATGGAAAGAATGGGACGGAACATTACTTTCCAGCAACACACCACTGCAGAAGGCTACAGTCACTGCAAAGCCATTCAATGACACCAGCTCTGAGGTTCTGACAGCTCAAATTCTGCAGGAACTCTGGATGCTGTGAGACTGACCTCTGAAAACTCAAAAGACATGCATTTGGGGCCAAATTTTTTAGGGCTCATTGTGGGGAAACACAGCTTTTGGCGTTCTAAGGACAAAACAGCTCCCACCATGATACACATAGCTGTATTTTTCATAAAGCTAATCCGATGTATTAAGCCAGTTTGTGGGAGTTAAGATGTTAGAAAACATGGCTCGTAAATAATACCTATGTTGTAATACCTTGCCTAGTATATTTAGAAATAACTAAAAGCACACTTTTTTGGTGGTGGTGGTGGTTGTTTTTTGTTGAAACACTTTCGAAGACCTTCAGTGCAGAACAGATGGCCTCTGAGGGGCCCTGAAGCCTGAGAGGAAGGAGCACCCCCCCGCCAGTCCGGGAGCCCCCCGACACGGCCCCGGGGCAGCTCCCGGCGCCACACGGCCGGTAACAGCACCCACGGAGCGGCAGCGACTGTGCCCGAGCTGCGCCGCCTCCCCGCGGCAACCCCACGCTAAAATAGAGCCGGTCAGCGGCCGTCACCGTGGAAATGCACCCACGGCGCCGCGGGACCGGGGGGGCCCGGCTGGGGCAGGGACACGAGAGGGCGGCGCGGCGCGGCACGGCACGGCGCGGCGCGGCGCGGCGTGTTTCTGTGAGGAGGAGCGGGTGACCACCGGGGGGAAGGACCACGGCCCGCCGGGGCGGCGGGAGAGGCCGGGCGAGCGGCCGCACCTCAGGCTGCCGCCCGCCCCGCGCAGCCCCCCTCGGCACCCTCTGCTCCCCGGCTGCCACGTCGAGTTTGTTTCTCCGCACCGCCCTTCTCCGGCCCCGCCCCGGGCAGGGCGGGAGGAGGAGGAGGAGGAGGAAGAAGAGGAAGGCGCCGGGCAGCCGCTGAGGGGGGCGGGCGGTGGGGGAACCTCTGTGCCCGCCCTTCAGGCGTTCCTCCTCCGCCCCGCTGCGCGGCGGTGATGGCGGCGGCGCGCTGCGGCAGCGGCGGGCGCTCGGCCGGTCGGTGACGTTGTTGCGGAGGGCGGGGAGGAAGAGGAGGAGACCCGGCCGCCTCCGGGGCTGAGGCAGCTGCGTCCCGCCGAGGCTCCGCTCGTACCCCCCCCCCCCACCACCACCACCACACCGCCACCCCAACCCCACCCCGGCGGCAGCGGCTCGGACGGGCGAGCGCGGCTCTCCCCCGCGGCCGCGATGCGCTCGGCCTGAGCGCTCTCTCGCCGCCCCGCCCGGTCCGGGCCTCTGCGGGGCTGGGGGCCGCAATGGCTGCGGCGAGCTGGCAGGAGGCGGCGGCCCAGCAGGCCGAGGAGGTGGCGGCCCGGGTGCGGGACGTCCTGTCCGGCGGGCTGGGGCTGCTGCGCGCCGAGCTGGGCCTGGAACTGGGCCTCGACCCACAGGACCTGCCCACCTGGCTCGCCTTGGTGGTCCCGGCCGCGCTGGGGCTGGGGCTGCTGGGGCTGCTCCTGACCGTGGCCTGCGGCGGCGGCCTCCGCAAGAAGCCAGCGCGGAGCGCGGCGGAGAGGAAAGGGGACGAGGCGGCCGGCGCGGGCCTGACAGCTGGCGGCGGCCAGGGTAAGGCAACGGGCCCGGGCTCCGGGCAGCTGCACCTGAAAGGCGACGAGCAGAAGAAGAGGAACAAGAAGAAACTGGCGGAGAAAACGGCGCGGGTGAGGAGGGCCGCGGGGCTCGGGAGGGAAGGGGCTCGGGAGGGAAGGCGGCGGGGTTTGCAGAGCACGCAGCCGAGCGCGGCGGGTCCCCGGCCGCCGGTCGGATCGGCGCCGGTGAGGAGCGGCGGGACAGACCGCAGGGTCTGCAGGCCACAGAGCTTCCCCCCCCCCTTCCCGAACCGTCCTGCGGTTGACCTGGGTGGTGTTTGGCTGTGGAAGGGGCGGGGGGGGCCTGGCCGGCTGCTCTGGGGCTGCCTCATGCCGCCTGGGTTCCTCGGTTGCTTTGAAAACCTGAAGGAGCGGCGTGCACGCACGGAAATTACACGTTAATAGTCCTGGGTGATGAGGAGAACGCTCGTTTCTTTTTAGAAGCTTTTTTTATGAAAGCAGGAATTACAGGAAAGCATTATTTTTTTACTATTACTCATCAGATGTTTGCAGGGTTAGGAACCAGTAGTTGAGACCTTAGGATGGCTCAGAACTGCAAGCCAGGAGCTGCAGTCCAGGCAGGTATAGGCTATTGGAAGCAACATTGTAAGCCCCATAAATGCTGTTATGATTCAAACTTGAGTAAGGCTTTGTGTGCTGTCTTTTCCACAGAACGTGTTAACATCAGTCTTGTGGTGAGCTTGCCTCACTAAGAGTAAGCCAGATTTATTTGTTACAGTAAGGGTCATCTCCTTTAATAACGAAATCTGTGTCTTAGAAGCCCCTTAAAAACAGATTATTCCTGTCTTTTTTCTTTTAAAATCCTCACTATGTGGTGTGGGAACCTTCAGTCTTCAGCAGTATGCGTGCGCTTCATGAGAAAATCAGTGGAATGTAGAAATTATCAACTGTCCTTTTAAAGATTTCACTTATCATAGTTTTGGGGCTTGAAGGGATTGCTTCTAGAGCTTTTATGTTGTTAGTATGTTTGTAATCCTATTTATGTCCAAATGGATTACAGGAATGAAAGTGCAGCAGATGTCCCCTGCCTGTTACAACTGAGCCTTTTAATTATATCATGCTCCATAAAATCTGAATTATTCACCAAACAACCAGAAAAGGATAAAAAAATGGGTTTGTACTGTCATTTGAGTCTGTGGCAGTACTAAGACCTGAGAAGTTTGGGTTTTTTTTTTCTTTTAACGAGAAGGCTAGAATATCTTAAAACAAAAAAAGCCTGCATATGCCACCAAACCTGTGTTTGAGCAGTGAACTACTGAAGTTGATTCTGGAAGTTGCAAGAGGCTGAACGCTGAGCACCAAGAAGAGGAACCATTGTGATTCATAATCTTTCCAGTGTAGTTAGGTCTCCATTTTGGAGAAGGCACGTTAAAGGTGCAGGATTTTTGCAATCTTGAACAGCAAATCCTTCAAGATTTAGTAGATGTGTTATGCCCTCTTGAAAACAAAGACTAATCCTAGAAATAATTTAGATGTTGCTTGGTTTATTTTCTTTAAACTCCAGTATAAAAGCAAAACATGAACTCTTGCAAGTCATCCTTGAATGAAGACGTTAAAAAAATGCCTCAACAGAGATGTAGTGAAGAGGTTAGATACATTGTTAATTTGACAAGGATCTGTATGCGGGGCTTCACAAAAGCAACTTTGTATTCATTTTATATAAAGCTTAACTGATATTTTTGGTAAATATGCATATTTGTACTGTTTCAAGCTTGGTTTACTCAGGCACAAAATAAGGTTAAGGCTGTGTAAGAGCAAATATTTTCATAATCAAAAGAGTAAAATAGTTTTTCAGCTGTCAAGCTGTCATTCTGTATTGTTAAGATTTTTGAAGTTATTTTTATAGTACTTTGTATTCATTATTTCCATGCAGAGGTGAAAAAAAAAAATCCACCTTTTCCAAAAAGAAAATGCACAAACTGAATCATTAACTGCAGTGCAAATAAGTTTATACCAGTGGCAAAGTTTAATAGTCCTGCTTCATGCTCATTTTTCAAGATAAGTTCATAGAGACCTGTATTAGCATGTCCCAGTGTTTTCTGACTTTCACATGAAGAATATTCAAAATAACATTGGAAATCTAAAGATGCAACAAAAATGCTTACTGATTGCTGCCTAGTCATTTTCGTCTTGTGTTTTTGTACTCTGTGATGCTAATACAGAGGTCTGTGAAGGGAAAAGAGTAAGCCTATTATCAGTAGATTTACTACAGGGTTCCCTGTGCCAGGGTCTAGATTTCCGCTGAGGGCATTTCAGAAAGCTTAGAGCAACTGGTCTATAGCTTTAAAGAGCACACTACAGATGTCTAATTAAAAGCTGCAGTGTTACTTTAATACAGAATTACTGACCTCATCGTATGGCGGGTGATGCGTAACTCTCATCAGTTGGGATCAGAAATGTTCTTCACTGTACCCTTTCTGAGGAAGAACATGTGTTTCTTGCACATGGCTTTATTCAGTTCCTGTGCAGGTAGGGTGCAACTTACCTGATACTTTTAGTAAAATAAATTTAGCTGAATGGCATTGTGTTGACTGGGTATAGCAGGAACTGGGGGTTTCTGTTTATTTACTTGCCGTGAGCAGACTGAGAAAAAAAGCTGAAACGGTGCAGCGTTCGATAACACGATAGTTTACAGAGCCAGTTCTGGCCTTCTCCAGCTGCTTGGAGCAAGGTATTATCATGGTGTCCTTACTTTAGATTCTGTGCAGTAAACCTGAAGCCCCTTTCTCTCTTTTCTTTTTTTCAGCTCCTGGCAGGGGCAGAGCTCTTTCTCTCCTGTCACAGATTTCTTTGGCCCTTGTTAAGAATTTTTCTTTCCAAAAATCTTTTGATCTTTAATTCTTTTCCCTTATGAATAATTGCTGTGCTCTCTTCTACTTTTTAAGCCTTCAGCAGAAAAAGGTGAAACTGTTCTTATATGCTTTCTGTACAGTCTGCAAAACACCATAAAAACTTGAGAGTAATCATCTTCTGTACTGTGCTACAGCTTTAGAAAGCAATTCATACCATCTATTTGTAGATGCAGAAAATACCGAATTGACTATGGACTTCCTATTGTTTGAAGTACACCTGGACAGTAAATGCTACACATTTTAGTAAGAGCATTTGCATTCATTTGAGAGTTTCCTACTTGGTCTGCTTGAAAGAACTTTTCAGGCTATGGCTGCTTTATGCTTGTTGCACTTAAGTCTTTATGCAGTCTATTTTTAATACTTTCAACAGATACGTGTTGGTTTTGAGTTTAATTGTCAAATCGCTGGAGAAGGAGGGCCATAAGATTATCCTGTGCTCAAAGAGAAAATTGCTTAGTTTCTGTCTTGAGAAGCTTACAGAAAATAACATTGGTAAACAGATTCCTTCATTGGTGAAAGATATTTTAAGTAGGCATATATTTATAATGTATAACTAAGGACTTTGGCTAATACAGCCTTGTAAGACTCAAATGATAGCAATTTCATTACTGTCATTTGAAGTGTGAAACTGAGTTATCTGTTACACTGTACCATATTTAAAGAACAATGTTTTTAACTTTAACGGTTTCAGCAAAACCTTTATTCTACTTCTGGATTATCTGAATGCCCTCGAATGTGTGTGAAAAAGGTTTATTTAAATATTGGGATTTTAAGGTCATCAGGCAGGAAATGCATTCAGAAATCAGTAGTGTTATTGGAAGCACTATTTCTGTGTTGTTGCATCTTTCCTGTAGCTTTTAGGATGTGGAAAAAAAGATAACAAATAATAAATTGTACAATTCGAATGAATTAATATTGTCGGTGGACATTTAATATGTTACCATAAAGTTTAAACTTAGTCTTCTTGGCTGTAGTTGTCTTTTAAAAGAAACATTTCTGAATACTATAGAAAAGCTTTTTTCTTTCCCGCGTCTGTTACTATCTTTGGTATATCCAAAAATGGTCACATGAATTTTGGTTAAAATTCTATGATTCATATGTGGGCAGAAAATAAATGTGGAAAGCTTCCACTGAAAAGGAGACTATTACAATTCAGTGACATTCTCAGGGAGAAATGTATCAAAGTACAAGTTTTTAAATCTCTTTCTAATGGTTGTTGTTTACATGATCAGATGACCAGACAGCATTTTAAACAGTCATGTGGATTAATTTTTCCAGAGGGTTCTTGATGGATATGAATTAGTTTATTTGGAGAAACAGCTTGGGGTTTTTTGCAGTTAAAGATTAAAACTTATCTATTGAATTTTTTGAGGGTTTAAGAGAGTGGTTTTCAATTTAAGGTATATATGTCATAGCAAAAACACAAAGCAAGGTACAGAATTTTAAAAGTTACTTGGCTGTAAACATTTTTGTCAAGTCCAATACTAGATGCAGCAATTCTGTGATCTAACTACTGCTAAATAACTTAGAAATAGTGATTCTTTTTCCAGCTTAAGATCTTAAATGTCATGGGTACCAACGTGAATTGAAAGACATCACACCACTAATAACATGGCTGTGTGGAGTCTGGAGAAAATAGAGGGGTTCAGGAACTGATTTTTGGTAATGGGTTATTATCAGGATTGAGTATCAGGTCTTTGATATCCCCGTGGAATCAAGTATTGGGAGCTTTGTTGAGAGGAACTTCTAGGGAGAGTTTTGAAACAGAGGTCTGTAAAATACACTTCATTTTCAGAATGCTGAGGGGAATGTACTGCATCTTAGATATGAAAAGTCTAGTTTAAAGCTCTTTGTTACAGAAGAAGGGTTAGGTGATCCGATCTTTCATTTTCTATTAATAGCTACAAAATAAGAAATTGGCATGCTGGCTAACTACAGTAAGCAATACTATGTTATGCACTGGTGAAATCATGCCAAGGGTGATTTGTAAGTATAATATAACATGGCAAGACTTAAATACCTGAATCAGTTAAATTGAAGCTCAGATTTGATATTTGAAGGGATAGGTCACACTAAGTTGTGTTATGGCTTTTGTTTTACCTTAAAGCAATCGAGTTTACGTGATACAGAGTTAAAATACATTTCTTTGATTTAATAACAAAAATAACTAAAGATAATATAGTTTTAACTTTATTTAAAAAGAAATTGCTGAAATTAAAGCAACTATGAAGTACTTATTTATGCTTAATGTCTTATTTAATTTTCAGTCTTTAATTATGAATGTGAATCAGTATGAAATTTGTATGGACTCAGTATCGATTACTACTCTTGACAATTATTTTTCACTCAATGAAGTTAATGGCTAACAGTAATATAATGCTTTGCTTATTTTCATCTTTTCTGTGGTTAAGCATAGTAACTTCAGTCATAGCTTTTTGTTAACAATAAACATGATTTTAAAAATTACTATATTTTTGCACAGGGGGAAGGTTTATAAGGTTTATTTGGTCTAAAGTGTATGCCCTTGCTGTCAAAGGTGATGATAAAGACTAATGACTATACAGAGTTTTAACTTTATATCTTAAATAATACATGCTCATTTTCTTTCCTTTATTATGTGAGAGGAAAATGGTAGACTAATGTAACAACTATAATCAAGTCTGTCTGAAAAGAACAATGGGATGTCATGCTTAGTCATGCTTTGTGTTTGACTTATAATTTCTGTTCTACTATGAAATTTACCGTGTGAAGGAAATGAGCTGTAAGGGATATGCATAGGTAGAAATTCAAGAAATTTGGTCAAGGTAGAAATTATTTTATAAACTCAGCCCATTGCTGAACTGCTACAGAGTGGTAGATGCATTCATTGAACTAGTTAATTTATAGCACATACAACTGTGTGTTCTGAATCAGTTTTCAGAGCAGCAACAGAGAACTGTAGCTGGTTACTTTCAGAAATGTACCTTTTGATAAAGCAGTTCCTGTGTTGAGTAGGATTGAGATGAAATGGAGACCTGTTTTTTTTCCTTTCTCATTTCTACATTCGGTAAATATAGAATTGCAGTAAATAATTTGGGCACCAGTCCACGGTTCTGTCTGCTTTACTTAATCTTGCAAGAATTTTTTAGTCAACAAATAGCAGCATTTCTATAATAATATAATTTGAGTTTTGCTTCATCTGCTTTCTCTCGAGTTTTTTATTATTCACCCTTATTGTTTACACAGCCTAATGGACGGTCTTTCGTTGATGTATCTGAGGATGAAGTAATACAAACTGTTCGTAAAGAAAACATCAAGCAGCCAATGGACACAGAAAAGAAGAATGAAAAGGTCAGTTGTGGATATGAAATGACAGTGTCAAAGTTTATTGCACATTATTTCAATATCTAATAACTCTTTTTGTGATTTGAAATCCTCTTACTTATGTGAGTGAAGAGGCATATTTCTTACTATGAAGAGTATTAATCTAATTTGGTGTTGGAGAGAACTAAAGTAGTATTTTCTTAACTTCTGAGATGATGCCTTATGGAATGTTTGCATCAAGCAAATCCTCCTCCTTGCCACACACACACACCCCCCCGCTAAACACTGAAGTTTATGTTCACCATGTGAAAATGTGCCTACAGAAATTAAGTTTGTGTTTCATCTTTGCTGGCTTCTTTGGAGATGCAGCATAATTATAGTATTGTTAAGTGGCTTGTAAGTGTTCTATAAACTGGGGGGACTACTTTTCAGAGGAATAAGACCCTTTGCCTGCTTATTTCTTTTGTCAGATGTATCCATTAGTGATTAGAGTTCTTAATTTCTGATGACAAATATGGGCTTTGAAGTCAGGTGTGAGATTTTGTTATGTAAATTGAACAGCTACATTAAAACGCATTTTTAAAGCTTGGTATGTAGCTATATCTAAAAAGTAACCATATTAATGGCAATGTTATTGCTTTGCACTGTGAGGACTACTATCTTCTCGCCTTACCATAAATACTATCATTTGTAGGCAAAATGGATATATTTGATACGCCTTTGACAACAAATTCTAGCTTGATTCTTTTGCTAACATTGTGCATGGAACTTTTCTCCTGTCATGGATTTCTGATTTATTTTCTTCAACAAAATGCATTTGTTCTAACTATACTGAGTAGTACTGGAAAAATAAATGATTATGCATAAACAGTCAGAAACTGGTTTGATTATTGTAATTTGTTGAGCTCATTCAAGCTTTAATTAACTTGGCTATCTTATAACTACTGCTTTTGCAGTTAGTATGTTGGCTAAAATAATGTATGCTGTTAATTTGCTATAGGGCTTTAAATGTTTTTAGCACTGGCAAATAGAAAAACTTTTCTGGGAAATGAGTTTGCCTTAAAATTCCATGCTGCATACTTCTTCTCCACGTGTCACATATTAGATTGACTTTGTGGGATTTTTTAAAGAACATAATAAAATTTTATTCTGAAGGAATAACTGTTTTTCTCCTCAGCTTTCACTATCTCAAGCAGGTTTCCAAGTAGGTAAGGTGTTTAAATGCTAAACTCAAGCTTTACCTTAAAATTGCAAATGTAGTAATCTGAATTTTGAAATGTTTAGTCGAAGCTGCAGCTCCAGGAAATCAGTACCACTATGTGGTATGAATGCTTATTCAACTAATTGTGTTTTCATATCACTTTGGGGAATCCTGGACAAAGCATGATTGCCTAAAGAGTTGTTGTTACCCTTCAATTAAAAACATACCCAACAACTTTATTTAAACTACAGGTAACTTTACAGGCATCTGTTACATTTGTAACATTATAAACCTGCTAAGAAGGCTTCAGGGGTCCTGTGTATGTATCTTTGTATAGCTTCAGATGGGTTATATAAGTCAATGGGTGGGATTTAAGTAGTGTTTGCATGTGTGTAGATATATGAAATAAATACATAAACTGTGACCTGAAGGGTATGATATTTTTTTTTGTGCCTGAATATATGCTTTCAGTTAAAATCACACTCCCTTTGTGTTTCTGTATTTCTTAGCTGCTTCAGGGTTGTGAATTTAATGAGTATTTTTTCAGGATATTCATTTAAGTTGTATCCTCTTGTTCTGCCTTGGGTAATGTCTGGATTGTGGCTGTTCATTGGGTTTACAATTCTCAATACTTTGAATAGTCGCTTCCATTTTTTCTATTTTAGCAACTTGTACAGTACAGTTGGTTTTTTAGTTTTTAGAATAAGGGACTGCATCTAAGAAGTGACTCTGTGGATGAGACTGTGGGATGTTAAAACTTCATTGCCCATTCTGTTTGCAATATTGTCATGAATATTAGAAATAAACAGACCATTAGGGATGAAGAAAAAAGGCGCTTTTTTCTATTATTCTTGCATGAGGAATATTGCATCCTAAAGACTTAAAATTTTGGCAGGCCTGCTGAGATCCTTGTGTTCTTTAGCTGATGGCAGAGCCAACACTGACAGTTTTCGATGGTGCAGAAGGTGACACTTTGAATGAATAGGCTTCTGCAAAATGACCAGCTAGCTTGCTCAATAACCTTTAATGCCTCTTACTGTTTCAGTCAATTTGTTACTGAGATCATGACTGTTACAGCACTAAGTTTAGCAGGTGGTGAGTAAATTGCATAACTAATTATGGTTCTGGTTTCTCAGGTCAGGTTCTAGTAACTCAGGTTAGGAAAGTAATTATATTTTCAATATTTGAATTCTTGATCTTTTTAAAAACAGTGTTTGTTAGTAACAAACATATTTTTAAAAGTGTTAGGCTTTGGTGTTTTCATGATAAGTGTAAAATTTGATATTGATACCTCTGTAGGAGCTAGTTATTTAAGGAACTGGAGTTTTAACTTGGAGGAGCAGTCAACTTAAACTGCTGTCTGGGAGACTTCTGAAGTCATTTCAGGTGTTCTCATAGTGCCAGAGGACAGTTGGTTAGTTATAGCTTCGTGGGTGGGAGATTCTAAGACCTCATCTTCTATTCTCAATGTAGCTGAAAATAGGAGATGTAGGTACAAACATAATAATCTTTCATTTGCTTGAGCTCCAAAAAGCAATTTGTAGCTGCTTTTCATGCTGTTGTGGTTTTGTTTTGTTTGTTTGTTTGTTTGGGTTTTTTTCCTTTTTAATTTTTTCCTTAGAGAGTGCTTTGGCAAATAATTTGCCTTGTTCATATTCTTAGACCCATTTCTTCTCAGGTAGCTTTTGAAACTGGCCCTTCTCTTTTGGAGACTTTTCAGAAGTTAGGTAGCTGGTATGTGGTTAAAGGCAGTCTACTGAGCAAATAAGATAATTCAGTTTGGGTGCATCTGTATTGTGGGTCCCCTAATGCAGTAAACCATGAGTTAACTGTTCGGGTCAGTTCCCTAAGTGCTGTAGATGTGTTGATGCAGCATTGCTTATAAGCAGTGGAATTTTTATTCTCTCTGGTGCTGCACTAACAAGCTATATTGCTTTCAGTACCTATGAGGCTACATTATACTTCTGGGGCATGTTAACTCAAAAGCATGTGAACTGCATGCTATTGTGGGCCCACAGGATATCAGCTGCGACTGGTGATAATTTAGGTGTTACCAATTCTGAATTCTAGAGAGTTTGTCATACCCTTCTTGGACATCTAAGACTAGAAAATCATATAGTTTGAACTTGGGTATAAAGCTGGCAATTACTGGTCTTACTCTGGGAGAAGCATGCATTCCAGAAAGACATCCAGCAGTCTTAGAATATCCTTATTCAAATATTACAGAGTCTGTGAGTCAGTGAATAGCTCTTCTTACAGCATTTGAGTGGATAACCATCTTTCTTTAAAAAGTATATGTTTTTCATTCAGGCTTATCTGGTAGTTCTTACACCTTGCCTCACTAGATTGAAAAGCTTTTCAGTACTGTATTTTCTTTCTAAGAAGGTAGTCAAGTCATCACTTGCCATCACTTTAGCTTATCAAAAGATTAAACTCCAAGGCTTTCTGCAATATACTCTCTCCCAATATCTTGGGTCATTTTTCATCTTTTTTCCTCAATATTACCTTTTTAACACTTTGTTGCTACCTGTTGCACCAAAACTGCTTGCAGTAGTAGTCATCTTTGTTCTTCTTTGTCTCTGCTTTTATAGTTAAGAAGTCATAACTGTTGAAACCTTGGGGGGAAAAAAAAAAGTGTACGGCTATTGTATGGACTCTAATCACAGTTCCTGTTTTGAAATCATTTGCCAAGCTGGAACTCTCTTACACACTTTCTTTAAAGGAGTCAGTGGCATTGTTTGTGTCTTCACGTACAACTTTATACTTGCTTCTGCAAGAAACAAATTCTTCCAGAGTGACATCTGCGTGTCAAACAGCTCATTACTCCTCTGACTGCGATGCCATCAGCATAGCTTCTTCCACCAGGCTTTGAGCTCTGTAGCATAAGTGATTGTTCCCCGCACCTGTCATTTGTCCTGCATAAGACTATTTAAGTAACATGAAGGACTTGCGTTTAGCAATTAATATTGTTTAGTACTCCTTTCAAGGGACTGGCCATACAGAGGGTTGTTCAGGAAAATCTGTTTCAAATTTACTCCTGTATTTCGGTGAGGGGGAATTCTAAATCACTGTAACAAGTGATCACTAAGTAATCATTAAGATAATGTTTTATTTTTTTCCAGTCAAAGAAAAAAAAGAAATCAAAGGGAGATGCTAAAATGGTTCAGGATGTGTCACGTCTAGATGGAAAGGAAGCTGATGAAGGTACTGAACACAAACACACAAAAAATGGAATTAGACATATTTTATCTGGAATTAGACATATTATATCTGGAAATCTGCTCTTTGGAACAATGGTATTTAATAACTTCAACTGATCTTTTTGAAGTTAAACTTACAAAAATTGAGAAAAGTCATCACTAATAAAGCCCTCATGTTGTTCATGTTTTGCTCTGCGAAGCTATGTATTATCGTGTTGCATCCAGAAAAACGTACCTTTGGCCAGTTGTTCATGTTTTTAAACTAACGTTGAAGTCGACTGCCCTGTCTGTGATTTTTAAACTGAACCTGTATTGTGACTTAATATTGATATGAAACAAGCTAAAACTCTTTCATTTTTGCTTTCTGACTTATTTAATGATGTTTTCATTTGGGGGATGTTTTAGGAACCTGGGAAACAAAAATCAGTAACAGAGAGAAGAGACAGCAGCGTAAGCGAGACAAGGTGCTAACTGATGGTGGTTCAGGAGAATCAAATCTCCAAGGGGTGGAAAATACAGTTACTGTATCCATTGAACAACTGATGCCTACACCATCACTTCCAGTTGGTCTCAGAAAAAATAAAGGTATGGTGGTCAATAGGTCTGTGAACGTGTTCTAGAAACACAGCTTGAATGCTTAAATAGTAACTCTGTTTTGGATGTATGATAGGTATATTTGGAGGTGTAACTTGAGGAAGTTATTTCAAGCTCCATAAAGGTACTTTTCATTGTGTAGAACTCCCCCTTTTTTTGAGACATGCTTTTGGGGAAGCTCAGGACAGAGTTAGTGGCTGAGACACTGGCCTCCACACTGGTGTTCTATCAGTAGCTGCGCAGGTGTATGTCCCCATTCCTTCACTTGTGTTCTGCTGACTCTGCCCTTTATGTTTCTGGAAACTTCAAAGACACCCTCAGTGCTGCTGCAGGCAGCACCAGCTCCGTAACTTGAACGCTTCCTTGTGGGAAGGTTATGCCCATGAGTTCTCTTTACAGATCATTCACTGCTTAACATGCAGACATTTGTTTTTCAACATAGATTTAGTAGTACCTGTACAAAAGTTGTTCATAATGGTGGGGCACATATGGCTGAGGCTTAGTAATTAAATATTATAGCTAAGGATTCAATAAAGAAATGCAGGCTTTAGCTTCTATGCCTGCTGCTGTTTCAGAAAAAAGTTGCATGGGCTGGTTTAAACTGTGTGTAGGCACAGGAATTCATATTTGGCTGCAACTGAGAAATTATTTAAGCTAAAAGAATCTGAAGGCACAAACAGTTTAGCTTTCTAACATACTTCTAAGGTACTGATAGGTGCTTTAATTAGATAAAACTTGATGTTCTAGCAAAGTGACAAAAAGACTGAGCCTAGCAACCATAGGGTACCTTGTAACAATTTGTTGAAAATTACTTGCCTTACTTGGTGTTTTTATTGACACTTGTTTGCATCTTGACCGAGCGCATGATTCTTGTCCATGAGGATTAGATCACTTGTATCCTGTTTTATTTTTCTGTCCATTTACACACAAACAGCTTCAAAAATTTGTAATTCCAGATGTCCACATACTCTGTGGTTAGCCATGACACTTCTAGCCAGAGTCTTTTATGCATATTATGTTCTTATGTATCATCCTGTACCAGACTAATCTGAAGAGAATTCAGCTGTATCTAGTGTTTTCATGATAAGGTAGAAGTTAGAAATAGCTATATATTTCTGAAATTCTTAGAGCTGCCCTTTGCTTGAAAATAACAGCCTCTGGTTTAGATTTCTGCTTTCCATTCTTGGGGAAACTAGATAGAATTATTTGAAACCTACGGTTACTTGGTTTGTAGGCCCTAAATCAGTTTTGGATTCTACTCTGCCTGCAAAATAAACACAAAAAATAAAAAACAGAGCATTCCTAAGTTTTATGAAAATGTCTTAATTTACTTTTATTATTTTTTTCCCTTAGAATATCAGTAATGGATACTCTTTTAGAAGATTTTTACAGGTATTGCTATTTGAAAAAACTTACTCTAGCTCTGTTTCCTCTTGCTTCTTAATCAGGTGATGCACTTCTGAATGCACAAGTTAGCAGCTCTAAACCTGCAAAGGGGGAGTCATCAATTCCACAAGGTAAAAGGCTTTCATTATTTGACATCCTAAGTAACTAGAAAAGTGTTTTACGGAAGTGAAAACAAATTGTCAATGCAGGATTTTGTGCAGTTACTGTTCTGTAACTTTATTATGCAGCTGGCTTTTTCATCTATGCAAACGTTATACTTCTGAGTTGCAGTTGCTTCTGAACAGGTTGCAAAGAGTCTCTATTAGTTGTAGAAAGAATTCAGTATTTAGAGTTTTCAGAGAGATTACCTGTTATACAAATTGTGAAATACAGAACTGTAAAGCTTATTCTCAAGCTCCACTTAATTCTTTATGCTAGCTTTTCAAACTTGCTCACTTTTTTTTTTGTTAATGAATTGACTATATGCTCAAAGAAAAACTTAATATAGATAACTGCAAAGAGTTCAAAGATACCAGTTCTGATTATTGAAAACTTTCAGATTGTATACTCATGAGTTACTCGGTTCTTTACATACTCCTTAGAGGCATACTTTAAATACATTCATTTTGAGAGTACTTAAATATAAAATGTATGTTTATAAATAAATATACATGACATTGTCATACATGTAGTTGTTAAAATACTTGGTTATTTTTAGACTGATCAACTAGTGAATCTTAACAATTTTCTAATAAGAGCGAATGCTGTAGTAATACTTGAAGTGAATTAATTTTGCATAATGAAATCAAGATGGTTGGGTTTTACTCATAGCCAACATTAGTGGTGTTGCTTTAATGAAAAGTAGTTAGTGAAATTCAGCAAGTTGACAAATGAGTAATTAAAAGCACCCAGATCTAGAAAGTGAATCACTTCCTGTGGGTTTTTGAGAGCTTTGCTTTACATGCAAACTTCCAGGACTATAGCACAGAAGGAAGGAGCTATATTCTTCAGAAATGCATAATGAGAGAACAGGAGGCAATAATCAAGTTTCAGTAAGGGAAATTTTGACTGGCCATGAGGAAAAAAGCTCTTTGTAAGATTGCCGAGATGCTCTGAAATATCAGCCTTTATGATTTCCAGAACTTTAATAATGTGCTCTAATTTTGAAGTTAGCTGTGCTTTGAGCAGAAGATGGAACTAGGTGACTTCAGAGATCCCTTCCAATCTTAAGTTTTCTGTGTTTCTCTGAAAACTTGCTGGTCATATACAGGGTAAATGTTTGTGACAGGAGAGTATTATGATAGACAGAATAATCAAACTCCTTCTTCAGGACTTCAGATGTCTTTTTTGCAAAGTTGCAAAAGAGTTTTTCTACCAACTACAGTTATTTTCTGCTTCTTTACTATTTTTGTTGTTGCCTTCCCCTAAGATATGTTGTATTACCCTTAGAGGATGTTGACTGATGGGAACAATGTTAGTGCTGTGGAGAAAGGGCAGTGTTTTCAGGTGTGCCAATGGTGGCATTACAGATGTGTGTGTTTGGCAGTGATTTGTATGAGAAAATCTAGGCATATCTTACATAATCAATTATTTGCCAGTGAGGTCACCTTGAATGTGTCATGTTCATGCTGCCTGAGCTGTGAGTTTGAGGAATAAAATACTTGGTTTGTAGGTTTTTTTGGCATATGATATTGACTGACTTCTGCATCAGGTTTTGGCTGACTATTTAAGTGTCACTCTTGCAATATACAGATATTTCATAATTGTTTGTAAAGCAGCAGTTTTTCTGTTGTTTACACTGCATATAGAAAAAAAGAGAAAGGATTTGATATACAGAGCCCTTTGAGAAGGTTTTGTGATATATAGGAGGTAAGGCTGGGTGCACCAGGTGACCATTAGGCTTTGTTTTATAGAGACAGAAATGAAAAAAAAAAAAATAAAAGTTTTATAATGATCATTATGTCAGTGTACTACTGACTTCTCTCAAAGTATACATTAAGCTCTCTATAGCTAATAATTTCTCATCAGGATATGCAGTCTTGTGGTCTTTTACCTTAGTGTAACGTAAAATATATTGCTTGTAAATTATTTTGAGAGTGTTACCATGATTTTTTTTCTCTAACCTTGATGGACACGAAGGTCAATACAATATTTATGCTCTTTGTAAATCCTGTGTAGTGTTTGGGAAGCATTTTCTAGTCCTTGTTCATTTCTTCTACTTCCTGCTTAGAGAACTGTTGTATGCAGTTATGAAAGGGAAATTATTCTCCATTTAGTGAACAGGGTTTTCCACAACTCCACCATACTCTGTGAGAGAAATTACCTGGCAGTGTTGAAGCACCCTCGCCCCCTTTTTTCTTAATCTAGAGGCACTAGTTCACCAAGGTAGCAGCTCTATAAACAAAGGGATGCAGGAAGGAGAGTGCTGTTTGGTGCTGTCTTTTCCTCACTCAAGTTAGTAGACAGATGGTGCACATCCTCTGGACTGGAAAATCAGCTGAGACAGAGGAGTAGCCCTTCTGTATGACACCGGTGTGGCAAAGCTGCTGTTCATTTATACTTTCTTTTTTTATTGTTAAGTGTAAGTGCACATCAGTAATATTTTAATTCTTCATCCAGTTCTTACTTTAATGTTTTCATTATGCTTGTATTTAAGTTTCTCCAGGATTGAGTGAAAGCCATACAGTAAATGGAGGAAGCTGGAATGAGAAGTCTGTAAAAATCTCCTCACAGATTGGTGTAGGGGAGGAGAAATGGACGTCTGTTCCTTCAGCTGCAGCTGGGAAAAGGAAGACTGAAACATCGGCTTGGGGCCAGGACACTGGAGATGCTAATGGAAATGGAAAGGACTGGGGTGTAACCCTGGTGGGAAGACCCTGGAAAGAGCGTTCTTTATTCACTCCTATTGGTAAGCTATTCCAAAGAAAACTTGTTTCACTTAAGCATTTTTACATAAGTATATTTTTCAGTAGTGAATCTCTTAAATAGCCTTATGTTTATATATATAAAAAAAAATCTTGGAGTGGTTTAGTGAAATTTGAACTAAGCAGTTTGTTTACTGTAAGTTCTGATAGCTTAGCATATATGTTTCTGTTTACAGTTTAACTGTGTTTTTTTTGAGTTTATCTGCAATAAAATTATTTCTGTAAAGGAATCAAATTTTTTATATCACTTTCCTAAAATTCTGAAAGTGAAGTTTAACTTATTTTTTTAATGAATGTCTTAAAACCCAGGTCACAAGTCTATTGTTTAGCTCACCTAACACTTAGTGTTGCACTGTTTTTCTCACTAGAAATTGGTTTTAGTCTTCTCAGGTACAATTTTGTACCTTCATCACTTGTACTGTCCATGATAATAATGGAGAAGAGAATTCTTCATTTCTCTCTGGTCAACAGTCTTCAGTTTGTTAGTAGATGCTGTAATATGGTCCTTCCCACTGTTCAGTCTGCGAGCCTAGTTTCTTCTGGGAAGCAGTGATCCTTCATAGTCAACAGCAACCTTGCTTTCATCTAGACCTATTCTATTTGTCTTGCGTATCTAGAAATGTGGTTCCTGAGGCTGGACCTGCTATACCACTGGAAGCTTTACTATTGCCAAGTAGAGGCAAAGAACTTTTTTCATATTCCAGTTAGCTGTATTCTGCTGTGCATTCTAATAAGGTAGTTCTTAGTGACTGTGACCAGCTTGTTGTTTTTGTTACCAAGAATACATCATGCCTGACCAGGCTGATTCGCTTCTGCTAAAATGGCTAGTTTTGTGGGTGAGGTGAGAGCAGTGGATGTGTTTTATGATGACTTCAGTAACGCTTTCAACACTGTCTTTCACAGCATTATTAGATCCAAGTTAGGATGGTTGGAAAAACTGGTCAGACACAAAGGTAGTGGTTAGTGATTCATACTCTACCTGGAGGCTGGTAACAAGGAGGATATCACAGGGCTCTGTACTTAGAGCTGCCCTGTTTATCATATTTATAAATGACCTAGAGGAGGCAACAGTGTGTTGTTCACATCGTATTCCCAGATTACACCAAACTTCAGTGGGGAGGTGGGAACTAGTTGATACAGTCCAGATCAGGGGTACCATCCAGAGGGACCTAAACCAACTGGAAGAATGGGTCAACAGAAACCTAAGGAAGTTCAGCAAGGACAAATTTGAAGTACTGTGTGTGGGTAGGAAGCATCCCTGGCTGGGGACTGACTGGAGAGCCGTTCTGTGGATGTGGGGTCCTGGTGGACACCAAGCTGGACAGGAACCATCCATAGGCACCGGCAGCAAAAGACACCAACAGTATTCTGGGCTGGATTAACAGGTGTCAGTAGATTGGAGATAATGATTATCTACTACTTGGACCACATCTGGAATACTCTGTCCAGTTTTGAGTGTCTCCACTCCCCCTACAATTAAATAAATGTAATTATAAATAAAAGCTACTAGTAGTTTTTATTTAGAATCACATTCTAACCAGATGTTTTTTTGACACATTAGTGCCACTGATTATTTCTTCTTATTTTCTACCTTAAACTTAATAGTCAAGTATATCTTAATTTTTAAGCAATAGCTCCTATTTGTCAGAAACTGTTCTGAACTCAGTTCTGTTTTTTAACACATATACAATTTGCTCCAAGCTAGGTTTTATTGACAGACTTAATAAATATGCTTTTCAATAACTTAGATGATTGCAGTAATGGGAAGAATAATAGTATGGGGCTCAAAACACACTTTACTCTTCCTCTGTGAGCGTATAGTTACAAAAGGCTGTAGATGGAAGATCTTAGAAAATTTTAAAATTGTTTCAAGCTGAGTATTCATACAGTCCACATCTCTATCAGCACTGATTGTCTGATGTAATAAGCAAAATAATGCTTTCAGTTGTGTGAAATGTTGACATGGCTGGAATGCCCACTGTTTTTCTGACCCTATTCATAATTCAATAGCTAACTTTTTCAACATTGCCAGCAGTGTGAAGTTCGTTTTGTTTTTTTTCCCCTTTTTTCCCCTCCTTCCCCCACAGCTGCTTGGAATGTGGATGCAAGGATTAATACCTCTGAACAGAATTCTACTTCTTTTTCTTCATTTGGATTAACTCCTGGAGTTTCTGGTATGTATGCCCTTCCAAAGATTTTTTCCACTCTGTTCTACCAGATGGAAATAGAATTTTCCAAGTGTTATTAATATGCATCTTTCTCATTGTTCTTTGAAAATAGTACTGGTAACTGGAAACAGGTAAAATATACGTTTTATGAAAGCCTTAGGAAACTTTTTGTTATGTTGAAATTATACAATAAAATAACTTTTAAACTGATAATCAAAAGCTAGATCAATAAGAAGGTGGTATTTTTTACTTAGCTTTACTTTTTGTGTGTGGAGTCTAAATAATGGGCATAAGAGATTGCCCACTGTTGCTGTGTCTTAAGTTGGAGATCTGAATGAATGTTGCTTTCTAGGAAAGTCTGTTTACCCTGATCTTCTGCGAGATTTGTTATTTGATGGTTGGGTTTTTCCCCTCCAAGGAACTGAAGCACTACTTTCGAAATATGTTCACAGGCAGGATTTGAAGTCTTGAGTCTTTTCTCCGTATGATGGGTGTGAAAGCTGAGCTCTTGGATTTTCTTGTTTTGAAAGGTGAAATTGCTATAGAGTACAAACCGGGCTTCATAACAAATCTTGTGTGATAAACTACTGACATAAGTGCTGTTGTGGTTTATTATACAGTAAAGGGATCATGTCAAGTTTTCTGCTCTTGTTTGCTTACTCCAGTTATCTAATGAGCTTGGCATGGCTATTTTCTTTTAGGAAATAGCTGGCCAAGCACTTATGCACTTAGGCTGTGTTTACTTGAATTTTAGTTTACAGTGTTTTAACTGTGGAACTCAAGCTTGGCGTCCTACAGCTCAGAAGTGCTTCGTTCTCTGTGCACGTCTGAGCCAGGATAACAAGGAAGTTATAAGTGCCAAGGTCTAATTTACCAGACTTTCCAAAGAACAGTCACTTAATAAAAACTTACTGAAACCTTGTCTTGAAGAAGCAGCAGCAATGTCTTAAATGTACAGAGAGTTTTAATAACATTTTAACATTTCCCAGGGAGCCAAGTTCAGTCTCTAGGCTAAAACTTCAGAAAGTTCAGTTAATAAAGTGAGATGACAGACTGATCTGAGATTCATCTGCAATACCACCATTCTAACTTTAATTGAAAGAGAAGTGTGAAGACAGTGAAATATATTCATCTTCTTTGATGCATCTTAGCCAACAATGTTGTAATGCAAAGCAACTGCTTGAATAAATATTTGCTTCTTACTTGTGACTGGCTAGCAAAAAATTAGAAGGTGTCAAGGTTCCTGTCCTCTGAGGTATTGTTTGCAGAGGTGTTTATAAAATAGAGACACTCAGGTAGCTATGATCCTATTTAAACTTAATTTCAAAAGTAAGTCTCATCATAAAGTAACATATTTATTTCTTTCAGACTCACAATTAAGGTTTTTTTGTTTTATTTTTTTATAAAATGGTTTCTGTTTGCTGATGCCTTATTTTTCTTAAAATAATTGTTAGATGTTTGACACTTTGTTATCATGTCTGGTATTGCCCTTAATGTTGTTTGTCATGCTGCTTTTATGTTCCTGAAATCTTTTACTTGAAATGAGAATTGGATTCTTAGTAGTCAATAATTTGATTTCTATATCTGCAATGTAATTGATGAGGTTTCATTCTAGTACTCTTTTCTTTTAAGCTTCTCCCTGTAAGAGTTCTTACTAATATGGGATAATAATTTTACCTACCCATAAAATTTCATTGTATTTCTTAGTTTGAAGAGACTGCTGTAAGCCTTATAGGCTGCTGTTAATCACCCTTCTTACCTCTTTTTCTCCATATTCTTTCCCTGACTTAATTTTGTCTGCCTTCTTCAGTTGCCTTGTTTTCTGAATATATCTAATTTTCAAGAGCCTTGTAGTTTTCCTGTCCTGTCCAGCCTTTTTTATTTGAGCCTTCAGTCTTCCTTTCTTACTCCAATTGGAATTTCTTTACCCAAGAAAACTCAGAAAGCTGGTTAACTTACAAGTACAATTTTATTTATTCCATTTCAGGATCCAACAGTGAGACAGTTTCTCAGGCTGGTACTTCTGATTTTCAGTGGGATTTAAGTCATGCTCAACCCCCTGTTGATGACGAGTGGTCTGGGTTAAGTATGTTCCTCTAAAATGTTAATTAACAAAATTTTGTTAATTACTGTTAATCTAAAGTGTAATTACTTATATTAGCTACTTGTATTAGCCAGTTGTGAGCATCTGAAGAGAAACCTGGAATGTTTCACTTCTGTAAAGCAAATTGACAGTTTGAAGAAAGCAGGAAGTAGCATTTTGACAAATGATAATAAAATGGTTAATTTTTAAGAAAATATTTGGCTATTGAAACTCAGAAGTGAAAGAGAGCTCATGCATTTTAAGGTAGTTCTGGCTTATTACAAATGATGAGAAAAGTATATTGCAAGTCTGTGAAAGACATATTTAGCAGATTGTATTTGAGTCAGTTTGCTTTTACATATTTGTACCTTAGTGAAGACTTAATGTGACATAAGACTCTTGTATTTAGTCTGTCCTGCTTTCTCATTTAGCAAACATTAGGAAGTTCTCGTGTATAGGAAGCATATGCGGATAGAAATCACTGAAATTAACTTGAGAGTTGTAGTAAAATTGGTGTTTACTCTCCCCTTTCCCCTCCCTGCCAATTTTAAAATATTGGTATAGTTCTTACCCCAGTCTCTCCCTAAGCAGGGCTGTAGTATGATAAAGTTACAGCCATTCTTAAATACTTACTAGTGAAACTGTACCTGTGAAAAAAGCTTTCAGCCTTAAATTCCCTTTTTGAACTGCCTTGAAATTGATAGCTTTATTCAGTCAGATCCAAGAATGCTTTAAGAAAAACAGTTCAGAGCCTCTCATTAAGTCATTGACCTGAAAAATTGGTCAAAACGTTGATCAGAAAAGCTGCCTTGTTTATTAATCTTTTCCCTAAGAACAACTTCTTGTTTAATGATTGCAAAAGTAGAATGGATTGGTGCAGTCCTTGATTCTACCAGTTTTGGCATGACTGCTCTGATACCAGATCATTTTGAAACTTATCCTTAAACCAGATAAAAAGATACGGGAAGCACATTTCAATTAATCATTTGAAAGTACTCAGTCTTACATATTATCAAAAGCGTAATTTATTCACGCTTCTGAGCATAGAGTGTGCTTATGGCTGTAGGTTCTGTTAATAGAGTAATTCGGTCATAGATATCAACTAATTGAAGCGTACACTACTAGAAGTGGGGAAATAATGGAAGTTTAGGTCAGTGTGATACACAGATGCATCTTACTGCTTTATCAGGTTCAGGACGAGAAAATTTAACTATATACAAATACTGCTAATTTTTATTAATAAAAATGAATGGATTTTTTCTTTAAACAACTAGTGAGAGGGCAGTAGATAAATTGTTATGTTGGGCAGTAATTGTTTTTTCAAATCAGTAAATAATAGTGTCCATAGTAAGTGTAATTGAGGTAATATTTTTATATGAAAGCAAGAGGTGGAAAAGTGTTATAAGTAATTTTAAAATCTCTTAGTGTATTTTTGGTTTCATAATGTTTGCCAGTATATTTAATTGGGTTTATTACTGCTTTTCATTTTGACTTAATCTTCAAATGTTTAAACTGAATACCACTGTAGTTGATAGATCAAGTTTGCCACTTCTTCAATTTGGCATAGACTGAGGGTAGGAAATATTTGTGATGTTAATATAAATGTGAAATGAAAGATGATCTTTTACAAGGTGTTCTGTTTTAAAATTAGTTTGCTGTAACTTTCTACTAAACAGTCAGTCTAAGGCTTAGTTCTTCCTTTCAGATATTTTTAATTTTTATATAACTGACCCTTTAAATGTGTCATTTCTGTGTGACAACATAAATATGTGCCATCATAAATGAACAATAGCAAAATGGAGTAGGGTCTTAAAGTCTTAGAAAAGATAAGGTTATTCAAAAATGTTGGTGTTGCAAGATGACTTTTGGCTGAGTAAGATTTACACTTTCAGATATATCACTTGTAAAGGACTCTTCCTAAGATAAGATTGATCATGTTACAGCTCATCTTAATTTTTTCACAAACTAGGAAGAAGGTTTAAAATAGAGAGCAACTCTTAAATTTGTTCCTCTTCACATAGTTTAGAAAAGTATCTCAAAACAATTGGATCTAGCTAGCTACTGCTGTGACTAGTTTACAATCTGATTGCTCTGTAAAATAACCAAATCCTACGCATTACTTACAGAACCCTTCCACCTATTATTAAAATCTTTACATTTTTTTTCAGAAATACAGGAAATTAATATTTGTATCTTGATATCAAGAAGTGCTTCTATGCATAGATGTTACATTTTTTTTTCAAACTGTCAAAGAGCACCTGTGGAGTAGAGAAATTCCTGAAAATCTTTTTAATCTTTGTAGATGGACTTTCTTCAGCTGATCCCAGCTCTGATTGGAATGCACCAGCAGAGGAGTGGGGAAACTGGGTAGATGAAGAAAAAGTTACTTCTGTTCCTCAACCTGAAGAGATATCTGATGTTCAGAAGGTAAAAGGTGATATTTCCTCCTTAGCTCCAAGACTTTGCCCTTAACAGTGCCATTTCTTAAAGTAACTTAAGGGTGATGATAAAGGTAATCTCTCATCTCTTTTACACTGATAAGAGTAGCACAATTGTGTTTAATGTGTACACAGAGAAGGAAAATGCTGATTGTTGTTATTGAGAAAGAAGCCACTTAGCTCCATGTTAAATCTTACTGTCTCATCATAATACAAGGATTACCTTATCATTGTAGACTTAGAGGATTTAGATCTGTTTTCATAAATAACTTCTTAACAATGTTTAATTATCTATACAAAAAACAGCATCTTCATGCCACTAGTACATGGTTCTCTGTTGCCCTTTTAATTCCAAACTCCCATACCTATATTACCAGATAGCCTGTAAAAAATGTGGTTTTGTAAAATGAATGGAACAGATAAGATGATGTTTATTTATACTTTTATATGCAATTAAATTCCTTATAGCTATTAACTTGTGTTTAGTCTGTAGAAGGCATGTTTCCTTGTAATTTTAAATGCTAAATATCTTTTACTCCTGTATGAAGGCTTCAGATAATGAAAGAGAGAAAGCAGAGCCAGTTCTTCAGAGTTCTACAAGTGGCAAATCCAAGAAAAAGAAGAAGAAAAAGAAGAAGCAGGGTGAAGAAGCTAACTCTCCTGCACAGGTAAGTGGAACAAAATCTGGATAGCTTGAAAAGCAATTGTGAGGAATTCACAAAATCGCCTCTATTTTTGTATATTAGTGTCTTAAGCAAAAATTATTTTGAGGAAATCAATTTCCTTATGGTATTGGGTTGTCTACCATTGGTTTTCAGCTGTTAAAGTAATCCTTCTTTTACTAGTATTTTCTTTAATTTGAATTATTCCATGTTTGACTTCTGAATACAATGTAGTTTTGCTGGATTCATGGAAAGCATGAAATGTGTAAAGTATTTGTCCTGAGTTATTTATTTTCTATCAAATCAGGGTTCTGTACTGTAGGGCTGCTTCCAGGAGGAAATTTCCTCTGCATAGGAAGCCTTCTCCTGTCCACTGAAAGACAGCTGCCTTGGTGGACATAGCTAGGAGAAGGAGAGAAACTGAAGTTTTCTCTTAGCCTGTCTTAAAGTACAATTCTATGAGAATATAATGGTTTTCTGTCACAGCTCCATTTTTGTGAAGTGGTAAGTATCTATGCCTCGATCTCAGTAGGTGGAGCTACTCTGAGAGTCAGATTTGAATTAAATAGATAGTATTTGCAAACTAGGGATGGTTGGAGTTACTCAAATAGCTTTAGAAGAATTACAACGAAACAGATTTGTTGTAAAAATAGCTAAAGCAGATTGCACTTCACTTGGCAATTGAATCATGTTTGAATAGATGAAAACAAGTAATTTCCTAATAGGAAAAAGCTTTTAATAGCTCATGCTCAGAATACATCCTGCTTCTGCTTGTAGTGACAGCCATTCATAATTTACATTCTTTACAAAATGTTAAATGCTCAGTTGAATCGGACTAGGTGAATTGAAGAGAGGGGGAAAGCATTGCTTCAGTCAATCTTGCTTTGGATTTGCTTTTTATGATTATCATGTTTTCAGTCTGAGATTTTATTAAACAATTTTAAAAGATTCAATTCCTATTACATAGAATTCTTTCAGAGTTGTCTGTGTGGAGGTGGAAGCTTTTATCAATTTGCAGTGTTTCTTTTAAGGCAAATTCAAACCGGGTACTAGGACTGCAGCTTTTTTTTAACTGAGATCTGTCATGTTCTGGTATCTGCAATGACCAAGTGTAAGTCAAGGTTCACAAGTTATGGTTAACAGATATTTGAGCATGTCTTGCAGGGATCTTAACATTGGCCCGTGAGTGTGTTCTGAAATTATTTTTTTCCTGTTGCCTCTGAGCTGCCTTTTAGGTTGTATATGTCAAATGGAATCCTACTGTCCATGTTAACATAGATTCATTTACACATTGGTTGCAAACCATTCTGATTTTTGTTACTTTTTCTTTCAACCCCTCAGTCTATTAAATCATCAGTTTAAAGATGAGAATTTCTCTGTATTAAATTTCTGTGGAAAATTGGGAGGTGTTGCTTGATAGGAGCAGACAGAACTGCTAATACATCACAGATAAGTTATCCTTGTTATAGCAATTTAGTAATTTAACTTGCCGGTCCTACTTCACTCACATCAAATTTGTAAATTTATCCTCTGAAAATGGAACACTTTAATTTGAACAACATGACCTTTCTCATTGATTATACTTAAGTATTAACACTCACATTCATTGACTTCGGTGTTTGTCAAGGCAGTGGAAGCTACCCTCAGAGCTAGATGTCAGGCAATATATATTCTTTCCTGTCAAGAATCAACAGACCTAGACTGCGACTGCATTTTCACAAGTTTCCAGGGGAGATAAGTGAAGGAACAATGTTCCAAGTGGTACTTCCAGCTTAAAACTGGAAACCTGTGTTCTATTTACAGTTCCCTGCCATCGGATTCTTCTATTTAACATCTGTGTTATACTTCTGCTATAAACAAATGTAACTATTCTAATTCCTCAAGTAAAATGAAAACTTTCCACCATTATAGTGTTTAAGGAGTAAAGGTTGAGATTCTTGGATACTTTGGATATATTTTCAGTTTCTGTACTGAGAAGTTTGTTTTACCGGCATCATGGCAGACTAAACTGGGTTGCAAAAATATTATTAAAACTTAATATATGATAGAAAACTGTACAGGTTCATATGCAGAGCTTGCATTTAAAAACATCTTACTTGTAACAAGAAACAGAACTGAGAGCAGCCAAGTCAGAGATTGGGGTTTTTGTTAGTAAATTACATGAAGAGTACTGCTTTCTGGGCTTTATTGGGTTCTAAATCTTGAGTGTTAGCATAGCATAATATTAGCCCACTGCTTTAATTTTTTAGATTTTTATTACTTAATAGAAGCTGATTATGGCAACAAAACTGATGTGCGGGGAAGAGGAGTCAGAACTTTTCTGCAAACAGGCTCTTTTTTTTTCCCTCCCACCTGTTTTGTAGGACACTGAAGAACTGGATAGAGAAGCTGGAGAGGAATTTCAGGAGGATACCTCAAAAGTTCAACCACAGCAAGAAATAGCTTTTTCTCTGAAGACCATAAGTACTAGTGAACCAGCTAAGGTAGGGATACAAAACTGGGTTTGTTACATTTCTTCATTTGGAAGTGCTAGAAGTCCAATGAAACATGAATTTGTGTAGGGAAGGTTGCAGTAAGAATACTGCTTCAAGCTGTATATTTATGAATATGATTGAGAGTTTGAATTTTAGATATAGGTCAGTTACGAGTTTTAAAATGGATATCTACTCTGAAAAGCAGTATCTTCTAAATAAGTAGTCACTTTTATGAATGTTATGTTAATTTCTAGTTTGAATATTAAAGCAATAGTTTAGAACTTTGAAATCTGGAAACGTTAGAACTAGTAGGTCTGAATGCAAATCTAATAGCATATTTTACTGTTTCATTGCAACAGAATGAAATGTTACTATCTTACTATATTCTGCCTTAAATGGAATCTAAATTTGTCTTTAATGGCGGTGCTGAGCTTAATGACTGAATAAAAAAAGTTTTTATTTGAAACAATTCACAAATTGACTGTTCGCTTCAGCTCACAGTTGAAGCAAATACTCTAGAGAGTACAAGTTCTCTTTTATCTTTCTCCAACTAGCAGCTTTTTTAGATACTGTTATCCTACGAGCATTACATTGTAAGAAGTATTTAATATTTCCAGTCGTACTAGTTTTGTGTTCCATGAAGAATGCACAATACCAGTGAGACAGCAATTTGGTATCTCAGCATACTGAGTTTTAATTTTTAATTGCTAAGCATTTGTTTTGTAAAGATAACAAGGTCTTAAGATTCAAATGAAAATATTAGAATGTAATCTTTTACGAGAGGCTGAAGGTCACAAAAGAAAAAATACAGAAAGTGTTTATAAAGAACATGTGCCTTGAAAAGCACATTCAGACATACTTTCAGCTAATTCTAAATATCCTACATCTAAGTAGAACTTTTATTGTAATTACTTGGCTTAGGATCAGTTCAACCTTTAATCAAGATTAGCGACAGCTGCCTTGAATAATCTGACTAGTGCAAAGTTGGGTTTCGTGGGTTTTTTTGAAGCTGTATCTGAAAAAAACATCTGCCTATTTGTGCATATGGCTTTATTCCTGGCAGGGTGTGTGTTTTAAAAAACTTAAGCCAATACATTGTTTTGTGTTGGAGGCCATAGTTGAAAATGTGTATACAGAAAACTCCTATTTGTATTGTGACATCAAGGTAGGGTTTTTTACATGTAGGAAGATGTGTACTGGTGCATCCCAAAAGGCTAGCTTTTGCTGTTTAGAAATCTAAATTGATTTGAAAAGTACTTTTCAGCTACGTGTAATGACTCGTGATCCACAGCCCGAATTTTTTTTTTCCTTACGAGATGTCAGCACTGCCAAAATATTAGCCCTGTTTCAAGAGACTTTGCTCAGTTGTTCAGTGTTTAAAACCATACCCAGCTTCCTAGGTGATTTGATGTCATTAACTCTGCAGACCTACACCATGCACTATTTTTAGGGGGGCTTGAGTTGCTCCTGTTACTCAAAACTTGTAAAACAAGACAGTGTATTAAACTTGCTGTGGTGGCAAACGACAAACAAAGCTATTACTAACAACTTTGTCTGGAAGTTAGTTGGACATCATAGAATGGTTTAGGTTGGAAGGAACCTGAAAAGATCATCTAGTTCCAGTCGCCCTGCCATGGGCAGGGACACCTTCCACATCAGGTTGTGAGTGTAAATTTCTGGCTCATAGTCATTTTTCCATTCACCAAGACCCCCGAGTCCTCCTCTGCAGGGCTGTTCTCAATCCACTCATCACCTAACATGGATATGTGCATGAGATTGCCCTGACACGTGTGCAGGACCTTGCACTTGGCCTTGTTGAACTCCATGAGGTTCACACAGGCCCATGTCTCAAGCGTGTCAAGGTCCCTCTGGATGGCATCCCTTCTCTCCAGCATGTCAACCGCACCACACAGCTTCTTGGTGTCCTCAGCAAACTTGCTTAGGGTGCACTTGATCCCACTGTCCATGTCACCAACAAAGATGTTAAACAACATTGGTCCTAATACTAACCCCCGAGGAATGCCAGTTGTCATTGGTCTCCACTTGGGCATTGAGCCGTTGACTGCAACTCTTTGAATGTGACCATCAAGCCAATTTCTTGTCCACCAAGTGGTCCATCCATCAAATCCACATGTCTTGAGTTTAGGGACAAGGATGTCATGCGGGACAGTGTCAAATGCTTTGCACAAGTCCAGGTGGATGATGTCAGTTGCTCTTGCCTTATCCACCACCTCTGTAACCCTGTCGTAGGAGGCCACCAAATTTGTAAGGCACAATTTGTCCTTAGTTGAAGCCATGTTGGTTGTCACCAATAATCCCCTCTTTTCCCATGTGCCCTAGCATAGTTTCTAGGAGGATCTGTTCCATGAGCTGGCTGAGCACAGAGGTGAGACTGGCCTGTAGTTCCTCAGGTCTTCCTTTTTTCCCTTTTTAAAAATGGGGATTATGTTTGCCCTTTTCCAGTCAGTGGGAACTTGACCGGACTGCCATGACTTCTCAAATATGGTGGATAGTGGCTTAGCCACTTCATCTGCCAGTTCCCTCAAGACCTGTGGCCTCGTGTTGTGGTTTAAACCAGGATGGCAGCCAAATACCATTCAACTGCTTGCTCACCCTCCCTTGCCCAGGGGATGGGAGAGAGAATTAGAGGAGTAAAGGTAAGAAGACTCGTAGGGTGAGATAAAAGCAATTTAATAATTGAAGTAAAATAAATATAATAATAATAATAATAGTAATAATAGGAAATACAAATGAGTAATGCACAGTGCAGTTGCTCACCACCCACCAACCAATGCCCAGCCCATTCCCAGCTAGCAATCCCAGAGAAGAGAAGATCCCAAAAGCTCAATCCCAGAAGTGAGAGTGTGAGCTTCCTGGCCAGTCTTCATCTATATACTGAATATAACATTGTATGATACGAAATATTCCACTGGCCAGTTTGGGTACATTGCTCTGGCTGTACTCCCTCCCAGCTTATTCTGCACCTGCACACTAGTAGGACATGGGAAGCTGAAAAGTCCAAAAGTCCTTGATTTCTTGGCAGCAACTAAAAACATCAATCAGCGTATTAACATTCTTCTCATACCAAATCCGATACTGAATCCAAAACACAGCACTATTCTAGCTACTAAGAGGAAAAATTATCTCTATCCCAGCTGAAACCAGGACAGTATCCACCCCTTATTTCATACCATTTACATTATGCTTAGGTTTCATGTTTTCCAATACATTTTAATTAATCACGGTTCCTTTTCCTGTTTTTTTGCTGTATGTACACAGATATCATTCCCTTAGTCTATGGGCCATCCCTCTAAAACGTGTAGTGAGTTCACTTAGTCCGTAATTTGGGGTTCCATCTGTCATGACAGTCTTTCAAAGCAGGAGGGATGCTATGGAGTTGGCTCAGTCAGTGGAGTGGGTGACACTGGATGCAGCAGGAAAATGGTGTGTAATCTCTGCTACATCTGGAGCTTGTAGCTGATGTATCTGGAATGGTGTCTGTAGGCTGAAGATGTTGCTCTCAAGGAAGTTGCTGGGCACCAGTTGTTGAAAGTAGTCCTGACTTCATCAAAGTAAATTTTTCATTAACCTGGGTAATTATTAATGTGATGCTGTTAATATAATACATATCAACCATAGTGATGATGATATGCAATGACAGGGTTACTTAGCAATTAACATCCTACAATTTAATTCATTGGTTATTTTCACCCAGAATCAGATCCCCTTGTGGTACACATTGGACTTCCCCATTCTTCTGCATTACCCACCAGGTGCACCCAGGTTACTGGGCAAAAGTCATCCCACAAATGGGTTTACCAGAGGCAGGAATAACCCAAACTGGCTTCCCCAGCATATTTTTTAATGTGCAGTACAGGGAGTGTATCCCCATCTACAGTATGTAGAAGGTTTGATTGGGCAGAGCTGGCTCGATTGGCAGATCTTCTAGTGTTGACTAACCAGGTGGCTTTTGCTAAATATGTATCCCAGTGTTTGAAAGTTCCACCAGCCATTGCTCTCAATGTAGTTTTAGCAACCCATTGTACTGCTCAATTTTACCAGAGGCAGGTGTGTGGTAGGGGCTGTGATATACCCACTCAATGCCATGTTGTTTGGCCCAGCTGTCTCTGAGATTATTTTTGAAATGAGTCCTGTTATCCAACTCAATTCTTTCTGGGGTGCCATGCTTCCACAAGACTTGCTTTTCAAGGCCCAAAATAGTGTTCTGGGGGTATGGCATATGTTTCCAGCCATCTACTGGTTGCTTCCACCATTGTGAGCACATAAGTGTTTGCCATGCTGGGTTTGTGGGAGTGTAATTTAATCAATCTGCCAGGCCTCCCCTTACCTATATTTCAGCCATTATCCTCCGTATCAGAGGTTTTAACTGTTCGGCTTGCTTGACTGCAGTGCATCAAGGGCCTTTAACCACACAGCTGCTCACTTACTCCCCACCCCCGGTGAGATGGTGTGTGAGCCAGCACAAGCAGGACACGTGGACAACCACAAAACCACAGATGAAATGCAAAGAGTAAATTTGTTCTCATTACTCATGACCATGGGGATCTCAGCAGTGCACCCATGCAGAGGCACGCAAGCAGGGACAGAGGCACCATGGAGTTCAGTCCTTGCTAGCCAGAAAGAGGAGAAGAAAAAAAAGATCTTGAACCTGCTGCTTTCACCTGTATATATCAGGGATGTTTGCAGGTGTAGTTTTTCCACTCTGCTTTAATCTTTCCCACGGCAGCGCAGGAATCTCAAGGATGTTCGAGAAGGTGCCTCTGAGTCTATCATAGGCCTATGTTATCTACACGCAGTCAAGCGCACAAAGCTAAAGAACAATTAGTATGATATATGTGTTTTTTCAACACCCCAGCTGCAAGTCACTTTGTGTGCTTACAGTCCTCCTCACCAATCTTCCGTTGTATTCCCACAGATGGGGAAGATAATCAGAAGGGTAAAAGTGAGAGCTAGTGGGTTGAGATAAAGACAGTTTAATAGGTAAAGCTAAAGCTGTGTGTGCAAGCAAAGCAAAGTAAGGAATTAATTCACTGCTGCTCATCAGCAGACAGGTGTTCAGACATCTCCAGGAAAGCAGGGTTCCATCATGTGTAACACTTGAGAGGACAAACGCCATCACTCCAAATATCCCCCCTTTCCTCCTTCTTGCCCCAGCTTTATACACTGAGCATGATGTCATATGGTATGGAATATCCCTTTTGTCAGTTGGGGTCAGCTGTCCCAGCTGTGTCCCCTCATAATTTCTTGTGCACCCCCAGCCTCCTCGCTGGTGGGGGTATGGTGAGAAGCAGGAAAGGCCTTGACTGGGTGTAAGCACAGCTCAGCAATAATGAAAACATCCCTGTATTATCAACACTGTTTCCAACACAAATCCAAAACATAGCTCCATACTAGCTACTGTGAAGAAAATTAACTCTATCCCAGCCAAAACCATCACAGTGTGTTTCACATTCATGGATAGTTTGTGCAGTAGTGTCCATGGTTAAGTCTACCCCTTGATCACGATCCCATCTATATGTTGCATCCCTTCCTTGATGGCTTGAGGAATCATGGGCCCAGTGAGCCATAAATTTTTCACCCTTAAGTTGCCAGTCCAGATCATCTTGAGCCACGTTAATCACAGCAGCCTGACCCACCTGTTGGTTGTTTTGATGGGCCGACTCATGGGTACGTGAGTATGTGACATATTTTCACAACCAGGTTCTCTACCCGAGCAGCAATATCATGCTATGATTCAGCAGCCCACATGGATTTACCTCTGTGCTGCCAGTTGCTCAGTTTTCCTTGCTGTAACTACCCCCCACAGGGCATTTGCCAACATCCCTGAGACAGTGTAGAGAGTAAGCACTGGCCACCTTTCTCACTCAGCAATATTTAAAGCCAGCTGAATGGGTTTCACCTCTGCAAACTGACCTGATTCACCTTTTTCAGCAGCTTCTGTGACCAGTTATGTGGGACTCCACACAAAAGCCTTCCACCTTCAGTGCTTTCCTACAGTATGACAGGACCCATCAGTAAACAGGGCATATTGTTTCTCATTATCTGGTAGCTTATTATATAATGGGGCCTCTTCAGCACACTTCTTCCTCTAGTCCCATTCCACAGTCTTTGCTTTCTGGCCAATTTGTGATCACTTCCAGTATTCCTGGGTGGCTGGGGCTCCCTGTTTGAGCCTGTTGTGTGATTGGAGCGATCCACTTATTCCACATGGCATCAGTTGCATGGGGGGGGCGGGGGGGAGACCCTGCCTTTGCACACCCAGCCCAGCACTGGCAGTTGGGGAGCTAAGAGGAGCTGTGCTTCAGTACCAACCACTTCTGAAGCAGCTTGAACTCCTTCATATGCTGCCAATATCTCTTCTTTGGTTGCAATACAGCAGGCTTCAGATCCTCTACATCCCTGACTCCAAAACCCTAGGGGTGGGCCTCGGGTCTCCCCTGGTGTTCTCTGCCACACTCCGGGTAGGGCCATTCTCCCCAGCTATGGTGTAGAGCACATTTTTAACTTGGGCCCAGAGTGGCCCAGGGGCTACTGCATGAACTATTTCCTGTTTAATTTATTCAAAGACTTGTCATTGCTCAGGGCTGCATGTAAAGTCATTCTTTTTCTGGGTCACTTGATAAAGAGGGCTTACAATCTGACTGTAATTTGGAATATGCATTCTTTAGAGACCCCCAATGCCTAAGAAAGCTTGTGTTTCCTTTTTGCTAGTTAGTGAGGACAGAGCCATTATTTTATTAATCATATCCATTGGAATCTGATGACATCCATCTTGCCATTTGATTCCTAAAAACTGAATCTCCTGTTCAGGGCCCTTGCCCTTACTTTGCTTTATGGTGAAACCACCTCTCAGAAGGATTTGTATTTTTCAATAAATGACAATTTATGAATTGTTGTATCTGACAATGCAGATGGTCTTATCAGTCTTTCTCAAATCTTCTTGCCATCAGATTTGGCTTCACTGTGATTTCACACATGCAAAGATACCTTCTGATGTTGTTTGACTTGGCTGTTCCAGAAAGTTTTAGAAACAGTCTGTGACTGATGTATGAAATGGATCTCTTAAGTTTCCAACATAGGTAATCTAATCTTGAGCAAGTGCTCCGAAATATGAGAACCAAATATGAGAAAAATAAACTGAGTGCAAATAAGTTATTGTCCAGGATATCCTCATAAAGACCAGAAACAGCTGAATGTTGAACACTTCTGGTATTTTTCTGATGATGATATTTTTCCCATATTATACATTGGGCTGCATGGCAAACTTTGGCATTTTATTAGCAAGCACAGGTTTTAAATTGAGATATTTTTGAAAACCCTTCATTTGTAACAGTTTCACAAGTCACTACACTAATAAATTGTAGAATTATGCATATATCTATTTATATTATCAAATAGGCTTTATTGTTTCATGTTTCCTTTTGGTGGAACTGATTTGTTAACACAGAATATCTTAGCAAAGAGTACTACCCAATTCTTAATGTTTGGTATCACTGTCTATTTCCCCTCATCCAAAACTCAGACAGACATATGGTATTTGCAAAGATGTCCAGATAATACTGTATGTACCTGTATCGTTCCATTTGCAGTAATACTGCATGCTGTAACATTGAAATTGCAACATGTTTGTTAGCCTGTGACATCTGTATGCCATTTAAGTCTTAATTGAGTCACTTTACCTGCACGCAGAGAGTGACTCAGTCCTAACAAAACTATACCAGTGGCCTGAATCAATCACCTTGCACAACTAGGAGCTTTAAGGCCTCCTCCTGTTTTAGAGGCCACATCCATTTTATTAGCATTCACATGTTTATGTAGCTGATGATTCCTAACCATTAGACAACATTTGAATTGGCTAAGCTTGGAAATCCTGTGGGATGGAAGTTCATTTTATCAGCATGGTTGATATTAAAAAATTCAAGGTCACTATATTTTCAGTAGATTAGGAAAAATACTTCAATCATAGTTATTAAAAAACTTGTTTCAGTTGATGTGTAAGGTCATAGCAAACTTCTCTATTCATAAAAAGTTAGAGAACTACAACCCTCTAAATTTGTGTATGTTTTTTTTTTAACTAAAGCTGTTTAATTTCTTTTTCAGTATGATATGATTTAAAAAGTGTATCTTTTTGCTCTTTTGTATCTTCTGACTATATTTTTGAGATGCGTATATTACAGTGATGGAAACAATACAAACTGGTGACTATCATGTAGGATCTGTGTATATCTACATCAAGGTCTGGATGTAGACTTCAGTGTTTTGTTGTGATAGTTCCAGGTTCTGGCTGTTGTGGCACATCTAGGGCCACAATTTCTTAATAACATCCTGAAGTCTGGGGTTTCTTGCTTGACTGAGTCACTGTTTTCTAATACACTCTTGTTTGAAGCCTTTTGTCAGTAGGTCACCTGCTGTGGGATCATATCTTTTTTATGTTCTGATTTTCTTTTTGAAATATCAAAATGTTTTTGCATTTTGACTTCTGCTTTACTGTACTTTAATTCCAGCAGGTGCTACACAGTAAGCTAGAGTTACATCTTGTCTCTGTAGCATGAACCTTCAAAATTGGCTGGATAATTGGAAAATACTGGGAGTATCTTTTACTTTGCAGTTATTCCTACAGTAGTTTCCACTGAAATACTTTCTATTTGTTCTCACAAATATCTGTTATTCTAATATAAGCATACAGAGTGTTTTAAGCAGTTGATAGGAATGACTACAAATGCTTTCTAAATATTATAAAAGTTTGATTTATTTTGGTATTTGAGTTGCGTATTTGGACCTATACAGCTTGCCTGTTTGCCTTGCAACCAAATGCATACATGTCACTGTCTTGCATCTCTTCTTAATATGTATTCTAGAATATTTTCAGGATCTTAGTGATTTTTAGATTGTTGTCCACTTCTTTGCATGTCATATTTTAATTCATTTGTGTGGTTTGTCTTTGCTTGTGTGCAACTAAAAGTTTTGGCACTAGATGGCAGTCATAGTCTTGCAGCCTTGATTTACAGTTTTGAAGGATTTTAATATTGACTTAATTTTTCAATGCCATCTTTCCAGCAGCTGCTAAGTATGCAGCCAAAATAAGAGTGCTTTACTGTTGTCTGACTTAATAAACTTACGGAAACTTTTTTCTGTTTTTCAAATAGCCTGAGGAGGCTCCTTCGCTTGCTGTTTCTACTGAGCCATCTGTAATTGTATCAGAGAGCGATTCTGACAAGGTCGCTTCCCAAGTGCCACAGATGCTGCAAGAGACAGATGTTTCTAGTCCCAATATTAAGCAAAACAGTGTGCCTCCTCCACAGAGTAAGTGCATCTCAGTACAATTCATTTGTCTGAATTCAGGATGTATTTTTTTCCAGTAGAGCATATATAGTCTGAATGCTTTGCCCTGAAGTTTGGCTTTAGAGTTGCCCTGCCAGGTACTTATGCATTTCATTTATATATCGTGCCATATTCTAGCTTTCACTGAAGTACTTTGACAAATGTGCTTTCACTGTGTGAGGAAAAACTGGCTTCATGTGCTTAAATGACTGAAAATGTCTGTTGGCCTTGTCCAGTCCTTAACAGACATTTGGACGTACTCTTCACCATCAGCACGGGAGCTTCATGCTGTGACTAAGTAGTTCTGCCAACACTGTTTCAAATGCCTGTTTGCGAGTCTTCAGTGGAACAGATGGGTAGTAACATAGCAGTTGACAGGATGTTTAGCTACCAGAAATTTGGAAAAAAATACAAGCAATTCAATTTTCAACCTACTGAGGTTTTTTTGACTTCTGAACTTAGCTCATTAACATCTTTTTCCATATGCTTCCATGAAATGTAGTAATTATGGAGGAAAACAATTGCTAATACGGGAGTAGAAAGGTGTTGAGTGATGCACTTATTTTTGTTGTAGCCTCACAGTACGTACATCAGGCTGAATTACTGCAGGTGCATTGCTTAAAATTATGCTGTGCCCAGAGATGTCAAACGTCTCCTCTGTTGTACTCAGAAAAAGTGCTTGTACTGAAGTACTCTCCCAGTAAGACAGAAAAATTAGAAGGGAAGTCAGGATGTGAAAGGCATTGGGGGATTTTTTTGGTTTTTGGTTTTTGGTTTGTGTTTGTTTTTTTTTTTTTTTAAAGTTGCTTCGATTAGACTTTTTAATGAGATTAATAAATACTGACACTTCATAAGAAGTTCCTGGCTAAGTGTTGAAGTACTAAACCAGTTTTTAATGACTGCAGAAGAAACTAGATTATTTCATAATATTAGTCTCATTTAGCTGCACTAATTGGCTTCTTGGTTTTGAATATATTAAACAACAGAATCTTTCAAGTCAATATGTCAACTTACAACTTTTTGTTCTGGTTCTAAAATATGAAGGCTTTTGTGGCTGATTCATGCCTCAGCAATTGAAAGAACATCTCTTATGTTCAGCATGTAAAACATTTTATCTGGTTTACCACTTTTGGCAGCCAGCATGTTTTAAGACAATCTGTTTTAATAAAATAACATAGTGCTTCTTTATTTGATTATGGATTCCATATAACCATATCTTTATGTAGTTCGTTGTTATTAAAAATACTCTTCTTACTTGTCACTTATATTTAGAGGTTAAAAACTGTAGTCCAATAGAAATGAACATTCAGTGTCAATTGTGAACATGTACATTATTTCTAGTTACCCAAAAAGCAATGACTCTACTGTAAATAATGCATTTACAAAATGTATTATCTCCATTGCATATCACTCCATGTATTTGTGGTGTAAAAATGTAGGTTGAAAATAGCAACTATTGGTTTAGATGTGCTTCAAATTAGACTGCTTGTGAGAAAATCAGAAGTCATGCTAGTTGATTGTTCTGAATTACTTCATGATAATACGGAGTGTACTATCCACATTTTTAAAAGTAAATTCTGCGTAAAATTTCTCAGTCCTAACACTGTAGTTATGTTTTGTTTTTTAGCAAAGTCTGAAGAAAGCTGGGAATCCCCCAAACAAGTTAAAAAGAAGAAAAAAGCAAGAAGGGAAACGTGAACTTCCTGAGATGGACATGCATTGCTGAATATTGTCATGAAGATTATGCTGTTTATGCAATAATTTGTGAACATGTACAGAATTTTATATGAATTTCAAACAATTTTTAAAAACAGAACTGCTGTGAACACAAACATCTTTAAAAAGGAATCAAAGAAAGTAACTTTATGATATAGCAAACAGAACATGCTACATTTGAAAGACATTCTGAAGAGTCTGTTTTTCCAACTTTTGGAGAGAGATCTTAATTTAAAAAAAAAAAAATACCAACTGGTTTTACAACACAGTGCCCTGTTTACAACAGATTATGCTCTCATCTACAGCTGCGGATAAAAGATTAATTTCAAGGAAGGGTTTTCTGTAAAAATAATTGTCTGTACAATAGTGGGTGTTTCTTGCCTCTCTTATGAGTGATGCATTAGAAGCACAGAATGTCAACCATTTGAATTTGTTTCATGCCTAAATCAAAGTGCTTTGATTAAATACATAATCTGCCATATCTCTACAGTAAGTTGGTTAGCAAGTCTGCTAGCTATTACAGGAATCACAAGTGCAAATCATTAACCATTTGTACAGTCAGACCTTCAAGGTTTATTATATGAAGTTAACAGAATAAAACTGCTTTGGGTTAAAAGTTTGAGAATGTGATTTGAAACTTGAGTATGGTTCATGAAGTTATTTTTGATAATGTCTATTACCTTACTTGAATTACTGAAGATAACAGTATATTTTTAAGAATGCAGTAATGTGCATAAAATTGGTTTTCTCCTTCATTCCCTACAGTTCTTGGTTGATTTAGACTCCCATCTAAAACTGTATTCTTTCAACTTTTAAACTCATGGAATGAATTGAAATCAAATCTTCCCTTCCCTTAACCCTTTTTAACTTACCATACCCCATTCTGTTCTGTTCTCTGTTACTAAAACTCTGAAGAAAGCAAAGCGAATGTTTTTTTCACTCACAAATTATTTGGGTTTTTAAAGATCTGTTGGAGAACTGGAGTGGCTTCAGACAGCTTTAATTGACATTGTCAAGACCAGTTATCAGGAACACATTTTTTTACTGCCTTAACCTGTAGTATGTAGAATGTGTCTAGACTTCTGGACAGGAGTTAGTGTTTTTATATAAAAAAATAAAAATTCATGCAAGTATAGCAGTTGTAAAATAAAGGCCATTTCCCGCTTGAAACTGTTGATTAAAATGGTGTTTAAGATGTGTTGTCATTTTCAGGCACTGTGTAATTACATGGTATCAAACTGGCAGATGTGTTTGTGTCTGTAAGGTGCATGCTCAGCCATGTACACTGTAAATAGCCTTTACAAAAATTTGTTTGATAAGGTTGGTAATTAACATCACCTGGTAACTTGAGTTTAAAGAAGAGCCAAGATTTTTTAAAAGATTGACTTCTGGTTTTGTGGCACAAACAGAATTGTTAACAGCTGTAACACATGGTACTGATCAACAACCCTGTACTCTTACTGTACTTGACTGCAGTTCAGCAGTATTGCAAGCCGAGAATAATTAATGCAGCAAGCTGGTTTTAATTGTACTGAAAGTGCACCTTGCTAATGAAGAGCTTTCCTAATAAATGGATACTAACTTGCACAGGTATTAACCCCTGTATATCAGGAACATGTGACACTCTAAATCGATTTGTTAAAATAAATTAAGCATATTGACAGTATTGATTTATTTACTGGGAGGGAGTAATGCCTGAGACTGATACCTGTCAAGATTAATGTAAAATAAATTTAGAACTGAAGTACCGCTTTTCAAGGAGTATCTTAAGGCAAACACAAAAATAGGATATTACACAACCATGCAGTCCTTTGCATGTAAATAATGTTATAATTTTACTTGTCTTCATCATAGTAAAGGTTAAAAAGAATACCCTTTGAATTCAGGTTTATAATGTATGTCTGAAATGTCTGTTTCCAATCTGTATGTTGTGCTACAAGCCTCTTTTGTAGAAAATACAAAGATTTTATGTAATGAAAGAGACTGCCCCCAAGGGCTTTCACTGCATAAATTCTTTTTTTTCCTCCTGAAGATAAAATCGTTGATACTTCTGGGTTAGTAAACTCTAGCTCTTGAATAGCTTGTCATTCTGAAAAAAAGAAACAAACTAGCTAACAGCATAGTTAATGCTAATCAACTGTTGCTACTCAGCAGGATCATATAAATACATACCCTTCCTTTTGAAATGTTGTTACCTATTTAGCAACACCTCTTACTGTTTTCTTAACGTGCAGTTTCAATGTCTTAGAAAGCAAAACTTGCTTTATTTGACATTCATTAAAGAGGTAGTAACTGTATAGCATATTGTCTATAAATAGAAACTTGGTTATCTATGTACTGTCATGTTTCTATGACTCAAGCAGTGGTTAGTCTTAATGATACACTGAATCCAGACTTTGGTACTTGGATAGAAAGAGAAAATACCATTTAAAGAAACTTAATCATTTTTCCTTTTTTCTTTTTTCTTTTTTTTTTTTGTTGAATGCATGGAATGGTTTCATAAATCCAATATGTTGGGTTTTTTTAAATACTCTGGAATTATTTGTATACGTAATTTAAACTTGTGATGATGTGTAATTGGATAGTCATGGCATATTTTTATTTCTTTTGTGGGGAGGGAAAGGTGTATAGAAATCATATATATGCTTGTTACGAAGGTAACAACTGTGCATTGGTTTGGAGAGGGGTGAAAACTGTGTTTCTGATGCCCTTTTAGAAGTCTAAAGAAAAAAGTGCAAGAGAAAAGCACTACTTTAATATTTACTAAGAAAGAATGTACATATTAAAAACATTTCAAACTTTATAGAAATACTTCTAGTACTGTTGTGTTGTAACTTAATTGTATCTCATTAGAAACTGCCTTATTAATAGTTGGGATTGTCCTGTGAATAAGGCTTTTGGCAAGTGCAGACATCAGAATACATGGTTTAAGCATACTTTCAGCTATTATTAATCATAGTTGTTTTGCCTTTAAATGACTTGAGTTGGTCACCAGCCAAGATTTCAGTTGTTAAAAAAAAAATGTAAGTTTCCTGCAGCCACTTGTACTTGTACAATTTCATTCTAGTGATCACTGAGTACCTGCAAAGGACAAAGTTTAAATTTTCCAGGCCAGTACTGAGAGATTTCTTCCTTGTTCTGCGGTAAATAAATAGGAGCCATCAATGTGCGCTCACAGCCCAGAAAGCCAACCCAATCCCGGGCTGTATCAAGAGCAGCGTGGCCAGCAGGTCGAGGGAGCTGATCCCCCCCCTCTGCTCCGCGCTCGTGAGACCCCCCTGCAGTGCTGGGCCCAGCTCGGGGCCCCCAGCACAGGCAAGACGTGGGCCTGTTGGAGCGAGTCCAGAGGAGGCCACGAAGATGCTCGGGGGGCTGGAGCAGCTCCCGTATGAGGCCGGGCTGAGAGAGTTGGGGGGGTTCAGCCTGGAGGAGAGAAGGCTCCGGGGAGAGCTTAGAGCGGCCTCCCAGGGCTTAAAGGGGGGACAGGGAAGGTGGGGAGGGACTCTTCAGCAGGGGGTGTAGGGATAGGATGAGGGGTCACAGTCTTCAACTGAAAGAGGGCAGATTTAGATAAGGAAGAAACTCTTCCCTGTGAGGGTGGTGAGGCGCTGGCCCAGGGTGCCCAGAGCAGCTGTGGCTGCCCCCTCCCTGGAAGGGCTCAAGGCCAGGCTGGACGGGGCTTTGAGCAATCTGGGCTGGTGGAAGGGCAGAGAGTTTGGAGCTAGATGATCTTTAAAGTTCCTTCCAACTCAAATCATTCTATCATTCCATGAAATGGAAGAAAAAAAAAATAATTACTTCTTAAAAGATAATGCTAAAAATATTTTGCTATTAAAATTCCAAGTGGATTTCTTCATTTAAGAACTAAGAGCATCAGCTGAGTCAGTTTGGGTGGGGGGAAGGGCCAGGAAGGGCTGTGTGGCCGGTAGTTCTTAACCTGTAAGTAGTGTGGTTATTCCCTGCAGGACAAACAGCTGCTGTTAGTTGGGGTGGATGTTGAGAGCAAAGTGGGAGAACTCATATTTTGTCAGATGGGCAGGGAGGAGGGGTGGTCAAATTATTGTATCCTGTACTCTATAGTATGTTGCTATTAATGGTTCACAGACTGTTCTTATTGAAGCTTTGTTGAATTGCTAAAATTGTCTAGTCTCCATACTGGGTCCCTTCAGTTTATGAAACTATTGAACTTCTGTTCTTTTAAATATCTGGTTAGTTGTACCAAGCTTGAAGGTTTATGGTTCACTGAAAATCAGTTTCTTTACTGAAACTATTATGTCTTTAATTTTGGTGTATTCTGGAAAGAAAAACTGCATTTAAAAACTCTTAACGTGAAACTACTGGTTTCAGAGTTTCATGTAATGCTTTTGAAAAGCCATGCTCAGGACCATCTGCAGCTCAAAGCAAGTACATTTTCTATCCTAATTGTAGCATCAAGTGACCTCTTAACTTGGCTCAGTATTTTTAATTCAGTCCATGGCAGAGGGTAAGTCACGGACCACTCAGAACCAGATTACCACAATGAACTCATAAAACTGACTAGTTCAAGACGGTTCCCTGTTTTCTCGCGGGTAGCAAGTCATTCACACACATAATGTTTCCACTTAGCTGCTCAATAGGCTCTGACTTGGAGTTAAGTGATTCCTCATTTCAAATATCTGATGAAGTATAAACCAAATACTTCGTTACTGAGAGCTTTATTTTCAGAGGCTGTTCTGACTAATGCTGCAGCAGCTTGGTTTTCATGACTGTACTATTTCCTTGACCATCCTTACCTATGTAGCCAGCAAGCAAAGCCGTGCCTTGAGCTACGTCTGCAAGCGAAGCTCTGGATGAGAGATAACTCCTCTCTGATGTGATACAGTGACTTGGACTCCCTCACTCTTGGACAGCCAGGCTTTAATGTGTCTTTTGAAGAGGCATGCTGGACTGGAGATCAGTGTCCTTCTGAGCCTTAGCCACTTAGCTAAGAGAACAGGATCTGTGTCAACTGATGGTCCCTCTGCTGTTGAGGGGCTGTGTGCATACCCAAGGAGACGTGCAAGGCTTGTAAAAGTCTCCAAAGGCATTATGAAAGATCAGTAACCTTGTGTTTTCACCCGTATGTACAGGCAGCTATTGTAAGTGGAATATATCTGCAGCCATGTCTGAAATTACTACTGAATGAGTTTTCTCAAGAAGTTACTATCAGTGGAAGTTCAGATCAGACCCAAATCCAATCCGTACATGAGCAGAGTGCAATTGTATGTGAAATCCAATTGATGGCCCTTTCTGGTTTATAATGTCTGGTTACAAAAAACAAGGCAACATCTTTCTGAAGGGGAAAGAGACAATCCTGAAACTGCCATTACAATTTATGAAGAACTACCATCTGGATTCTAGATTGACTGCAAAAGTTAAATCATCCTGATTTAAAGTTATTTATAGTTCAAGTCGATTAATTTTCCACTTATAGTTAGCTAGTTTGCTAGTGAACAGCTGTGTTGGATTTCTTTTTTGTATATGCTGTGATTAGGTATTTCCTTAAACTATTCTTCATTGCCTTGAAAAACAAAAGAATTGCTTTACAAAAGACTGAGAGGAGCTCAGGCTGTTGAGTTTGCTCTCCCTTCCTCTGAGTCCTCTCAATTTTTGTCATTTGATCTGCTCACATACAACTTCTGAAAGGCTCCGAAATGTGGTTGTACCAATGTCAACCACTGTCACTTTGTGCTTGCCTAGGAAGAGAAGGGCTGCTTGAAATAGGTTATACTCCATGTATCCATAATAACCCATGCCTTGGGCACTGAGGTTGATCAAGGATCTAGCATATGCTGGAACTCTTATTTTCTTCATTCTTGGTTCATCTTTTAGTTCCTCATCTTGATGATTCAAACCTGACTAGCAAGGTAATCTCTTCCTTGACTGTAAACTTGAAGTATCCCAACATCAAAACGTAATTGGCAAAACCATTTTTGTGACCAGAATGTTTTCCCTAAAGCTTCCTTTCCAGGTCTTTATCCAGCTGTGGGAGCAGGGGCAGGGGGGGAGGCAAACAAAACAAAAAAAACCTTTTTAAGATAACTTTGTGGACCTCTCATGCAGAAGAGTTTCTCTTCTTACTGTTCCTCTTACAGGCACCTGTTTTGCCAGGCAACCCAGTGATGAGTCCTCTGTGCCCAGTGACTTTGTAGCCGTATATTGTGCCTTAACTGAGGGACTGTGAAATCTATAGAAAATATCTCAGACTAAACATTTTAAAATTACTTACATTTGAATGATAAGGGATTTCCTTATTAAAAAAAAAAAAAAAAAAAAAAAGCTGTAGTTAAGCTGGCTGGTTATGCTGCTTCATTGTTTGAATGTAATAAATTTGTGAACAAAAAACTCAGATTATTAAAACTACTATAAAATTCCACAGAGCTGCTACCAGGCTTTCCATGTGTGTTTGGGGTTTTTTCTGTGGTATGCATAAAACACATCTCAATAGTTTTATTTTCAAGGTGTTTTTTTTCTCCAGAGGTTTGGTTGAGAGTTTGCGAGGTCCATGTGTTCTCTTTCAAAGACTGTACTACTTTAGCTTAATGCAGTGTTAAACAGTGTCCTTTTCATAACCACCACAGAGTTTAAATGCTTCTGAGTTACAAAAGAATGTAATCCATCAACATTTACTTTTCTGACAGTGTGGGGGGAAAACCCCTCACCCTTTAAATTCAGTGAAACATAGGCTGTAGTCTTGGCCCAGCTGAGTTTTGCCAGGGACAGTTTAGAACAGGGCAGCTACCTCAGGTGCCTATTTCAAGTGACCTGTTACAAGTAACCCTGCCGTGCCAGCATCATCTTTCATTTGACTCTTAAACTATTTTGTTCCAGTTTTGTGCCTTAGTTACACTGGCCTTTAACTTGGCTGGAAAGCTAGAGTCTTTCAAGGTCTTTGAAACTGTTTTAAGATAAATCTCTTCTTCCGTGCTTGCCAGCACACTCTGAGTAGCCACTTCAAGAACCAAATTTGAGATCTTACAGTGGCTTGTGAATGATTGCAGACCAACCTGCCAGCACCCTCCAGCAGCAGTGCCAGCTCTCCCAGACCCGCACCCACCCTGCCTGTTGGACTCCCCTCCAGGAGGTGCAAGAGGAGCTGTTAAATAAGGCTGCAGGGGTACTCAAGTCTAGCTGGCTCTCCAGTATTTCTGCTGTAAATTGTGTCTGTGGGCTGTGTAGAGTGACTATTGGTGTTACTTTTCAGTATGAGACTTCCACAGTTGATTTTTAACATGGGTTTTTCCCCCACTCATAATTAACTTCTTCCCTTTCTATTTTTTTTTTTTCTGTCACAGTCATGCTTGGTTGATTATTTTTAAAATGTTGAAAAGTCTTAATCATAATAGAGATTTGAAATATTTTCTTCCTTTTTGGTGGAATTATTTTCTGCAGGTTCCAGAGACAGAGGTTCAAACAGCTCTCTGCTCCAAACTAATGGCCTGATTTAATTAAAAAAAAAAAAAAAAAAAAAAAGAAAACTTGTCTTTTTAATAAGCAAAAATAATGTTACTCAGATTTGACATAGGGATTGAACACTTTTGAACAGTAGTAGTAGTAAAATGTATTTAAGTGCTTTTTTGGAGCGGACTCAGGATGCTCAGCGTTTGGTCGAACTGAGCTGGAAAATCAATACTGTGCTATTTTATATTCATACACTCCAGAGATGCAGTTCAAAGTCATTCAAGTCATGCAGCCTGCTGTTAACCTTGGAACTTCTTTATGGCATTTTCAGAGTGTGTCTCTTACTGCAAGTCCTTAGTAGGCATGCAGAACAGCAAATTTAGTGATTGGTTTTGTAATGATTAAAACACTTTAGGTTTTACTGTCTTGAGTGTAAAAAATACTTTGTAGACTGTGACAGAGACATGTAATTGAAGGTTTTCAGGGTCTGGCATGCTGGTGACTGAGAGGGGCAGGTTTTACATACCCAAGGATTGCCGTGTGTTTTGGACTTCTGTAGTCACATCATCCAAATCCTAGACTATTGGAAACCTGAAGTCAGAAGTCGTGTGTGTCACATCAGAAAATAGCTTTTTGCCTGCTCACTTCCAGGCAGAATGTCTATCATACAGCACAAGGTGAACATGTGGAAGCAGGATTGCAAGTGCTTCACTTTGCAATAATAATTCCATCATTAAAAAATCTTGACTTCGTGCTAGTATGCCACTGGGATTCATCACTGTGCTGCCAGAGAACACCATGCTGAAATACATTGTCTTATGTAAAGACTTAATGCAATGCTAACATCTCTTGAGAGCACCACACGTTGTCTTTCAAAGTATTTTATTTCTGCTTTGTATTGCTACTGTATGGAGGACATGATACAGTTTGAGGCTTTAAACTCTTTAGACTTAATAATTCCAAATGTTTCTTGAGCAGCCCACCTTGAAGAAAGTATTTTGGCAGGTTAACTGGGGGAAGAATTCCTAACTGAAAACTGTTCTTCATGTATGGCAAATGACTGGCTCAGCCCTGCTTCAAAGGATGTGAGCTATCAGTGGTTGTTTTGCCAGGGCTCTATGGACGTCTCCCTCAGCATCATAAAAACTCTCAGCAAGGGGTGCTGACTAGCTTGCAAATATTAAGGTGCCCTGTGTGGCAGTTAAGAGATTTAAGGGCTCATATACGCTACACATCAAAAGGGAAGGGGGAAAATGTGCAGGTTTGCATTTTCAAAGTAAGCTTGGATTTGGAGAATGTCATGTTGGTGATCAGGTTTTATGTCAGAGCTGAAAAGAATGTTGGATGCTGAGAAGCTGAGCAAACAGTGTTAGGCACTTCAGTACAAGAGTGTGCAACAAGGAGGCTGCAGGATATGTAGTAATGGCACTGTACTGTTACATACCTACCAACCCGCCCCAAATTTGACTTAATGTCAGAGCACTTCCAGATTCAGAATCAGTTTAAACATTGTCCAAATGTTCATCAGGTCACAAATTGGGAGTGTACTCATGTACAAGCATATAAACCTCAGGCTGAGTTTAGCACTTGAAATCCCAAGTCAGTGCATGTTATCTGAGCTCTAGCAGGAACACAGCACAAATCACGACTGAATGAGATGCTGAGTTAGTACAAAATAAGAGGTGCTGCTCTTCCAGAGTGACAAATGTGTATCGTTCTGATCTGCAGAGATGAGGTTTCCATATGCCATGTCCAGGCCACATGTATTGCAAAGATTTGTACATAGATGTTTGACACTAAATATTTTGCAACAGAAATGATGAGTTAGAATTGCGTGTTATTGCTGTATCCCCTCCTAACTTCCTGTACACCCCCAGCCTACTCGCTGGTGGGGTGATATGAGAAGCAGAAAAGGCCTTGGCTCTGTGTACACGCTGCTTAGCTATAACAAAACATCTCTGTATTATCAGCACTGTCTTCAGCACAAATCCAAAACATAGCCCGTGCTAGTTACTGCAAAGAAAATTAACTCTATCCAAGCCAAAACCAGCATACCAGTCCATTATTGAATAACAGTGTGAGCTGGGAGATCTCTGCCATGTTGACTCAATCAGAATTTCCCAAAGTTGCTTCAGACTATAATCAAACATGTTCAGATATGCGTGCCTATAAAATGTTTTACGGTCACAATACAGTAATATACTTTATACTGATAACCTACATAGAGACACACGGCAGAAAGCAGTGTGAGTGCAAGACATGCTTTTTGAAGTGATGTTTACATTGCACTTGGGGATCAGTTGCCAAATAATGCCATTTCAGTAGAATTACACTGGTATTTGTGATATTGCTTGCTATGAAGTGGAGGATTAAAGATTAGGCTTATTATTTAAACTATCAGTCTTACTTCTGGCATGAGGGATCCTAAGAGGACATTTTGGATATTTGGAGAGGCCTGTGATGAAGAGAAGCCAAGAGTATCTGTGGTTTCTACAATTAGAAGAACATTACCAGTCTTGATCTGTCTCTTTAGAAGAGACAATAAAAAATATACAGTACTAGAGATCTTCAGTCCCCCACACACATGTACCCTGGTACTGGTGGCTCCATCTCATATAGCTTTTAATGTAATTTTCCTAGCTGCCTTTCCTAATACATACAAAAAATTTATAAACTGAGACCAACTTCATCCAATTAAGCTTTATGTGCTACCAGCACCCAAAATAAGCGTTTTCTTTGCTTAACAAATCCATCTGTGCTGTATCTCTGTAGTTCATGAAGGACATACCATGGACCTGTAATATATACAGTGTATATGAAAGGTGTTACATTGCATGTACAGTACTTGCAGTTTGCTTCTGCTTGGGTTGCAGAAAAGGCAAATATTGGCTAACTGTGTTTGAATCCCTATCATATGCTCAGCAAGTCAACCATCAAGTGGATTCAGGCCAGACAGCTGAAGGGGGCAAACCCAGCTGGCATTTTCACCATATAAAGCCACAAGCTACTGTGGCATGTTCTTCAGGCTTGGATGGCAAGCAAGTAATCTCCATTGATGACTCCATATGAAGCAGTGGATAAGTAAATTGGCAGAAGATGTGACACTAGGAGAAGGTCAAGCACTTTTCTTAGTGTAGAAAAAAAGAATATGGGTAAGACTGGAGGTTTCTGTAAAGCTCGGTGGAAAACCTCTGCTTGTGGTGAACACCAATGATACGAACTGGATAGCATGACCTGAAGTTTTCTCAAGAGTCCAGCAAACCTGGAAGAGAGCAGGAAAAGAGGAATAACTCCACAGACACTCAAAGTAATGATGGTGATGCTATTCAGCTGCTTTAAAGTTGGTGATAACTCAAAGCTCAGGTTTTTGGTGCTTAATGTGCTAAAGAACAAAGCACACCAGGGGAAAATCTAAGCAGGCTCCCAAGTAAAGTGGTGAGTTACTGCTTGAAACCTGACTAGCATCTAAAAAGACAAAGCTGGGAAGTGTTTGCTGTGTAACTTACAGGCAGTAATAAATTACAATTATAGAAGATGTGTTGTTTTAATTCCTCTTGACTGCACTTAAAAATCAGTGTTGGTTCTCAATAGGATGGAGGAAAATGATTTATCACTAGACTAAGGTTGTTAATAAAAGACAAAATGATCATGACTTCTACTAGATATAAGTTTTTTTAAAAATTCCAATAAAATTTGTAAACAGAACATGCTTGGTGAGCAAAACTGGGGGAATAGCTACATTTTTTCTACATTAAAAAACAAAAAGCAAAACAAACCAAAAAACAGTGAACTTTTTTTAAAAAGTGGAAAAACCCATAATTGCATAATGAAAAAGGGAATAAAATCTGGAAACATTCCCAGTGTTGAGCCATACTCAAATGAATCCATAAATTAAACATTAACTGATCTAACTAATGGAACTAAAAGGAAGTAAATAGTATTTGATGTATATTAGCTTTTCTTAGAAGGTCTGCCTCTCCTATCAGTCAGATCTGTGACCTCTCTGACCACAAATTCAACACAGCATTAAAAACTGTCACTGAGATTTCCTTTGCTCAAGTAATCTGGCAAGCAGGAGGACACTGCTGGCAACACAACCACTTCTTTATCCAACAGCTCCATCTCATCCTCGTACGCTGTATTTCATGTTCTATATAAAATGTACCCATCTGTACCAGTTGGTTTAACACTGTGTCCAGCATAAGCATTCAAGCCAAAAGGCAAAAAATGGTCCAAGCACAACCTTCCACTAGGCTGCTGTAGTAAAAAGTCAATTGTAAATTCTGGGATATTTGAATCTGAGTAGTGCAGATGAATGGAGGATACAATCCCAATGCTGCATTAATTGGATAAATAAATACTGTCATGTCTGATGCCTGCACTTTTAAATGCTTTTACAAAGCTGTCTAGATCCCCACACTAGTGAGGGATGCAATAAACATACTTAAAGAACTGGAAGCAATGCCTGATGAGTACAGAATTAATTTATCAAAAAGACTTGGAGAAAGACAGTTGTAAAGCAGAAGTTCCTAGGATATGAGGTGCTAAAGGGCTCGTTAGACTGATGGAGGAAACGATGAGTTTGAGTTGGATACAAGACACCTGCATTTACCAATTTGGTTGATCAGGGTTGGAACCAAGCCACCAAGACTAGTGGTGGTGTCTCTGCTTCCCAGTGACTTCAGGCACACCGAGCCAGTGGAGGGGAAAAGCCAAAGAAAGCTCTTCCACCCCGCTGGGCATAAGTTGGAGCACAAGGTTCACTAGCTCTGTTTAGCTGGGAGAACTAAAGTTATTACAGAAATTCACAGACTTTCCAAGGCAGAAGGAGAGAGAATTGATGTACTTTATTTATTACTAAGGTATAGGTTAGTGGCTTAGAAACTCTGTAGGGTAGAAAGTTTCAAAGGATAAACATGTTTTTAACACATCATACTCCATCTTTAGATGTGCTTTTCAGACTCTGATTGACTTTACATTCTTTACTTTGATGTATTAATCTCATAAGCATTTTTACTAACATCAGTTATTTTCAGTCAAACTTGCATTAGCGCTTTTAAAATTTCCACTGAACTTGAAAATTATTACTAATCAAAAATTATGCCAGTGAGTAATCTAAATGCTCAAAATTAATAAACTTATTGTGTCTTTATTCTTCCTTTAATTAATACCTAGATCAGTCCAACCCGGGTTTGTAACAAAATAGTTCTTGTGTACCACCATGATAAGGTTCACTGTTACTGTATGAATTTCTTTGGTAGATACTTTCTGTGTTTGGATGTTTAAGAAGGAACATATGTGTGTCTCCATGATGAAGACCAGAGCCAGACAGCTATGAGACACTTGAAATTTTCAGATCCACCATGTCTTCTGGTTTAGTAATGTCACTAAGCAGCAGCTGAGACTTGTGATAGTTCCTTTCTAACCCTGGGGTGGTTTGAACCCAGAGGGCAACTGAGAACCACACAGCTGCCTGCTCATCCCCCTTAGGAATGGGAAGGAAAAAATAAAGCAAAAGGCTTGGGAACAGAGATAGAGATAAAGACAGGGAGGGATGACTCACCCTTTATGGTCATGGGCAAAAGACAGACTCATTAGGGGAATAAATAGAACATCAATTTAATTCAAACACTATCAACAACACTTAATAAACAGAGTAGGACAGTGAGAAGCATAACCACATCTTAACACCACCTTCCTCCCATCCCTCCTTTCTTCCCAGGCTCAGCTTTGTTCCCCATTTCTCTACCTCCTCCCCCCCAGCAGCACAGGGAGGCAGATGATGGGGGTTGTGGTCAGTTCATCACCCATTGTTTCTGCTGCTCCTCAGGACTCCTCACACTCTTCCCCTGCTCCAGTGTGGGTTCCCTCTCACAGGACACAGTCCTCCATAAAGGTTCTCCGATGTGAGTTCCTCCCACAGGCTGCAGCTCTTTCTGAGCTTCTCCAGTATGAGTTCCTCCTGTGTGTTGCAGGCCTCCCATTGCCGAACTACAGCAGTGAGGGCTTCTTCCCACAAAGTCCTGGCCTTCTTTGAGTGCAGACACCTGCTCTGGCATGGGGTCCTCCACAGGCTGCAAGTCGGCATCTGCTCCACTGTTAACCTTCATGGGTGGCAGGGGGACAGTCTGCTCTCTCACCATGGGCTTCAGGGGAATATCTGTTCCAGAACACCTCTCTCTCCTTCCTCCTCCTCTTTTCCACTGACCTTGGTGTTTGTATAAGTGTCCTCCTCACAACTCCAACTCCTTCTCCCAGGTTCCCTTTCTTAAATACTTTGTCGCAGATGCACAGCCACTGCTCAACCCTGGACTGAGGCAGGTCCAACTTGGAGCTGGGGGAGCTTTGAGAAGCTTCTCACAGGGGCCACTGCTGTAGCCCCTTCCCCTGCTACCACAAAACCCCACCACTCACTCAAGCCCAACACAAACCCCAAGGGAGAAAACATCCATTATGAGCCACAGCCAGGGTTTCTGGTGGTTAGTGACTGCAGGACCTGTTGTCTACAGACATTCTAGGGTGGTGGCTGGCAGGGTAATTAGTAGCCCTTGGTTTTGTTTTAAATAGCTGCTTCAAGGGAAGCCCTTGTGTAGCTTTCCCTGGCACCCCTGTGTGCTTTTATTAGAAACTACCGAGTAAGTTGAGCAGGTGACCTATACAGGACTGAGGAACATGCATAAAAAGAAAAGAGCGGCCAAAGGAGGCAGTTACACACCAACCCCAAACCTCCAGTGCTGTTGTGAAACCCCAGATCAGTGTGCTGTGCTACCATGGCAGGCACAGGGCTTGACGTGTGCTCCTGGTGTGGTTATGGAGGGACCAAGAACCCTTGGGAGTTGGGCTGATGCCAGCTAATGGGTGGCAACTTGAAAGAGAAGGGTTCGGTGGAGTCTGAGGCCTACGCCACTTCTAAATACTGCCTTGTACAATGGAGGAGGGCTTTGGGGTCTGCTGATGGAGGGAAATGTGGAGCAATGGTCCAACTCTGCCAATCCCACAAATGAGATATCCCAGTGAAGGAGCAGGGAAGGAGTTGCAGTTGTTTTGACTGCTGGAGGGCCCCTAACAGGTGAAGGACCTTCAAACAGTGGTGAGCACTGATGGCACAGCCCAGAATCCCCGACAGCTAGACATGGTTACAAATGCCCCTGGGCTATCACCCGATGAGCTGGTGGGGCATCTTGTTGGTCAAGGTGGGATCCATACATATCAGACTGGGGGAGCACGCAGGAGGAACACCATTAGCAGCATGGCCAAGAATAATACAGAAAATCTCATAGTGTGGTTGACCTTGAAACAAGTGTCAAGAAAGGCTGAAAACTATCCATGCTCTCATCCTACAGGCTGGAACTTACAGATCTTCCAGAAAGACAAGGGAAAGGCCATGGCAGAGTGGGGTGGAAGGTCCTTTATAGATCTGGCACCATGAGCTGAAGACTTGCACAGGGGGAAGATCAGAACTCAGCTAATGCTGTTGGAGGAATTGAAGCAAGAGATCCAATCCGTCTGATGCATTTTACTCCCCAAAGAATGAAATGCCCATACTGCATGAAGTGAGCGCTGTTTACTGCTCTCTTCGGGTCTGGATGAAGCCCTACAGCTATAGGATTCAGGAACCTATTGGTACCTTCAGCAGTGGTTTTAATTGTTGCTCATACCATATGAATCATTTGCTTGTTTTCTGAATATAGTAAATTACTTAAACAGCCATTATATTCTTGGGCTTGTGTTTTGCAGGGGCAAGAGGTGAAGTTTGTAATACTACTTGCTCAGTCTGTTAGGGTGTTAACCCCTGTAGCCTGATCAGCATGGAGGGCTGGCCTCCATGGTAAGTGTACATTCAATTTGTAATAGTGCTGACCCCTTCATCTAGTTCTAGGGGTAGAATGTATTGGGTATACATTGCAGGTTTTTGGTAGCTGGGGCCTGCGCGGGTGCCCTGTGTGGGAGGACACCATGCCCTGTGCTGGTCACAGCCAATGCTAGGTGGCTCTAACTCAAGCGTGACCATCATGTGCACACCAAAACTTCAGTGAGGGAAGACTGTGGCAACCATGTACAAACGTGCTTAAGAAAGACCAGCAGCAGCAAGGGAGAGGAGAAAAGGAGGGAACACAAAAGAGCTGCCTGAGGAGAAATGGAAGAGATACATGGAAGGAGACATTGTTGGGGACAGGGTGGGGCGTGTACTTTTGGAAGAAGGCACTCCATGTTGGAGCAGGTACACACCTCTGAGGGGACTGCAGCTGATGGACAGCATATGGTATCTGACACTGAAGAAAGACTTCCAGTGCATGTTACCAAATTGGAAATCTGTTGCTATGCAAATAATCAGCTAACTGCCTAACCTATTTTTGAGGTTTCTAGTGAATGTAGCACAGATAATTTCTTTTCATCCAAAATTTTAAAATTAAACTGTGAGGCTAGCATCAATGGGAAGGACAGAACAAAAAAGAAACAGCCAGATCTCAGTGTACTCCAGAGCTCACCAGCCTTCTTGTGAGTTCTATGACTGACAGCAAAACTGAGAGGCCTTGAAGTCAGAAAAGGGGAAAAGGAAGGAGGCAGTAAAGTGAGCTTTTTCTTGGACAACATTTGAGCTCTTGGCTTTTCTGATTTATGAGGGCAACGTATCAAAATATTTTAATGATACATTTTATTTTTAAAATCAGCAACTTTAAAACAGAATTATGAAGCTGTGGCCCAAGGGAGCTAGAGTTACAAATGCAGTTTACCATAATGAAAGAAAATGTGTAAGTCTATCAGGTGTCAGAGAGATTAGAATCAATATCTTCTATAAGACAAATCATGATAAAATATCTCAGAAGTGAACTAAAAAGGTCCAGGCATTCACCTCAACAAGATCAAAAGAGAAAAAGAAAGAAAGAAAAGAAAGAAAGAAAGAAAGAAAGAAAGAAAGAAAGAAAGAAAGAAAGAAAGAAAGAAAGAAAGAAAGAAAGAAAGAAAGAAAGAAAGAAAGAAAGAAAGAAAGAAAGAAAGAAAGAAAGAAAGAAAGAAAGAAAGAAAGAAAGAAGAAAGAAAGAAAGAAAGAAAGAAAGAAAGAAAGAAAGAAAGAAAGAAAGAAAGAAAGAAAGAAAGAAAGAAAGAAAGAAAGAAAGAAAGAAAGAAAGAAAGAAAGAAAGAAAGAAAGAAAGAAAGAAAGAAAGAAAGAAAGAAAGAAAGAAAGAAAGAAAGAAAAGAAAGAAAGAAAGAAAGAAAGAAAGAAAGAAAGAAAGAAAGAAAGAAAGAAAGAAAGAAAGAAAGAAAGAAAGAAAGAAACAAACAAACAAACAAACAAACAAACAAACAAACAAACAAACAAACAAACAAACAAACAAACAAACAAACAACTTGTTATCCACTGTTTGGTACTGAAACATGAGAATTTGACTAACTCTCTGCAAGAGGTTGGACACCAAGCCGTGTCATTGCAATGGCTCTCTTATAGACTTTTAAGATGTACTCTTAGTTTTAACATGCTGGAGAAAAATAATGTTTTGACTCTCATCTTTTTTACACAAAGCAAGAGAATGAATAACCTCTTGAACCCATTTTGAATTGTGGCAGCAGTCCTCCATTATTGCATAGTGTCAGACACTTATTGGAGGGTTACTTTTTTTTTGAAAGCATGGGTGTTTTTTAAACATTGTTGCATTAAATATTTCCGTAGCCCTGAGTACTTGAATCATTTGCAGCTCTGAAGCAAGCCAAACAACAACTTGGACTTTTAAAATGGCTCTTTACTACAATCACAGTCAATTTCCCAATGTTGTCACCGCCCTGTGCTCTAGGACAATACCGAGACCTTGGTTTCTGGACAATGTTTAACCCTTTTCTTATCTTGTCTTAACCTGGCCAAATACAAAACAATTAACTTCTTTGCTCACTCTGGAGCAGGTGGCTAATCCTACCAGCAGAAGATGTGGTTCCCTTGAGCTGCCCTTTTGTGTATGTGCTGTGGGCAATGCTGGGCAACAGTGTAATTGAATTATTCAAGGCCAATTGAACTATGCTCCACTATCTCTGTGGACTGTGAGTACAGACAGAACGTGGGAATGATAGGCAGCTCCCAAGCCACCCGTCCTCTTCAAGCAATCTTGTTCAGATAGTATTTAAAAGGTTGGAGAGGGGAGTAGCAGTAAGCAATTTTAGTGAGCGCTAGAAAGCATGAGAAAATGCCAAATGGATCCGAGCATCCTCCGGCAGGAAGGAGGAGTTGTCCCCTGGAGTGAGAAGAGCACGAGGGACACATGGTGGGGAGTACAGAGCAGAAGCAGGACACAGAATATACTGGAATTTTTTGACAGCTAGAAGCACGGAGAATTGACAATGAACAGAAGCTGGGCTGGGTCCTTCTGCAGCTGGCTAGCGTAGCTCTCAGCATGTGCTGTGGGGAATGAGGGGCTGTACAGAATGACTTCAGCAATTTACAGCTCCACTGTGGTAAGGAGGGGCAGGTGGGAGACATGAATTGGAATTTCTCTTCTGGGTATGTCCTACAGCCTACACAATGACCTGTGGCTGAGCAAAGGAGTGTGTGAGGGTTTCATATTCTGCTGTGTTTAATTTCAGAATCAAATGTTCACTTGGAAAAATTTCTTACGACATCATGGATCCCACTAGAAAGATTATCTATTTTTTCAGCACAACTGAAACAAGTTCTTCTGAGTAGGTTGTTTATTTACTTGAGTTTCTAACACTTTCTGAGCAAGGCAGTGATATTTGTCCTCTTCAAGTTTGATGTATAAAGATGATAATCCAGATTGTCTCTCGTGCCTCTAGGAGCCTTGACAAAACTCAGGTCTCATCCAGTTTAGAAGTTGTCACTGGTGCAGCTTAAATATCTTCCACCATTCTGGCTGTAAGATCAGATATGATGGATTCACAGCCGGCACTGTAACACGTTTGTCGTTTCTTGCATTATAAGGCAAAGTGAATGGCATCGAGGCTTGAACTGTGGAGACTGCGATTATGGGTCTGCAACTGCGGCAATATTCGGGCTCTGAAACAAATTAGTAAACACTGAGTTTTGTCTGTTTGTGACCACTTCGTTTCTGTTGAATTTCTCGCTTGATACACACTTGACAGCATACTTCTAAGGCTTTTAAAGGTTTGTGTAACCATTCCCACTAAGTGGATTTCCTTCTGCTAAGCGGTGGCTGCTGAAGGCCATTCGGTGTCACTGCTAGCAGGTGGGGCTCACGGAAGCAGGGGACTCTGCATGTTGGGGGTCAGGCCTGGGAGAAGGAGAGCAGCGTAGTGCCAGCGACTGTCTCCGACAGAAACTGCTGCCTGGTGCCGATGTCCCGCCTGTCCATCCTCCTTCCAAAGAGCTTGCTTAGAGCTGAGGCAAGAAAGCAAATTCTCTTCTGGGAGAGGTTTTGCAGAGAAAGCTGCATGGTTGACTTGCAGAAACCAAAATGTCTTATCACAATCCATTTGCCTGCAAGAAAAATGGACCAATGTTCATTGGAGTTCAGTGACCCTTATCTTGTAATAGCTGTTGTGACACCACCCTCCCCCCCCCTTCACTGTCTCTTGCATCTTTTTTGTTTAATTCAATTTGCAGATATGTCTTTGACTCCACAAGTGGTATCAAGAGGAGTGAGCTGGCATCAGTGGGGAGGGGGGGAGTATCCCCAGAACTGGTGGCCTGTATGCAAGTCCACAGCAGTGCTTGTGTCTATGCAGTCAGTTGCTGATGAGAGCTAAAGGCTATAACTGCTGCAAGGCAGGGACTAGGCCTTGCATCTGCAAAGTATGTAGTATGGCACAGAAATAAAAATAGAAAGAAGCAGATTGTACTTCATTGTTTCTCTAACTCTGCCTTTACACTTCTCTAGACTTCTGGAACTGGTTATAAATCAGGAGCGTGATGTGAAGGCTGATGTTTCCCGATCTTTCCCATAAGACTTTTTGAATGGAAATTAATAATTATACAGGAAACTGCTCTGAAGTAATTAGTGTTCACATTCTCATTCTTCCTTCCTTTTTCTTCTGCGGATATCTAGGTTAAAGCCATTGATGGGAAACCATAAGCAAAAGAAGACATGCAGTTCATTTCTCCTTACAGAGATGAGCACTGCACTGGGGGGATGTTACAAGCAGCTACTGCCTCCAGCAGCTCCAGGGCCCGGGGTTCCTCCTGCCCAGCTGCTGGAGCCCAGCCCTGCTTGTCGTGCCCAGCCCAGGCTGGGGGATGCGGCTGCTGCTTTCCTGTTTGCAGGCACAGGACTCCGAGGGGGACGGCTACGCAGATGGCCACAGTCAAGGTGCTGCCTTCATCTGTGCCTCCTACATGTAGCACTCACAGAAGACCCAAGTGCAGACCTGCAGCTCCAGCTTGATGTTTGCAAGTGAATAACACCCCCCCCCCCCCCGCCCTGGGTCTGGGGCAGCCACCCCCTGGCACACGGGCCGGGACCCAAGGTCCCACTGCAGCTGCCGGCGCTGAGCCCCTCGCTCGCCTCACCCACACCGACCCCTCCAGTAGCTGGCACTGCCCCCTTGCAGCCCCCACAAGCGCTGTGGGGAGACTGAGACCACGCAGAGAGACAGTTAAGAAAGTTTTTATAAGAAGAGAGGGTGATCAGGCACAGGTCAGACAAATGTGCTTTATAGACCATTGACCCCTTTCTGTCTGATCCCCCTCTTTGCTCCTTCCCGATCCCCTTCTTCTAATCATTCCTTCCAAGTTGTGCAGAGTCCCCGTCAAATATCCCAAATCCTCGTGTTCCTCGTTTGCCCCATCTTATCAGTCACAAGGTCCAGGTGACACCCCCCCACCCCCTCCACAAAGCTGCACCTGGAGCTCCTCAATGGCTCATCAATCAGTAACTGGAGACTTTTAGTCTCTGCCATTGTCTCTGTTGCCCCTTGTCCATCAGGTTTTCATCTGTGTGTCCTTGTTTATCGCATCCCCCTTCACTTATTATCCCCTTTGCTTTGAAAAGGTTGGGTCCTTGGTCAGATAACCTTCATGAGGCAGATGCTCTTACCTTCCATATACACTTACAAGGTGTAGATACAAGGCTTTAGGCTCTAACTTGGTTACTTTCTGGTATTTAAGGACAAGGTCTCTCAAGGTTACCAGTGAGATACTCCAGATCACATTGTTTAGGATTTCCCTTTGGTCTCTTGAATATTTGTTTTGTCAATATAGATGTTTCATTTTAATATAATTTTAATGTCATTTTTGAATATGAATCTTGAAAATACAATATTTGGCTTATGTATATAGTCTATTCAAAATGATAAATTCAGTGCCAAGTGGTTTTTCTTTTCATGCACACCTCTTCCCCTTCCTCCCTCCCCCCAGTTATAAAACTGAAAGTTTTATAAGTACAAGCTAAGAACAGAGGTTACGTGAAGTTCCTAATTAAAGTGTTTTTAATTTATTTTACTATGGTGGCTTTACAAGTAGGGATAAGGCATAGTTAAAAATGTTCCTCCGTGCCAAGTTAGCTTTTATCTTGGAGTTCCTGTTCTGTGCAGATGTATTTATGAAATAAAGAAGAGCCCCAAAGCAACCATATGTGGAAACATTTGAGTACTTTTCAATGTTATATTTTGATGATAAATTGTGGGATTTGGTAGGAAGCCAATATAGATAGCAGTAAATAAATTATTCTTAGGGTCAGGATAGGCGTACAGGACTCCTGGTAGAATTTTCTTCATTATTTTCTCTAGAGAACGATACAAGTCTCAAATAATAAAATATGAAGAAGTCAGCTGTTCGGTAGGAAGTTTGGCTTCTACCTGCATCAGTGCTTGAATATACAGCATTGGGTGCTTCCTCCTAACGCTGCTTCTCTCACCACCATCAGGGAATTAACTACAGGTAGTGACAATGAGGTTAATGTTAACTTGTGTATTAATTATTAGCGTTAACTTGCATAAAGAGGCAACTCCAGGCTCCTTAACAGCAGCGACTTTGGGAGTAGATTAGGAGAAAGAAAAGAAGTGCTCGTGGCTTTAGAACTTGGGGCAAATCTAAAGTGTTCCATGATCCCCTCCGATATTATCTTTCTTTCTAGTGAAATGGAGTTTTATTTCTGCTGGTTTGCCAGCCAAGGGTTGCGGGGCGCCCTCCAGGCTGGGCTAAGGCAGCTCCCCCCCGGCCTCGCTCCCACCACACCAGTCCCACGGCCAGCCGTGCCTGGGAAGGGCTGCGTGGGGCCACCGGGACCACAGCACCTTCCCACCACCCACGACACGCCGCGGCCACGCGGGCCAGGCTGCCAACTCGCTGAATTCCCTCAACTTTGTGTTATTAAAACCCTTCCGCGCTCTGGGGTTTTCCCGGTGCTTGGCCGCTGTCAGCGCCCGGGCGGGCGCGGAGGGGGCTGAGGGCGGCAGCGCGGCCTGCGCAGGAGCCGGCGGAGCCTTCAACCCCACCTCCTCCTCTTCCTCCTCCTCTTCCACCTCCCGCCGCCTGGGCTGGGTCCCTCCGCTCCCCGTCCCGCCCGCCGGGAGGGGCGGCCCCAGCCCCGGTCCCGCCTCCGCGGAGCGGCGCGGCGAGAAGCGCGGAGCGGCGCGGAGCCCGGAGGAGCCGCGGAGATGCTGAGCTCGCCCTGGGCGCGCTTCTACTCCAACAGCTGCTGCCTCTGCTGCCATGTCCGCACCGGCACCATCATCCTCGGCGTCTGGTACCTGGTAAGCGCCCCCCGGGGCTGTCCCCCGGCCCCCCCCGGGGCCGTCCCCCGGCCCCCCGCGGGGCTGTCCCCCGGCCCCCCCCGGGGCTGTCCCCCGGCCCCCCCCGGGGCTGTCCCCCGGCCCCCCCCGGGGCTGTCCCCCGGCCCCCCCCGGGGCTGTCCCCCGGCCCCCCCCGGGGCTGTCCCCCGGCCCCCCCCGGGGCTGTCCCCCGGCCCCCCCCGGGGCTGTCCCCCGGCCCCCCCGGGGCTGTCCCCCGGCCGCCGTAGCTGCTGCCCGGCGGAGGGGGGTGCCCAATGCAGCAGCCAAGGCTGCCCCTCTCAGCCCAGGCGTATTTTTGGAGATAACCCTCTGAGGAGTCACGTTAGCATTAGCAGGGTAACGAGCTCCAGCGCTTCCCCTCTGCTAACCCACGGGTTATCCCGCGGCGTGGCAGAGGCTGGCATTTAGACTCTGTCTAAATTGGAAAATTAAGCATGTGCATGTTTAAGTGTCAGGGGGGTGGGGGCGGGAGATACAGAACACGGTGAGGCTCACCAGGGTCTCAAGCAAAAGGCTCTTTGGGGGGATGAAAATGTGATGAGCGATGATCGGCTGGAGCGAGGGGTTTTCCTGGCTCCCCCCGAACTTTTAGATCGGTGTTGCTCGTGTCGGGGCTGACTTCAGCACTGAGGCCCCGCTGGTGCATTAGCTCCAGCAAGGCTGCCCTGATTCTGACCACACTGCACTGAAAAATCTTATTTTGTCATCTCTGGTCACTGCTTTGTGAGGAAGGCAGGTGTTGTCATTGCTGTTCCTCGTTTGTCAGATAATTGTTTGTCAGTAGTATCTCGGGCTGCCTGGCTGAATCCTTTCAGGCAGCTGCTATCAGGTACCAGACAGACTTCATTCCTCCATCGGGGTGATAGGATGTGAGTGAGGAATTGACCCTCGAGGCAAGCTTTAATGAGTTATCATCAGTCCCAGAGGTTGTTCCACACTCAGCCAGGGGAAAGACTCAGTGAGGAGGAGGCCCATTAAGCCTTCTGTTCTTCTTCTGTCTGTGACAATCTTTTCTCAATCCCTTGGGTAGCAATGCAGGAAAAGCGGATTTCCCAGAGCCGGCCCTGCCATAGTCTCAGGATTTGCAAACATGCCACAAGAATAAAAAGAGCTGGTTCATTCCTTTGGGTTATGTAGATGCACTTGGCCTGATCAGTCTTCCCCATCCCTTGCTGTGAGAAATCACTCTCTGCCTGATGCCAAGGCCATGCAGAGCTGTTTGCCAAGCTTAATTTTTCAAGTGCTTGCAGACGGAAGCAGATTAGACCTGGGTTTATTTGCTAACTGCTGAAATTCCCTTCAGAAGCAAGTGAAAAATGTAGGGCTGGCCTCCATTGTAGGACAGCTCATTAAATAAATTCAGTCAGCATAATGAAAAGGCTAGGTTGACATTTATGTCCTAGAAATCATATAAAATGCTCTATGTCCTATAAAATACATATTTTACCACTGAGAAAATGGTGCATTATTTGAACTATTTCTTGCCCCTGGTTTAATAAAATACAGTTAAATGCAATATCCACAGCCTGTGGTATCTGGAATACTGACAGTATTGAAAAAATGCCCCTCTTTGCCTGGCTGCAATGAGGTTTCAATAAGTTTTAATATGACCTGAAAGCTTTTGAGCGTTTCTTCCAGGATGCTTGTTATTTCTTTCTGCCTTCAGCTGAATGAAGCCTTCTCACATTGGCTCCATGAAGACAGGGATACAGATATTTTAGCTGTTCAGTGGATCTAAATATATTTGAGGAAGAGGGAAGTGCGTGCCCCAGCTGACCTTACATACGAAGAAAAGACTTTATTACCGATTGTGTTACTAACTTTTAAATACCAGTGCCCTAATTTCACATGGTATTTTTCTTCAAAATCTGTTTTTAAATTTTCTTTTCTAACTAGGAAGTATATCTTGATTTACACTTCTCCCTAATTTTCTTCTTTTTCTTTCATAAACTTTTCAGGGCAGATTTCTGAATGACTTCAAACTGACAATAACTCCTAACATGTCAAGGCACACATTTCTTTCTGTGCTTTCTCCACTATTGCAAATATTAAAATTTTTAAGGTTAACTATTAAGAATAGAAATTTAGATGCATGTTGATAATAAGCACTAAACTTTTTTTGCTAGCTGGCAAATTTAGGAAGCAATAAGTAAAGAGGGGGTAGATCCTGGAGTAAATAGCTACCCTGGCTGAAAGGTCTGGTTTACAGTGTCGTATACAAAAATATTGTTCTGTCTCAGAAGAACAATTATGATTTCATACCATGTGCTGTTGAGGGTTTAATAAAAATAGATACTGTCTTGGTGGCATTTTTTTTTTCTCTGCATGTATTTTGGGTGGTTACATTACTCCAAACCACATATGAGCTATGAGCATTACCTCAAATAAAGTTCAAACAAAAGCCCCTTTGATTTTTTGCCACGCCAACATGTATTCTGTATACTGTTTGCCATTATGCTTTACAGGAAATTACTTGAGGATAAAACATCTCCCTAGAGAATGAATAGTTTTCTTATTGTTTTTCATATCTTGCTACCTGTGAAGTGTAAGTTTTATTAATTCTATGACTATGAATACAATGATTCAGTAGTAGAGGCTTCTGAAGGAGTAAAAAATAGTAGCTTAGAAGTTTGGGCAGGCCTTTAAAATAACACTTTCACATGTTGAACCAGTTTTGAGTTAGTATCATTTCAGAAGACGGAATTTCATGTCTGCATAAATGTGGAAAATGTAGTTTATTTCTCTGAGATGATGTTTTAGCTCTTCAATTTTAATGTTTTAATTGGGTGTTTGGGATCCTACAAATAGCAGAGAGAGTGGGGAGCTGAGTGCAGGTGGAGTCATCAGGGCTGTGTGACAAGAGCACTTGCCCACGTAGGTAAGGGGGAGGAACGCTGTGTGCATTTCCAACACATGCCCAGCAGCCATGGACACTTACAGTAGTCGCATAAAGTATCAATAGCCGGGAAATAAATATTTAACTTTGCTCTATTTTAGAACATAATGGACCTCAGAATGCTAATGTTGCTGTAGCTATTGTGTTTCAGTAGTTTCTTCCTGGTAAAGCCATAGGTACTGCATCTAGAATTATATAATATAATACAGCATTGCATGATACTGCAATAAATATAGTATACACAATACAATATATGTGCCATCACCGAGCACTGACGTACTTCGGTGTAAAAAGCAACTTGTAAAGGGTGGAGCAGCCAGCGGAAATTTCCTGAAAAGAATATTTAATTGTGTTGGAGAACAGGCTGTACTTCAGGAATGAGTATGCTGCCATGGGGAGAAAAGCTTAAGAGGGGGTGCTGCAATGTTGAATACAAACATCATGCTGAAGATTAAAATGGCAATAATATGGTTGGCTGGGGACTAATACTCATTTCAAAACCTAAGGACCAGTTTGGTTCAGCTGATTATTAATCTTTCGGTTTTATCTCATTGGCATGGACTTTACACTTCTCTGTATTATAACATGAATTTGGAGGTCATGAGTAATAATGCAGAAACATGTTGGGGCACAGAAGTCTTACAGGTGTCATATTTTGAAAAAAGAAAGAAACAAAAACCAAAGGGAAATGAGAAAGTCACTTCCAGCAGCTTAGTTTTGTTGCAGGCCGCTGTATCAGCGTGCTGTTCAAGGCAGTGACACTGCTGAAATGAGCCAACATCACATTTTATCTTCCCCGGGTGCCGGGGTCCCAGGTAAAGGCGGCGTTTTTGACAGTCCTGAGGGACCCAGTCAGTACTGGTGAGTCAGAATAACATCCCTGTCAATAACAGCTTTTATAAAGACAGTATGTCTTCTTCCCAAGTAAAGGGACTCCCTTTTCTTTACCTAAAACACAAAGAAGGAACAACGTCAGATGTGCTGACAGTGTCACAGAAGGATTTCCCACTCTCCTGACACAGCGGTGGGGTTTATGCATACCCTGAGGCTCCACCCGCTCCGTCTGGGCCAACAGGAATTAATTCCCATTGCCTTGGGAGGGAGCAAGATGAAACTTGAAGTTTCATCAGTTCAGAGGAAAAAAAAAAAAAAAAAAGAGTTACAAGAAGGATCTTTAATTTTTGAGCTCTGTGTGCCCAGTGCCGCCTGCTACCTGCCTCGCTGCAGCAGTGCCCTGGGCACAGGCTACTCTTCCCCTCAGTCCCCCCCCGGGTACTCCCTGATCCTCCAGTCCCCTCTGGTCCCCCCCCCCCCCGCTCCCTTCCAGTCCCTCTGGTCCCACACTGGTCCTCCCCAGCCCTCCGATCCCCCCATTCCCCCCAGTCTCTCCTGGTGCCCCGTGGCCCCCCCAGTGCTTCCCGGTACCCTGGGGTCCCCCCGGTACCCTGGGGTCCCCCCCAGTCCCCCCAGCAGCGCGGCGGGAGCTGTCCAGCCCGGCCGGAGCTGTCCGTGGCTCAGCGCCGCTGTCCTCCACGCTCCCCCCGGGGCCCGGGCAGAGAGGGGCTAAAAATAAAAACTAATGGAAGGCTGAGAACCTTTTATAACTGCGAGTTATCGAGTTGGGTGGTGAGAGCAGAAATAGAGTGAGCCGAAGTTTTTAACCGGGGTAGCTTCAACGTTTGAGCTGCTATTTGAGGAAGGCACAGCATGAACTGCCAGTCGCGACATTTCAGTTCTGGATTTTTCTGAATATACAGTTGAAAGTGTGCATAATTTCTGTCGGCATCCCAGCCATTTTTTAATAAAAGGATTGCATCCTAATGAATGAAAAAATATACCGGTAGTGGCCTCTCTCTATTGTAAAGCAAAAGAAAAGCACTGTTTGCTATGTCCTCATTGGTTGAGCACCCTGCTGGGATCAGTAGAGTGCACTTGACTTGAGGTCAAAAAGGCAATCAAAGTACATATTTTGCGACTGGGTCACACTTATTTCCATGTCTTTTTCAAGCTCTGTGCAAAACAGCATGCACAGCAATGTGCTTAAATACCAGTTAGAAGACTACTGAAATATTGGCTTTCTTGGCAGGGAGTAGAGATCAGCACTGACTGCTCATATAACCAAAACATACCTACACTGGAGTCCTTCCAAGCTGCTCTGTCCCCACTCCTGCAACCTTTACACTGTCTGAGACTGCTCACTTCAGCAAGGAGTTGTAAGCGGGGGGGTCCCTTGAATAGGGTAGAAATGCCCTGTCAGGAAAAATAAAGAAATTCTAAGGATTAAGTTATTAATTTTTCTCGAACCTGTGAGGATTGTGAAATTTTGAAAACTAAAAAAAGAACTGAAATTGTGAAAAGGGGGAAATTACACCGTTAGCCTGATGTTACAGGGAATTGTAAATTTTGTTATCCCAGTGCCAAGTTGTGGGTATTTGCATGAAAACAAGTTTGAGGCCTCATGTTTTACTTAGAAAAATAGCTTTCTTTGCTTTTATGTGGGATTAAATGGACTAAGAATTTAGGATCCCCACCTTTATCTCTGCATGAATGGTCATAGTACATCAGCCAGCTCACTGAAGGCTCTGTTCCTTCATATCATCCAGGGATGTCACTTCCCCTGTCATGCCAGTGTGATATAGCTGGGGTGTTGGGTCAGGTTATCCTGCAGGTAGTGCCACCTTTGCCACCTCCACTAACAATCCAATCCTGGTGGCACTGAGGGAAGAAGTCTTGCAGAATGGGGCTCTCTGTGGGTTCACCAGGTGATTGCCTTTCCATGGCCCAGACCTGGGCAGTATATTCGGGGGAAGGGCTGGGTGGTGCCAATGACATGGCTGCTTCCCATCCCTTGGTACGAGATGTGTCAGCAGCAGGTGAGATTTCTCCTCTGGCAGGTGAAGGGGTCATGATGTAATCTGAAATGACTTGAGATTTTTAATTCTTGTAGTGAAGATGGCTGCACTGGTTAAATATTTAGGTACCGAGTGTCATGTCTATAAAATTATCATTATTTTTTCTGTTGTCTGTACTTTCTTTAATAAAACAGAAGTTGAAATCTTGGAAGAAAAACAGTGACATTTCCAAGTAACTCATTGAAGGCTTCCTGTGCACATGCTTGCTCTTGAGGAGAGTGGAGAGAAAACTTGGAATTAATTATGAATAAAGAAAAATATTAGTCCTATTTTCAGAGGCTTCCCTGTATGATCGATGTATATGTTGAATACCCAACTGAGACAGGAATCAGAGGAGGTTCAGGGCATTTACTCTTGGAGTGGATCTCATCCATTTTATTATCTTTTTCAAGACCAGCAGGAAATAAACGACTGATCCTACACACAAATGTCTGCTCAGGGCCCACGTAGTATTTTCTTAAGAAACAGAAAACATATATATGCATTTTAGACATGGTAGATGAAAGAATAAAGGCCAGCACTGATTATTAGCATGAGCAAAATGTTATCTTGTCTGAAGGACCTTCTCAATAACTACATTCTGATTGTAACTTATCTAGAGAGACAGTATTAAATAACATAACAGTTAATTGCTTCAAGAATGGCTTCTGGAGAGCCCCTGAAAGAATTCTTCCCCACCATGCACAAACTGAGGCTGGTTTCTGCAATGCAGGACCTTATTCCACCTCCTTTCTTCAATTCATGCTTCAGGACCTCTGCAGTTAAATTACAAAATAAATTACCATATGAGAGGAATTTAAACTGCACAATCAATAAGACATCTTGCAAAGACCCTCATCACTCACCCCTGGGTGACAGAATCAATCCAGGAACAGGCCAGAAAAATTATTGGAAAAAAGGATGGATTCATCAGTACACCATATCCCAAGCTACCTGTGCTTTCTGTTCTGAGTGAAAATAGCCAGGCTTGCGTGTTTGCTGCGTTGCAGGGATGAGCAGAAACAGCATTTTGTCAATCCTCCTCCGACTCTACCATACATCAGTGTGTCTATTAATGCCTTTATTTTTAAATCTTTTTAAGTCATTGGAGGGATAAAATTTCTTGTGAGCATCTTTTGGACAGTCCATGCATTTACTGAACTGATTATTAGTAACACAACACAAGGATTTCTGAAAAATGTCTTTAAGCTCTAATTCCCTTACATATTCAATATTTCTTATATCCCCAAATACCACAGTAGGAGTTTTCACTGAGTATATGAGCTGTTGCAATGTTAGCTGATAATCTGCATCAGTTGTCCAGGATAATGACACAGTTGTCTTCTAATCAACACAGTTATTAGTTCAGAAAATTCAAACCTTTGTATAATACCCTTTTATTCTTAGTAAGGGCCTCGACTGGAAAATAAATTCACTGGTACTACAAGGAACAGTTGTCTCCCTCCAGTGAGAAAACAGATGGTTGGTTGTAAGCAGAGCAAAGTTTACATAAATGCTTGTTAAAGGAAAGAAACCCATTAAGAGTCCAGTATTCTATGATTACATTTGTATTTTATACAAAAATCATGAATGTATTTATAGAAGGGAGAGGAGGTATTGCATTAATCAAGTAAAATGTGTTTAGAAGTTCTGTTGAAGGTTAATATGTATCTCCTAGTGAGCCAGAGCAGGACACGTTAAGCTTCGTAAACTGATCGTTGATTAGACTGACGTCAGTGAAAATACAATTAGTCTTATATATTCCTGGACATATGGAACGGATGTTGCAAAATAGCCAGGAATTAATTTCCTTGATTGCTTTCTTTTTCTCTGGTTTTATTGTGAGGCTCATGCTTTGACTGTAAAGCTCTGGAAGTTTAAGGTGGCCAAGGCTTGAGAATGTGCATGGGAGTTGCTGTGCTGTTCTGCAGCTGAGATGGAGGTTTAAAGAGCAGAATAGGAAGAGAAAAACCATGCTTATTGCTGAAGGTGCGAGAGAGTGCTTGCAGTCAATCTGAGGTAGTCAATTTGCCAGGAAGGCATCACTGAAGAACTAATCTGGACTTGAGCCTAGTGCACTGTTCCTGGACCTCTCGTGGGTCTGCTCTCTTTCAGATGTCCACAGTGAGCTCTGACTCCCGTCATCCTAGTCCTCTGCCTTAGAAGAGCTTTTTAAAGTGCGTGGCTGTTTTTCATTTCATTCCTGGCTTGTGCTGAGCAAGGTCTTGTTCTGTCAGGAGATATATTAAGCTACTTAAAATAGACAGGACAAATGCTTTTGGCAGAAACACAGGTTTGTGGGAGATTTTTGCCTTGCGGAGGTGCATTTCCCAACTGTGAAGCAGCTGTGCCCAGAGAGATCAGATACAGGTGATCATGTTGTTTACTATTTCAGTAATTACCTGTACCATACCACCCTTTGTGGTGTGCCCGCTTCTTTCTCACATATCTAAATCCCTGCCTTGGGTTGCAGGGTGATGCAAGGATTCAGTTTACTACTGACAGCCCTGGTCCCTTGCATAGCTTTTGTGGATATTGCCTGTAGTGACTACATAAGGATAATTGATCGACGGTTTAGTGTGTTTTGATGAGGGTTTTTAAATTAAGTGGGCATATGTGGCTTGCTGTCAAAAGTTGGGGCACGCTCCTCTGACTAGTGCAGTAACTCATGTCCAAAGAGGCTAGAGGTGAGTCTGAGCACGGGCAGCATCGTGGGCTGGTGTGGGTAAGACACACCGTCAGCTGGCCAGGGCCAGCCCAGCTACACAATTACAGGTGCCTTGACTGGCCCATCCTCTTTCACGAGTCCGCACTAAGGTTCAGACCCGCGGGAGCTGCCACAACTCACATCAAGAGCGACGCTTTAGCATGTCTGCCCTCAACCTTTCACAGTCACCTGCAAGACTCAACAATCCATTTTTGGAAATCAAGGACAAATGCAGACACCAAACAAATCCCCACTGACCTGTTGAAGAACTCTTTTTCTAATAAGGTTATAATCCATACCAATTCTTTGCTAGCTCTCCACAGCATCCTGAATCAGGATTTGCGTTAGTAGAAATTGTAAGTTGTTCTGGCAACGTTATAACTTGAACACAGATATACGATTATATTCAGGGCTGGGCAGAAGAGCACAACAATAATTTTCAGGAATTTGCTTAGATACAGGTTCAGCTATCTTTAAATACAATGTAAAAGTAACTAAAGAATCCACTGATAAATTTGCATACAAATATCCTATTTCTTTAAGCCATGAAAGGACTAAGATTAAGTATGTAACAAATTAAACTCTACCTCTAGGGAGGCAGAAACCTCTAGTGTGCATCCTGTGTAGTCTGTCCATCTAATATTTTTTTTTATAAATGTATTCATTACCATATTTCATTAACAACAGACCTCTCATAGTTTGGGTTTTAGGACTGTTAAAAGGCTGGCAGTAGGCATTAGTTGAGTCATTTGTGTAGAAGAGTGCTAATAAATTATGCTGGGCTTCCTATATCAATTTAAACAACATAGCCTTTAAGGTTCAATGCTTAGTGTCATAATAATCAAAGTTGAAATTATATATAAAGTCTGATTAAAATATTTTACACGGCTTTCTATTATATGATCTCTATAATATGCAGTCTGTAATATGCTAGGCTGAGCCTGCCTGGATCATTCTTTGACTTCTCATGTGTAATATGGAAAAATAAGCAACAAGAATTGCAGACTCTACCTTGCCTTCTGAAGATTAAAGAACATAAAAACTTAATTGCTGCTTCTGATCTGACTAATGCTCTCTCTAATCCATTGCTGTGTTTCAGGTAGCAGCCAGAAACATACGCTATGAGAACCTACACAGGGAAATAAGAAAGAACAACTTGTGCAGGGACAACATTTTCTTTTATTCTCCTATTATGTTAAGGTTGGACAATAACCTGAAGCAGGAAGGCTTATGTTTTGTTTTTGAGATGCTTTGTAGTACAGCTAAGCACTGGCATTTCCTGAATAAACAGCTCATCCTTTTCTGTATTCCTCCAGCCTTTTGGCTTGAGCAGTATAATGTCTGATAGTGAGTTTCACTGGTGAAAGGGGTAGAGGATTCCCTTTTAATCCAGCTTTAATATTTCCCTTCAGACTGTTATGATTCACTGGGTGAGAAGATAGTTAAGTGTGGCTGGGTTTCCTTCCTTGGACCACACATTAATTTTTGCATCACTAACACATCTGCAGCTTGTCCCCCAGCATTGGAGAGCTGAAACATTTTCATTAGCATGAGGCAGAAGGCTTACACAGCAGGAAAAAAAAAAAAAAAAAGAGGAGATATGTACCCTGACAGCCAGGGTTCTCCTGCTCCTCCTTTCCTAGGAGCTCAAGAGGCTGACTGAGGTGTGCTCTGCTGCAGCTCCTGGGCCCTTTGTGCCCTGAGGGGGGAAGGTGACCGAACCATTGCCATGAGATCTGTAAAGAAACTTGGGCACGTAGGGGGGACACCACGTTCCTTCTCATGTTTGCCTGCTCTCTGCAGCAGACGGGCAGCTGTAAAACCTTTATTGCTAAAATTGCCTTCTTGTTTCCTCTTTAATCAGACCTCAGAAAAAAAAAATATAATTTGCCTAACGGAGAAAGAAAGAACAGATAGAGAAATCTGCCTATATGGGGTAATAGAGCATAAACCTTAACTCATCATCAATGTTAACAGAGAAATTTGGGAAAGGTGCCCCAGACAGTGCAAATCTACCCCAAACTATTGAGTCAAACCATGCACTTGGTATTTTTTTTTTTCCTTTTGTAGGGCTCTTGTGTCGTCTTGATGATCAAAAGTACTCTGGCTTTTATTAATATCTTCTATGCTAAAAGAAAAAAGCAAGAGAAATGCAGAGAACATGCCAAGTGGGAAAGCAAAGGTAGATGAGGAAAATGAAGGATGTTGATTTATCTTAACTATACATTTCCCATTCATTCTTACTTTTTCTCATAGTAATACTGAATTCAAATACCCAAGTGCTTTAAAATATTCTGTTGTTAGCTTAATTTCAAGGAGCAAAAATAGTTTAAGTCTGGGGGCTTATTTCTATAGTTTCTGTAGAGAACAATCACATAGAGTCATAAACCTACCTTGAGATTTTTGAAGGGAGATGGGGCATATTGGGGGCTTTGCTTGAGACTTTCTTCAGTTTTATTAAAAACATTTAGGATTTCTTACTAGTAAAATTAATGTCTTTGGTGATTTGCTTCAATAATATCTTTGTAGAGGACAACAAACTAAACCCTGCCAGTTTTGTGGGATATTAAAATTATGCTAGAATAGAGTGTATGAGTTCAAAACTTGGATGAGGTTTAGGAGCCTTGGTCAGCAACATTCCGACATGGCTCACCATTCAAAGTCCTCAGAGAAATCTGCTGTTATTCACTGCTCAGTCACAACAATTTTTGTTTAGAAACATCATCTCCTCTTTCATCTGGTAGTTCATACTGTGTCGGGTACAGGACTATAGAGTAAACTATGGTGATGTTTTGGTAACTAGCTGCCCACATCAATCCCAGTATTATAATTCACTAATATGGATTACAGAAAATTGGGGGATTTTCATTAAATCTATTTTTTCAGTATTTTCTAGATCATAGAAACAAAGTTTATCTTTGTATTTTACCATTTTTCTCCCCTTATATAAAAGTATTGGGTTTTTATACCTACATATTAGTGGGGTGTTGACTGTCATTAAACCAGCTCTCTGGAACTGTAGAGTCCCTGACAGGGAGCACAGGTGGTGAATTAGTTCTCCACCAACACAGAGGTTTAAGGACTGTGCTTCAGTGGATTTCTCTTGACTTCAGTGAGGCTGAAAACAGACCCAGAATTAAAAGTGTACATACATCTTTCACTGCATAGACAGCATCCAGACTGTTATACGCATGGATTCGGTTATAAATTGAACCTTCAATATAAATAAAGCTAGGGGGTTTTCCTTACTTCTTCCTATAAATGTAAGGATCTCTCTTCACTGCATTAGGAAGTCTTGGGAGAACTGGAATAGAATATTTGTAGAGGAGACCATGTGGACTTCAATAGAAACATCCATGTATCTTTATTGTAGTCTATTGAGTTAAAATAAGTTTAGGATTTCCTTTTCTGACTCCTTTATCAGAGCAACTTTATTTCAACCCTTAATTGTAAACTGGAGGAAGGCTGGGAAGAATCAAGCCATTTTAACTTCTGACAATTCTTTTAGTATTTAAGGACAACCGTGTAAGTTAATGGCTTGATCATTTCTCTGTCTGCTTGAGTTAGGAATCAGCAAATGATTTGTGTTAATGGCATGCTCTTATGAGCTACTGGAACTAAGTTAATTTTAGATAAACTGGGATATATACCATGCAGCTGCACTTCTGTGAAGGATCTGAAATTATAGTGGTACTCATTTTCTCATCACCTGTTGATGCAGTAGTTCCTGACACCTTCCCTCCCCTGCATTTTGTCTCTGTGGGTCTCCACATTTCACTGCTGATCTCTGGAACGAATGACATGGAAAAGAAGACAACTCACTCATCAGTGGCAGAGATCTGAATTTTGAGTGCATTATATAGTTTATAAACGTTGGATGCTGTCTGTGGAAGATATGAGGTTGCTTCCTTGCATCCTTAATGCTGCATATTCCCTCCAGCAGAGCTGCCTCACATCATACATAAACTGCTGGGATTTTATCACAGCATAGATGGAAGCAGCAGCAGTGTCTGGTGGTGCTGGTCCCAGCCTCAGCATGTGCTGCCTTTCACCCTCGTGCCTGCACGCACCTTCTCTCACACAATTGTTGCTGTACAGACTATCTTCTACTCAAATCTGAAATTGTGTTTTTTAAGCCCAGAGCAGGAAATCCAAGTAATGCTCCAATATGTGCACAAGCTGTCTCCTCCATAATATTTCCTGTTTTCCCCTTTTCATTATACGTTCTGGGGTCTCTACAAAGCAGAGTTATTTTCCTCCTCTACATTGATGAGGAGGCGGTTGTATTCCATCTGGTTGCCAGAGAAGCAAGATTTGGGGATTTTAAAAATTATTATTATTTTATTTCTGTATCAGGATAACAGGACAGTTGGGAATTTCTAGGACTTTCTGTGGACTTATTTGTCCGGCCTCTTGTTAGGGTCCTCTGGGCAACACCCTGTAGGGGCTGAGCCCAGGTGCAGGACTGGGGGCTGATAATGGGGCCCATCAACAGCCCCCAACATGGCAGGTGATGAACCAGGGCCAGGGGCCATCTAGGATCAAAAGGGGATGAGACCAGGGACACAACTGGTAACTAGCAACAACGTGGGTCCAGGAAGCATGGCTGGAGACCGGCACTCCCGTGGTGCCACTGGGGCAGGGACCGATGATCCCAGACTGAGCTGAAATGGGGTCCTGGGCCAAGGCGAGGGGTGTGAGAAGGCTCAAGGTGGGGCTGAGCAGGGCCAGGAAGGCCAATTAATGCCCCCAGGGCTCCTCTCCTGTAACTTTGGCTAGCACTATGGCCGCAACCAACAGCAGGACCCAGTGGCCACAGTTCTGACTTGACAGTGCAAAATCTTGTATTTTATTCTTACTGCTGAACACCATCGTGCTGCACGTTCCTCAACTTGTTTCTGTTTCTACATCCATAAAAGGGGATGACATGTCTCATTGGGAAGGTATAGGGCTTAGTTGCTTACTGAAACTCTGCATAATGAAAATGCTTTCTAAGCATTGTTAATTAGTTATTACATATTTGTTGCTGAAGGAATGTAAAACATCTTGAAGGAAATCTTGGCCCTGTCAAGAGAGCATAAAAATCTACTTTGCTTTTCCTAGAGCAGAGATTTCCACTCTCATACCAACTGCATATATCAACAGGGAATCACTTTATGCTCTTGTCCTTGATTATGTGTCCTTGGAAGATGCTACATCAGTAAGTTTTTAAGCACATTAAATTTATGCATTAAAGCATTTTTCAAAATTCAATGGTCACATCACTTTCAAAGCAAAAGAAAAACCCTAACAAATACAGTACACCCAACTGTGCACATATTTCTTCTCAGAGAAAGAGGGTGAGCAAATAAACACATGGTGTATTTCACTTGCACTGCTGACAGCATAGTTGGAAGGTGCTCAGAGGTCATTATGAGGATCATAAGAGAAAAACCTGATAGAACAGAAAAGTGATGCACTAAAGAGCATTAGAGAGATTCCTACTGACTACAGAGAGATCAGGCAAACACAATCTGTGTCTTATACAGAGACTTAAAGGCAATGCTGACAAACACGTAATCTGAATCTGGACGTATCTGTATGGAGAAAGTAGAGTGCCTAGGTCAGTATTTTATGAATCTTCCTGACTATATCTGTACAAAAGATTAAACTTGTATGCCTTTAAAATAGCAATACTGTATACATTTATAGTTTCTGATTGCTTGGTTATTTTGAGTACTCTTCTTAAGTAACATATTTATTACTGGCATATGTCCCCTAATTATCCAAAAAGGAGTATAAAGCAAGAACTTGATTGAAATATAAAGTTATACGTAATGTTAAAAATTAGTAGGGTTTCTAGAATGTAACTTTGAATCTTGACAGTCATTTGGTCTGTCTTCAAAGCCAAGACAAGACCATCTATGGCTACAGCATTCCCAACACAAAGCTGTATTGCTGTACTATGAAAAAATACAGTAATGAAGATCTCTAACCCCCTCCAGACAATCTCTTCTGCTGTATGATTGTTCATATTGTTCAGCAAGCTGCCTAACCTAAATTTCCGTTTGCTGTAATTTGAATCTGTTACTTTACTCATCTCCCAACGGATCTGGCGAAAAGTCTATTGCCTTCTTCTTTTTCTCGCCTTTCTGAGTCATGTTCCGTTTATTCACTGTCATACCCGGACTCCTTTCTGAGGAACAGTTACCTACTCAGTTAATTCTTCTCTTGTTCTTCTGCAGGGTGTCACAAATGTGATGTTCTATGCTTGTTGGTACTGAATTGTGCTCTATTGTCTGAATTCTGCTGTAGTTGATCCAAATTTTTATAATCTTATCTCCTAAAGTGCTTACAGCTTGTCATTGTCTGCAACTTAAAGAAAGGTACAAGTCACAGGTGACTTGAACTACCAAGTCTTTCAACAATACCGGAAAACCCTAATCATACCTCCTGTGTTGGCTGTGAATCCTTGATGATTATTCTTTCATTACAACTACCCAGCTGGCTATGCGATCACCTTCCTGCATTTTCAGCCAAACTGGGTTTTCCTAGCTCATTTATGAGAATCTCATAATGTCAAAAGGCTTGCTGGTATTCAAAGAGATGATATCTACTCGTTCACAAGGCCTCTTAGCCTGTCAGAGAAGGAAAGTAAGATGAATTAATTAAGGTTTGTCCTTGACAAACCCATGGTGATTGTTGGTTATGACCATATAAGTTTGAAGTCCTAATGGAGAGACTGCTTGATTGTCTGTTCTTGGGTTTACTTTATTCTTAAATCTCACAATCTAGCTAGAAATTCTTTACATGGCCTTCCTGCTTTGAAAAGGCATAAACTGTGCTTGTTCTTTTCCCATGTTGTGAACTCAATCTATTCTCAACAGTTTTTCATAAATTACTGCTAACAGATCTGGTATCAGTTAAACTTGATGGAATTTGCCTATCAAAACTAGTTTATCTTAACCAAGAAATTGTCTAACCTGTTATGTTTCATAATAGCCTGTGTTCCTACACCTTTTTGTTGCTGTTAGTAACATGTGATCAGATTAGGATGACTTTGAAATGAGAACCAAAGCATCTTTTCCAGCGTACTCAATTATCAGCTTTCTTCTCTCCATTTTCCTGTTCATCAGTTATCTTCCTAGTTCTGTAGAATAATCTTTTAGCCAGGCTGCATTTTTTCATGCTGAACAATCTCCTTTGCTGCAATTAGCCCTCTTCACTTCAAAGTGATATTAGCATTTTGATCAGATTTGTTTTAAAATATAGCTCTTGGCTACCTCTGTGTTCCTCTCATAGCTGATACTTGACAATCCGCTCCTACTGAATCACTTGATACTATGTTCTTAATTCACTTATTGCATTTCATAGCCAAGGCCTCAGTGTATGTGAATGTCCCTCTGTGTCATATGACACAGGAACATGTACATCAAACATTGGGTTCGCACTGCCACCTACTTCAGTCCCCCCAAGGCCTCTGATTTAACAGTTTATGTGAATCAGCTCTTAAAATTCAGCCTCTTCCAGCATATCAGTTCCTATTTGATCACCTAGCAATTTCACAGGGCCTGTCTCTAATTCCAGCTCTGCCATGCTAATAATCCTTGACTCATGTAATAATCTCAAAATTATTGTTTTTAATTGATTTTAGTTTTTGTAACATAACAAACGGAAGTGGATGTGCTAGCATATTTTATAATCTGAAAGAGCAGTGGTAACTTCTCTGATTGTGGGGGAGAGAGTCAAAATGAAAAGGGATAATCCAGGTTTTGTTTCATTTTCCTGCCACCACCTGGGGAAGAAATAGGTCCTGTTTACACAAACCTAGAGAAACTAACTGCAGTGTTAGTTAAATACTACAGTTGTGCAGCTGGAAAACAGCCTCTGCTGTAGTTGGCATGGACTGTGGTGGGTGTATGCTGCCCAGAGGTTTTTCACAGATTACTTTCACAGCCTAACCGTTTTCCCTTTTTCCTCTCTGTAGATTATCAATTCAGTGGTATTGCTGATTCTGCTGAGCGCCCTGACTGATCCTGACCAGTACCACCTAACCAGTGCTGAATTAGGGGGTGAATTTGAATTTATGGATGATGCCAGTAAGTACAAACTGCCTGAATACTATCACTCATTGCTCCAGTATTTGTGTAACTGTCCTATCATTTCAGTAATTACTGTCCTTTAATTATTTCTTCACCTTGGTATCTTAATGATGCATTTTTATTGTGAAAGGTGTATTCATGGCACAGTTCAAACTGGTTACCCAGTAGTAACCTTATCTGCTACTTATTAGTAGTCCATCTGCTCTGCTGTGTCCTGGCTTGGCAGAGACAGAGACAACCCTTGACATGGAGATGTTATCTCTGAGCATGATGCTGAAAGCCTGAGGGGGATTTTTGCAAGACAATGGGAGATACAGAGTCTATGCACCTCCCAGCACCAGTCCCATAGCGCCTACACATGCATAAGAACCCATACTGCTATTTATGTAACTGGTTGAAGGTGTTCATTCATGTTGTACATATTTACGCAACCCCCATGTACACGTGGCATGACTTGCACAAACCTGTTGTAATAGATGCAAGTATAAATATTGACTGTATATTCATAGGCGTATTAACAATAACCCAGGGCTGCTTCCTTCTCTCGCCAAAGGGCATCACAGAAAATCTTCAGTACAGTTTCAGGGTGAACTAGGCCATTAATGTCTCCTGTAAAAAACCTTCTGTCCTTTGCAAATATTTCTTTCTTCCATGACTGTTTCAGATCATTTGGTGATATTTGGTTTGTTGATTTGCTTTAACCATTTAATTTGTATCTAGAAAAGTTTCCCTCCAATGTGATTTTGATAAAAATGTCTCTTTATTTTAATTTCTGCTTGCAAGATTGCTATGTGTAACACTTATCACAGTAATCTGAAACAAGGTCACTTGCTAGTTACACTGGTGTCATGCTGCTCCATCCACAGCAAAAGACTCTAGGTCATTTCCTCATTCCTGATGAAGTCAATAAAAATATCAGTAGGAAAAGGAATAGCTCCACACGTGAGAAAAATAATTGCACCCATGGTGTGTCAAAGCTGCTAGGTACCGGTTAAGAGATACTTATTTTCACAAAGTCTTCAGTGCAGATATGCCTTGAGGGTTTACATTTAATTAATAATAAGGGAAAAGTCCTACTTTATTGTGTCTTCATTGAAAAACCATCTACAACTTCCAACTTAAAATCTTTTTATATAACTGGATTAAAGAAAGTAAGGACCGTAGTACATACAGATGGGCTCCTAGCTGATTCTGACATATTAAAACTGACTGCCTTGTCCTAATTCTCAGAGATTAACCTTGGTAATGACTGACTGTCAGTGTGGTTTTATATAGCCGACATCAGAGGCCTGACAGTGCCCAAGGCTTTAAAATAGTAATTCTGTTTTGTAATGCAATAGCTGTCAGATCAAGTACATTTGGGATTTCCATCTCCACTTGAAAATTGTATTTTCTATACTTTTTTTATTGAGGCTTCTGAAGTGAACCCTGCAAGACTGTAAAAGGATGGCTTGTGGGCCAAGCAAACTCATTTCCATTCAGTAAAGGGAACATTTCACAGGCAGTTAAATTACGAATGAACATTTGAATTAATGTCTCCTTTTATGCTTTGACTCCCTCCAGTTTAATGCCTTACTGAGTAAAGGCAGCTGAATCAAGCTACTAGCTTTTATAGTTACTGGAAATAGCTGGCAGGAGATTTTTTTTTTTCTTTTTTCATTTAAGTATGACTATATTTGTTCAAATCTGAGGAAATGTTTTCTTATGACATAAAACATCGGACATATGTACCATGTGTATGAAATACAGGAAGATACATCAGTTTTTATGCTAATGAAGGTCTCAAAGTTGTTATCTATATGTACTTGCATTGACAAAGAATAATGATGGAAATCCTAGTAGCCGTTATTCTCGTTACTATTTTTGATGTTCCTATCAATAGCAAACAAACAAAAAAAAAATGCAGACACAAAGTTTGCATGTAAAGTTGTCACTCCCTTTCCCTTCCTCCTCAGACAGGCTTCTTCATAAAAGATCTGAAAATATCAGCAGGATATAAACTTTTCAGCTGAGTCACAGTAGTGGCATTATGGCTACTCTGAAGTTAGTGACAGATTTACCTTAACTTCCAAGAAACCAGGATTCCCCCAGTATTTGTATTTATATTATTTCTGGTTGTGCTCAGGTCTCATTTGTGGAGAATTCTCAATTTTCTGTTCCAGCACTGGGAAAATTCCTGCCCCGTGCAGAGCCAGAGCCAGTCTAGTGCAAATTGCTTGAAAATGCCAGTGCAGCACCAGTTCTTCTGTGAATGGCTGCTCAGCTATAATTTCAGGATTTAGTGTGGTTCCCAGGGTGTTATCAGAGGCTCCAAAATGCCTGTTTGATTAAGCAGAGAAAGGATTTACCTGAGCACTTAGCAAAAACTGTAGGTTATAGCTTTTCCCTTCTATTCTACAAAAGGAAACAAGGGGGAAAAAGTCTGCCAAGACTTGCCATGTGGCAGATGGAGGTATTGGAAGACACCAGTGTGTGTGGTTTGGCTGGCTCTCTGAGACGTACATCTGGGAGCCGGGGAAAATGATGGGCTTCCTCCTGTGCTGGATATTCAGCTGATCCCATTTAGTCTCATCTTTCCTTTTATTATTTCCTTAGGGCCTGAGGGAGTTTATGAACTAGAAGCTGGACTAGGGAAAATTAGAAGTGCGAGCTGCCCAATGTAATAGTGATGCTGTTAAAAGACTAATAATCTCTGGCCAGGAGATGGGAAAGCCCTATAAATCATTTTGACTTCCCAGAGGGTTTCATCTGAACCTCTTGCTCAGCTTTTCCAGATACACAGATCATGATCCTGACATGTCAACAGCCCAAACAAGCAGTGGATGTTGCTCAGTTTTATTCACTGCCTTTACAGTGTCACAGATGTGTATGACACTTCATCAGCGATATGACAACAAGGACTGAAATCCTATGTGTAACCTATAGAAACTGAGGGGAACTTTGACACTGACGTCAGCAACTCAGGCCAAAATCTGTGTGTCCCTGCACTGGGATGGGCAGATGAGAGAGGTCTCTGGGCAGGGCAGGAGAATGTGATGGCCTCTCTGCTGAACATGACAAGCATCCAGGGCTTAAAAAGAATAATTAAAATATATTAAAAAAAAAAAAAAAAAAAGAAAAAAAAAAAAAAAAGAAGAAGAAACCTACAGACAGCAGGCTTGGATTTCTGTTGGGAGGTAAATGGAAGTTCTGGAGTAGGTACCCTTCCTGCCCCAATCCATCAACACCACTCATGTAGCATGAGCCCCGTGTCACAGGGAGGGAGGAAGAAACTAGATTCCTGCCCCAGCATAGCATATTCAGGGCTGCATCTACCCCTCTAGCCCTATCCTCTGGAGTAAATGAGTTGGGCTCAAAGGTGCAGAAAACTCTTTCCTTTTTACTGGTCTCCTCCCTTTGCCAGAGAGAAAATGCCAACACCGCATGGGTTGTGACCTAGGAGGCTGCATGGCAGCTGGCAGCAGCGGCATCGAGCTTGCACAAAGAACCTGGAGGAGAGAGTGAGGCAGTAATCCTTAGCTGGCAGTAAGGAGACCAGGTTGCTGGGTAAATGAGGTTAGGAGGGTGGGCAAAACTGCCTGAGGATTGCAGGCTGCTGATCCAGCAGCTTTCTGGCCCCTGCTGTCAGAGCTGTGAGCCAGCAATTAACTCCAGGGCTGGGGCAGGTGATGAGCTGGAGGATTTGAGGTGTCCTCCACTCCATGCAGGTTCTGGCTCAGGGACTGGCCTTACTGGATCCTCCTCCCTGTCCCTGCAGCACCCGCCACCAGCCTCCTCTGCAAGAGGAGAGGGGAAGGCAAGGAAATGCTTGTGAGATGGGTCTGAGGGAGCTCCAGCTGCAGAGCTTGCCATGCATGCCAGCACCCCATGGCAGGAGCTCTGCCCTGCCCCAGCAGCATCTTCTCCCCAACATATCAGGAAGGTATGATCTCACCGCAAGGTATAAGAGACAAAAAAAAAAAACAAAAAAAAAAAAAATTGGTTTCTTTAAAACCAAGCAGAATACTCAAAAATCTGTCTAGGACAATAAGTGTATAATCACTGCAGTGGTCCAAGTACATCCCTTCTAGCAATGAATGCCACAGAAAGTATATCGTGGCTGGAAAAAAAAATCACACAGCCCTCTTAGCTTCTCATTTAATGTGCTACGTATCTAGTTTCATTCTGATTAATTGAAGCCGACACAGCTCAAAAAACCCAATGAGGCCTTAAATGAGAAAGAACCAGCTTGAGCCAACTAGGACTTGGCACAGCTAGAGTGATAGCGGAGACGGGGAGCATCAGTGTGTCAGACCGAGCTTCAATGTCAAGTTTACTGCAGTTTGTTAGGCTCTGGCTCTGAACCGGTACAGCCTTGGTCATGAGCAAAGCGAGGCCCTGTGACTGCTGCATCTGCTGCAAATGATAATGACAGCAGCTTTTCCTTGGATACAGTGAGTAGGTGACTGGGATTAGGAACGGGCAGAATAAATACATGAACAGTGCCTTCAAACTGATAGTTAAAAGAAAAATATTGATCCAAGAGCCTCTTTTACAAGAGGTTTCAACTGAGGTTAGTGGCTACAGGCAGCCATTTCTACTTCTCCCTTTTTCTTTCTTTACCTCGATTGTACCTGGTCTATTCAAAACCATTTTGATTTCACAGGATGTATGTGAGCAGCCAGAGTAAATGACCACACAGTTAAGAGCGTCTGAAGAGGTTGCATTACCTTTTATTAGTACCGGTTTGTTTTGTGGGTGCTTCTTCCTCTTGAGGGCAGAATTCAGATCACCTCTAGCAGGCAGAGCACAGCCTTACAGCTCCTGAAAACCTGGAGACTGGTCATGGTAATGCATCTCAGATGCCTGTGCTGGCTGTCTGGATTCCCTACCTAGTCAAAGTGGAGAACGAGGTGCCTCTGAAGAGCAATTTGGGATGCACTGAGATGTCATCCCCTCCTGAATTATGATCAGGGATCCCAGCTGCCTCCTGATGGTATTTCCAAGCACCCACAAGCCGATCTCCAAAAAACCACCAGGTAGGAAGCGGTGAGTCCAGGGTTGCAGCTAACCTTAGCACTGAGTGCTGATGCCACTCCTGTGTGGGATTTACTTATTTTGATAAGACAAAGATTCAAGCATTTGCACAGTGAGTAAGGACATCTGGACTCCAGGACCTCATCAGATTACAGTGGTTTAAATGTGCTCCTCCAATGGTTTAAATGTGCCCGGGAAAGGGGCCCCATACATTAAATTATGAAGTAGCCTGAAACAGGGCTTCTTCTGCTGCATTTGAGGCCCTATGCAATCACAATGACAAAATTTGGGGGCAAGAGAGAGAGCAAGAGTCCTGAAACCCAGGACACAGGCAGTATCCTGGAAAAGAGGAGGCCTGAGTTCCTAAATTCTTAATCCTGCCATTGATAGGCATGGTACCCAAGGAATCTGTAGCCCAAGGTACATAAGCACCCTCTGGAGATACCCTCACCAGCCAGCGACAGTGTCCTCTTGCTCCTTTTTCCACCAGCTTCACAAGCCTCAGGTTCCTCTCTGAATCGAAGACCTGCAGAAATAGGGATGAGTGCCAAGCAGGAGCTCTGTGCTAGTGCAAGGTTTGTGTTCCCTCAGGTGGAGGAGGATCAAGGACTGGGTTCTTTGTCTTCTACATGTGTGATTGTACTGGTAGGCTGGAAAAAATGACAAACAAGACTTAGTGTCTGTCCTTCCTCTTCAGCCGTAACCTGGGTGAACCTGCACTGCTGCCTGGTGGTGGTAGGTGAGACCTGTCCACGTTTACCTACCACAGTTTTCAGGGACTTCGCTGCAGGCCCCAGGGCATCTACCCAGAACCTCATTTTGATGCAGCCAGGGAGGTGAAGGGAGGGACTGTCCCATGCTGTGGGATGCTCCTCATCATGTGCTGGAGATAGATGTTGTGTCATCTCTGTGATCAAATGGAGGCACCTTCACAATTTGAATGCCTCCAAAGTCAAGCGGTGATGGGTAGGGAACAGCCTGAACACATCACATATTTGGATGTCTCAAGTCCACCAAATGTCTCATTAAGACAGGTAATTTAAATGCACCTGTTAACAGCAATGTGAACAACAGGTACCGACAGAGGTGGGATCTCTAAAGTCATATCCTATATACCTCATATCCTTTCTCCTCTTTGTGCACTAGCTTAGCCTTGGAAAAGTAGTTGCAATGTTCAGTTGTACTCCTAAACTCACTATAGAATCAGATTCAGAAATACCCTGACTACAGCCTGTAATGATATCAAAGGAGGTATATACAAAAAGACCAAACATGTTATTTTTTTCCCCCAGGAGCTTCTTCCAGCTGTTCCTGGCTTAGGAACTTCTTAAATCTAATGAAAAGTTAATTGAAAGCTGAGTAGCAATAGAAGAAAAAGATAGGAGTCCTGTAATTACTCCAATCAAAACCTTAAAGAATATTTCCCGTCCTTTGCTACTTCACCTTTCATGACATTTATACATTTTCATTAATGAACTGTATATCTCTGTAGTATTCTTGGTTGAAATGAAAATTTCCAAGATGCTATTTCTGCTTTAAGTTGCCTCTACTTGCCAGTTTTGCTTTTAAAAATTCATTTCTCCTTTTCCAGAGCTTTTAGAGATATGCGAGCAATGGTATGCAGCAGCTATTAGTGCAAAACCAATATGTAGTGCAGAAAAGCAGACACTTTCTGACTACAGACGTCATCATCACTGGCAAAATAGTTTTCTTGTCAAGACTGCTCCTGATTTTTTTAAATCCTCAGAAAAATTAAACCGTTCACTGCATCTCCACAGCCTCATAGAGGCTGCAGAGGCTTGCACAGTGTAATCACTGTTTGTGCTTCGCATATTTAGGAAGTTTCCCACAAGAGCCAGAGATTTCCTTCAGCAATAGCTGAATCATGCACCTGACCCCATCTCCACCCATTTCCCACCCTGCCCTTTGAGATGCTCTGCACATGGTAGATGGCGAAATAATTGAAGCAAGCTCTGAATTTATCTGCAAATATTTTGATGTTTCTCTTCCAGATATGTGCATTGCCACAGCGATTTCTCTTCTCATGATTCTGATCTGTGCAATGGCTACATATGGCGCATATAAGGTAATTCATTCTATTCAATGATGACATGAATAAAGTGAGCTATGTAAGTCTGCACAAACAAAATTAAGAAAATTACTTTGCAACAACTCTTTGTTTAGTTGTTTAGCTGAAAACTGAGGCGGGGCAGGGAGATGGGGGGAGTCAAGAGGCAGCAGAACTGATTGCTTAAATCAGTGGCATCCCAGGGCCCTGTGCTGCTGACAGGAAGACTGCTCAGCTGTGTTGACTGCAGTTTCAAACATGAGTAAGCTCTGGGCAAACTGAATTCAGAGAACTGAATCTTGTACCTACCAATGTTATGGAATTTTTTCCCGTTCACCTCCCAAGCCTGTAGTTTGTCCTAATATTAATCCTATTAATTAAGGGGGAAAAGTATCATGTGGTTTCTAAATGTCCTAGTATAATGAATTGTAGGACTTAGACCACACCTATTACTGCAGTTCAGCAGCCAGACAGATTTGGCCAACCCTTTTGGCTTATTGTCATGTTTCTTTTAGCTGATTGAACACGGCATTGTGTCAAATATTCCATAGATTTTAGTGCAGAAAGACATATATCCATCTATTTTAACTTGTGGCCGATTAATTTTTATTTTACTTCCTTTTTAGCAACATGCAGCTTGGATCATCCCTTTCTTCTGTTACCAGATCTTTGACTTTGCTCTCAACACACTGGTTGCCATCAGTGTACTCGTCTATCCCAGCACAATTCAGGACTACCTCCGCCAGCTGGTAAATCATTTGATGTTCACAAGCTTTTGGGGGCTTTGGGGGGAAAAAAAAAAAAATGAAAGGTGCACTGTTTGTCCGTTTCCCATTGTCTTCCTATGCAGTCCTTGAAAAGTCCTCTCAGTCCTTGCTAGTCTGTATTCAGCATTTCAAGGTTGCATTGCTAACTTAGTGTAATATTGTGCAGAGCTCTGGAGTTTTGCAGTGTCATGGAAGCTCTCAGCACCCCTTCATTTAGAATGAGACTCATATTGCAAGGCATAGATAATAAGTAATTGCTTTTGTATTCAGATTTATTGTGCTCATATCCAGTGGCTTATTTTTGGTGCTATTTCAAGGATGTTTTGATGTTCCTTTTAATTTATTTGGTGGCTTTAACACAGAGTTCATTAGGCAGAAATTTGATTCAATGTAGGTTTGGTTTTGCTAGAAAATATTTTTGGATTCTGTCTTAAGAACAATTAGAAGATCCTTTTTTGCCATGATCTACTTTGGCCAAATATCTATAGCCAGGATTGTGTAAGCTTACAAGATATGATTGCAACCACCAAAAGTAAAGAAAAGAGTCCACCAGCCTCTGTCTCATCACAGGACCACGTGCCATGTCTGTGAGAGTTTGGGTGGAGTTGCAGAGCTCTGGAGAAGCCAACACTGCAGCTGTCTGAAAATCTGACTTGAGAACCTGAATACAGATTAGTTTGGCTGTGAACTTTGTTATGTGGATGGAAAACTAGCTAGGGCAGTATAAATAACAGGTAATGAGAAACAGCAGGCAGATAAGCAGCCACACAAATCTGCAGGAAGAGGCAATGTGTCAAGACAGCAGGAGCTGGGATGCATCAGGGGCCTGTTATCCTTCACTTTATTTAACACCTGCCTGCATTCACAGCTGATGGTACGCTGGAAGAGAAGCAGAGGAATAATTCAAAAGGTTCTCAGAGATATGAATGGAAAAGAACAAATTACAGCCATAGCTTGGCAAGTGCTTGAAGCTGGCACTGCCACTGGCTGGAGCCCTCCTGCCCATCCTTCGCCTGCAGTCCCTCGCTCCTGCACCAGTGACAGTTCTGCTTTTGCAGCAGCACAAGCGTCTGTGTGGCTGCAGGAACCCCCCCACCCCTTCCCAGAGCATGACTCGTAACCAGGTTTTACTCAGTCTTGGACACTGCGTGAGAACACAAAGGGGACAGGAGCAGGCTGGAATCTGCATATCAAAAAGCCTCTGCTCTTCTGCTGAAGACCTGGTGCCACACTGGGAGCTGACTCACTAGAAGGGCAAAGAGCAGCTGATTCTCTCAAAATGTCTGCTAAAACATGTTGTGGTTTGAGCCTGATCGGCAGCCAACCACCCCACAGCAGATCACGTACCCTTCCCGCTACCCCCTCCCCCCCAACCTAGGAATGGGGGAGGGAATTGGAGGGGTAAAGGGAGACTCGCAGGTTGAGATAGGAACAGTTTAATAATGGTAATAAAACGAGAACAATGACAGTAATAGAAAATATAAACAGGCAATGCACAGTGTAATTGCTCACCACCCACTGACCAACACCCAGCCCGTTCCCGGCTGGCGATCCCAAAATACCAAGATCCCACAATCGCAATCCCAGAAGCAAGAGAGAGCGAGAGCCCCTTCCCGACCACCCCTCCTCTATATAGTGAGCATGACGTTCCATGAAATGGAATATTTCATTGGCCAGTTTGGGTCTGGTGCTGTGGCCGTGCTCCCTCCCTGCTTCTTGCGCATGGGCAGGACATGGGGAGTTGGAGAGTCCTTGGAGTCTCAGTAGCAGCTGAAAACGTCAGTGTGCTATCAGCATTCTCCTCATACCAAACCCAATGCAAAATCCAAAGCACAGCACTATTCTAGTTCCCAAAAAGGAATATTAACTCTATTTCAGCCCAAACCAGGACAAACATCATTGTCATTCCTGAAGATAAAAAAATAGTAGGCCCTTCCATAGCAGAATTACAAGGAGCAGGCCTTGGAAGGTACTGGAAATGGTGCAGCAGAGCACTTTGTGAGCCATGTTGCTGTTCTGGAGTGTTAAAATCTCTGGTTGCACATATCTTTGTCTTGCTGTTGTAAATCATTTTCCAGACTGGTAATGAAATGCCACAAGACTTCATGAGTGCTAAACTGTCAGTGCTCAAAAGGGCAAGGGGGATTTCCAAGATAATTATAGGCTGATTAGCCTGACATTGCTACCAAGCAGAATAATAACAGGAGGGCTGAAAGGAGAGTCAATTGATAAAAGATTAGACCAGAGGAGTATGATTAACGACTGCCCACAGTTTCACGGAAAATCAGTCCTGCAGGCAAACTCATTTTCTTTCACTGACAAGATTACTGGCTTTGTCAATAAAGATGGGCAGAGGCATAATAGACTTTCATGAGATGTTTGACTTCCCAGCATGATGCTTGGAGCAACAATAAAGCACTAGATCAATAAAGGATGCATCAAATGGATTAGGAGAGGTTAGCTGGCAGACTGCAAAGGGTCATGGTCAAGCCAACCATCTGCCAATGAGTTTCTATTTTGGGTAGAGGAAGGTCTCCAGGAATCAGCTGTAGATTCACTCTCTTCCTTACTTCCATTAATAACCCTGGTACCCAAGATGCCATTCACAAAGGCTAACGTCAGCCTTAGGAGAGCTTTCCCAGGCTCACTGTCTAGAGGGATCTAGCGGGAGGTTGTGAGCAGGAGCGTAATCTAGCTGTTCAGTGTCATCCTTTGAAAGTCCCTATCCCTGCATTGCCCAAAGTGAGCACATCTCTGCATTGCCCAGAGGCAGTACTTGTGACTTTTTCCAGCAAAATCACCTCTAATAAAATCCATGGCTGACACAGAGATTAATGAAGAAGTACATAACACTAAGAATGGAGCCATTAATCAGAGTGAGCTAGACTGACAGAACCTGAGTTCAGTCATTAATGTGAGCTACATTGCTAAATGCAAATAAATGTAAAAACATGAGGAATACCGATGAGCATACAGTATGGCAACTGTACCTGGGATGCAGTGACCCTGTAAGCGGTTTAGGGAACCAAGTGCCAAAACAAGAGTTTTTTGCTGTTTGCAAAAACTGCTCATGGGATTTGTGGTCAGAAAAATCCATCAATGAATAGTAATGGAGAAGAGCCTTCCCTTCTCAGTTGGTGACACAGGTTTCATCTGTCTATTTACGGTGACTGGTTGTAAAGAACAATGCTTAGAAGTCAGAGAACATGCAGAAAAGTTCCTCCAAAAACTATATAAAATCTGGATACGTTGTAGTATGATGAGAGACAATCAGCTTTTCTTGCTTCATTTACTGAGAAAGGAGACCAAGAGGTGATATCGTTAGAGTTTTCCTGTGCAGAATACTGAGGTATTAACAGGCTGTTTAAATTAGATGTGAGACATAATGATAATGAGTAGCTAAAAGCTAGTCCAAATTAAGTTCATTTAGAAACAGAATCATTTCTATTTTATTATTCACAGTGGAGATTAGTGATTGGCAAAAACTACCAAGAGCTGTGATGAATTTTGTACAGTTAATGTCAACAGCTCAGCAAAGTTTTGAAGCTGGTTTGAAGCTGGTCTGCACCTGCTTTGAAGCTGTTTATGCCTTCTGTGTCTTAGCTGTGGTCCCAAGCACAAGTGGCTCAGCAGGAACCCCTCATACCCTCACCTGGAAGGGCCACATCAGTTAGTGAAAGGTTGCTGCATTTGGTTCAGCGCAAATGCACTCTGTCTGAGGGGGCAAAAGCAAAAGGGAGAGGTGAAGATCACATCCACTAGTATCAGGTACTCAAACACACAATGAGATGAAATAAAAAACAATCTTTTCAAATTTTTAGCAATAATGCCATCAATGAAGTGTCGGCACTCAAATATTGTTAAACAGGCTTGTAACCATGGACTTGTTTCCCTACCTTTTAATATTACTCATGGTAGATAGGTTTGTGATCTCAAACACCACATTTAGAACAAGACAGCGGTTAATACCCTTGTCCCTGTAGTTGAGACCTGAGTCATGCCAGTTGGGTGTGATCCCTCCTGATGATTTATAAATCAGCCCTAGAATCATCTTGTCCTCACCCCTTTTCCAGAGGTCTGCCAAGGCAGGCAGAAAGCAAGGGTTGTGTTTCTTCCTGGCATTCTTACAGTTTTTGTTCCTCCAAAACTGCTTTGAGTTTGTGGAGTGATATTTTAGGAAGCAGAGCTCCATAAGGGAAATGAAAAATCCCAATCGTTCTTCAAATCCATTACTGACTATCTGGAAGAAGGTGTGCATTAGGCAATGGAATATATTTGAAAGCCTCAGAAGAGTGTTTTTTTTCTTGCTCTAAGGTAAAACCCCCATGTTTTTAACCATTTCTGCTTCTGTATGCTAATATCTGGAATAGATTTCAGTCTATCAGTGATGAGTTCAAAGCTACTGTGAAACTTTACATGTACTTTTAGCAAGATAATAAATGCATATCTAGGCAGAGCCCTAGCTGAAAATGTTGCGATTGTAAAATACAGAACATTGTGTTCACAGGGTGTTTGGTAATGTCAGCCTATACTGGCTGCTTCTTTCGGAGGCACAAGTTTCTTTGGAAAGTTTTTGTTGCTCTTTAATACCCTGTTGCACTCAGGTGCGCCACTTAATTCCCAAAAATTGCAAGAGCATCTCAGCATGAAGGGTCATGTGAAATAAGTAGATACTACAAATCTAGCATCTGAAGTGTTGTATGGGGATTGCATGTAATAACACTTTCTAAGGGTTATGTTGAACATCTTGGTCATTATCACTGTCACTAGAAAAACAAAAACCTTCACATACAGTAAATCCAGCATGTGTAAAATAAAAATCATTTTGGTTCTTGGAGCAGTAGTGCTCTAAAGCAGTTTGACCTAAAGCACATTTATTTTCGTTAGCCCCACTAAATCTTTGATATACGGGCTTTCTAAAGCCTTCAAATTAAACACTTCATCTTCTGTCACCTGGTAACATTAAATGAATTGAAGCAGAGGTGCAGAACAGGCTAGTCTGCAACTGAGTTATGCAGACTTGTTTTTTATTAAAGTACACGACTATTACAGTTCATCTAAGGAAAATTTCGAAGTATATTAAATAGCTTTACTATGGGACTACCTGCAATGCTGTTGTCTAACAATTCAGGTGTTATCAGTCATGCTTTTAAATCCCAGGGGAAACATCTAGAGAATATGAAAGAGATTAAACCTAAAGAAATTTTTCCTATAAACTAAAGCTTAAAAAAATTAATATCCCTTCTGACATTTTTAGTGTCATTTTATAATTCCAAAGAAGAATTACTACTAGCTTCATAACAGAGCTTTAAAAATTCTACAGACACATTGCTGTTTTCTTTCAATTTTGTAAGATTCTGATACTCAGAGGATTGTAACTGTGAAATGAGAACCCACACCATCTTTTAAAGTGGATTTTTTGTGGTCCAAGGGGAAGGAAAACATGAAATCTTATGCAAGCAGGCTGAAGGAATGAGAAAGGGCTTCAGCCTTGGACTTTTTATTCTTCTGGTGCATATGTACAATATTGATGCAGTAGAAATACACTTCACATGCAAGTTTTGTATTCTTTTTAAGTGTCTAATAGATCTTTGCTATGTATAAGCAGTAATCTTTTAAAATTTGAAAGTTTACCTTATGCATTACTATGCATAGAGCCCTCTCCATGTCCATGACAAGGTTATAAATGACACGTTAATTATGACTTTAGCATGCCAGTGCTACACCACTACAACTACCTCTTGTTTGTATAGAAAATTTCATCATGTCCTGCTGCAAAATCACTCCTGTATTTCCAGTGACAGGCTTGATTTTTCCCACCCAGCCGTATTTCAGTCTCAGGTTCATCAAACCTTGCACAACATTTGACACTGAGCTTTTCCCAGAAGTTGCAGCACTGAGACTGGTGGCCGGGGCTTTCCCAGCCGCAGGATTTCAACTACTGGTCTCCCCAGAGGAGAGCAAACTCCCAGAACAGAAGCAGAATTTCTCTTCCTACCTCATACACCCTCATCTGTGTTTAAGCTTATCACTGCAGTTGGTGGAGGGCAATGGGTCTTTGATTCATCTGAACAGCTGTTAGTACTCATTTTCTGTGGGAGTAAACGAGATTCTGGGGGAGGCTACTGCCATGGGAGGATTCCAAGGGCCTCCTGATGGCACCACCTCAATGATGGTGCCTACCCCAGGTGAGCCTGGAGCCAGACAAGAAGCTTCCCACCATCTTTCCTGCTTCTTTGCCAAAAGCTGCAGGTTTTATAAATTGCTTTTCCTACTGCACTGAAGGGGTCTGTAGTTGTGAGTCAAAACAGACTTCTTATAGGCCAGCCTGGGCAAGTCAGTGTTAAACATCTTCTGGTCACCAGGTGCCACCAGCCAGATTAACAAAGGGAGTTTCTTCAGAGCTGACACAATGCCCCTGGGCTGTTCATCACAGCCCTGAAAGCTTTATCTCGGACACAGCAAGCTGGGAAGCTTCAGGACTGGCCGGCTTCAGTTTTCACACCATGCACCAAAATCCCTCGGGCACCTGTGTGTAGAGGTGACCACCACATGGGCGCAGCACCCACCACCTCACTGGAGCTTGCTTGTACCTCACGTCTCTTCAGGACAGAGACCCAGAAAGCTGAGCCTGAAGCGGACAAACTGCAGCATTTGCTCCTCACTTGCTCTTCTGTTTTGCTGCCTTTGGTGCTAAATTATTCTCCTTTCACCTGAAACACTGCTGATGTAAGGGAGGGCCTGGCGCTGCTCAGAGCACATGCTATTCCCAGACTTGACCAGGGCTCATGGCTCCAGCAGATTTTCCTCCTCTTCAAGGTAGCAGGAACTTTCTTGGTTATTTCCCTGCCCTCCTCTTGCCCTCATGCAAATCCCAGTGGAGTTGATGTCTTGAAACAGGTCATTAGGTTATGGCCATGACCCCAGCATGCAGTCATCCAAGCTTTGACTGGTGACTGGCTCCCAAAAAACAGAGTGTAGGAGGATCAAAGCCTCACTAGGAGTTTTTTGTTACGTTCACAAATTAGTTTGACTATTGCCTATTTTTTTAATGCTAAGTCAGTACTAAAAAAATGGGTTTGGAGCAGTTTTACTGTAACTGTCTTTTAACTGACTGGACTTTCTAACCACATGCATGGCCTCCCTTCTACAGGCAGGAGGGCAGGCTGTGACATTAATACTTAAATTTTCTGCATATAAGGTTTGTGTTTATTTTTTAGTGCAACTTTGCTTGGCATATACTCTTTCTTTCTTGGTCTCTGTGTGACTGCATCCACTATATTTAGCAATAACCTTCTGCAGAAAAAAAAATTAAAAAGCAGCAACTTACTGAATTATAGCAAGCTCGTTTCCTACAAAAGCTGTACCTTGAAAAAGAAGATAGCATGATAAAAACTTCAGCCATGAAATTCAGTAAGGGAACAGAAACATTGCTGTCAAGAAGCGGAAAATGTGCTTATGTAACGTTTATCTGCAAACGGTTACAGCTGCTGTTGATGTTAACTGCTCTGAACAGTTCATGGAAGAGCTAAATAAAGAGCTATTCTCACTAGCAGCTGTCCAAAAAAAAAAAGATAATTTCCTAATGCATTGGGCTGAGTGCTGGTATAAGGGGTATTAAGAGGTTACTCTGGATTTACACCATCATCACCAAGAATACAGTTATAGCTTGGTCTAGTTAATTGTCCTGACAAGGATGTAGAGCTGGCCTGGTTAATTAATTAGACCTGTAAGGGAAAAGGGGGTTGTGTGTGGAAGGAGCTAATGCATTCAGTTATAATGAGCTACTGTTGCAGCAGAGCTATCTTTTGTAGAGAACAGCTCTATCTGTGAACAATGGCTTATTCTAACTGAAACAGGAACTTGTGCCTTGCAATATTTCAAAACGATTTGGAACATTCATTTTAAAGGGTGTGTTTTCTTTAAGCAGTAACAAATACAGTAAAACATTTTTAGAGGTTGTTTTTCAGCCAGTGATCCTAAAGTGTTTCACAATTGTAAATCACTAGAGCCTGTGCTAAGTAGGAAGATTCATTTTGTAACCTCCATTTCATTTATGAGATAATAGAAGGAGGACCTGGATCACATTTTGATTTGAAATCATGACATTGCTCCTCTGTAGGACCCATGCCTCCATGGGGCATGCACTCAGACAGCAGCACTAACAAGTGCTCCTGGAAAAGTAGTCTGAATTTAACCAAAATAAGATAGAGCAGAATAGATCCAATGTCTTTTGATCAAATATTTAGGTGAAAGGATCATGGTGTCCAGCTTGTCCTGCTTTGAATTTCTGGAAGGAGCTGCCACTGGTCTTCGGCAACCAGTGCCAGTATAACGATTAGTTAATAAGCACAGGACTTGCCTACCAATGCTCAAGATGTCAGGCTCCCAGAGAGATGTCCTTTTGCTAGTTTGTGTCAGATACAAACCTGATGTGTACAGAAGAAAAAACAGCCCACACCACATACAAAGCTAAAAGCAAATCCCCCTGCCCTCTGGTGAATGTTTGGCAGCTGAGTCTTTGCAATGCCTATTCCAGCCGAACTTACTGCAACTGGTTATTGATGCAGAGAGTTCCTGATTTAATAGATCACAGAAAGTTTTGTAAGCTGTTTATTATAGAGTGCACTTATTATTGAATGGTTCTTAAATGACTCGTGAGATTAATTTACAGTTTTTTGCTTTTTTTTTCTTATGCAGCCTGCTAATTTTCCATACAAGGAAGAGATTATGTCTGTGAACCCTACGTGTCTGGTTGTGATTATTCTCCTTTTCATAAGTATCATTTTGGCTTTTAAGGTAAGTGCACTACTGTGTATAAAGTCTACTTCTGGTCATGGGTGGAAAGTTCCTTGCTGGGAGGCCTGGCTTTAGAAGAGATTCAGGGAACTTCAGACCAGGAAGCCTGACAGCTATACAAAGCAAAGTGATAGACATTGTGGAAAAAAAAAAGCAGAATATCTCACAGACAAACAAATAAACATATAGGCCACAATGGTTAAGTATGATGCCTGTAGGAGGAACTCAGAGCACATAAGTCCTTTGAAGGAGGAGGTCACCCCGTGGCCAAGGGAAACCCTGTTGATACAGACTTCTTGTTTTTTTCAAAAGGTGTTTGCCAGAGTCTCTCATCGAAGGCTTTAAAAAACACTCTAAGATGTGTAGGGACATGAGAAAATGTCATCCCACAGGCTGTAGCTAGGAAGTAGCGAATAAGGATAAATTATCAGTCTCCACAACAGTGAGACCCATGCTGTTCAGTACATTCATAAAAGATCAGGGAAGGGGAAGGAAATCTAACAACCTGACATTTTTTGCAATGTCATTCAAAATAAGGAAAACATTCAGCCAAGAAAGTTTTGCAGAAGGATCTCACGGCACTCAGTGGCTGAGCAATGAAATCGCAGAGAAACTCAGTGGTGATAAATTCTAAGTGGTGGGCACAGGGGAAGCACAATCTTGTTTCACAGACACTGCAGTGGACTCTGAACTAAGTGTGATCACCTGAAAAAGGGATCTTATAGCTGTGATAGGTAGACCTGTGAAAATATTAGCTTACTCCTCAGTTTTGATCAAACAAGTAAATCAAATGCCAATAACATTAAGCAACGAATAGAAAAAAAACAGAATTCTAAAGATTTATTTGCCAGTTTGCATACCTACCGGAATCATGCATTCACTTTTAGTGCTCTATCTCAAAAAGGATGTTGTAGAGCAGGTAAATAGATCCAAACAATTGGGAGGAACAGCAACACAAAGGACTGTCACACCAGGCAGCAAAAGGGCACAGGGAGTGATGATTTATTTGCTGTTATGCATACCTCACAGATGGGAGAGCTGGAGGTGACAGGTACCAGACGAAGGGGAGATGTAGCATCACCCAGTGCATCCAGAAATGGTTCATGTGAAACCAACACCCCCAGGTTTGTGGTCCAGAGATGTCAGCCCCCACCTCCTGTGCAGGGCAGAAGTCCAAAAGGAACTCAGAATAAGATCAGACAAATCAATGTATGAAAAGCAACCACCTGTGGCTCAGCTAGTCCCCTGAGCCTTGGACCTCTTGGAAAGTATGCTGGCATGTTTGCCCCCTTCTTGCAGCCTTCTGCAAGTTTCTCATAGCGCAGTGCTGACGTTCTTACATTTCTCATGTTGGGTTTTATTTCAGAATAGTTCTTGCTCTTTCTGTGCAGAGCAATTATGCATTAGATTAGAGAGGTCCCTAAGAGGCACAGTGACACCAGGGATGTTGCTCCCAGACAATACATTTGACAACATGAACAGGGAAAATTATTGTGACAAAAGAGGTAGATTAGATTATTTAAGCTACTTCAAAATTGAAAAAACCAAAACAAAACAGACAGGGTACTTTAAGGTGCTGTGGAAAATTATATTCTCTTTTCTTCTGTGATTTAGAATGCAATTTAGCCTTCTGGCTTTATATGTTCACAGTTATACAGTTGGTTTTGTTTGCACCTTTAAGAAATATATATGAATGTAATAAATATGTAGATCCATCAAGTGCCACAAGGGATGTGCTCTTTAAATTTCTCAGAAGCAAGCATTAGCTCATTTTTACACCAGGTGGGTCTGGTATTTCATTGACTAAGTATGGCAAGGAAGTCTCAAGCCTATAAAAAAAAACACAACTAAAATTGGAATGGCAAAAATACTGCAGAAAAAAGAAACCTGTGAAATTATTAGTGCAAAAGACTAATTTAGTTTTAAAGTGGCTAACACATGTTTTTTCCAAGAGTATATGTTGCTCATATAATGCTCATTCTAGCAACATATTATGCAAATGAGTCACAAAAAATATGACTCATACAGAAACACATGCTAAATTCCAGTTAGCATTTTCATTTGAATTTCTTGTGTTCCAGAAGAGCCGCTATGCAGATTTATGAAATCTGCTCCATGAAAAGAAAGCTGGACATTATCAGATGCATCACACTTTATCACTGATAGACTTAACAGATGGTACCACATTTATATACTGAAACTGAAAAGGTATTGTGCATAAAAATATGCCTGAGCTCCCTCTCCCTCTGGAGTTTGACTAGAAACAGAGAGAGGAACCTAAACATTGCAACCTAGGAGAAGCTACAGTAGAAAAAGCTGCATTCAGCTGGTGGGAAATATCAAACAATCACATGATTCCTCAGAAACATTTTGCATCATAACGCTTTTGTTTTGGGAGAAGCTACACGCAAAGGAAAACACTGCTGAGCAGAAATCAAGATATAGCAGTGTTAGATGGCGGGTTTGTGCTTTGCAGACGTGGGATTGTGAAAAGGGAAGGGGGACAAGAGAGGGTAGTAAGAAAGCAAGCCAGCTAACCACACACAAACACTTGTCTGTTTAGTCCTTAGGATTTACTTGGATCCAAAGCAGCTAATGGATATTTCAGGTGGTTTCATGCAGAATCTTTTTCAGAGTAGACCAAAATGTGTTATTCCATTTACTGTGTTTGTCTAGAAACTGAACCAGAGTTACATACCATGAAACATAGGTGTTTCCTATCTGGTTGAGGAAAGACATCAAGCAGCACAAGTATATTTATATACATGTACACAGGACTTCAAATGGCATATAGCCAACACCAGTGTCTTTCAAAATGCACCCTCCTCTGCAGCTGGTTTGGGGAACAGGGCTTTGGTTTTCTCTGGCCAGTCCCAGATGCTGAAACAGAACGGTTGAGGCCTCAACCTCCCCCTCCCCACCCTGGGTGAGGGCCCTCAGGCCCAAATGAGCTAGGCTCAGGTGAGCACAAACACAAACAGAATAAACCTTTCCCCTAGGCTGCCCTGAGCGCTCTGCAGCTGCAGAGTGCAGCCTCTTTTTCTTTTCCTTTTTTTGGCCTTTCTTTTTCTGGAAAGGAGGTAGGAAGAGGTGGTTGCCAGTGGGGCAGCCGAAAGGTATTCCAGTTCAGTGAGATGAGCTGCTCTTCAGCAAACTGAATATTAACCCTAGTCTCCATAATATGCCTATAACCTGAGTGTACAAGGCGTCGAGCCTGGAGATGAGTACACACTGCATGTCCTGGTGTCCTCAGCAGATGCGAAAGGGTAATGCAGAATGAAGCTCTGTGCTCACCCTAAGAGATTTCATGTCTCAGCCCAGAGGGATGCCTCCTGGCAGGGGGAACCCTGACCTGCAGCACATCGCCCTGCTGTCTGCTACATTCCCACCGGGGTGATGGAGCAGCAGTCAGGACCATGAACACAGCCCCAACAGCCAAGCTCTGATCCCCACTTCCAGGAATGTCCAACACAGAGACATGAGGTTGCCATGAAATCCTGGTTCAGGTCCCAGCACTGGGCTTGCTGGTGGCAGGGTCCTTATAGGAGAAGCATCTCTAAAGCTGTGGTCATTTGCTTTAAACTACATACCCCACTGTGTGACTGGGACCCAACAGATGATGTCCTGGCCCATACCAGGTGCCATTTAAAGTGTTGCGGGCCAGTGGTTTGGTTTGACATCATTAATTATTTTCAATCACAGCATTTCTTTACAGGTATAAGGAGTGGTTCTTGTACAGTGATATACTCACAAGATATACCTTCTAGTGTGCTGAGAAGATGGATTTAATTGCAGATTTCATCAGCACAGCAAATCATTGTTTCTTCTTCTGCAGCACCATGTGGAATACACGTGGCCAACTGGTCTGACATTAGCATCTCTCTGAAATCTTCATATAAATTTCAGTTTGTGTAGAAATCTTTATCTCATTTTCACCAATTACTGAAGACCAGCCCAGCTCTGTAAACAGAAAAAAAAAAATTAAAAGCAGCTGGAGAATAAAATGGGACTCGGCGCAGATGGCTCCTAACCCGAGGGGGCTGTGCTGAGTCTGTGGTGTTAGCCCTGCGATTGCTGACAGGGAGGGAGCTGCCCAGAGGGCTGCTGTGACCCAGATTGGCACAGAATTTTCCTTGCTGTGTTACAAGAAACAGCAGGATGTGGCAACCTCTAATTTCCACAAAGATGCTGGTCAGTCAGCTGGTCAGGCACGTGTCTGATGGGCAGAAGTCGTGCAGTACATTACTGTTGTTAATGCTGTTTAACAAGTGCATAGGCAGTAACAATGGCAAGAGGCAGGGTTATAAAGTTTTGTGGGTTTCATTTCCTTAGGGACTCAAGTTGTTTGCCACCATTCAAAGGGGAAGACTGAAAGCTGGTAGAAGTAGTCATGGTCCCTGCTACCACATTCAGCCCTTCCCGCGCACCCGTCCTTTCACGTGGTGGCTCCTTGGGGCTGGCCCCCCCCCCCCCCCCCCCAAGGTGTCTGTCAGCAGCCTGTGCTGTGGTATGTGGGAATACCACTTAGGGCGGATTAGGCTGAAGTAACTTAATGCCTTTTACGTAGGGCCTATTTCAAATGTGAACATTGGTCTCCAGAGAGAAAAACTGATGTATTTATAAGCTGTGTGTCCAGCCACACATTTTAAAGCAGTATTTGAAACCTCAGCCAAGTTTTTCAGGAAAAAAAAATGGTAACTGAATCAGCAATCCCATTTAATGGTGTAGCAGCACCAGTAGAAAATAATTATTAGGTACAAATTTAAAGAAGAAGTTACAGGTTGAGGAAAATGAGTCTCCATGACTCACAAGTCGCAGGCCAGCAGCACATGTCCAAGGCACTTGGACAAGGACATGCTCTGAGCTGCCGCCACTCCCAGCCATATGTGGGTCAGTGTCTCGGGGCCAATTACTTGGTGTGTGCTGGCTGATGACCTCTTTAATTCAAGGGCTAGGACAGACCTCACCCACTGAGAAACAGCCCATGCATGCAGGAGCAGGGCTGATTACAGCTAGGGCTCAGATCTGCAAGAGCTGTAGGCGTTCATTGTGGGGTTAAATGTGTTTTATTCACCACATGTAATGGAATGGGACTGTCTGAAAATAAATCTCCAGGCTGTATTATCTGAAATGGGGCTTCCCTCTGTTTGGATTTTGACAGGAGTATAGAAATTGATTTGTAAACAGGTAGGCTTAATGTAAAGGGTTTCTTATAAAGACGGGCTAGCTCGCCACAGAAATGTACTGTATTTGGTCTCTGTTCTGTACTAGCTCTTATGCTTTTCTTCATGCATAGTATCTGAGCACTGAAAGTTACTGAACTACTTATTACTATTTATAATTAACAATGGCATTTTATTTAATTCTGGAAGTGATGCAGTTCTCCATATATGTGCCTTTACTCCACTTGTTTCAGTAGCCTGGAGCAAGTTTGCATAGCCCACACCTTGGGCTGTAGAGACAGTCTAACCTTCCCTTGAGACCCAGCTCACTCCAGAAGACTTTTTCTCTCTCTATTTGATGGTCAAAAGTATTGTCAAAGTCTGCAACACTTCCAAGTCACTTAGGGTCTGTAAGCTGCTGTAAAGAAGAGGAAGCAAATTTAGTGGATTTCAGCCAGCTCAGCCCTGGTGAAAAAAATGCTTCCTGATCTGCAAATGAGCTATCAGTGAGTCATGTGGCATCCTGAAAAACACAGCTCGTGTGTGACAGCTCTGGCAAGGGAGGAAGCACAGGGCAGCTCAAAAGGATTAGAGGCTTCTGGAAGGTCATCAGTGCAAGTGAGTCACAAAAATATGACTCACTCTGAGACACACATGCAAATCCAATCAGCGCTGGCAGTTGAATTTGCACACGCGAGGTTTGTGGAAGAATTGCTCTGCAGAACCTACTAAGTAAAAATATAAGTTGGGAACTATCAAAATACATTGTTTTCCTCATTACTGTCATGTGTGAGTATGTGGGAAGCAGAAAGCTCCAGAGGGAACTGCTTAGTCCCACCAGACTTGTGCCTGGCATGCTGAGAATCTGACTCTGGCTCTTCCACATGTGTTACTGCCTCCTGCCTTCCTTCCAGTCACTTTGCTCATCTCTGTTGGCCAGACTGGGATCTCTTCTGATGGTGAAGGAGATGATGAATGTGAGCACTTCACGCAAACAGTTAAAAAAAGTGGAGACAACTAGTTGTTTGTCAAGCAGCAGCCCTACCCAGAGCCAAATGAGCTCCAAGAACAGAAACAGTGAAGTTTATGATCTTGCAGTAGGTTGTAATAATAATAATTTCAGATTTCAATAGGAGATTTTACACTGGCAGTTTTTGCTAGTCAGTCAGGAATAGGAAGACCCCATACCATTCCAGTTGTATGGAATACACTGATTTTGTGTCAGATTAAGTGAAACAGACTATAGAAACAATGCAGGTGATACATAAGATTACCACATAGTCATTGGCCAGGCTTCCACACACAAGATTAAGAGGGTTTCCTGTGATTTGCTTAATGATTCTTCAGTCCCCAGTGTGCTTGTACTCTTTTTACTGGGGTTTGCTTCCACTTTCTGATACTGCTAACCCTCATTTGATGATATTTAAACATCCTTACCATAAAAGAATCCAAAACTTGATTCTGTTTACTTTTTGCTGCAGTTCCTGAGACATTCTGCATCTGCAGTACCTTCTCTTTTTTTGTCACAGTCTAACTTGTACCTTAATTTTATGTTGTAAAATTCACCCCTGCTGGTAGACATTATCCCATGCGCAGTAACAAGGTGTCTGACTGCACACTTATCTGTCTCTATTTCTAGAGAGGTCTAAGAAAGCAAGCCAGCATATATGACCTGCTCATTTAAGTAAAATGGAAGTTATATATACAAAATGATGTTACTTTAGCTATATTCAGGCCCAGAGAAACTGCTCCTTTTCAAAACAATTAGCCTACATTAAGTATGCTGTAATATTAAATATCTGGAATAGTAAAATTCATTCAGACAGGTCTAGATTGCAGTACCTCTGCCTAGATGGAGTGGCTCGTAGTGCAACACGAGTACCCATAATCACAAAATGGTTTGGGTTGGAAGAGACCTTTAAAGATCATCTAGTTCCAACCGTGCTGCCATGGTCAGGGACACCTTCCACTAGACCAGGTTGCCCAAAGTCCCGTCCAGCCTGGCCTTGAACCCTTCCAGGGAGGGGGCAGCCACAGCTGCTCTGGGCACCCTGTGCCAGGACCTCACCACCCTCATCGTAAAAAGTTTCTTTCTCATGTTGTCTTGGTTTGGGCTGAAATAGAGTTAATATTCCTTTTCAGGGACTAGATGAGTGCTGTGTTCTGGATTTAGCTTTGGGTTTGGTATGAGGAGAATGCTGATAGCACACTGATGTTTTCAGCTGCTACTGAGACTTCCAGGACTCTCCGACTCCCCGTGTCCTGCCTGTGCGCAAGGGCACAGGGAGCAGGGAGGGAGCACGGCCACAGCACCTGACCCAAATTGGCCAATGAAATATTCCATATCATGGAACATCATGCTCACTATATAAAGGAGGGGTGGTTGGGGAGGTTCTCTCTTGCTTCTGGGATTGCGATTGCGGGATCTTGGTATCTCGGGGTCGCTGGCCGGGAACGGGCTGGGCGTTGGTCAGCGGGTGGTGAGCAATTACGCTGTACTTTGCCTGTTTATATATTTCTTTTTTTTCCCCATCATCGTCATTGTTCTCTTTTTATTGCCATTATTAAACTGTTCTTATCTCAGCCTGCGAGTCACCCTTCACCCCTCTAATTCCCCCCTCCATTCCCAGGTGGGGAGGGGGAAGGGAGGGTGACCAGCTGCGGTGGTTGCTTGCCGACCAGGCTCAAACCACAACACGTCCAATGTAAATCTATCCTCTTTCAGTTTAAAACCATGGCTCCTTGTCCTGTCACACAGGCCTTGGTAAAAAGTCTCTCTTCATCTTTCTTAGAATCCCCCTTCATACACTGAAAGGCCACAGTAAGGTGTCCTTGGAGCCTTCTCTTCTCAAGACTGAAGAAACCCAGCTCTAACAGTATGAGGAACAGTGCTGGGTTACTCACAGAGCCCCTACACATAGTCACTGCAACCAGAAAAGTGACTGTCCCATGATTCTATCGAGCCCACAACCTTATTTATATAAGAATAGAAATGTTTTAACATAAAATCATATGTGGTTTGTCTTCTGCATAGAATAATAAACACCTTTTCTTTGCAGGGTTACTTGATAAGCTGCGTGTGGAACTGTTACCGATATATTAATGGCAGAAACAATTCGGACGTGTTGGTGTACATTACTACTAATGACACTGCGGTAAGGATGTTAGACCACAAACATTTGTCTAATATTATGCATTTAATAGCTTTATTTTATATTAATATCTGACTCCTTAGTTAATCATCTTAATTCCTTTGAGAATCCTTATCTGTTGGTTATATTTAGACTTGAGATTCAACAGACTGGTGTGTTATGGTTACAAAGCACATCTATTACTAAAAAAATGGTTTTATTTTATGCATATAGTCTGTTGAAGAGTATGTGTTGAGCATAAACTACAGTTTACCACGTGGCCCCAGGAATGACCCCCAGTTCTGAGCTCTCCAGCTGTGTGATGATCTGGATGGTGGGGGGACTGACTAGGACCCAGGGATGCTGTGGTCTACACCTGCTGTGAAATGTGGATTTAGCTGTAGAAACTGTGATTTAAAACATTCAACATCTGGTGTAGTGCTTTACACACTCACAGAGAGGAGCTAAAAGGCAACAGAAGTTCTGTGATTCATGTCCCAGCACATGATGGGGTTTGTATAGTAAGGAGACAGAATGAAATGAAGATCAACATGGAGGAAATTAATAAACAGATTTTAACCTCAAAGAATGGAAGGTGTTAGTTCACTTTATAGTAGTTTCGTGCCAACATGCATGTGTGCAGGGCATGACTGCTAAGCAATGTCTTGCTTGTTGCAGAAGGCACTGAAGGAGTACAAGAAGAAAGAGTTCCTGGAAAGAGCTAGTTCTGTTTGCAGCGGTATCTCCATGGAGCTGCTTGGTTCCACCCAAGCTACACGCTGAGGGCACTGTGCCAAACCATTCCCCGGGGTGACTCCACAGCTTATGTCACGAGGGTCTTTACATCATTTATGTAACAGACTGAGAGCAGCATGAACTTGGTCCTTTGGGTCATCTGGGTAAAATTTCAGGATTGCCTTCCTCAGGTTTTCTTAATCATGTGTGGTCTCCACAAGCTGAGGTATTAGACCATCAGCTTTAAACCATTGGAATGAGTGATTCCTGCGCAGCCACTAGAGTTTAGGAAACTATTATTACTTTTACATGAAAGTTGTAACTCTTGGATAGTTACTTGTCTTCAATACCTGGAGCTTTAAGAAAAGCCTAAGAAGTTTTATGGCAACCAAAACATTTAAGTATAAAAATATGGGTTTATTGAGAGCTAAGAAGTATTACTACTTTCTTTACTGGAGTCTACTTTGAATAAAACCAGGAGTTTTAATGTGAAATAATTTTGATAGCTCTTTTGTTGGGCCTGAGGGTAGTTGTAACTCAGCTTCAAACACTGCTAACCCTACAACCCACAGAACTGGCATGCTCGGTGGTGGGAGAGTGTTAGCTGGATTATCTGGGAAACTAAACTTACCATGGCTTTTTAAAAGCTACATTAAAACCACCTGCTCCACTGCTTCCTTTACAAAGTAAAAGACTTTGGTCTTCAGTGATGACTAGTTACCAAAACTCTCAGAGGTTTGCATTTATTAATTAGTAAAGTGCTCTGAGCTGCGTCCTCATCTTTAAAGCACTTGTGTTTCTGTGAGAAAAGGAAGCCCTTTTATCCCATTTACAGATGACATATTTGTGCTCTGAGAGTTTAATTTGACTTTACTTATCTTAATCTTTCAATACAGCAGAGGCAGGTTTTGAGAAAAGCTCTGCATTCCTAGCTAGCGCCCTAACCACTGGACTCTTTATTTCCTTGTTAGATCAGGTCCTATAGAAAGAGCTGTTTGGGAATTTATCATCTAACTTAAAAATTCACCAAAAATTCTTGTTCAGGAGTACAGAAAAGCTCAGGATCAGTGCTGATGGGGAAGAGTTTCTCAGGCCCAGCCAGAGAGGCAGGAGGAAAGTCACTAACAGCCCAGGGTTTGAATTATTTATTTGGGGTGCAGGCAAGCTTCATTCAAATGAACTCATGTCTGACTGCTTCTCTCCAGTCAGGATGAGCTCCTTCATCCCTAGGTGACACAGTCCATCTCAATCTCTTGCACAACCTTCCCTGACAAGCTCCATGGACACCCATCAGCACAGTGCACTCAGGAATGCGATGGAGGAGCTGATGTGCTCCTGAGCAGCCTCTCTCTTTCTTTCTTCTGCTCATTGCTGAGCTTCAGCAAGGAACAACAGATTGTAGGGTTGTGATCATTTTCCACTGTGAATCAGGAGATTGTTCTCCCCGCCCTTCACCAACACAGATCACAGACTCAGATTTTTTTTCTATGTCTACACTGAGAGACATCAGCAAAAAACCCTCTTCACATGACTGTAAAAAAGTAAGCTCAACACACAATTGGATAAAAATGGTTTAAAATGAAGTGTGGAATAACAGGGCTTTGAAAGTTGAGTGTTGAGGATCTCTGAGAGTTTAGAACTCTTGAAGAAACCTCATGAAATTTTGAAATGCTGTGATAGGAAACTGCTGTCTATTGAATTACATAATATTTCCCCAACATTCAAGTGTACTTTTATATTAAAATGGTGGTTTTTCATTTTCCTGATGCTGGGAAACTTCTGTCGTCAGGGCTCCTTCACACCAACATGCCCTTAAATTATAAACTACAAGTTTCTTAAAAAAATGTGGGTCAATCTCTGCCTTCTGCTTTGAAATAAATCTGTCATTTTTAGAATCAAACCTGCTACCTGAATTCCAACAGAGCTGCAGGTCACATCCGCAGGGCATATACTTGTCTTCAGGGATGTTTTTTTGATATATACTTATCATCAGCATTACCTGAAAGAATATCAATCTGTATAAATGGAAGTGAAAATCTAAGCTTAAATATGGGACTGGGCATAATAGCTACAATTTAGAGTAACAAGTTTTAAATATACCCCAACACTTCCAAAATCTAGAGATCAGATCCCAGCTGCTATCTGCTAATATCCCTTGTACTGTATAGTAATTACTGCATCTCATCTACACCCTACATACAAGATTTTTTTTTAAAGTTATTAGAGTTGCAAGTGCTAGACACTGTATTACAAAAAAACATTTAGAATGAAGTTTAGATATGCGCTAGAGTATGGGTTAGTTTACTGCCAGACTTAAAAGATCTGGTTTATGTATTGGGATGATAAGAAATTCAAAAACTTTCTGCAGTTACATAAGTATTTTCAATGAAGCTAAGAAATTTATTACCAGAAACATTTTATTACTGTATCTCACAATTTTTTGGGAGAGCTGTCTTCAAAAAATATCTTAAAAATTAAATGTATACCTTATTTCTATTATAATTTGCACTTGAGGGAAAAAAGAAATTTCTGCCTTCAATAACAAATCATCAACAAATTCACCCATGAATTCAAAATTCTATATCCTTGCAGGATTTATATTGAAAATGGAAAAGGAATGAGTAAAACCCTGCTCTCTAATAATTCTAATTACAGACAATTAAATAGCCATAAACAATTGCATTCATGTTATGATGATTGTTGGGTGCCATTTTTTGAAGGGAGACCCATGTCTGTTGTAAGAAAAGGCATGTCAGCTACAATAGTTATTCTTATCTGTGGTCTGTTAACATCTTGGCAAAATGAAACTCTTGGATATTCCATTTCTAGATAAATACAAATTTACTTATACCTTCATAAAGACCATTATTTTCCCTCTAACTTTTGAACTAGTAGTTGTCTGTTTTACCTTCTCAGAACCCTTGAAAAATATACCTAAGAGTTTCAATTTAAATGGAAATGTGACATTAATGACTGAGATTTTCTCAATAAGAACAATCAAATCCTTAATAGCTGGGATGCTACAGCAGGAGAGATAGGAAGGGTCCACAGTTATTTTCTGGATGCAGCAGCTGTGAACCCTTCCGACATGTTTGGATTACAGGTCACTTTCTTACTAAAGAGGGAAACTTTAATATAGAGTGCTAGGAATTGGTTCAAAAGAGTAAGAAGCTGTGATTGTATATATTTGTTTCTCCAGTCCAGAAAGTTGTTCTGAAAATAATAACCAGATTATATTTTGTTTTACTGCATTTCTTCATTTATCACTGGTAGGGTATGTAAGCATGCTTACACATCACAACCAGATTTGATCAGAATGGGTAACTCCTTAAGCATAGCCATGTGGGCCTGCTTCTTGTTCCTTGTTCCTTGCCTCTCTGTGTCCAGGTAGCCCTTGGTGGGTCTCAGAATAAGTTTCTCCAGTTTCTATCTAAAGCAAGTCCATCATGACTCTACAAATGCATGTTGAGAGTTTACAGCTCTCAACAGCAGTATTCATCTGTCTTTTTCTTGGCTGGTCATGTGGTGGAAATCTACTGATATGTCCTTCCAGGAGATGAGCTTTTGTGTTTTCTGTCCTTATACAGAACTGCTCTGTCAATGCTGGTCACTGGCACTCTCCTGCGTCTGTCACACCTTCTCTCACACTCCTTGTGAGATCCTCTCTACAGACCCTTCTCTGTTACCAGCCCCCAGTTCAGTAATACTTTATTTTAAAAAATATTCACCTGTCTCTTTGCCTTTCTACTATCTATCTAATTTTCATACCACTAAAAGCCATAAGAATAACTTAAGTGTGGACTGACCTGGGTGTGAAATTCCCAGCATAGAAATTTCTAGTTCCCCCTATCAAACTGGTTCTTAGAAACAGTGCTCATAGATCTGAACTGTAACTAACCTGACAGCTACAGTTATTGGCTAACAGATAATCTGATTTTTGTCACTCAGTGTAAGTGGTTTAAACCATCCTTTTTGTAGTTGTGCCATCTGGAACAAACGGACATCCTTCCCGCAGCAAGTTGTGAATGGGATATTCCTGCTGCCCCTGTAAGGCGAGAGGTCCTCCTTCTGTGGCCCTTGATCAAAGTTTGACACCACGTGAACATACCCAACTTGGGTCCACAAACCGACTGCATTATGGGGTGGGGGGACCAACTGGTGTCAGGCAGGGGAATGGACTGGACCCCAGCCGGTGGGAAGACATGACCCTCCTATGGTCCTGGGGCTGATAACGCTAGGACCTGGGGAACCAGCTGTGTACCTTTGGCACAGCAGAGTCACTTGGGAATATGGTATCATCTTCCTCCTCTAAGTGTTTCTCCAATACTTCTCTCCCCATAGTTTCTAGCAGTAAGGTGGCTCCCCTGCAGTGAACCACAGTAACCTGAAAATTATTTTTTCCACTTTCCCAATCTGGGATTGCCTTTTCCTGCCAACTGCTCACGAACACCATGGATGAAGATTATTTTTCTACACTAGTTTAAACTGTGGCAGCAATATCATAGAAAAATTCATCCAATTTGGAAAAAATAGGCAGTGTATGAATGTAGACGATAACTCAAAGTATTTTGTTCTCTGGGGCAGGAAGAGCTCCTTTGTGCTCTTGGACAGCCAGGGGATTTCATTTTGTTTATTTTTAACTCTCACTGAAGCTAATCAATGGAAGTTTCATCTCCAGTCATGATGCTAGTAGGGATAAAATGTAAAGCAGTAAATCTCTCTTTAAAGTAGTATTTAGATTCTTACATACTTTATCAAATCTCTCCAATGGATCCTATCTGACATACATTTACTTAAGTTACTTATTTTTTCAACGCATGCATTCCTTCTGTGGACATGACATCAACTAAGTAGACTGTAATTAATCTGTCAACACTTTTGTTTGCCCTCCCTTTCTCAAAGCAATAGAAGACCTATTTTAGAAGTGCAGAGTTAGGTCTTTTATTCCTGTGGGATGATTCCTCTGAGAAGAGGAAGAATATTCTTTGGTAGTGTTGGAAGATCCATTCTTTGTGTTACTGTGCTTTTCTACATGTGTGGAAGGTGATTGGTTTGGCTATGGTTGGAGAGAAGTACCCTTAGACTCATGCCACTTAAACAGACTGAAGCCTGAGATGGAGCCCAGAGGCAGAGAACCATGGGCAGCAGCTCTTGTTTCAGATAGGTGCTTTGGGACCTGTGATTTCTACCTACTGAGCCATTTTGGGGATGGTAAATGTCAGAGTATAAGACACCTTGGAGGAAAGTCCTGCTTTAAAGATATTTTCCATAATGTGGCATGAAAATCCTACAAACTTGGCAGTGTTCACCAGATAGCTGGTCTTGTGTGGCAGTTTGTATGCACAGCGTTATTACTGGGCCACTAGATCAGAGGGATCTTTTTCCAGTGAGCAGTAACCATGAACATACTTTAAAGTGAGCGAACACCACAAATGAATACCCCTGTCATGACTCATGCTCTGAGCCCTTTTCAGGGCCTCCAACAGAGTCCAGGCGGAGGAGCTCTGACCTTCCCTAGAAGAAACTGTCTGATAAAACAAGAGGGAAAGTAGGTAAAATGGGAGGGAGAGAAGAGGAAGAAGAATCGGAGGCAAGGGAAAAAACATATAAGCAGAACTACCCAGTGCTTGAAGTAAAGGGGCTGATTAGTTGGTAAACACATGCAATAGTCTACATGAGACCTCGGAGTGTGGTTTAAATGCTGGATCTGATTTTCTGCAGAATTATCCTTATAAACATTTCCAGAGCAATGTCTTTAATCAGAGAATCTTCAAAGGCCTCAGGCTCCACGTGGATGCCAGAATTCACATCTTGCTAGTGTGCATGTGCAACATGCGCACTTCCTCCTCTTCTGTTTGATTTTGAGTTGCAGAAAAGTATCAGGACAGTCTGCGTCCGCCAACAAACAACTATTCAGATAGTTCAGCATTTCATAATCTACCTGCAGTGAAGTCCCATCCCTTGTCAGCTGTCCTTTAATCTTAGCGAAGATACTGGGTTTTCTTCTTCTTTTTTTTTTAACTTTTCCATATTATCATCTATACTCGGCTCTTTTTTCCACTGCTTCTGTGCTTATGGAAGGTTTTTACCTTAAAATCCAGCATTTTTTGTAGTCTGAATTGCTTCATGCTGCCTGTTTGTTCAGTTGCTTAGTGCTATTTGCTAATCACACTTGTTGTTATAGGTCTCAGCCATTACTAGGTAGCTGCTGTCAGAAGCCACCTGTGCTGTTTGGAGCAGGTTATTAATGGTGTCAATTTGGGGCAAATATCCTCTTAAATTTAAAAATAAGATTTCCAAAACATTTTTGCTTGTCATCACAGTCATTAAATTTGCTTACAAATTAAATTACAATAAAAATAAAGTAAAATATACAAGTGTATCTATTTTTCCTAGTGGATTTTTATTTTAAACACAAAAACTGTATATATGTTTTCAGCTCAAATATTGGAATTAGAAATTCTAATACATGACATTTTGTAAGAGGTTCACAATAGAATAGATAATAATTAGATTAGAAAGAAGACATGAAATGGGGATGTGTAATCTAAATCTTCCAAATCTTTTTGGAGTCACTAATTGGGAGTGTTGCAGTGTAGGAAGAAACAGAGTTCTTACAAATTCGCAGTGGTTCTTTACAGACCCTTTTTTTTTTCAAACAGGGTTGATACATTACCATCTGGCAGCTGCTGTTTTGTGGCCTTCAAAAAACGACTCAGTCTTCAGTGTAACTCCAAGGATATGTATCAATGTGGCAAAAGCTGATGACAGCTTAAATCCCTGTTGCCAAGGATATATGGGTGTATAAACTGAGCCGTGTGTGAATTTTCCAGGTCAGGCTCGAGCTGTAGTTACACTGTGCAACAAAGGACGGGGAAGGCCAGGATTCACTCAGGCGGGTATTGCTCAAGCAGGGAAACGCAGGAGGGTGCAAGAGGCAAAGTCCCGGCAGCAGTTAGCCCCGCTGTGGCTTTATAGCCACCCCGTTGGCCCACGCTAGAAGCTTTGCGGCTCTGCAGAGCTGCTCTTCCCGGAGGCGGCCCTGCCTTCAGCTCCAGCACTAGCTCATCTGGTATCTCCGCGTCGCCTCCCCTCGCACCGTGCAGGCCTGGCCTTTGCCAAGCGGAGGAGGAACTCCTCGCACATCCCAGTCCCTCCAGCCCCCAGCCTCTTTGCCAAAACTTGCCCAACACCACAAACCCTGCAGATGCAGAAGGAAAATCGGCCGTCAGTTGGGTGCGAGGGGGCGGCTGCAGCTGGTGGTTCAGCTGGTGGCATTGGTCTCTCACAGGTTACGTGAGGGGAATGCTCGGCTCCCCGCCAGGGAGCAGCACCCGGCTGTGGTGGTTTTGCTGAGGCAGTGACAATAACACAGAGGTCTGGCTTCCTGGGGTTATTAATGGCTTCTGGTGATTTCTGGGCCGTCCTTGCAATCTGATTTCAATGCACTTTAATGGCGCCCATAGAGGAACTGCGCTCTTCCCAAGCGTCCTTCAGGACTTTTTATAGACACAGGATTGCCCGCTGCAGTCTATCCCAAACTGCACAGCAATTGTGGTTTTGGTGCTCTGTCTTATGAGCAGTGAGGAAAGCAAGGTCTGCTTTGAATGAACTCTGTGAGAAACACTCAACTTCAGAAAGAACAAGGCTGAGTGGGCATTCATGTACCAAATTTAGACGATCTACAAAGTTTGTGGGTGTTTCTGATGGACAGGTGCTTTACAGATGTGATTTACTAACATTAATGGATTTTTATATATATGTAAGACTTTCCCCTCAAGCCGTCAGTTCATCACCTTTCATGACACTAGTCCTTTGCAGTTTTAACACAGTATTATAATACTTTGGTTATAAACAAAGGCTTCCCTTCAACGTTTCCTAGGAAATGCCTAAATACACTGCACAAGAAAAGTTGTATTTTATACGGCAGTATTACACCTTACTTTTTAATAGTGTTACCAAAAGAATGTGTTGTATAAAAATAAAAATCAATGAAAATTACATATGGAAGACAGAACTAGGGATTGGTCATCTCAAAATCACAGATCTTACTGCTTCTGAATGTTACAATGAGACTTCAAAATCTACCTCCAAACTTTACAACAGGCCCATCTCTCTGTTGTGGTGTCCAAAGACTGACACTGGGTCATCCCATACCCCTAAGCCTACAGCTAGGGGAAAGCGGTCCATCTGGTGAGATGAAGATAAGACAGAAGCCTTTCCAGCAATATTTGTCATGCAAGCATGGCTGTGATAATCACACTCTCAGGAGATGACCAGTCCTGTTAAACAATTTAGATGCCCCACATAAGCTATTCCTAGGTTCTTGTCTTGTTAATTCTTGAGTGGGATATATGATGTAATCCTAAGAGGAGATAAGGTTAGAATGAGATGCAGGTTAGTATTTTAAAAGTCCATTGAAAGATTCGTGCTCTGTCACAGTCTCTGCACTCAGGACAACACATCAACCATTTGTTACACACAGTCAAAGTATACTTCAGGTCTTCAGTACTGATAACATGAAGGCAAGTACCCCCCAGGAAAGCATGTGCTCATCCAGGAAATGCTCATTTTGAAGAAAAGTGAAGGAAAATTTGAAAAAAAAAATGTTCTGTCTGCACAAAATCATGATGATCAACTAGAGATGCAGCAGTACAGGGCTGGCCAAGATGTAGGAAAGACTTCTGTGGCCTGAGGTGGACTATCCCTCCATGCCTTTGGATGGAGAGGGTAATTACACCATTATTCTGGATGACTTTTATGAACTTGTACATGATGGAAAAAGACAATAGCTTCCTGAATCCAATTTTCTTCCCACGCAAGGGTAATCACAATCTATCCCTAATATTGTTGTGTCCTAGTAATACATACATTAATTCCTCTATCTGGAGTGCTGAAACATTGTGCTGCTTCATTACAGAAATCCATAAACTCATGTAAAGTTTCTTGAATAGTGTCTTGGAGAGCTGGTGGCTTGAAATAAACAGTTTTGTCAAAAGAAAACAAAACATATCAACTCTAACCTTGCACAGATGATTTTGCAGCATTGAGTACTTCTTTGCTGAATGGGGTTATAAATTATCTCTGAGCTATTCTGTTTCCAGTTATTCCATCTGTAATCATTCTAGTGTGGTTTCTAAAGGAAATGCATACATATAAACATGAAAATACTTCCTGTCCACATTAAGAGGAAGGTTTCTTGGGATTTATTTGACAGACAACATATCATGAAGCCCTTAAATAGTAATTAACGAGCACATTTTGGGCAAACTTTTCAAGCAAAAGCATCTGTGCATAAAGCAAAGTTAAACATTTCTCATTTGATATTAAGTATGATTTGGCTTGGATGTGAAGCTTTGGCCCTATACTCAGGGCTTTTTTATCTGGGAACAGGGAAAGGGGAGAAAGAAAGATGGAAAAGGTTTTTTTGTAAACATTTCTCTCTGACTTCCTCAGAAACAGTTGCTTTGACTGGACTCATTTGATCAGAGCAGCCATTTACATTTTAAACAGCCACCTCTGAAGCAGATACTTATAAGCATTTTTTATAAGAATTGCTTCTAAAGGGCAGTTGATCTCATCTGGAAGAACACCTAACATAGGTCAGCTGGGTGAAAGTGCCTGCTGCTCTCCTGGGCATGAAGGAATCTTCATCCAGATGGAGGTCAGCTGCCTCCCCAGCACTCTTCTGACTGTAATGCTTCTCCCCGTGCCTGGTCTTGGAGCTCTCTCTTCAGCCTGGACCCAAAACTATCGAGTTTCTTAGTATGGAGAAATTAACTTCAGACTGCACTGCAGGGAAGCAATGAGCCTTAGTGGGATGAAAGAGGGACATAAGAAGAGAGAACATGACAGAGGTCTTTAAAATCATGAGTGGCAGAGGAGGTAAAGGAGGAAAAACTGCTCACTGTCTTATCAAAAGAACCAGGGGACATTAAGTGAAATAGCTAGTGGCAGGTTTCATAGCAAACCAAAAAAAGGTATTTCTACATGTAACACCTAGATTAGCTGTGGGACTCCTTGCCACAGGACATTGTGGGTGCTAAAAGACAACATGGGTTCAATTGCAGGCTAGAAAAATCAGTGGAGGAAAAATTCTTATAAGGCATGACCAGTAATTCAGCAAGTCCTTGACATTCAAATTTCTGATAGTTTGGAGAATATTCTGAACAAGTTGTGACTATGTATGCTTGCACTGCTCTTTCTTAATTTCTTTTATTGTCCTGTCTTGCACTTTTCTTTCTTCATCATCCATCACTAGTTGCTGTGATCTGGACGGACATTTCACCTGATGCACTAGATCTGTCCCTACATGCATGTGCTTAGCTACAGCATGAGAAAAGCCAATCCCTACTTCTTTCTTCAGTGCTTGTCTTGTATGCAACATTTGACTGCTTGTCACCGCATAATTATTATTATTCCTGTTTCTTTACTACTAGGAAAAAACTCCCTCTTCTGAAGGCTGTTGGTCTTTTCATACAGTCAGTGTAGAGTGTGTCTTCATGTTAAGGGGTTAAAGAGAAAACTGAATTCTCAATGGATTTAGTTATTATACTTCCTAACTGGTTCAGTCAATCTCTCTCCCTTGATAATCTGGGTGTTCATGATGTACAGTTCTTTAGGGCCAAATATTACCTGCTTTTCTGAAGTTATCTCAGATATGACCAGATCAGATGACCCAAAGGTGCAGTTTGCACCTGCAGTTTATAAACTGAATTTTTAAAAGTAGCAGAAGACCTTGGGTGACTCACTTCTGAGACATCGGAAAAGCTTGGGACTTAAAAACTGTTGGGCACCCATTGTAGAAAAAACACTTTTCTTCAGAAACTCTTGATAAATGCTACTTCTTCACACCCTATGTACAGAAACATTAGAAACTTTTGAAGAGTCTGCCTCAGTAAAATCAGTATATATAGTAACTTCCAGTAAATTTTGCACAGGAAATAAAACATGTGCTACATTAATAGGTTTATTTCTTTTCATATAAAATACACAATTAATTATATAATCAGTGATACTTATATATAGTCCAGTGCTCATTGTCATACATAGTACTAAAGGAAATATCTGCCACCTGGTGCCTTGAGTCTCCAAAACAGAGCTTTACTGAGAAGATCTGGGTTTCTGAAAACTTTAAACAAGAAATACATCTTAATTTTACATTTTCCTCTGTAATCTCAGGCTTCTCAGAAGAAAACCACACTGACAAACTTGACAGGAAAATGTAGCAAAGAGAGAATTATCCTCAGCCTTTCTGGCATGCAGAGTGAAGCAACCAGTCAGCTATAGCTGTTTATACACACAGAAATCTGTTTTCCTCAGGTGATCTTCATAATATTTGCGTAGTCAAGAACCCAACAGCACATGAGGGCTGTTGGGACTATCTTGAACTGGACAGGTGGTCACGTCGGCAGCCTTCCCTCTAGAGCTGTTTGTAGGCTTGCTTGCTTCATTGCAGCTGAGCATGGTTTAGGTTGCAGTTAATGGCTCCTTAAAGCACCGCAGCTGTGGGAGGAAATTCCGCTCCTCTTGGCTGGGTGAATGACAGGAGAGCAGGGAAGTAAACATGAAATTAGTAAATGTTGATTGCATACCATTAAACCCTCTCCAAACCGCATGACGGTATCAGATCAGTACAAGTCGGTGGTTGGTCTCAGGCTGGAATCACTGGGATGAAATGAACCTGGAGTAGAGGACTGGTGCAAGTAGGCATGTGCTGCTTAAAACCTCATCTTTCAATTCAGTTGCCTCTGAACTTGATGCATCAGCCCTGTGCTACATAGAGGAGAGAATTTATCCTGAATTAGGAAAGGAAAGGCATGCGGTGACTGTATTTCAGCCTGCAGCTGTGTCAGTGTTTGTCCCATCACCAGGCCAGGGGCTGCACATCAGACACAGGCTCCTAGATGAGGAAATTACTGTGGTTCAGCACTTTTACCTGTGAAACAGTGCAGCACTGGCTCTGACATACTCTCACCATTACTCTCCCTCCCTTTTTAAGCAAACAGAGAATAAGGGCTGAACCCACTGACACTTTGTATGTGAGCTGTGTGAAAAAAAAAGGCTCCTTTTGCCCTCCCTCCCTCTCCTCCCCCAGTATTTCCATGGGCCTCTCATAAGGTTTCTTGGTAGTGGTTTGAGTGGCTGAAATGTAAAGGTCACTTCTGCAGACAAATGATATGTAATGCATACATAACTGTGGTGAAGAGGTTGGGGTAAACATTTCCAGGCATAGGCTGAAATTTCTGCAAATACATATTTAGTTTGTCAGTATTTCCACAATTTAGTCCTTGTCTCATACAGTCATATGCCAGTTTCATTCAAGAGAGTTTTAAATCTGCCTTAAGCCTTACAGCACCTTTTAAGATGTTTCAAATAATATGACTGTTTTACAAATGGGAGCTCTTCCTAAGACACAGTCAAATGATTTGTCAAAACTTAAAAGGTCAGTGACAGGACTGGGATTAAATTGCTGTAGTGATGGCCCTAATTCCACTCAGCTACTCAATGTCACCTGTACCTGTCTATACACTGTGTATTGCTGCCATGTAAAGTCCTTCAGCATAAAGGACTGGAGCTTTTATTGGGAAGCTAAAGTTTGAGGAAACATCCTGAATGCTCACTACAACCATCAGCACTTACCATAGACATTTTCAGTCTACAGCTTTTTTGGCCTTATCAAGATCATTTGTGATCTAGAAGGTAATAGAGAAAAGTATGTTAGAGCTGACTCTTAACAATGTTTGTTTCTAACAAGACTTCAACAAGGTATTTTGCTGTGGCAACTCAAAAGTTTCGTATAGCTGCCAGCCAAAATGCTGTTCAAACTCAGAGCTGTTATGTGACAACTGTACCATTCCATCCAGTGAAGAATACAAATGGCTGTGGGAAAAGTGATCCAAAGCTTTCTGGAGACACAAAGATTTCTATTGAGTTTAGTGAGTTTTGGGTGAGACACTTAGGAATGCAGAAATAATCAATTAATCAAATATTTAAGTTTACTCATACAGGACTAAGCACATTTTCTCCTCTAGAAATGTACTAGACACTAAACAGATCTAAGAACTTGAGTTCAAACAGGAATAAATGCAGCAATATGAGAAAATTTGTACACATGCTGAAGAAAGAAAATTTTCTACTGGAAGTTTGGGTAAATGTGGAATCAGCTGCAAAAATATGGAGTGATTACTGAAACTATGCAATTCCCTCCCCAAAAGAATCACCTTTGGGCCAAGACTAATTCTAAACTGTTTGAATATACAAATATTTACCCATGTTTCTTCTTAGGTATATTTCTGAGCAATGTATTAAAATGTTATTTTCCAAAACCAGATTAACCAGGATGTAAAAAATAAGAAATGACATATGTTTATATTAACTGAATATGTTATAGCCATTGGCAAGCTTGTATGGTAATTATTTCTTCCAGAGAAGGTCATCCTGTATCATGTGCTTTATAATAGAGAGATGCTTATGTAATACAATTATCCAGACCACTTGGATGACACCAGCTAAGTCAAGACCAGGATTTCTTATGGGTCAGTTCTGGATTATTTCTGAGTATTATACAGCAAGACTGCTTATCACAAAATGCTTAAATGGTATTGGGAGCAAAGCCCAGCACCCGGGACTCCCTGTCCCACTTAAGCACCCTAACCATGGGGCTACATAGCCACACTTTCTCCTATTTTCTTTCTTTCTTTCCCCATGGATTCTTGCATACTTGGCTTCACTGTGACAACAGGAGGGTGGAAAGTGGTCCTTCCAACCTAGCTGAAAACCTTGTGTCTGGAGCATTCATATGGCAGATAGAAGCTGTGGGTTTGAACCCTCTTGATTTGGGACCCCTTAGAGCTCTGATCTCAGAGTCTCTGTGCAATACTTTTATCCCCAGACAACTATACAAGCAGTGAGTAATGTCACCTTCTCCTCTGGCTGCATATTAAAGGATGATGTTAAAATGTTACATGTCTCTTAAATACAGTTATAGGGGTTGTGAAAGAAGTTAGGAGCTTCTGTCCTTTGGATTTTAGGCATCCTATAGGACTGAACCCTGCAACCATCTAATCTTCCAAACTTGGTAGTTGGTTTACTGATAAAAACCCAGAACTTCTTTTCACAAGTTTTTATAGTAACTTGTGAGTGACAATCTCAAACACTATGTAAATATTAGTCCCAGACCATCCAGGGGAACTAACATACATTTTTCTCAATTCGCAACAAACAAGGAATGAAATGATCAACTCTAGTGCCTAGGAAAGAAAATGCATCAGTTGTCCTAGTGGATAGTCTGCATTGGGGATACCATGGACCTGAAATATGCATATATTTTTCTCCTTCATGAATTATTTTAGATTGCATCCATTCTAACTAGGTTTTTAAATAAGACTGAATAGTGAGTTTCTGTCTTTTTCCAGTTTCTGAATTCACCCTTTGGCTCAGTGACTGTCTTCCATTTTATGTCTCTTGAGAGCATAGCATACCACCTGAACAACTATACTGTTTTATGTCCAAGGCACTTATCTTCTTCCATTAAGTCACACTGAGATTTAAAATTAACACAAGAGAAGGGAAAAATACTCTGATCCAGATTTCCATCCCATCTACTTAGGCATAAATTCAATTATTAAAATTCTAATGGAATTCTTGTTTCCTTGATATTTTTTGTAAACTGTTAACCATTTCAACAGTAAACAGTTAAAAGCTGAGATAATTCCGGTTTTATCATATTTCTCCCTTTTGCCAAAATAGACTTAATTGAGAAAAGATGAAAAAAATGTTAAGGGAAAGTAATGGCCTGAAACTCTGTTCCTGTCACAAATAATTAAAAAGTAGTCTTACAGAGGCAGAACTGCAAGATTCATAATTATAGAGTGGTTGAAGAGGTATTCAAACTGTCGTGGAAGTGGAAGAATTATTATTTAGACTTACAGCTGACAGATGATTAAGTAACAGTAACAAAACCACATTGACTGAAAGACAAACAGTTGAATTAGGTTAAAGGTCTTTTACTATATTAATTACGTAAGATACTTGAGGTCCCAGCCGATGCCATGTGTTCCACAAACTCCAAGTGCTTTCTTCCATGTGTTGTTCATCACATTTATTCATCTAACCTTTCTTTAATATCCTGTCCATATTTTCTGTGTCTAACTCAAAGACTGCTAGGCAAAGGTAGTAATTTTGAATTCTGCTCATTTTACAGTCATTATTTTTTATCACTATTTTGTTCATGTCAGGGAATGCAAGATCAGGATATTCAATATTTAAATATTTAAAAGAAAATCCTGTAAAGTCATCACTGATAGAACTGTTCAGCCAAATTGCCAGCAATAAAGTGACCCTAAACCTTACAGACACCTGGCAAATAGTCTTTAGCCTTCCCCTGTAGATATTTTCTTGTGAAACTTCTGAACCTTTTTAGTGGTCTTCCCAGTTCATATCCCTCATACCTTGAATACTCCTATAGAAATCTGTATGCCTTAGGATTTAGCCAGTGTCTACTCCAAAATGTCTCCTGTAGGTATCCCTATCTGCCCTCACTTCTTGTTGAACTGTTCATAAGTTGATTTGAGATATGCTTTCCGAGGGTCCTTGGGGCCACTGACCCACATATGAGTTTTGGGTCCAGAGAGCAAAGCAGAGTGCTCACCTCCCAAGAGGTAAAAGCCTCACCAGGAGGCTATTTTCCTATCAGACAGATTTTGCTTCATACAGGAGTGAAGGCAATGAAGAAGCTCACTCAAATCAGTAGATCCTCCAGGAGACCTACTTCAAATGACAGCAACCTCAATGCTGAAGTCATAATATTGATGTAACTACAGTAGTCTTAGGACACATTGATCTAAAGGAGGATCAGAGCACAAGAAGAGGTATTGTCCTTTATTAATCAGCTCGTAGACCTGGAAGATGGACAGCTTTGTGGATTGCATCTGCTGTCATTTCTCATCATGCCTGATGAAACAGGCTCTGAACCTGAAAGGGACGGACCACAGTTTGGGGCTTAGCATTACAAGAGTGCAATAAGACAACTAAATCTTCGCAAAGTGAACTTGATTAATTGTCAGAGTGATCTGCAGATCAGATTTAATTACTAATTATATTGTTTTGTAATCAACTAATTAACATGTTTCAGTACATTTGAGAAACTAGTGCCTGTTTTAGTAACACCAACTAGAAACCCTGTTATTAAACTAATGATTAGCACTAGGGAGAGGATCTCAGATGTAGTGTTTTTCACAGTTTTTACATGCTTTAGCGGTGTGATTTACTGCGGTTACATTGCAAAGTATTCTTTTTATCACAGTATTTACTTGAAGTTCTATATGTTGTCCTAATTTCACTAGCTTAGTAGTATGCCATAAGCTGATTTCAGTGTTTAAAGTTGACATAATTTATTAAATGCTTTTCAGTACAGACTTTTTAGATTATGTAGTGGATGTGCGCATAGTATATTGTGTTTACAAGCCCAAATATATGGTATTAATAAAGAGTGATGGCTCTGACAATTTCCTTTTCTAAATAATGAACATTTTCTGATTAAGGGCTGAAGATGCCAAGTTAGATCTGTAATCTAACAAACATGTGCACAGATGTACTTGAACACATACATGGTCATCAACGCATGTCTGTAAACTCACACAAGTATAATGTGAATCACCCTTGGAACCATCCCACAAAAGACTGATCCAAAATTTATTTAAATCTATAGAAAGATTCCCACTGATTTTGTTATGTTCTGGATGAGGTCCAAAGGGATGATTATGGATCTTTCTCTGCAGAAGGCAGGTTATTGGCTTCTTCAAGAACTGGTGAAATCCTCTCATGGCACAACTTCCATTGACTTTCTTGAGATTAGGATTTTCCCTATGTATGTTTAGACAATCAACTTTATGTGCCATTTAATGACCAAGAATCAATGCTGATAAATCTGGAAATTCCATTGTGAATAATTGATCTTCAGCTGCAGAAAGTATCTCTGCCAGTGTACTATAACTGATATACTTACACGATATTTAGATATTTTAGGGACTGTACACTCATTCTTCATTCAGACATCTGTTTTTTCCTCAGTCCCTGCTGGGATTCACAGACCAAGTGCTCCTTTGCCTTTTCACATGCAAGCTAATTAGTGTCAGTGCTGGTGCCATTAAAAATCGCATGATAGCTAGCGTGCTTGCCTAAAGAAGTAGAAATCCTGGTTCAAATTCCTCCTGTGCCCTGTGTGACCTGAACTTGTATCTCCCATGTCCTAGGAAGCTGCCTGGACTCCTGTGAATGGGGATGATACAGGATTAAAGCTGTCCTAATTTTTATCAGATGTTTATGTATTCACTGAAGAACTTATGGGAATGTAGGTCTTCCTTCTCATGGCTGAATGCCCTAGAAGCACGAAACTGGAGATTTATTTAGACATTGGGTAATTTGTTCTCCATTTGATTTCTTTCTCCCCACCCCAAAATAATTATTAGCTATTCCAGGGAGATCTCAGAAAGAGAGGTTTTCAGGACCTTCCTCACTCCGGCTTAGCAGTTTGAGCACTCCTCGGGAGATACGGTTTAAGCACTCTTGGCAGAGGAGAGCTGCAGAACAAGCAGCTACTGCCACTGTCAGATTGAACAAATTCAGGTACCAGCAATGAATGATCTTTGGCTGAAATCAAGTTGTCACTGGAGTCAATAACAAATGAGAAGAAATCACATTTTCCTTCATAAGGAATACAAGCACGCAAATTGAAAAGGAGGAGCTTCAAACTAATACTGTTTCATTTTCTAACTATTCTGCTCCTGCTTACTAATTTACTCATTTTTCTTATTTCTTAGGACAAGGCCTTAAAGGTTTTCTTTTCTATAATTTTTCTCAACTGTCTCCTTTTTAAAAAATATAATCTTTTTTTTCTTTTCCTGCAGGTCCTTTTGCCACCATACGATGATCCTATGAATGGAGCTGCTAAAGATCCACCACCACCTTATGTGTCAGCATAAGTGAGAGTGCCGTGTACCTAGGGAGGATAGCTTTACTTTTCAGACATTGGAGCAATAGTTTGATAATTTCACTTCCAGGATATAACCTTTATGGGTTATACATTGCTGTTTTGCTGACATATTGAAACCGAAATTGTATTATTAAAATTCTGTAGATAGTTTTAATAATTTGTTGCAACTACAGTAGTGTTTCAGAAACTAGTGAACTAGTTTCAGAACAATTCTGGGTAGCGCTAAGGTTATTGTAGTCACAGAATAGCTTTGTCCACCATCTTTGACATGCAGTGCTAGAGAACATAGAACTTTGCATTCTCAATCAGGTTCAGAGTGTAACCTTCTTTTTTTTTAATATATTTTAAAAACTTCCAAAGCATTACAAGTGTGTTTCTCAGATGCCCACTTTTACCTTCAGAACACAGACCAAGTCCAAAAAAGTGACATTCCACTTCATTCCTGTTCTGCAAGAATTTACTAAGATATTATGCTATGAACAATGATGATTGCAAGAAGAAGAATGATTCTTATGCACTATTCTCATCAACCTGGCTAATGGGAAAAAAAATTTAATTGGGAAGAATAAGTACGGGAAATGAGAGTAGACAAAGCACTCTGTGATGTGTAACAATCCAGAACCTGTGGTCTACACGGACTCACTTTGTCCCAGCCTGCAACCATTCTAACATTCAAACAAAAGAGTTCTCACTAACTTCTGGTAATTTTCTTTTCCTGCCTACACACCTTTTTCCTCCCCACCAACTTGACAAATAGTATTTTGAGGTCACAAAATCCCTGCTTTTAAAGTCCCATGTTTAGGTGACAAAGATGCACCTTTCGCACGCAATATGCAAATGTTTTCCCATTGGCATGTGCCTGTAAATATCGCAATGTTCTGCTGAGTGTGAACTAAATTATGCAGATTCTAAGATATATGTTCCCGACCTATGGGAAACTTATGCATGTAACTTCCCCGAGCATTAGCAGATATGTTTTGCGTGTTTCTGATATACATCAGCGTGGGGATTTTAGATTCCTCTTATGACTGAACTGGTTGTGCTAAGAATCCTTCTCATGGGACTCATCCATCCATGAATGCTTGTGTGAGGTATTTATTTCTTCCCAAAAGAAGTGCCTCCTGCACATGTAACTTTTTGTTGTTGATGAAGATTCTACTTTTAATCAAAAAGGAACAGGAAAAGGGAATATAATGTGTGTATCTACCTCTCATCGTTTCCCCCTGTGTTGTCTCCTCTGCATTTGGGGTGATTGAACAGGCTGAAACTAGGCTGATGCCATTGCACACCACCCCAGGTAAAGGGAAGTGCAGAGCCGAGCCACAGTTGGAAGGGGCACCAGAAGAAACCAAGGTGCCGTCTCTCCTGTGACTGGGCTGGCATGTGAGTCTACACCCTTCCTAAGGAGGACACCCGTTCTCACCCTCAGTGCATTGACTCCATTCTGCAGATTGAAGAAGAGTGGAGCTTTTCCTGCCTTTTTCTGGAAAAGAGTTTTCCAGGGGAACACAGGACCAACAGCTTCTTCTCATGGAGGTTGCTACTGTGACCTGTCCTTGCAGAAGACAGGGAAGGAAGGGCCAGACTCTTTCTGCCTATCTCTTCCACACCCCTGGGAAAAGGCAGGTCCCCATCTGCTTGTTGGAATTTTACTTCAGGGTTCATCTACTTTGAGATCAAACTAAGCAATGCTTTTGACTGAACCAATCCTGAAGTCCATCCATCCATCACTGTCACAGTCCTATTGCTTCCTTCAGAATAACTCCGTGTATTATTATCTCATTGCAGTTATCTTCGGGAATTAATCTGAATTTGGGGTTTGGGCTGGCTGGCTGGGCTTCTGAGCTTCATTTTCTTTCATTCTTGACAGATTTATGAAGGATTTTAAACAGTCATCTGTTTGAGAAAAGCTGGTTGTAAATACATCACATCTGTGTATACAAACTTCTCTACAATAAAAGGGTGTTTCCTCAAGACTATGGGAATAGTTTTTGCTGGTCTTCCAAGCACAAACACACAAATTCTCGTCCAATTAATCTGACATGGCAGGATTTTCTCTGTAAATGACCTAAACAACAGTTTTTCAGTTCACTCACCAGTCCATTCACCACCTTTCCCTCCATAGTGTATAACTGGAGAATAGAACAGTAAGTTCTATAATTTATTGTACAATAAAGCCAAGAGATAATTCAAGCTTTTAGTTCATTGTACAGAACTGCAGGCAGTTTTCCAGGTCTGATGAAGTGTGTGATACAAAACAAGGCCAGACTGAGCTACGATGAAAGCTGGGGCTTCTTTTTCTCCACATCATTATAGGGATAATGTTGTGCTAATTCACATGAAATTTCTGTAGACTTTAGCTTGTCTAACTAAAGAATCAAGACTTCTTCACACACACCATACGTGCACAAGTGTGAGTACATGTGTCCTGCCAGTACTCCTAATACCTTTTGGATTTTGTCCAATTTGAGTTAAAGAGGGCAAGGAGGTTATGGTATCAAGCCCATGACATTCCTGCATATGTTGTAGATAGACAGCTGGGTAGGGGGAGCAGATAATGATGTTCAGCTCCGCTGATGTATCAGACAATACACGTGGGAGATGAGTTGCCCCACTCCCAAATAAAATTAGATTCTCTGGGTTACATGAAGAGACATGAATTCCAGCTGAACGTTTTTTATCCTCAGTTGTTGAATTCATTCTCCATTTCCATGTCTAATCCTGGGGAATTTACACCACAGCTTTTCTGCAATTCATTTTTAATAGTCATCTGTGACACAGAAACCCATTAAAAATCTGGCTTCTTAACAATGTTCCTAACAGTGCTTTTTTTCACTGTTTCTTGCATTTTTTGCCTTTCTCCCAGATAGCATGTGCTTACTCAAATTATCTCCTGTTTTCTTATCTTTAATATATCAGTTTAATAATAATAACTTCTAGTAACTTGAGTGGAAAGAAAATATTTTCAAGGTATTTTGACATGGAACATCATAAATATGGGGCTAAAACCAGCAAGTAGGAATCTAAACCTTGATAGTACCAGAAATCTAAGTATTTCTTTTGCTGAAAAATCTAATTTTTTGAAATATCTGGTTTAAGGCATTGAAGGCTTCACAAAGCCTACACACACTAAGGCACAAATCCCATTTCTCTCATCTGTGCCTGATGCTTTTATTCCTGATGGAACAATGCAACTTCCCTTCATTGTCCACTCATTCATGCATCGTATTGGAGAAAGCAAAGAGGAATTCACAGTGGTGACCCAACAGTGTGGCACTCATGCTTCTAAGTACATTAAATTTTCTAAAACAATTATTAATGACCATTATTTTAGGTGTTAGCCTATCCACACTTCTTTGGGAAAACTTCTGTTTGGTAAAAACAATCCAGATGTGATATGTTACCAAAGGCCACATCAGATTGATTTATGGCCAGAGAAAACTTGGCAAGGAAGCAGAGGGGATGATAACTAGTCTGAAACAAATTCCACATTCTGTGCTTTCAAAATAGGCCATTCCTCACCACTTCCCTGTTGGCCAAAGTATAGGAACAAGGGACACCATGGACAGTTTTAACAATTTTTTGCTAATATCAACAAGTCCGCAAACTGGTGCTTGGAATTTTCCAGATGGAAGACTTCTCTACGAATAAGGGCAAAATGGAGAGAAGAGCGGCAACAGGGACAGAGCATGGGAGGGCAACACTCATGCATGTCCTTTAAACAGCACAGCGGGACAGATGTCAATGCATTGACAGGGTTCACTGCTACAAACCTGGTTGGCTTATGTGCTCTCTTTCTCCCGTGCTATGGTCAGGAGGAAATATATTGCTCCTGTAAGCTGTTATGTTAGCTGTTATGCCAGCTCTGGATTTTTATCACTGGAGTGAATGATATGTTGGTCTTACTTGTTGTAAGGCAAAGATATCTGCAGATTTATTTTTCTAAATCTGAAGAAGTATTGGTTAAATTCCTCCCAAACTGTCTAGCTTGACAAAAGACTCCAAACTGCTTCTCTGGAGCTAAATTATATCCTTAGAGGCTACTCTCCTTAGAAGCTCTTTCCTTAGAGGCCGTTCCTCTGGAGTTAAGTTATATTATTCCTATTTACATGTCTCTATTAGATACAGAAATTGCAGTCAGGTACCACGAAAAATTCTTTCAAATTTCAGTGCATATGGCTTCAAAGATGTTCCAGCACTATCTCAGTTCACAGCTCTGAGAAACCCAAAACAGCAGCCATAGCTATCTAAAGGAAGCTTGGCTCTGATAAATCAGTACTAGAGCTCTCTCAGAGAAGGACTCTGGTATTTGTAAGTGATGTCTCCACACCCATGGATTTGACCCAAAATGGTTCTGCAACGTGGCCAGTTTTTCAGCTGAATAGCTCATCAGGGTGTGGAAGCCAGATCTGTGACCTTCTGCCTGCAGCCTCTGTCTACCTCCAGCAGAAGAGGATATCAAAGCAACAGGACTGAAAACCTCATTGTCACCCAGCAGATACAAAGTTATTTCAAAACAAAAAGGCAGTTCTACAACTATATCCTGGGCAATGAGCTACAACAGTAGTTTATTTTAATGAAGAACTTATGTGAAATTTAATGCAGTAAATTACTTTTTTTTCTTTCAGATTATTTAAACCTTTCAAACAGGAGGGTTTTCAGAAAGTCATGAAAGGTTTGTCCTTTATAGGCAGAGCTGGACTTAACTAATTAGTCTGAGCAGAGGACACAGGGTCACTTGGAAGGCTGAATAAACAGCAAGGACATGAATCAGAGATGCAGCAGGGATGGCTACTTGGCTTACACGAGGAAGCTAGCTAGCCAGCAGGGACAGAAGAGCTGTGAAGCTACTCTGAGAGAGGGAGCTGCAGCATGGTGGAATCTCTGCAGGCACTTCAGAGGACTTCTGTTTGCTCTTTTTGGTCAGTGTGACCAGCAATAGCAGGGATGAGCCACACACAGCTTTTTAGCCCAGAACTTGGGCTCCATTACAGTACCAAAGTGCATCCAGCTAATAACTCTAACAGGTTTCTGTTTTCATATAAACTTTGCCCAGGTATCCGAGTACTTCTGGGTTTTGGAGGGGTTGATAGATTTTTTTTTTAAATTCCTTCTACTTCATCATCAGGAACTCTGGGGAGTTGATCACCTGTAATTTTGAAACTGTTTCCCTCTACAAACTGCCCCATTTCATATCCTTTCATGATAGCAGAGGCAAGAATGCTATTAGAGACAGAGGTCCAACACTGGCAGACTTAACATCGAATCCTCTGAGCACATTCAGTGTCAGGATGGGCAAGGTGTTCTTAAAAATACAGATACCATCCTAATAAGACAGACAGGTTCTACTTTACAAATAGCAGATCTTTTGGGCTCCTCTCTGAGCCAGAGGCAAGTACAAACAGGTGTCCTGTCTCTTATGGAGAAAAGGTGACTGGACAGACAATTACTTTTATAGTTATATTTTGTGTATCACCAATACACCAGTATAAGACTGCTAGATAAACAATAAATAGGCGGACAATCAGAGAGATTGGTACTACTTATATAAATGCAGTCATTCTTGGCAGTATCAGATGCACCCACCTGAGGGCAGTAAGGACAGTGCAAGTAAAGGAGCAAATGGAAGAGCTGGCAATTAGTTACAAATATTTATCTTTCATGAGTTCATAAAGTCTTCTCAACATCAAATTGTTAGAAGATTGGAACGGGTTTCATTTCCTTCATCACATTAGAGCTGAGGATTAAATTAGCTTTATCGGCTTCACAGGCCAGCTTAAATTTCCTGCTATTGTGTGATCCTGCTTCTTTGTTTCTCACAATGAAAAAGCAACTAAAGAAGTTTAAAATGCTTTTAATGAACTGAACTAGTTGATATGGTAGTTTTGGGAGTATTTTTCTCCAAAAATATGGAAGTTTTATTCTTTTTTTAATGGAAATGTTTTTCTCTTTAAATACAGATATTTAGTAAAGGCATCTGTGGCAACAGTTTCATCTTAGACACTGGCTGGTTTCTATTTCAAATGTATCTTGTGAATTAGCAGCAAAAAAAAACCCCAAAGTATAACATAATACTTTGTTATCTTTTGGTTGCTTCTTCCTCTCTTTGCAATTCCATTTTTCAGCCTGGATAAAAAGTCCCGACACAGTAGTTTGAAAAAATAAAGTACAGTAAAGGCAAAGTATCATTGTGCTGAACGAACACCGTAAACACTCCAGAGGTCTAGAAAAGTAGACCCCCTGTGAAAAAGCGAAGCTCAGAAAAACTCATCTGTAACTGTTGTTCTCCTATTAGCACCGAGCAACACAACATATGTTTCTATAATTGCCTCTGTGCAGCTGTGCAGCAGCACCATTTAGATGTGGGGCACATTTAACTGCTGGAGCTGCCTTAGCTGTGGCCCTTGTACAAGAGGCTGCACGGGCAGCAGAGTCCCAGCTGAGCTGGGACCAGTTCATTTTATGTGAGCAGCCCGAGGATGAGCTAGAAAAACGTGTGTCTGAGAAAAACAGGTGTCTGAGAAAAGGAGGGAGGTGAATGTTTGAGGGCGAATGGGTTTGTCTCAGGGGTTATGAGACCAGATAGAGTCACAAGCTGGAAAAGTTTCAATATGTGATCCCTGATCATGTTTATGATGTCTACATACACCCAACATGTGATGTCTTTGGACATTTTTTAATTTCTAACCAGCATTCCTGCATTATACTTATCACAGATAACAAAGTAGACAATTGATTCTTCTTTGCTTTTTGAAGCAAAAAGAGTTTATTCAACTTATTGTGAGTGTAACCTTTTCCTTTGGGTTGGATTCAGTGGCAGTATTAGCAGTATTGTTTTACTACCTAACCAGGTTTAACTCAGCTAAAAACAGCACCGAGCTTACTGCAGATCTTCTTTGGCATCTCATACTTTTTCTTGTATTGCAGGTTTGCTCTGATGATTTTCTCTGTGAAACAGCATCTTACATTTGGATGGATTTTCCAGATATTTAGGGGCAGAGAGGGTTGAGGACTTTTTTTTTTTTTAACATTACTAGGAACACATTAAATTATTTAACATATTGTATATCTACAATATCTACTACTATATCTAGTAGCATTTTCAAGAATCATTTCACCCTTTGTCCTTTCACTACTTCTTTTTCTAAGTTTTCTTCCTCTTTGGTCTTTAAAAGTACAGTGATCTGCTGCAGAGCCAAAAAATTGGCAAATGCCTCCACAACCATCAGTGGTGGTACTCAAAAAGCAAGTTTTGGAGAGTTCATGAATTCAAATGTTTAGACTTCAGGTATAACAGAAGATTCATCATACAAGGCTGCGACTTGGTGAGGCTGAACACCATCCTTAGGGATTTTGTTCAGGTAATTTCCTACTTAATTTTTTCCATAATTCTGTCATTTAGTGCACTACTCAGAAAACTGATAATAGAACACAGGACTGCTTGGGGAAACAGACTTTGTCAAACTATCCTTTTTTCTTTTTTTAAAGGGGCTATGAAATAGATCAATATGGGGTAAGGTGTAAACATTATACACTTGGACATTTCTTAGGCACTTTACCTGATACAGCACAATATTTTGACTAGGGAACTAGAATGGTATAGCAACGGTGTTTCACACATGAAATAGTTTGCAAAACAGCCAATAAATCTCAGCTGTATGTGAGCAAAGAATACCCAGTAAGTGAGTGTGTTTCAAGAGAAATTCTGCAAGGATAAGTTTTTGACTCCATGGTGCTTAACATTCTTCATCCATGACTGTAAAGAAAGCATAAATCATCAATAAAAATTAAAAAAACATCTATTTTGCCTATACCTTAAATCTGCAAATAATTCTAGCAGAATGCTTAAAAACTTTGCAGTGGGTTAGCAAAGAGCTGAAAGAACCATTAGAGAGATGGAAAATATGCCATCAAGCAAAAAACTCAGGAAACGCAATGCCCCTAACAACTCAGATTTAGGAGGTGACTTAAGGACACCATATAAGTACATAGGGAACAAAACTTCAGTGAAGAGTATCTTCAAGGCAGCCAACAGAAGTGTGACAGCACCTAATGATAGAAACCTGCAGATAGAAAAATCTGACTAGAAACAAGATGGTTTTCTGCTATTTTACATCTCTGTCCTTCATATCTGATAATGTTTTGTAAGGGTTTTTTTTTCTCCTTGGTAATTTTTTGAGTAATAAAGGACTGTTTTTATAAGGCAATCCATAAATTAATTCAGGAATTAATTAAATGAGGGAAATTATGTATCTTTTGGTATATAGAAGGCTTAAAAATTATTTTGGATGTTTAATTCCAAAACTGATGTCTAGACCGCATGCTCAATGGCTGCCCAAACTTACAAATGCTTCAACTTGCTCCCTTGGTGCCTGCAGTTCCACATTGTGGACCAGGTTTTTCTTCAGCCTGTGGAGCTTGGCATTCACCTCCTGCCTTGGCCCCAGGGGGATCTGGTATGGAGAAGAACGTGGTAATTATATTTAACACGTCACCAGTTTGGACAGGGCTGAGCAGGCTGGTGCCCAGCTCATGCACAAGCTCCATGAAGCCGTTCAACCACCTGTTGCTCTCACAGCACACCCAGCACAAACCAGCAGAAATCTGCTCCTCACAAAATGCAGAAGTGGCTCCTAGTGTCTTGCAGTACAGTCTGAGGTGCAGGTGTGGCTTGGCTGTTACTAACTGCTGTTTGCACAAGGCTTGGAGCATCTGCCCTGGAAGTGTGCCCGAGAGCGAGTACAGGGTGACCAGCACAAGGACTCGCAGAGAGCCAGGCAGACCTGCCGCCCTTTCTTGGCTCCCAAAGTCCTCTGTACAGCCCTGGCAGCAAGGACCAGACTTCTTGTCTTACGGCTGTTGGAACAGGATTGGCAACAAAGGGAACTAACATCTACATTTCCTTATGGACTTCATGAAGCACTAAATTTTCCCGGGGCCACTGCCACAAATCTAGGTGTTGCACGGCCAAACTTTCAGGAGTCAAATATTTTTTAAGGTGACGATTTTTTTAAGAAACCACCAAAACATCTGAACACATGCTTAACTTGAAGACCACGAGTAATCTCCTTTAAATCTAAGTTCAGCGCAGGCTTTTGTGACTCCTATTATCTCCTCAATATGGTTCACAAGTCACACTTAACTGGGTGTCAGCATCATAGCTGTACCATAGCCGAAAGAAAAGATGCTTCCAGTATGCAACATTTAATCAACACCAGATTGGTTCATAACAGCCACAGTTCTCTCTATTAATTAATATACATTACCATAATAGCCTTTTAACAGAGGTATTTCAGCTCAGTCATTCAGAGGCTGGCAAGATTCACTAATCACATTTTTTGTATTAATTTTTTTTTAAAATACAGACCAGTGTATGTGTTTAAGTACTGCGCTTTTGTTGAAATCTGCTATGAGACAGTCTGCTTCCTTTTTAAAGTAGCAATATCATCAGCTAATTTCACTAAAGGTGAAATCAGGTTAAATCTCAAGTCAGGAACCACAGCAATGACAGATCAGTCAAGCAGGTATTTCTGCTGCAAATGATACCACAAGAGCACCCAGGGATCTGGCTGGATTGGCTACCATTTGGTTGCTTGGCATCTGAATCACTAAAATTTAAATGTTGATGTCATTTCTTTTTTTAACCTTTTATCTACAGAGTTCTCTATGAACACCACTAGGTCAAGAGCCAGACTCTCTAAATTCTGCCAAAACTGTAGCTCAGATGAAATTTGGGTGCCTATTTTGAGCACAATACGGACATTACCTAAGATTCAAAAAGAACCTTGTTATTTCACTTAAGATTCGGACATAGGTGAAAATTCAAACACATCATTACATTTTTCATTGTGCAAGGATTGATTTAGTGCTAGCAACTTGTGTGCTTTCAGGACCACATTCAGATCTCAGTTCAGCTCCTTGTGTATGTGATCTCAATTTTGTCCTAAGAACTGAGTGAAAAAACATTGACTTGGATTTTGAAGGAAAGGAGAGTAGAATTTAAGTGTGGCATGGCTCAAATTACCAAGGGGAATGCTGAAAATGCAATTTTACTGTCCACATGTTGAAAGTTACAGCAAAAGTAAAGCCTGTGAATATACTTGGCAGAATGACAATCCCAGGACAATTTTTCAGCTACTTAAAGTAGGTGAGTGCTGTCCACAAACGAATTCAGTATGTATTTTATCAACAGTATATAACTTCATTGAGTCCTGCCTCTGATGATATATAATTTTTTTTTTTTCAGTAGTAAACATTTTCCAGTCTGAACAGTAATCATAAGATACCACACAATTATTCTGAGGAAAATGAAGAAAGGATGTAACCTATATATAAGGTAAATGTTTGCTTTTCAGGTACCAGCTGCAAGAGTTCTCTGAGTCAAATGGAGTTTCCATGAGAATTTCAGTAGGAGAAATTTTGTTAATTGCAACATCTGGGCTTCAATAAGCAAAACTTTTGTCTTTTGCCCATTTCTGTGAGCCACTGGAGGAGACTTTAGCTGCTGTCCATGGCAACCAGAAAGTTTGAAGTCTGCAGTGGTACAGAGACAGCAAAGCAAAAAGGGCTGAACTGAGGCTGTATATTGTCTGGCCATGAACACCAGTGAGTTATTCGCCTTTTTCAGATGCCTTAAGAATATGAAGTGATTCTTAGAATTAAGTACAGAGCCAGCCAAGATCATAATCCTCAAACATCTGGAACTAAAACACAGCAAAATCAACACAGAAGTGTGGAAGAAAAGTACACGCTCTTTACAAATCCCTAGTCCTTCAAACCCTTTGATCTGTTTCAGTTCCCCTGGTTTTATTTATCTATAGTGAAGTTCACAAACCACGAACTGTGAACAGAACTGTGCAATTCATGTATCGCTGGTCCATCACTAACGCTCAGGTGAGTCCTTTTTACCACAAGTGAGAAATAAACACTTTGTCATCTTATCTGTGTTTGAAACTGTAATGAATTTGTTTTTAACCACCAGCATGTTCCTGGAATTATGGAAAGTGTCAGCTGAACAGAAAGGAACCATGTATTCTGTTTTCAAAAAAATATCTCTCTTCATTTATTTTCAGAGGCCATATAATGTACTGTGTACAGATTAGAATCATGTCAGTGTTAAGGAGGTGGCTAGCTATGGAAGAGATGCTCAAAACAGCAATGAAAAGAAGTTAAGCGTATGCCTGAAGTAGGAAGGACTTGTGGACATAGCAAAAGGATAATGTTTTGGGGGGGATGATGAGATATAGCATATTATCTACCTACTTCTTCAAGAAAACAGATTAGATATAGCCTTGAACCCTATATATTCATCTTTTATTTAAGTGATTTTAAGGGATAACAGTGAAGAATCATAAAGTAATTGACAGCTAGAGACCAATCGTAACATACCTTCTTTACATGACAGTAGTTTTAATAATGACAGACATCTAAGCTCAAAAAAAAAAAATCTTTCTCTTTTGGAAAGAACTGAAAAGAATGAAAGAACTAGAAGAGAGATGAAATATCATAGTATAAAATGAAAGGTCGTATACTAGTTAGCATTTATCCACTGCCAAACAGGTGCAGCTGTATATATAATCTGAACACAAAGATGACCAACAGCCATCAACGGCAATGCGGACACTGAAAATTAAAATTAAATCCTAGACTGCATCAGGCAAAGTTTTTTTCTACAAAAATAAATGTTCTGGTGAGAGCTCGTATGGCATATCATGTTCAGTTCTGCCACACGCACCCATAGGAACCAGCTCAGCACATATAAGTGAGAACTTGCTTGTTGAGCGAAACAAGTGAAGACTGAAAGAGAAGATGATTGCTGTCACTAAATACACTAGCTAATCAAGCCTTGGAGAAAAAAAAAAAAAAAAAGAAAAAAAGAGCTGTTTATGTTGAAAGACAACATTAGTACTAGAAAATAACTATAAAATGGCCATAAATACATTTAGGCCAGAAATTAGCAGGAAGTGTCTAACTACCAGGAAGGTCTGAAACAGTCCTCTAACAGCAGGAAGAAAACCAATTCACTGATGTTTTACTAAAGTAAAAAAAAGTAAAGTAAAAGCCTTTAAGATGGAATGTACTTTCTGAAATGTGTTTTTTATGTTATGAAGTTGCCTGTGATAATTCAAAAGCAGCCCCTACATCACTGGAAGTTTCTTCCAGACCAAGAACTATCCTTCCAGGTACTGAGAGAAGCCAGGAAAGGAAAGAGGAGACTCAGAAAGCCTCTGGTATCCAGTTAGCGATCTTCAAGAAGCTTAATAATTGCCTGCAGATTAAAGCATGGCTTGATAGAAGCCTCCAGTTTTTCCTAACTTAATATAGTTCACCTTTTTTCTACCCATTCTCCCAAATGTTGACAGACTGAACAATGTCTCTCCCAACCTGAAAAGTCACACCATGGGAGCAGAGGACAGCAGCTCGTCGTTTGAGGAAGGACAAGTGGCAAAGAGACAGCAAGACTGTAATGTGGGAAATACACAGAACTTCTGGTACAGTATTAAATAAATAGCAAAGTTGATTAATCAAGTCAAATGAAAATCCCCCCCATCTTCTAAGCTGTCTCTTATGAAACAAATAGATGCCTTATTGTGCTGACTCACTGCCATCATACCCCTTCCTCCAGTCTCCAGCTGGGATACCCTCCGTGTGTTCAACCCGCCAAGCGCGGCAGGCTGCATGGCCTCTGGGAAGGGGATTTCTTATGTCTGAGTTGGAGCTGAAGCCACCAAACAGAGCCTCTGGGCGCTCACATCATCTTCTCATCACCACACTTTCTCTCCTGCCTCTTGTTGTCCTCTGGCAACTCAGCTGGTGCCTCAAGCACAGTGAAATCTTCAGGGGTACAGATTCTGTATTTTGAGATGATGGAGCATTACCTGGGACTGTGGCTGGGGCCTTGTCCTATGCTACATTACAAAGGATGGAACAGAATGGGGGAAGTGTTCTGCACTTGGCTCTGCTGGGTTTGATATAATGTCTATCAGTGTTCATCTGCCTTTTAATTTTTTCCCCTTTCCTCTAGCTACAGGAGAGGTTGAGGAGCTGTTGCTCAGAATGAAAGTTGGGGTGAATCCAGCCCCTCCTAGTTTGAGATTTTCTCATTGTTTATGCCTCCCTTTTCAGGGATTAGATTTTGTACACCCACCTCACAAACAATTAATTGTGTCTTACAAAACATACCCAAATTATCTCTGATGATTTCCAAAGTTGGCTCACCACCTCAGCAACCCTGGAGGGTACAAATTTCCTCTCTTGGAGCCCACTGGCACCTGATGCACTGGAATTGGCAAGACTTGGTGATTTTATCCCTTTCCTGTTGGGAAGTGAGAGTGAGCCCAGCTCACCTCTGCTGTTTGGAATGGCTTTCACTGTTGTTTTTTTTTTTTTTTTTCCAGGAAACAGAAATTGTAATTGCTTTGGAGTTTTATTTTTTCTTCTTCATACATGGTAAAACCATAAATGTTGATATAAACCCCACACAGCTTCTCCCACCTGGACTACTGACTGTGCCACTACCGCTGCTATCCCAAAAGAAGGGTTCTTTCACCCAGTATGCATACCAATACACACAGGGTCCAGGTATTTATTTTATGTCTGTGCAGAAATGCGTGCTGGGTGCTAACTCCACAAAGCTAGCACACCACACAAAAGAACTTCAGTGTATTTATACACTTCAAACTACAGAAATGTACATTTACTGTAATGACCACTGGTTAGTTTCTTATCACTTTGTCCCTCATTGGTTAGTTGTATTTAGACTCACTCACTATGTAAATTAGCACACATGCTTCTTACAGGGGTGGGGGGGCAAGCCTTTCTGGTCTTTAATTAAGTCGGTGGTCTCAATCTGTCCCTGCTGCCTTTACCTTTCTCCCCGTTTTTGCTTCTTGGGCAATCATCCAGCCTCTGGCGCCTTCTGGGGCAGGATGTGCCTTTTTAATTAATCTTTTAGCTTCTCTTCAGGGACACAGTTGTTAGCAAGGCCTGCATTGTTTATACAAAGCATTAGGCTTACACAATAAAGCCAATGTTTAGTGGTCCTCCTTAGCAGATTTAAATGTGGTATATCTAATTCTAACTTGAATAGTGTCACTATAACTTGGGCATTAACCCAAACATATGGTTTTACTCAGCCTACACCGCTACAGCTGAGAAACGATGGTCCCTGCTACCTGGCCCATTTATTTCACGCTTCCCTCAGGGTGTTCCCCACGACGGAGGTTCCCACAGTCTCGCCGCGGTGGCAGACACACGCATGATTCACCAGGGACTGTTTGCCTTGGCCCGGAGGTCCTCCGCGAGGGGAATGGGATTTCCATTCCCCGACGTTTCCCTTGGTCGGCTTCCCTGGAAGGGAGCGCGGGCCGGGCCCGGGGAGCAGGGCGCTGGCCGGGGAAGGCTTGCCGCCGGCCCGCCGCCAGACCCAAACCACGCCGCCTTCCACCAGCGGGGACCCCACGGCCCTCTCCTGCGGGGAGAGACCCCTCAGCCGGGGCAGGCACTCCCCGTCGGGGCTGCAGGAGCTCCCCTCGCCCCGCCGCCGGGCCAGGTCTGAGAGGGAGGAACCGACGGCGGGGCCGGGTTGTGCGGCGGGGCCGGGACCGGGCCACCGCAGCCGGGAGCCCGGCGGGGTGGGAGGGAGCGGGGCCGGCATCCCGCGTCCCTGGCGGGGTTGAGGGGAGGGAGCGGGTCCCGCGTCCCTCGGGGGGCAGGCGGGAAGGTGTGAGGCCCGCGGCCCGTGTCCCGCGACGGCCGTCGGTCCCGCTCCTTCCCTCACAGCGGGCGGGAGGGAGCGGGAGGACAGTCCGCGTCCCTCCCGCGGGGCAGGAGGAAAGGAGCGGGACCGCGTCCCTTACACGGGGCAGGCGGGCGGGAGCGGGGCAACAGCCTGGGTCCCTCACGGGGCAGGAGGGAAGGAGCGGGACCGCGTCCCTGACGGCGGAGGCGGCTGAGGAGAGAGGGGCCCGGCCACCCGCGGCTGCCTTCCGGGGCAGAGCCGGCTTTGGCGCTGCGGGCAGGGTGGCCTGTGTCCCCCCCCCAGAGGGACCAGCCCCCGCTCTCCCTCCCCTCAGCGCGGCTGAGCTCGGGGACGGGGCTGGCGGGAGGCGGCAGCTCCCCTCGCCCCGCGGCGCTCCCGGGGGGGCGGGAGGGGAAGCGCCGTCCGGGGCCGCGCTGAGGGGGGAGGAGGCGCTCCCGCGCTCGCTCCCGGTCGCCGCCGCTGCCCGCCGCCGAGCGGAGCGGCCCCGCCAGCCCCTCAGGTAAGCCCGGCTCTGCTGCTCTGCCCCGCCTCGCCTCTCCCCGCCCGAGGGCCCCGGCAGCCCCGCCGCTTCCCCCGCCGCCCGGCGGGGCTCGGCATCGCCGACACCTCCGGGGCATGGCACAGCCTGCGGTCACCCGGGGCCCCGGCTCGGCGGGGGGACGGTCCTTCCCCCGCGGCGGCGGTGCCCCGGGAGCCCCTCCGGGTGAGGGGGGGCGGCCGGGGAAGGGCCCCGCGGCCGGCGGGGCTGCAGCGCGGCCGGCGGGGGCCTGGCGGGGAGCGGGAGGCCGAGGCAAGGGGCCGCGGCGGGGTCCGGGGCTGGGATGGATGCTCGCTTGCTGGGTCCTGCCGGAGCGGTTTGCTGCTCGTGTTTCGGCCGCAGGAGAAATGTTTCCCCGTGGACTGCATGGGTCTGAGCAAACTCCCAGCATAGCCTCTTCCCCGTGCATGCTTCAGTAACTCATTGAACAGTGCGTGTGCTGTAAGGAAAAAAAAAAAAAAAAACACTATGTTTTAAAATCAGTGCAGAATCGGAGCCAAACTTCACCTAGAAACATTTGTTAGTGAGTAGCCTGCAGGTGTCTTTACCAGCTTCCAGCAGGAGAGGATGCGGCGTATCCCCGGGCAGTGGGTACAGCCCTGCAGGTACCCCTGCGCTGGAGCGGTCCCCTCGGACACGCAGCGTGGGAGCCGCCGAGATTCCTGAGAGCAGGGCGTTTGCTGGAGATGGGAGGAGTGGGGGACGGTTTGCTGCGTGTAATATATTTACCCTGGAAACCCAACCTAGATGGTGCTCTTTAATCTTATAAAAATTGTTGTGGCATCTTTAACGGCCACATACTGCTTCAGAAGGCAGTTCTTTCCATGTCAGACTAGTTGCTGTCACTGCTTAACCGTAAGTTAGTGTTGATTGAGAGGGAAGAATGCAACCTACTGATTTATGTGATAATTCCTAAATGCTTGGGTTTTCTTTTGGGCCATCAATCAAGGGATAAATGATCCAGACTGAGACCTGAAAAGGTGACATGCTGTGTTACACGTTATAGTTGTTCTACTGGCAGGCAGCAGACTACTTCAGAAGAAATTATCATACTGATTCCCATCATAAATTCTCCTTAAATCAAAAGCTGAATAAAATACACATATGGCTTTTCCATAAAATCCTACAAAATCTACAAAATAATTTTTGAATTATACACTTTTCACATAGATGTATCAGCTTTAAGCACTGGATTTTTTAAACTTCTCATTTACTGCATATCACTATAACTATATTCATCAAATTCAATTTTACTTATATCCTAAGAAAATGTATCATTCAGTTACCCAGGGCTGCAGCTAAGATCCTCAATCTTGCACTCAGTATTCACACCTAATTATTTTCCGTGAGTCTTTCCATTGACTTCACTGGGATTTCTCACAAACAAACTAATGCACGTTCTAGTGATTATGAGCTGGGACCCTGGGACTCAGCTGTAATAAATAGTAAAAGATGTTTTAGTCAGTCCAGGCAAGCTAGGGAAGGGCTAATCAGATCTAAATACTCTCCCATGACTTATAAACTAACTCCATGGAAGGGTAAACCACTAAACACTGCTATTTAATTATAATCTGGACATCATTAACAAGCTCCTTTTATATTGTGTACTCATTGTTAGATCGTGTTTTCCTTATGAGCAAGGAGTATTTGGAATGGAGTGCTTTTAATCCCCAAATTACTGTTTTACACTGGTGCTCGTACTAGGGTCAGTGTGGGTTTGCAAATAAGTTTCAGAACTGCTGTATCCTTCTTTCATAAAAAAAAAAAAAAAAAAAAAAGCGCCTTTCTGTTTGGAATTAAGCCTGTTATGGTTTGTGACTGTACTTCACAGAGACAAAACTAAGCAGCTCACACATGTATTGTATGTCATATAATATATGCTTTCATATAAATACCTACTCTTCATGGTAAAAGTGAAGTTTCTCAGTTTTCCCATGCTCTTCTTTTGGGAACTTTGTGGAAACTCTGATGTCTAGATCAGATTCAGAACCAGAAAGTGCAAAGAGTCTTCCCCAAAAGAACAAGATAATGAAAAGGTCTATAGTCCAAGTGGCAACTGAAGAAAATCATAACATGGAGATTGGTGTTGTCATAAAATAAGAATTCCCACTGCTAAAGCTTGCTGTCTGACCACTGGAAACTCTGGTGAGTAAACCATACTATGGGTGCACTGTTTTACAGCATCACTGTTAACTTTTATGTGGCGAGTTTCTGAAATTACTGAAATGGTCAGCTTCAGCTCTGAGCAGGGGTTGGACCTGATTACCTGCAGAGGTTCTTTCTGACCTAAATTATTCTGTGATTCTATGATTTAGTAGTAGTTAGTTTTACAACAGTGATACCAGGAAGCCTATATGTGATTTAGAGGAATGACTTAAAAATAACAAATAGATCCCTTAACGTTCTTTGTTTCATTAGAGTTGTAGTAAATTAAATTATACATGTAGTACATATACTCTAAGCCCTTTAGATAACTGAGTCCATTGTGTAAGAGTCCTACCATGATATTTACACCTCACAATAAAATTTAATGCTGATCTTTGCTCTTTCTGATACTCTGTATGCTTTGGTGTGTATACTCATGAAGATGTGTGTGTGCATATCTGACCTTTGTGGTTGGACGGACAAACTGTTCTTCCCCCATCCCCAGTGCTCTTCTGATGGTTTCCAGAAAGTGCTTGCCCTCATGTATCCTATAGCACCTTCAGCTGCACTCTGCATACACATACTCATGTACAGTGTTGGGTTTGTGGGAATATTTGGCTGACTACCAAATATCATCCACTTCCCTTTTAGGAACTGCTCCATGCTGGATTTTGGGTCTTCCCTTTACTGTTTCAGAATCTGAGTTTGTTTAGTCCACTGTCACATTTGATTTTATTAGTCCAAGACACAACTCAGCTGCGGGCATTTGTAGCAGCAGCCAGAATAATTAGGTAGTGGTGGAGTTTGTTTCAGCTGCAGCCCAATTGCTGTACAAGGCAGGGGGATCTCTCAGAGAACACTGGAATATCCTTTTAGCTGCAGAAGTGGGGATGCGTGCCGCACAGGGCAGACCGTGTGAAAGCATAGGAAATAAAGCTGGAAGACTTTGTGAATCTGTCGTTGTTGTCCTGTCCCCATCACTATGCAGACATGTCTGGAACAGGCCAGTTGCCATCACGTGCCAGGATTGTACCCTTCTGCAGACACAAACCAATGTGTGGCCATAAAACTTCCTGTCAGTAAGTAGACCTTTGTGGACCCATCCAAAGGATTTATCCCAGTCTTCTTGTGCTGGAGTACACCACTGCTGGTCCTAAACCCCCTGCAGATTTGGGTTATTCTTAATGTCTGGACATTTATTGAGATTGATAAAAGACTGATTTGCCAAGTCAATGGTTAGTTTTGTTATGGTGGTGGTTTGCTGTGCTACTATGAAAGCTGTATTTGGGTTGTGTGTCTCAAAATACACCTGAATTACTAATTGACTTTTAGATAATGAGTTTCCTAGATTGATCTGATACTACTGACAGCATGAATGGCCCAAGTTAGCCTCTTAAAAGGAGCTAAAGAATGTGTTAACAAGGGAGTACCACTCTGCTGCTTTGCAGAACCTGGTGTGTTGATGGGTAGGTTCATGTGCAGGTAGTGCCTGCCTTCAGGGTTGAAGAGCAGATGATGAATTTACAGACGTAGAGCGCCTGCAACCTGTTTTTCCTCATGATTTAACCATATCAGTGAAAAGCAGTTAACAGCCATGATTTAGGGGAGTTCTACCTGTCCTGTGCTGCTGAGCCTCGTGAAGCCCTCCTTGTGCAGCAAGGAGTCACAGAAAATCCAGTGCATCCTCTGGTGGAACAAGATGACAACAGAGTGATCTTTTGTAAGGATAAAGGCAAGATGTTGCTTCTTGCTGATGTGCTAAATATCATCCTCCTGACTGTGGCCAGCTGCCCCCACATGCCACCTGCATAGTCAGGGACGGATATCTAATGATGTTGGACTCTGTGGGTCTCTGTAGCTATTTTTCAGAACTGGAAAATGGCTGTGTCAGCAAGTGGTCCAGAGAGATGGAGGAAATTATTAATATACTATGTTCTGATGCCTATGCCACACACAGTGATTTTAATGAGTAATGGATTAGTAATGCATGTGCTGGCTTGTGGATGGTAAAGTACTTTGGAACATGTTATAACTGATAGTTAACAGGGCTTTACAGTGCCTGCTGTCCTTATTTTTTTAATTTTAGAGGTGATAGGGTTGTAAATGAGATATTTTGTGGCTCGTTTAATAAGAGCTCATTGGTTTTCCAAGTAACTCACTGTGCTTGCTGACTTGGGGACACAGACTCTGATTTTATTGACTTATATAGATCACTTGCAGTTCCTTTAACTTCAGTAAAAGCTTTTGATTTGATCGCAGTTTCCTCTTATCTTAGAAATGGGTAGATAATGAGGAGTGCTGAAAGAACTTCAGAACGTTTTCCCTTTTATGCTCTTATGTTCTTTATAACTTAAAAACACTGAAGTTAGATCTGCTGGCAGCTTAATGAAAGTAAATGGCTGTCTCTTTTAACTGTCAAACAGGGAAAGCTGAAGGCAGCTCTCTAGTGTTAATAACTGCTGCCTCTGGTGCTATTTTTGTCTTCCCTTTCCCTCCCATCTACGATGGGAAATCATATAGGGTTCAGGAGAGGGAATATGATCTGCCGCTACTGAAGGTGTTGATGTTCCAGGTAACTGCTGAGAATTTCTCCTTCTGTGTATTGTGTCAGTTTTGGTGGCAGCTGGAAAAGGTGGAGAGTTTAAGGGTTTGTGGAGTTCATGCTTCTGATTTAGCCTTGGAAGGGAACTTGTACTGCAAGTTGAGGAAGGAGACCACCCAGAGGAGCATGAGATATGAGCTGAAACATATTACTACCCTGGTTTTCCAATTTCTTTTTCAGCATGATTTGCCCAGCAAAGACAGGTACATTTCTAAAGTACCTGAATGAAAAAAAGGTGGCCTTCCAGACCAGTGGAAGGATTTCCCAATTCTACGTGAAAGAAATTTTCCTGAAGTGGTGGGGTAAGAGATAGAGGGATGCTGACTTCAGCATGAGCCACAGAGCATCTCCTCTCCCTTGACATTATTTAAGAGTTATCACAGTGAAGAGGACAAATCTTATTAACATGCACTGTGCAGTGGTGGAGGTCATTGATCTATCACCACTGACACTGAATATTCAGTAGTGTCTCTGTCCAAAACAGCCAACAATCCCTTATGAGGAGACTTCCATGGAAAGATATTTGAAAGAGTAGGAACAGGCGTGTGTTGCTTGAGTGCTGTCCAACAAAGGAAATAGGTATTTTAAAGGTGAAGTCACAATTTCATTTTAAGCATTCTTATACTGTAATTCATGAAAATTTAAAATCCATAACTGCATCAGAAAAATGATTCTGTTGCATGGGTATATGGCTAAGCAAGAACAGGTAACATGCATAAGAAAACACCACGGAAATATTTAGCTCTTGAATAGCAGCCAGTTAGGGAGCAAGGGATGCCTGAAAAGAACAAGAAAGCCTGTCTGTTTACTTGCTGTCTTCTAGGAGAATCTCCTCCTTTTTACCAAACTTCTTCAAGACAGCTGCAGATATTGCAAGCAGCCCTCACCAGATTGTACTTCTGTGAGCAGCAGTTGCCTGTTCTCTGTTAGGAGCTCCTGCACACATCCAGCAGAGCAGTGTGCTGCACTGACTGCTCCAAGGTTGCTTTGAAAGCCCTGCATAGGACCCTCTTTTTCCTTTCTCCATGGGTAGAAGAACGTAGCAGTGGAAGCCAGTGCATCTGGTGCTCAACCTGGTTGAGCACCACGGATTGTCACACCTTCTCTTGGTGTCTTTTGCTTTTGAGGTGTTTGGGATGTTTGTCATATAGTGACTTGGTCTTGGGTCTGTCCAGGGGAGTTGGCTCCCAATGGTATAATGCTGAATACTCCTGCTGCCACAGCTGGAATCAAAGTGCTTGAAACATATTTTCCAGGTAGCCACAAAAATACGTGTTTGTAAGTTTGGTACTTTGGGAATGTGTTCTCAGCTGGTAGAGCAACGGTTAGCCAGCAATGGGAAGCTACAAAGGGTTGTGCCAGCAGCCTGGAATAGCCTGCTGGGAAAATGAGGTGTTAAATACCAAATGTGGTGCAATAAACACCATCTGACTTCTGGAGCGAAGACAGCGGACCTTGCAGAAGACCCAGAAAATAAACAGAACTGCCGGAGGACTGTATGCAGAGAAGCTGTGCAACCACAATACAAACTGGTCATGTAAAAATACAAGCAGCAGTGAATGCAAATATGTACCTGGAGCTAGAGCAAAGAACGCAAGTCCAGATTCTCATCACCTCAGGAAAGCGGCACAGAAGCTTTCAGTGTGGATGACAGCGTGGCTTGGCTCAGTGGCTTCTGTTATCACATAGACAGCCTTTGGCTTTGGGAACTTCTTTTCTTTTCTCATTGAAAATTGATGCAATTACAGTTTAATTTTTATTTTAGATTACCTTATATATCAAAACTTGTAAGAAGAGGCAACTAAAGCTCTCCGCTGTTAAGCACTGTTTTCTTTTGAAGCAGTATTTCGAAACACTGTTTGTGGGGGTAGGAGTGTGTTGATAATCTTTTTTTAATAAGAATTTGATCTTTTTTGGTGGAACTATTAATAAGCTTATTTTCTGGTTATCAGGCTGATAAAGATATTGAGATCTATGGGCATAAAGTTTCTGAATCAAGACGAAATACTGTTGAACAATAGAAGTGATCTTAAGTTTGAATAAAAAGGTCCCCAGAAAACTAGGCCCTGTTATTCAATGCTTCTGTTGCTGTAGTACTCCCAACCTTACTTTTCAAAGGGACTGGTAAATTCACACAAAACTGAAAATGTACTGCTTTCATATGTTTCAGAATTCAGTGACAGCTAATGAATGATTATGTAGGCATTTCGGTTTATATGGTCAGCTAATCATATGATATTTGCATGCTATATAAATATTTTTCTAACAGAGTTCAAAGACTTAAAATCACAGCAAACAAACACTTTTTTTTTTTTTCTTATTTCTGAAGTTGTTTGGGGACATTTGTGAGCTTAGTGAATTTGAAATTGCAACCAAATATCAAAAATTGCTATAAGTGCCAGAATGTAAGAGGGTTTAGTTTGGGTACTTTGCAGAACTGGTAGGACTGTCCTGAGTTACTTCTTTATCACAGTTTCCTTTGGCACTCTGCTGTTACAGGATGGTTCAGCAACACGTTGTGAAGGTGCTCTGCCACTGTATCATTGGTTCTCCATTAACGTGGCATCAGGAACAGGTGAAATGGCTTTACTTAGAGATTAGCCCAATCTTCACAGCTTTTTGGGATGGATAGGAAGGAGGGAAGAGTTAGGCCACTGATAACAGAGTAACAGCCAGACAGCCCTCTTGAACAAACTGTTCATGCCTGGTTCCTGTGACAGCCTTGTAAGGAGCATATTTCTCTATGCTCCTTAACATTCTGAGCATGGCTTCCATGTTTCTAAAACATTGGTACCAGAACTGGCATGTATCCTTGAGGTCCTGTTGACTCGTGCTGAAGGAACAGGCCAGAGAGAGAGGAGGCCCCCTTGCACAGCCCTGTGTTTGTTGATGATGTTCTGAGAAGTGAGGAGACAACCTGGGAGAAGCTTTCATCAGTAATCTTCAGCAGCAGCAACAACTGTTGCCTCCAGCAAAATTTGTTCCATTTTCAGTGGTGTGTGCTGCTTGCAGTGTCCATCTGTTTCTCACTAGAGCACTGGAAGTACTCTACCAATAATACCAACCACTTGTCTATGCTGCTGGGGCTTCAAAAATTTATTTTTTTGTGACCAGTATTATAAGCACCAACTATTTACAGCTCTTTCATAGTTTGAATGTCCTTTAATCATGTATTGCCTGTTACTGGATGATATTGAGCATTTAATGAAGGCTGGGCATTTTGAGTGCAAAGACACAGTTCATTTTGCTCTCCGGCATATACAGCAGAACATTGTGTTCACATTTGGGGATGCTGACTAGGATGCACAGAAGGAAAGATAGATTGATAGACAGAAAAAGAGATCAATGTGTAATGGTTGTGCAGGACAGATTGAAGAATAATGTATAAAATCTCTTTATTAGAGAAAAAAAATATTTACTCAGAATGTTATTTTCTGCCAGAGAGTATATCATGATGGGGAAAAAAAAAATCAATTCTCTTTTTGAACTGGGGCATTTAGTTGCCTTCTGTTACAGATCTGTGGCTCTATCTGCTTATCATGTTTAGAACCCCATTAAAGTTATTTTCAACATCATACTTACTTAACCAAGAATTAATATTAAAATTTGCACTGCTTCTAAAGTTTCCACTCAGTTTCAGGTAGAACAGTTCTTTGTTGTGAAAGTAGGTAGTTTTATCCATCTCTTGTGCACCTAGGGGAGCTCTTGACTAAGCTTCATCATATCACCGGTTCCAAGGCTGAATCAAGCTCCTGTGAGATGCTCTCTTCACAACCTGCAACAATAAAGTTTTGGGAGAAGGTGGAAGGAATTGGCATCTGAGGAAGCCCACCAACGAGGGACATGGCCAGAAGATGAGCCTCTGGCGTGTCTTAGCTTTCTGGTTATGGGCAGTCAGCCATGGCTTTTGATGGTGCCTTAACAAACTCCTGGGCAGAAATCATCTCTCAGTGTAGGAATTTTGCCTATCAGTTTGTTCTTCTTATGAGAAAACTTCTCCTATGGCAAGCTCATTGCCACTTCTCAGAAGTCTCCTTGAGTAAACAAGGTTCATTCTGCACTGTTATCTTCATGCTAGCAGCCACAGACAGTCTTTTGGAAAGGAAGCACAAGCTGTTGCCAGTTCTCATTTATAGTTGCTGGTTTTGGAATATATTCCCTTCTCTTGTTTTAATTCTCCAAGACTTTCTGAAGCAAGTATCCCTCAGACTACAAGAATCATTAAACTTCTGAAAAAATGCAACGGAGTGCTGAGTAAAATAAAGAAAATACATCTGTGTCCTCTTTGAACCTGTTTATGCTGGCAGGCTGACTGAAACAAAGTTCCTTTTCTTGCTTTAAAAATACTTGATTATTATGAATGATTGTAAAAGTTGATATAGTTTAAGTGTTAACTATGAGTTTCAACTAACAATATTGCTAAACACTATGCAGGGTCTGCTAACTGCTTCTTCATTACATAGATCTTTCTTGCAGGTGTAGGTGTTATTCCATGCCAATATATCTGCATGTTCGGATGTGATGGAAGGGAGGCAATGCAGCTGGGTGGCTGACATGATTACAGTGTATCTTTTTGTGTAATCAAAGAGCTCATTTCCTTCTCTCCTTTATTGCAGTTTCACATCCTTGAATGTCCCTCTATTTCTTGGAAGATGAAGAAAATAATTGCAGGCTTCTTTCTGTTATTTGGACACACTCTGCTTTCCACTGTATCTGTCATGGCAAAAGATCTCTCTGGAGGACATTTCACCCGAAGAAGAGATGTTAACTCACAATATCTACTAGGTAAGTTACAAAAAAACCCCAATAAACCCAAGCACCACCACCAAAAGACATCTAAAATACAAGTGATAAAAGACATGAGCAGCTGGCCAAACCTTGGCTGAGTTAGTTTATAATAAGAAGGAGACTGTCATTTGCAAGCAGGAATATGAGAAAGCTTGTTGACCAGTTAGCAACTGTTGAAAGAAGGTGTTTACTTTATGTAAGTGCTATGAAATAAATATTTG